>NC_136490.1:149038422-149788422 GCF_053919585.1 Euprymna scolopes
AAAACCTTGGATCAAATTATTAGAAATACATGATAAACCTTTAAAAACCTTGGATCAAATTATTAGAAATACATGATAAACCTTTAAAAACCTTGGATCAAATTATTAGAAATACATGATAAACCTTTAAAAACCTTGGATCAAATTATTAGAAATACATGATAAACCTTTAAAAACCTTGGATCAAATTATTAGAAATACATGATAAACCTTTAAAAACCTTGGATCAAATTATTAGAAATACATGATAAACCTTTAAAAACCTTGGATCAAATTATTAGAAATACATGATAAACCTTTAAAAACCTTGGATCAAATTATTAGAAATACATGATAAACCTTTAAAAACCTTGGATCAAATTATTAGAAATACATGATAAACCTTTAAAAACCTTGGATCAAATTATTAGAAATACATGATAAACCTTTAAAAACCTTGGATCAAATTATTAGAAATACATGATAAACCTTTAAAAACCTTGGATCAAATTATTAGAAATACATGATAAACCTTTAAAAACCTTGGATCAAATTATTAGAAATACATGATAAACCTTTAAAAACCTTGGATCAAATTATTAGAAATACATGATAAACCTTTAAAAACCTTGGATCAAATTATTAGAAATACATGATAAACCTTTAAAAACCTTGGATCAAATTATTAGAAATACATGATAAACCTTTAAAAACCTTGGATCAAATTATTAGAAATACATGATAAACCTTTAAAAACCTTGGATCAAATTATTAGAAATACATGATAAACCTTTAAAAACCTTGGATCAAATTATTAGAAATACATGATAAACCTTTAAAAACCTTGGATCAAATTATTAGAAATACATGATAAACCTTTAAAAAACCTTGGATCAAATTATTAGAAATACATGATAAACCTTTAAAAACCTTGGATCAAATTATTAGAAATACATGATAAACCTTTAAAAACCTTGGATCAAATTATTAGAAATACATGATAAACCTTTAAAAACCTTGGATCAAATTATTAGAAATACATGATAAACCTTTAAAAACCTTGGATCAAATTATTAGAAATACATGATAAACCTTTAAAAACCTTGGATCAAATTATTAGAAATACATGATAAACATTTAAAAACCTTGGATCAAATTATTAGAAATACATGATAAACCTTTAAAAACCTTGGATCAAATTATTAGAAATACATGATAAACCTTTAAAAACCTTGGATCAAATTATTAGAAATACATGATAAACCTTTAAAAACCTTGGATCAAATTATTAGAAATACATGATAAACCTTTAAAAACCTTGGATCAAATTATTAGAAATACATGATAAACCTTTAAAAACCTTGGATCAAATTATTAGAAATACATGATAAACCTTTAAAAACCTTGGATCAAATTATTAGAAATACATGATAAACCTTTAAAAACCTTGGATCAAATTATTAGAAATACATGATAAACCTTTAAAAACCTTGGATCAAATTATTAGAAATACATGATAAACCTTTAAAAACCTTGGATCAAATTATTAGAAATACATGATAAACCTTTAAAAACCTTGGATCAAATTATTAGAAATACATGATAAACCTTTAAAAACCTTGGATCAAATTATTAGAAATACATGATAAACCTTTAAAAACCTTGGATCAAAATTATTAGAAATACATGATAAACCTTTAAAAACCTTGGATCAAATTATTAGAAATACATGATAAACCTTTAAAAACCTTGGATCAAATTATTAGAAATACATGATAAACCTTTAAAAACCTTGGATCAAATTATTAGAAATACATGATAAACCTTTAAAAACCTTGGATCAAATTATTAGAAATACATGATAAACCTTTAAAAACCTTGGATCAAATTATTAGAAATACATGATAAACCTTTAAAAACCTTGGATAAAATTATTAGAAATACATGATAAACCTTTAAAAACCTTGGATCAAATTATTAGAAATACATGATAAACCTTTAAAAACCTTGGATCAAATTATTAGAAATACATGATAAACCTTTAAAAACCTTGGATCAAATTATTAGAAATACATGATAAACCTTTAAAAACCTTGGATCAAATTATTAGAAATACATGATAAACCTTTAAAAACCTTGGATCAAATTATTAGAAATACATGATAAACCTTTAAAAACCTTGGATCAAATTATTAGAAATACATGATAAACCTTTAAAAACCTTGGATCAAATTATTAGAAATACATGATAAACCTTTAAAAACCTTGGATCAAATTATTAGAAATACATGATAAACCTTTAAAAACCTTGGATCAAATTATTAGAAATACATGATAAACCTTTAAAAACCTTGGATCAAATTATTAGAAATACATGATAAACCTTTAAAAACCTTGGATCAAATTATTAGAAATACATGATAAACCTTTAAAAACCTTGGATCAAATTATTAGAAATACATGATAAACCTTTAAAAACTTGGATCAAATTATTAGAAATACATGATAAACCTTTAAAAACCTTGGATCAAATTATTAGAAATACATGATAAACCTTTAAAAACCTTGGATCAAATTATTAGAAATACATGATAAACCTTTAAAAACCTTGGATCAAATTATTAGAAATACATGATAAACCTTTAAAAACCTTGGATCAAATTATTAGAAATACATGATAAACCTTTAAAAACCTTGGATCAAATTATTAGAAATACATGATAAACCTTTAAAAACCTTGGATCAAATTATTAGAAATACATGATAAACCTTTAAAAACCTTGGATCAAATTATTAGAAATACATGATAAACCTTTAAAAACCTTGGATCAAATTATTAGAAATACATGATAAACCTTTAAAAACCTTGGATCAAATTATTAGAAATACATGATAAACCTTTAAAAACCTTGGATCAAATTATTAGAAATACATGATAAACCTTTAAAAACCTTGGATCAAATTATTAGAAATACATGATAAACCTTTAAAAACCTTGGATCAAATTATTAGAAATACATGATAAACCTTTAAAAACCTTGGATCAAATTATTAGAAATACATGATAAACCTTTAAAAACCTTGGATCAAATTATTAGAAATACATGATAAACCTTTAAAAACCTTGGATCAAATTATTAGAAATACATGATAAACCTTTAAAAACCTTGGATCAAATTATTAGAAATACATGATAAACCTTTAAAAACCTTGGATCAAATTATTAGAAATACATGATAAACCTTTAAAAACCTTGGATCAAATTATTAGAAATACATGATAAACCTTTAAAAACCTTGGATCAAATTATTAGAAATACATGATAAACCTTTAAAAACCTTGGATCAAATTATTAGAAATACATGATAAACCTTTAAAAACCTTGGATCAAATTATTAGAAATACATGATAAACCTTTAAAAACCTTTGACCAAATTATTAGAAATACATGATAAACCTTTAAAAACCTTGGACTCAAATTATTAGAAATACATGATAAACCTTTAAAAACCTTGGATCAAATTATTAGAAATACATGATAAACCTTTAAAAACCTTGGATCAAATTATTAGAAATACATACCTTTAAAAACCTTGGATCAAATTATTAGAAATACATGATAAACCTTTAAAAACCTTGGATCAAATTATTAGAAATACATGATAAACCTTTAAAAACCTTGGATCAAATTATTAGAAATACATGATAAACCTTTAAAAACCTTGGATCAAATTATTAGAAATACATGATAAACCTTTAAAAACCTTGGATCAAATTATTAGAAATACATGATAAACCTTTAAAAACCTTGGATCAAATTATTAGAAATACATGATAAACCTTTAAAAACCTTGGATCAAATTATTAGAAATACATGATAAACCTTTAAAAACCTTGGATCAAATTATTAGAAATACATGATAAACCTTTAAAAACCTTGGATCAAATTATTAGAAATACATGATAAACCTTTAAAAACCTTGGATCAAATTATTAGAAATACATGATAAACCTTTAAAAACCTTGGATCAAATTATTAGAAATACATGATAAACCTTTAAAAACCTTGGATCAAATTATTAGAAATACATGATAAACCTTTAAAAACCTTGGATCAAATTATTAGAAATACATGATAAACCTTTAAAAACCTTGGATCAAATTATTAGAAATACATGATAAACCTTTAAAAACCTTGGATCAAATTATTAGAAATACATGATAAACCTTTAAAAACCTTGGATCAAATTATTAGAAATACATGATAAACCTTTAAAAACCTTGGATCAAATTATTAGAAATACATGATAAACCTTTAAAAACCTTGGATCAAATTATTAGAAATACATGATAAACCTTTAAAAACCTTTGACCAAATTATTAGAAATACATGATAAACCTTTAAAAACCTTGGATAAAATTATTAGAAATACATGATAAACCTTTAAAAACCTTGGATCAAATTATTAGAAATACATGATAAACCTTAAAAAACCTTGGATCAAATTATTAGAAATACATGATAAACCTTTAAAAACCTTGGATCAAATTATTAGAAATACATGATAAACCTTTAAAAACCTTGGATCAAATTATTAGAAATACATGATAAACCTTTAAAAACCTTGGATCAAATTATTAGAAATACATGATAAACCTTTAAAAACCTTGGATCAAATTATTAGAAATACATGATAAACCTTTAAAAACCTTGGATCAAATTATTAGAAATACATGATAAACCTTTAAAAACCTTGGATCAAATTATTAGAAATACATGATAAACCTTTAAAAACCTTGGATCAAATTATTAGAAATACATGATAAACCTTTAAAAACCTTGGATCAAATTATTAGAAATACATGATAAACCTTTAAAAACCTTGGATCAAATTATTAGAAATACATGATAAACCTTTAAAAACCTTGGATCAAATTATTAGAAATACATGATAAACCTTTAAAAACCTTGGATCAAATTATTAGAAATACATGATAAACCTTTAAAAACCTTGGATCAAATTATTAGAAATACATGATAAACCTTTAAAAACCTTTGACCAAATTATTAGAAATACATGATAAACCTTTAAAAACCTTGGATCAAATTATTAGAAATACATGATAAACCTTTAAAAACCTTGGATCAAATTATTAGAAATACATGATAAACCTTTAAAAACCTTGGATCAAATTATTAGAAATACATGATAAACCTTTAAAAACCTTGGATCAAATTATTAGAAATACATGATAAACCTTTAAAAACCTTGGATCAAATTATTAGAAATACATGATAAACCTTTAAAAACCTTGGATCAAATTATTAGAAATACATGATAAACCTTTAAAAACCTTGGATCAAATTATTAGAAATACATGATAAACCTTTAAAAACCTTGGATCAAATTATTAGAAATACATGATAAACCTTTAAAAACCTTGGATCAAATTATTAGAAATACATGATAAACCTTTAAAAACCTTGGATCAAATTATTAGAAATACATGATAAACCTTTAAAAACCTTGGATCAAATTATTAGAAATACATGATAAACCTTTAAAAACCTTGGATCAAATTATTAGAAATACATGATAAACCTTTAAAAACCTTGGATCAAATTATTAGAAATACATGATAAACCTTTAAAAACCTTGGATCAAATTATTAGAAATACATGATAAACCTTTAAAAACCTTGGATCAAATTATTAGAAATACATGATAAACCTTTAAAAACCTTGGATCAAATTATTAGAAATACATGATAAACCTTTAAAAACCTTGGATCAAATTATTAGAAATACATGATAAACCTTTAAAAACCTTGGATCAAATTATTAGAAATACATGATAAACCTTTAAAAACCTTGGATCAAATTATTAGAAATACATGATAAACCTTTAAAAACCTTGGATCAAATTATTAGAAATACATGATAAACCTTTAAAAACCTTGGATCAAATTATTAGAAATACATGATAAACCTTTAAAAACCTGTGACCAAATTATTAGAAATACATGATAAACCTTTAAAAACCTTGGATCAAATTATTAGAAATACATGATAAACCTTTAAAAACCTTGGATCAAATTATTAGAAATACATGATAAACCTTTAAAAACCTTGGATCAAATTATTAGAAATACATGATAAACCTTTAAAAACCTTGGATCAAATTATTAGAAATACATGATAAACCTTTAAAAACCTTGGATCAAATTATTAGAAATACATGATAAACCTTTAAAAACCTTGGATCAAATTATTAGAAATACATGATAAACCTTTAAAAACCTTGGATCAAATTATTAGAAATACATGATAAACCTTTAAAAACCTTTGACCAAATTATTAGAAATACATGATAAACCTTTAAAAACCTTGGACCAAATTATTAGAAATACATGATAAACCTTTAAAAACCTTGGATCAAATTATTAGAAATACATGATAAACCTTTAAAAACCTTGGATCAAATTATTAGAAATACATGATAAACCTTTAAAAACCTTGGATCAAATTATTAGAAATACATGATAAACCTTTAAAAACCTTGGATCAAATTATTAGAAATACATGATAAACCTTTAAAAACCTTGGATCAAATTATTAGAAATACATGATAAACCTTTAAAAACCTTGGATCAAATTATTAGAAATACATGATAAACCTTTAAAAACCTTTGACCAAATTATTAGAAATACATGATAAACCTTTAAAAACCTTGGATCAAATTATTAGAAATACATGATAAACCTTTAAAAACCTTGGATCAAATTATTAGAAATACATGATAAACCTTTAAAAACCTTGGATCAAATTATTAGAAATACATGATAAACCTTTAAAAACCTTGGATCAAATTATTAGAAATACATGATAAACCTTTAAAAACCTTGGATCAAATTATTAGAAATACATGATAAACCTTTAAAAACCTTGGATCAAATTATTAGAAATACATGATAAACCTTTAAAAACCTTGGATCAAATTATTAGAAATACATGATAAACCTTTAAAAACCTTGGATCAAATTATTAGAAATACATGATAAACCTTTAAAAACCTTGGATCAAATTATTAGAAATACATGATAAACCTTTAAAAACCTTGGATCAAATTATTAGAAATACATGATAAACCTTTAAAAACCTTGGATCAAATTATTAGAAATACATGATAAACCTTTAAAAACCTTGGATCAAATTATTAGAAATACATGATAAACCTTTAAAAACCTTGGATCAAATTATTAGAAATACATGATAAACCTTTAAAAACCTTGGATCAAATTATTAGAAATACATGATAAACCTTTAAAAACCTTGGATCAAATTATTAGAAATACATGATAAACCTTTAAAAACCTTGGATCAAATTATTAGAAATACATGATAAACCTTTAAAAACCTTGGATCAAATTATTAGAAATACATGATAAACCTTTAAAAACCTTGGATCAAATTATTAGAAATACATGATAAACCTTTAAAAACCTTGGATCAAATTATTAGAAATACATGATAAACCTTTAAAAACCTTGGATCAAATTATTAGAAATACATGATAAACCTTTAAAAACCTTGGATCAAATTATTAGAAATACATGATAAACCTTTAAAAACCTTGGATCAAATTATTAGAAATACATGATAAACCTTTAAAAACCTGTGACCAAATTATTAGAAATACATGATAAACCTTTAAAAACCTTGGATCAAATTATTAGAAATACATGATAAACCTTTAAAAACCTTGGATCAAATTATTAGAAATACATGATAAACCTTTAAAAACCTTGGATCAAATTATTAGAAATACATGATAAACCTTTAAAAACCTTGGATCAAATTATTAGAAATACATGATAAACCTTTAAAAACCTTGGATCAAATTATTAGAAATACATGATAAACCTTTAAAAACCTTGGATCAAATTATTAGAAATACATGATAAACCTTTAAAAACCTTGGATCAAATTATTAGAAATACATGATAAACCTTTAAAAACCTTGGATCAAATTATTAGAAATACATGATAAACCTTTAAAAACCTTGGATCAAATTATTAGAAATACATGATAAACCTTTAAAAACCTTGGATCAAATTATTAGAAATACATGATAAACCTTTAAAAACCTTGGATCAAATTATTAGAAATACATGATAAACCTTTAAAAACCTTGGATCAAATTATTAGAAATACATGATAAACCTTTAAAAACCTGTGACCAAATTATTAGAAATACATGATAAACCTTTAAAAACCTTGGATCAAATTATTAGAAATACATGATAAACCTTTAAAAACCTTGGATCAAATTATTAGAAATACATGATAAACCTTTAAAAACCTTGGATCAAATTATTAGAAATACATGATAAACCTTTAAAAACCTTGGATCAAATTATTAGAAATACATGATAAACCTTTAAAAACCTTGGATCAAATTATTAGAAATACATGATAAACCTTTAAAAACCTTGGATCAAATTATTAGAAATACATGATAAACCTTTAAAAACCTTGGATCAAATTATTAGAAATACATGATAAACCTTTAAAAACCTTGGATCAAATTATTAGAAATACATGATAAACCTTTAAAAACCTTGGATCAAATTATTAGAAATACATGATAAACCTTTAAAAACCTTGGATCAAATTATTAGAAATACATGATAAACCTTTAAAAACCTTGGATCAAATTATTAGAAATACATGATAAACCTTTAAAAACCTTGGATCAAATTATTAGAAATACATGATAAACCTTTAAAAACCTTGGATCAAATTATTAGAAATACATGATAAACCTTTAAAAACCTTGGATCAAATTATTAGAAATACATGATAAACCTTTAAAAACCTTGGATCAAATTATTAGAAATACATGATAAACCTTTAAAAACCTTGGATCAAATTATTAGAAATACATGATAAACCTTTAAAAACCTTGGATCAAATTATTAGAAATACATGATAAACCTTTAAAAACCTGTGACCAAATTATTAGAAATACATGATAAACCTTTAAAAACCTTGGATCAAATTATTAGAAATACATGATAAACCTTTAAAAACCTTGGATCAAATTATTAGAAATACATGATAAACCTTTAAAAACCTTGGATCAAATTATTAGAAATACATGATAAACCTTTAAAAACCTTGGATCAAATTATTAGAAATACATGATAAACCTTTAAAAACCTTGGATCAAATTATTAGAAATACATGATAAACCTTTAAAAACCTTGGATCAAATTATTAGAAATACATGATAAACCTTTAAAAACCTTGGATCAAATTATTAGAAATACATGATAAACCTTTAAAAACCTTGGATCAAATTATTAGAAATACATGATAAACCTTTAAAAACCTTGGATCAAATTATTAGAAATACATGATAAACCTTTAAAAACCTTGGATCAAATTATTAGAAATACATGATAAACCTTTAAAAACCTTGGATCAAATTATTAGAAATACATGATAAACCTTTAAAAACCTTGGATCAAATTATTAGAAATACATGATAAACCTTTAAAAACCTTGGATCAAATTATTAGAAATACATGATAAACCTTTAAAAACCTTGGATCAAATTATTAGAAATACATGATAAACCTTTAAAAACCTTTGACCAAATTATTAGAAATACATGATAAACCTTTAAAAACCTTGGATCAAATTATTAGAAATACATGATAAACCTTTAAAAACCTTGGATCAAATTATTAGAAATACATGATAAACCTTTAAAAACCTTGGATCAAATTATTAGAAATACATGATAAACCTTTAAAAACCTTGGATCAAATTATTAGAAATACATGATAAACCTTTAAAAACCTTGGATCAAATTATTAGAAATACATGATAAACCTTTAAAAACCTTGGATCAAATTATTAGAAATACATGATAAACCTTTAAAAACCTTGGATCAAATTATTAGAAATACATGATAAACCTTTAAAAACCTTGGATCAAATTATTAGAAATACATGATAAACCTTTAAAAACCTTGGATCAAATTATTAGAAATACATGATAAACCTTTAAAAACCTTGGATAAAATTATTAGAAATACATGATAAACCTTTAAAAACCTTGGATCAAATTATTAGAAATACATGATAAACCTTTAAAAACCTTGGATCAAATTATTAGAAATACATGATAAACCTTTAAAAACCTTGGATCAAATTATTAGAAATACATGATAAACCTTTAAAAACCTTGGATCAAATTATTAGAAATACATGATAAACCTTTAAAAACCTTGGATCAAATTATTAGAAATACATGATAAACCTTTAAAAACCTTGGATCAAATTATTAGAAATACATGATAAACCTTTAAAAACCTTGGATCAAATTATTAGAAATACATGATAAACCTTTAAAAACCTTGGATCAAATTATTAGAAATACATGATAAACCTTTAAAAACCTTGGATCAAATTATTAGAAATACATGATAAACCTTTAAAAACCTTGGATCAAATTATTAGAAATACATGATAAACCTTTAAAAACCTTGGATCAAATTATTAGAAATACATGATAAACCTTTAAAAACCTTGGATCAAATTATTAGAAATACATGATAAACCTTTAAAAACCTGTGACCAAATTATTAGAAATACATGATAAACCTTTAAAAACCTTGGATCAAATTATTAGAAATACATGATAAACCTTTAAAAACCTTGGATCAAATTATTAGAAATACATGATAAACCTTTAAAAACCTTGGATCAAATTATTAGAAATACATGATAAACCTTTAAAAACCTTGGATCAAATTATTAGAAATACATGATAAACCTTTAAAAACCTTGGATCAAATTATTAGAAATACATGATAAACCTTTAAAAACCTTGGATCAAATTATTAGAAATACATGATAAACCTTTAAAAACCTTGGATCAAATTATTAGAAATACATGATAAACCTTTAAAAACCTTGGATCAAATTATTAGAAATACATGATAAACCTTTAAAAACCTTGGATCAAATTATTAGAAATACATGATAAACCTTTAAAAACCTTGGATCAAATTATTAGAAATACATGATAAACCTTTAAAAACCTTGGATCAAATTATTAGAAATACATGATAAACCTTTAAAAACCTTGGATCAAATTATTAGAAATACATGATAAACCTTTAAAAACCTTGGATCAAATTATTAGAAATACATGATAAACCTTTAAAAACCTTGGATCAAATTATTAGAAATACATGATAAACCTTTAAAAACCTTGGATCAAATTATTAGAAATACATGATAAACCTTTAAAAACCTTTGACCAAATTATTAGAAATACATGATAAACCTTTAAAAACCTTGGACCAAATTATTAGAAATACATGATAAACCTTTAAAAACCTTGGATCAAATTATTAGAAATACATGATAAACCTTTAAAAACCTTGGATCAAATTATTAGAAATACATACCTTTAAAAACCTTGGATCAAATTATTAGAAATACATGATAAACCTTTAAAAACCTTGGATCAAATTATTAGAAATACATGATAAACCTTTAAAAACCTTGGATCAAATTATTAGAAATACATGATAAACCTTTAAAAACCTTGGATCAAATTATTAGAAATACATACCTTTAAAAACCTTGGATCAAATTATTAGAAATACATGATAAACCTTTAAAAACCTTGGATCAAATTATTAGAAATACATGATAAACCTTTAAAAACCTTGGATCAAATTATTAGAAATACATGATAAACCTTTAAAAACCTTGGATCAAATTATTAGAAATACATGATAAACCTTTAAAAACCTTGGATCAAATTATTAGAAATACATGATAAACCTTTAAAAACCTTGGATCAAATTATTAGAAATACATGATAAACCTTTAAAAACCTTGGATCAAATTATTAGAAATACATGATAAACCTTTAAAAACCTTGGATCAAATTATTAGAAATACATGATAAACCTTTAAAAACCTTGGATCAAATTATTAGAAATACATGATAAACCTTTAAAAACCTTGGATCAAATTATTAGAAATACATGATAAACCTTTAAAAACCTTGGATCAAATTATTAGAAATACATGATAAACCTTTAAAAACCTTGGATCAAATTATTAGAAATACATGATAAACCTTTAAAAACCTTGGATCAAATTATTAGAAATACATGATAAACCTTTAAAAACCTTGGATCAAATTATTAGAAATACATGATAAACCTTTAAAAACCTTGGATCAAATTATTAGAAATACATGATAAACCTTTAAAAACCTTGGATCAAATTATTAGAAATACATGATAAACCTTTAAAAACCTTGGATCAAATTATTAGAAATACATGATAAACCTTTAAAAAACACTCGTGCGTTCTAATTATCGAATATTTTTTTCTAAAATCTCTTAAAATTGTCTTAATTTGGTGTTTGTTATTTAAATTACATTACTGGTGGTAGGTTATAAGAGTTGGGAGCAAATGTTTGATATCAAACACCAGAAAACTATTTTAAAGGAAACTTATGCACTCACGCATTGAGTATTGTTGCCACATCTAGGCTGAGCATCTATGACGAGTATTTTTCTCTTGGACAGGGTCCAATATAAGTCTAAAATGTAAAAGGTTCCACACTATATACCAAGCTTGTTTTATCACCGCAATATTGCATTTTTGTGCCTGTTTTATACATGGTGAAATGATAAAATTGTCGGCATAGAATAGACGACATGATCCAATTTCTGTTCAATGAAAACCGGTTTTGTTTTTCTGTTGTTGCAGGCCATTTATTAGTTGACCAGTTGTGTACAAATCTCAAAAGTGGCATGAGCCTTCTATCATCCTCTGAAATTACAAAATGTTAAACGAGCAAGATCAAAGATGCGCCATTGTACAACTCATGCTCTCTACCGATCCAAGTTACGACAACAGAACCATTTTCAGCATCCTCAAAATGCATCAACTGATTGCCACGAATAACAGTGACGTGCACTAATAATAGTGAAAACAAAGTTTCCGGTCACGGTTATGGTCTTTGGTGTGGTTTCAAGTGAGGGTCACATCATGATACCTCACATCTTCAAAGTAGGCTTAAAAGTTAACACCGAAGTGTACCTGGATGTGCTGAAGAGTGTGGTGATCCCCTGGTTCAGTCAGATGATCACTGGCAGACTTTGGATCTAGCAGTAGGATTCGATGCCGGCTCACAAGTCCAAAGAGACTCAGGTTTAACTTCAGAAGGAGTTCTACAACGTTGTACCCTATTTCACTATCCCCCCCCCCGACCCAAACCCGCTGGACTACTTTGTTTGGTCATACGTCGAGTATAACAATATAACCTCTTACAACACCAAAGCCAGCCTCATCGCCGCCATCTGTCAAGTATTCGCCGAGCTCCAGCCGGCGCTTGTGGAAAACGAATGCTTCCAATTTTGAACCAGTATAGAGGCGGTGATTGAGGCTGAAGGTGACTACATTGAATAGATGTCTTCTCTACTACATAATTAAGTTACCTGAATTGATTTTCTCAATAAAAGTTTTAAAATGAAGCTGTAGCGTTTTAGCGAGTTTTATCGTTCCACCCTGTAAGTATTTGAATGTTCTCTGGCGAACGTCTTGCTCTTGGTTTCCCTTGACATTACAACCTCCGACGAACTCGACAATTATCAAAATAGCGCCTCTTCTTTATAGACGCCCCTAGATGCCGGAAAGCTTTTTACTCTAATATTTTCTTCCCTCAAACAGCTGGACTTTCGAATTCCCCTCCTTGTCTTCTGCTTCCCCGACTGTCCTGACATGCAGAAATTTAGATGTTTCTAGTGTCAGTTTTTTGCTTGTTTTTTTTGTTTTGTTTTTCTTTTACATGTTTTTTTAATGTCAAGCTTTTTGAATATTCATGTTTTGAATGTCCACGTTTTGGAATGTCCATGTTTTGGAATGTCCATGTTTTGAATGTCCACGTTTTGGAATGTCCATGTTTTGGAATGTCCATGTTTTGGAATGCCCATGTTTTGGAATGTCAATGTTTTGGAATGCCCATGTTTTGGAATGTCCATGTTTTGGAATGCCCATGTTTTGGAATGTCCATGTTTCGGGATGTCCATGTTTTGGAATGTCCATGTTTTGGAATGTCCATGTTTTGGAATGTCCATGTTTCGGGATGTCCATGTTTTGGAATGTCCATGTTTTGGAATGTCCATGTTTTGGAATGTCCACGTTTCGGGATATCCATGTTTTGGAATGCCCATGTTTTGGAATGCCCATGTTTTGGAATGTCCATGTTTCGGGATGTCCATGTTTTGGAATGTCCATGTTTTGGAATGCCCATGTTTTGGAATGTCCATGTTTCGGGATGTCCATGTTTTGGAATGTCCATGTTTTGGAATGTCCATGTTTTGGAATGTCCATGTTTCGGGATGTCCATGTTTTGGAATGTCCATGTTTTGGAATGTCCATGTTTTGGAATGTCCACGTTTCGGGATATCCATGTTTTGGAATGCCCATGTTTTGGAATGCCCATGTTTTGGAATGTCCATGTTTCGGGATGTCCATGTTTTGGAATGTCCATGTTTTGGAATGCCCATGTTTTGGAATGTCCATGTTTCGGGATGTCCATGTTTTGGAATGTCCACGTTTTGGAATGTCCATGTTTTGGAATGTCCATGTTTCGGGATGTCCATGTTTTGGAATGTCCATGTTTTGGAATGCCCATGTTTTGGAATGGCCATGTTTCGGGATGTCCATGTTTTGGAATGTCCATGTTTTGGAATGTCCATGTTTTGGAATGTCCATGTTTTGGAATGTCCATGTTTTGGAATGCCCATGTTTTGGAATGTCAATGTTTTGGAATGTCCATGTTTTGGAATGTCCATGTTTTGGAATGCCCATGTTTTGGAATGTCCATGTTTCGGGATGTCCATGTTTTGGAATGTCCATGTTTTGGAATGTCCACGTTTTGGAATGTCCACGTTTCGGGATATCCATGTTTTGGAATGTCCATCTTTTGGAATGCCCATGTTTTGGAATGTCCATGTTTTGGAATGTCCATGTTTCGGGATGTCCATGTTTTGGAATGTCCATGTTTTGGAATGTCCATGTTTTGGAATGTCCATGTTTCGGGATGTCCATGTTTTGGAATGTCCATGTTTTGGAATGTCCATGTTTTGGAATGCCCATGTTTTGGAATGCCCATGTTTTGGAATGTCGGCATTTATGCTTTTAAATGCGAATGACTTAAATGTTTTGGGGTTGTAAAACTGAATTGAAGAATAGAATACAGTTTGTTTCAATTTACTTAAGTCAAAGTTCTCATGAATCAATTGTTATTCTCTTTCTATATGAGATACATAGATGTTAGAATATATTATTTATATTCTCCTTTACCTTTCAACCGTTAAGTTAATAAAGAAGTTAAGAACATTAAATGTGCGTTCCCGATTGACCAGTCAACTATACTACAATGTATCGTTTTAGTTGTAATTTAGTCATCTGATTCCAGGACAAGAATTCATATAGTCTAGTGGAGTATCCAGCTTTGTGCTATTACTAGAAGCAACATAAGTTCGAGAAGATGCACTATTCTTCGTATAAACTAATCTGAGTATTTTATATCAAATGATTTTATTTGGGCTATGAATACTATAGTATAGTGAGAAACATCCTGCAGGTTGTCCTCGTAGACTCCTCTAAAAGTGCTATTAGGCAGTTGTTTGGATTCTTAAGACACACACGCTGAGTTTCTAGCGTTTCCGTGAAACCAAATGGATCGATGAAATATCAAATCTAATATATATAGTATCTCATAAAATTGAAAAAAAAATGTTTGTGCCAAGTATTTAGCACTGTGTTTATTTCTTTAACATTAAATTTCACAATATATATATATATATATATATATATATATATATGAGAAAGATACATAAAATGAGGAGAAAGATACATAAATAGATGGTCCTCAGAAATACGTTTCCATATCTTATTCACATGTCTTGTGTTTAAATTTCGGGTTCTAGATTATGTAGATAACATTGCCGTTCCTCATTTATATATTCCTCAGTTCCCAAAAGAAAACATTACGTGTAAATTGCTTGAAGTAAACTGTTTCTCAAAGTTATACTTTTCGAGTGGTAGAGTAAAGGTTCTATTTTGTGTGGTTTGTCTCGCTAACAGATTTTCGAATACTGATCTAAATTTCCGTTCGTGATCAGGCTGCTGCAGTCTTGTGATTTGCCATAATCTTGTAGAAACAGTGGTTTGCCATAATCTTGAAGAAACTGTGGTCTGCCATAATCTTGTAGAAACTACTGTAGAGATGTTTCTGTGGGCGATCTGAAAGTGTTCTCTAGTGCCTTTTCTAGTGTGTCCACAAAGCGCTCGGTTTAGCCTTTGCTCATATCATAATATTGTGGAGTTGTGAGATATTTTTTCTGGCATTGCTAACAAATTTTTTGGATTTCTAAATAAATGAATTAGGTATCATAAACACTAACTAGACATTCAACAACACGAAAACGAGCTCATGTAGGAAAGTTACTGCTGTAGCGGTTTTCCTGTTTTATAAACTTCTGGCCATTTGAAGAAAATATTCACGGCTATCAAGTAATAACTATTATCCAACGTCACTAGCAACTATTCCGGGTTGATATATAAGAAAAAGATACGATATTAATACTTTTTTTAATTTCTTTAAACGCTGACTGGCACTTGGTCGTTCATTTCTAACGTTTTCCCATTTTAAGAAGCCGATTTAATGGTGTATGCAATTCATGCATTTGCGGAATAAAGCTCTCATAATAATTAGTGAGCCTTAAAAACTTTGCAGTTTAGTAGTATTTTCGGGGGTTGACATGTTTCTTATAACAGCAGCTTTATCTTGTCAATTATGTGCTCCAAATATTTGATTTTTTGTAAGGATAATTTACATTTACTTTCTTTAATTAGTTAGTCAAAATCTTGTATCATTTGAATGCTTTGTAGATATGGTATTTATGTTGTTTTTAATGTTCTTGCGTGCTAAAATAATGTTGTCTTGATATGCGATGGCAAAGTCAATGTCGCCGATCATAGTGTCTACAACTAGTTGAAAGCTGGCAGACGCGACCTTAACCCCAAACGTTAGTCTTTAATATATGTACAGACTTCGATGGGTATTTATACAGAGCAATTTAGCACCCTCACGTGGGACCAAGATTTAGAGATAAGCGTCACTAAATTCGATTTTCGAAATAACTTTACTATCGTTTAGTTTTTAAAGATTTCCCCTGGACTTGGTAGAGGATAATGAAAGTTTTTATGATGTGTTTAGCTCAGTTGAAACATCTCTTTTCTACGTAGACAGTGCTGGCACATATTTTCGATAGAATACTGACATATTTCCAATATATCTTGGTCGATAATTTCTAAGGACGCAAATGACACGTTGCGTTTTCTATTAAATACTGTATTTATATTGGTTCTATATTTTGCTATAACCTTATTTCCACGGCCATTTTCGTACATTTTCCCAAATCAGGTGCAAATACTACTGCAAAGTCTCTTTTTAAGTACGAGATTAAATTTTCTGTTTCTGCTTTTCAGCAGAACGTAGATATTGGTGGGTCCCATAATTTAAACTCATGTATCCAGTCCGAACATAGTAGGTTCGTGGTATTCCTTGGTACATAGATTTTAATTTTTAGTTTTTCCCAATAGTGTAACATTTGTACAAAAATTTCCTTTAAAGTTTATTTGTGTATTGTTAACAGTCTTTGCTGTTTAGTAAGATCTCAACATTGTGAGCTTCTTTAATTTTTCCATGTATTTAATTTTAATATCAAAAGGTCTGAAACTGAGTATAATTGCATTTTATTTCCTTGTCCAGAATTTTACCGTTACATATTTACGTTAACCTTCTTCATGGTTTTCGGTTCTCGTCAGACGCATCCGAGTTTTATTTCTGATTTTATTCCTGCAATGAGAACTTTTGTGCCTACCATTTTGAACATGCTAAACATTCTTTAAACAAATATTGGCATTCTCTGACCAAATGCAGATTTCCAAATGGATTACAAGGAGAATTTTTTATGAATTTTTTTTACAGGCTTTTAAGATTGTTTAGCTACTTTTTTATATGTGCAATACTAGAGCCGCTATTATTCGAGTCTTTTTTTTTTAATTATTTCTTTCTTCTGAAAGTTCTCTGTTAATTTTTTGTAGAATTAAATTTGGTTTGTTTTATAGTTTTGTTAGAATACGCCTTCTGATTTCAGCATCTCAACCTAATGTAAGTCCTTTCGCAAACACTAGACATTTGAAATTGCTCGCTCTGAGATCAGATAGTTTAAATCCGTTGCAATGTTTATTAACCACAACCGTATAAACTCAAAATCATCTTCGTCGTTTTTAACCAGATTTAAGCAATTCTACCTTTTATCGAATAAAGGCACTTTTGGACTAAAAAGTTCTGTAAGGAGTTCCACCGTATCGGCGAAATACAGCTCAGAAGTTTTCCGTGACAAAATAAAATCCGCAAAGTTATTGAGTTCAGCCGTCTCCAATTTGCGTAATAGCAAACGAACTTTCTTCTGGTCTGACCAATGCTGATAGTCTACACTAACGACGTCTTCGTATCTGCTGTAATATGCAGCGAACGATTCATTCTCTACTGGTACACAGCAGAAGTTGTCGATCGCATTCCATATTCAATATGCAGTATTATCCATATATGCATTGTTCCTATTTACAATGCCTCCCCACGGGACAGAGTTAGACACCAGGGTCGTTTTTTTTAATGTGGAGAAAAGTAACAAAAATAAAAATTGTTTTATGACTTAAAAAACTCCATTCGTATGCGGTAGATGGACAGAATTGATTTTCATGTTGTTGAAGTTATAGTTTTACCAGTTGTTCTTCTTGTTCGAGTTTTTCATGTGTGCTTTTGTAGTTGGAATAATTGTCCTTGCTGTTGGTTTTGTAATTTTCTTAATTGTTGATGATAATGCTGTTGTTGTATTTGTAATTTTACTAATTGTTCCTAGGATAAGTAGGTTTTCCCCAAAGCAAATTTTGTCTTCTATTTTTCATAGAAGAAACACTGTTCGCGGAACAAAATTGTTCTCAAATATTTAACAGACAAGAAAAAAGCGAAAATCCCTATCTATTTCAGTAACTAATGATGATTAAACTTTATTGTTTATGGTTGACAAACAAAGAGAGTAAAGGAAATAGCATTCTTTCTCGACGTTTTTTAAGTGGCAATTTTTCTGTAGGTTTAACATTAGACAAGAAACGTATCACCAGTATTTTGAATACTGACTTAGCTACATTATCCAGTGGTTAACGTTTTTTAATATGATTATCTTGTTTAGTTGGTTTTATTATTTATTTTGCGCCAGTGTTTTAGACAATTAGTTATTCTTGAAGGTTTGTTTAATGTTAAAAAACGCTGTTGTTTTTTTTCCTCGTTGTCATAGTTGGAAAAAAACGATGTTTGAGTTTCACGTTTAGTCTGTAATTAGTCGTCAAATAATAGCATCTAAGGTTTTTTCATTAATCACTTAAATAATTTCTTTTCTGCTGGTAGGATTGGAAAATTGGTTTTAGTAGTGCTCTTGGTGTCTCCTTACTTACACAAGTTTTCAGTATCATAGAGGTATACTCCAAAGTATTTAATATTCTGGAAAAAGCAGGTAGTATATCAAAAGTATTTTAACTCCTCACAAAACAACTCACAAAACAAGGGATTTCTGTTCGTGAGAGAAACTTCACTTGCGTATAAGCTTGTACATACATTATCACCTTTCACACATCAATGTTTGTATATCGTTATCATCTTTCATACAAAATTATGATCGTACATGAATTATCAACTTTCATATATATTCATGTTTGTACATATTTATGTTCGCACACATTTATGTACGTTTTAACCGTTTGGGTTTCAATTACAACTGATTGTACTCGTCATATATACTTCACTTTTGAAATCACTATATATATTAGGTACATTATAATAATCAATAGATAATTCGCTCTACAAAACAAATAGAAAATCTGTATAAATGCTTAAACTCAAACAAAACGAACTTGCCTCCTTCTTGAGTCTTGTATTTACGAATATCCGCGGTTTAAAACTAATTTAGATTATGTTGAATCATTTCTCCTAGCAAACACTCCGGATATCTTCGCACTAAGTCAAATTAACCTTACACTCGTCTATTCTCTCTAACCACTTTAACATGCCTGGTTACTCACACTTTGCCGTAAGGACTCAGATAGACATATACACTGACTTGGAGTCTATATTCGAAACACCCTCATCTTGACTAAAGAAACAAAACTAAAATCAGACGGTCAGGCCTTTATGTGCTTCAGAATTAACATCCAACATAACATTAGCTACTTATATTTGCTCTACCGCTCTCCCTCGACCCAGGACTGTACCCTAATAAACAACGTCTCTGACAGAATAGATACAGCACTCTCCCCTGATACGAGCTCACAAGTACATGTATTTGGTGACTTCAATGTCCACTACAATAATTGGTTTGGATTCTCTACTTACACAGACGCAGCTGGTAGAACAACGCATAGTTTCTCTATATCTCATTCCCTATACACAGACCGTTACGTTTCCGATACGTTTCCTAGACCAGCAAGAGCAACATGTGTAACTTGTAGATCTACTTCTTGCCAGAATACCGGACGATTGTGTAACGAATGTCCACGGCCTACTCTGGAATGCTGATCACGCTATGATAATGGTAGAAATCGCCTTAAATTCTCGACCCAAAACTGATGAGCCATTGCTCAAAACAACGAGAAATTAACAGAAGCCATTACTGATGAGCCATTACTCAAAACAACGAGAAATTATAAAAAGGCTTACTGGGAAGCCATCATGGATCTCATCAGAGATACACAATTGGAAATCTTTTCTCTTCCCATAAAACAGTACGCTATGAGACCATTGAATGGTTCAAAACGGCAATTTAAGCACATGTTCCCATTCTTTAGTAAGACACACTCTCCCCAATGGTTTACTTCTATTTGTGCAGTTGCCATTGCTCAAAGGCAGCATAAATACCACTGATTTAACCGACATAAGTCCAGTTTAAATAGACAAAAGTTTATAGAAGGTAGAAGTAATTGTAAGAGAGAAATAGCGGTAGCCAAGAGAGAATATACTGAAACCACCAGAAAACGCATCGTAGCACAGAAATTAGGAACTTGTGATTTTTTTGGAAAATCTACAACAGTGTAGTAAATAATGGGCGATCAATAATTCCCCCACTATCAAACAATCATGAGGTTGTTTTCACAGATACCAAGAAGGCTAACGTGCCTGCCAGTCAGTTTGCCTCAAACCACCCCTTCCCTGTTTTTCTTTTGCGAACATACGTCACATTAGACGATCTGAAAACCACCTCTTCTCAGGGTCATGATATCATAAAAAAAAGCCTTTACACCTTAAAATCATGTGGGCCCTATCTCATTCCGGCTGTGCTATTAAAAAATGTTCCGTCAAGGTTGCTCCAGTTATCTCCAAACTTGTCAACAAATGCCTCAACGAATCTTTCTTTCCTGATTGCTGGAAAACTGCTTCAAGAATTCTGGTGAAAGAACTGGCCCATTAAATTATCTCCCCATTAGCCTCCTCCCTCTTTTTGACAAAATATTTGAGTCCATAATTTACCAAGCTGAACATATAAACTATTGACTGGAAAAAAACAGGGGAGGATAGAGCGGTAATCCTAGATATATCTAACGCTTTTAATATGGTATGGCACGATGGTCTTATCAGGAGAATAAGATCATATGGTATCACTGGATGAATACTTAACATAATTAAATCCTTCTTAAGTAAGAAAAAAATCCAGGTTGTCCTCAATGGTCGAACATCTAAACAATATGATTTAAATATGAGAGTACCTCAATCCTTGGACCTTTATTATTCCTAATATTCCTAATAGTACCTCCCTGATAAAATTGTCTCTCAGATGGTTACATTTGCTGATGACACCACACTCTATAATAGGCACGAGGGGAAAACAAATGAATGCATATCTAAGGAAATTATAGAAACACTAGCAGAAGATCCCAATCTGTAGCGGAATTTGGGACAAAACATGGATAGTCACATTTAATGCTACTAATATTAAGTTTTTTCCACCAATAGCAATTGCCAAAGACATATTACCTGAAGGTATTTCTTTTAAACTCCTCGGCTTAACGTTCACAGGGAACATGAGTTGGAATATATATATTGCCAAGGCCGTTGCGAAGAAGGTTAGTTCTCTCTAACGTGTTAGAAAGTTACTTACGTCTGAAAGTATTATGTACATCTATAAGGCAGGCAATCGTCCATGTATTGAGTATTGTTGTCACATTTGGGCTCGTGAATCTGCTTTT
Source organism: Euprymna scolopes (assembly GCF_053919585.1). Classification (NCBI taxonomy): domain Eukaryota; kingdom Metazoa; phylum Mollusca; class Cephalopoda; order Sepiida; family Sepiolidae; genus Euprymna; species Euprymna scolopes. The sequence continues at coordinate 149,060,821 of NC_136490.1, forward strand.
GGTCTCTCACTCCTGGAAAGAGTTACAAAAAAGGCTCATCAACCTGATAGGTCCTGAACTGTTATCTAAGCTTCAGCGTCTATCCCATAGACGAAATGATGCATCCCTCTGCCGATTTTACAAGTGTTTTAATGGTGAATGCTCTGACGAACTACAAGCACTTGTAGCCCCCTTGCATAAATACCCCCGACAAAACGATAAGCAGCTAAATTCCACCCCTACACAGTATAGATCCTTAGATGTAAGACAGCCTTCTACTCTCAGAACTTCCAGATTTTGGAACGTCCTTCCGGTATTCTGCTTTCCCAACTGTACTTACATGCGGAAGTTCGAGTGTAATGTGAACAGGCATCTTGTTGCTTATCTCACTACATAATATCCTTGCAACTTATGTACCCGATAGTAGCTCCCTACATCAAAGTGCCAATGTGTCTTGTTAGAGGTGAAAATGGAATTGAAAATAAATCAAAATATCATGTATTAGCGTATTTTCCGACCGGGCAACGCCATGCAGTGTGCTAGCAATATATATATATATATATATATATATATATATATAGTATATATTGTATATTTGTAATAGTATATATATGTATATATACATTCATAGATAGTGTATATACGTAACAGTATATATATATACATATATATAATGTATATATGTAACAGTATATATATGCATGCATATATAATGTATATACGTAACAGTAAATAAATATATATATAATGTATATATGTAACGGTATAGAAGACAACAACTGCATTACATTTCCTTTTCTTATATTGTATTACTCAATAAAGTGCATCTTTTGTTAAAAAACTGAAATCACCGCTATACGCATGTGCATTTTGAAAATGAAATGCAAATGCCGCCTGTGTCCATAAAACGGTGGAAAGAGGATCAAAAATATTCTGTTCATTCATTTATCGAAGATTTGAAAAGGATAAATGTATTCCTTTTTATTTGCTCGTTTTCCAACATTTCGTTCGGTAGCGAAATGAAGTATACATTCGATACCTCATTGATCAAACATGATTGACAAAGAATCCACCGACAGCGAATACTGAAAACAGGAAACGGTAAAAAATGAAACGTAAAAAGAATCACAGAAAATAACGATTTTTACTTGTTTATTATATTTGATTAAAAGCATTGATAGGAACTGATACAAGGAGGCACAGAAATATAATACAGTTCCATGCTACTACAGAGAAATGTTTTTGTTTCATCTATATAAATAAACACGGCACTACTACGTTGATACATCGGCTACAATTAGTTCACTGGAGTTAAGAGTAAGTTCGTCTGTTCGATATCAAAATTAGGAACACCAGGTTCTGGGTATTTTCTACTCATTTGGAATTATTTCCTGTCGTCCTGGATTTCTCCTCGTTGAAATCAATCACTATCGATCCAGAAGAGATGTGGTTGTAGATTGCGTAATACTTGCTTGATAATTACACTCGCAGTCACCCTTACAGTAGGTATTAAGCCCCTTTAACGACTGAATTAAATCCGTGATAACAAAAACTAAACAGAATTTCTATCTAAAATAAAAAAAATTCTTTCGAAGAACTTTACATTTGGAACTGATTGCAACGGTACTGCCTACCTGAAAACTACAACATCGTCTTCAGGTTCAATGTCAAGAAATACTCATTTAACAATATTTTAAGTAATCAATTTTATATATTCCATTCAGTGTTTTGAAGCCGCTCACATCCAACTAACAATCTCGTTGTCCTTTATTTTGAAGCGGTTTTTAGCCTCTATAAGTTGTTGCTCATTAGAATAAAAATGGAATTGGCCGAGCCGAGGATTATTGAATTCTATTGTAATGTAATGGTACTGAAAATATACGAATTCTCCTCAACCTCGTTATGCGTAAAATATCAATGGTTTTACTTGTTTTCTCATCGGCCATACTTATATAGTTTATATAAGTTTATAGAAGGTAGAAGTAATTGTAAGAGAGAAATAGCGGTAGCCAAGAGAGAATATACTGAAACCACCAGAAAACGCATCGTAGCACAGAAATTAGGAACTTGTGATCTTTTGGAAAATCTACAACAGTGTAGTAAATAATGGGCGATCAATAATTCCCCCACTATCAAACAATCATGAGGTTGTTTTCACAGATACCAAGAAGGCTAACGTGCCTGCCAGTCAGTTTGCCTCAAACCACCCCTTCCCTGTTTTTCTTTTGCGAACATACGTCACATTAGACGATCTGAAAATCACCTCTTCTCAGGGTCATGATATCATAAAAAAAGCCTTTACACCTTAAAATCATGTGGGCCCTATCTCATTCCGGCTGTGCTATTAAAAAATGTTCCGTCAAGGTTGCTCCAGTTATCTCCAAACTTGTCAACAAATGCCTCAACGAATCTTTCTTTCCTGATTGCTGGAAAACTGCTTCAAGAATTCTGGTGAAAGAACTGGCCCATTAAATTATCTCCCCATTAGCCTCCTCCCTCTTTTTGACAAAATATTTGAGTCCATAATTTACCAAGCTGAACATATAAACTATTGACTGGAAAAAAACAGGGGAGGATAGAGCGGTAATCCTAGATATATCTAACGCTTTTAATATGGTATGGCACGATGGTCTTATCAGGAGAATAAGATCATATGGTATCACTGGACGAATACTTAACATAATTAAATCCTTCTTAAGTAAGAAAAAAATCCAGGTTGTCCTCAATGGTCGAATATCTAAACAATATGATTTAAATATGAGATTACCTCAATCCTTGGACCTTTATTATTCCTAATATTCCTAATAGTACCTCCCTGATAAAATTGTCTCTCAGATGGTTACATTTGCTGATGACACCACACTCTATAATAGGCACGAGGGGAAAAAATGAATGCATATCTAAGGAAATTATAGAAACACTAGCAGAAGATCCCAATCTGTAGCGGAATTTGGGACAAAACATGGATAGTCACATTTAATGCTACTAATATTAAGCTTTTTCCACCAATAGCAATTGCCAAAGACATATTACCTGAAGGTATTTCTTTTAAACTCCTCGGCTTAACGTTCACAGGGAACATGAGTTGGAACAGATATATCGCCAAGGCCGTTGCGAAGAAGGTTAGTTCTCTCTAACGTGCTAGAAAGTTACTTACGTCTGAAAGTATTATGTACATCTATAAGGCAGGCAATCGCTCATGTATGGAGTATTGTTGTCACATTTGGGCTCGTGAATCTGCTTTTGGTCTCTCACTCCTGGAAAGAGTTACAAAAAAGGCTCATCAACCTGATAGGTCCTGAACTGTTATCTAAGCTTCAGCGTCTATCCCATAGACGAAATGATGCATCCCTCTGCCGATTTTACAAGTGTTTTAATGGTGAATGCTCTGACGAACTACAAGCACTTGTAGCCCCCTTGCATAAATACCCCCGACAAAACGATAAGCAGCTAAATTCCACCCCTACACAGTATAGATCCTTAGATGTAAGACAGCCTTCTACTCTCAGAACTTCCAGATTTTGGAACGTCCTTCCGGTATTCTGCTTTCCCAACTGTACTTACATGCGGAAGTTCGAGTGTAATGTGAACAGGCATCTAGTTGCTTATCTCACTACATAATATCCTTGCAACTTATGTACCCGATAGTAGCTCCCTGCATCAAAGTGCCAATGTGTCTTGTTAGAGGTGAAAATGGAATTGAAAATAAATCAAAATATCATGTATTAGCGTATTTTCCGACCGGGCAACGCCATGCAGTGTGCTAGCAATATATATATATATATATATAGTGTATATTGTATATTTGTAATAGTATATATATGTATATATACATTCATAGATAGTGTATATACGTAACAGTATATATATATACATATATATAATGTATATATGTAACAGTATATATATGCATGCATATATAATTTATATACGTAACAGTAAATAAATATATATATAATGTATATATGTAACGGTATAGAAGACAACAACTGCATTACATTTCCTTTTCTTATATTGTATTACTCAATAAAGTGCATCTTTCGTTAAAAAACTGAAATCACCGCTATACGCATGTGCATTTTGAAAATGAAATGCAAATGCCGCCTGTGTCCATAAAACGGTGGAAAGAGGATCAAAAATATTCTGTTCATTCATTTATCGAAGATTTGAAAAGGATAAATGTATTCCTTTTTATTTGCTCGTTTTCCAACATTTCGTTCGGTAGCGAAATGAAGTATACATTCGATACCTCATTGATCAAACATAATTGACAAAGAATCTACCGACAGCGAATACTGAAAACAGGAAACGGTAAAAAATGGAACGTAAAAAGAATCACAGAAAATAATGATTTTTACTTGTTTATTATATTTGATTAAAAGCATTGATAGGAACTGATACAATGAGGCACAGAAATATAATACAGTTCACTACTACAGAGAAATGTTTTTGTTTCATCTATATAAATAAACACGGCACTACTACGTTGATACATCGGCTACAATTAGTTCACTGCAGTTAAGAGTAAGTTCGTCTGTTCGATACCAAAATTAGGAACACCAGGTTCTGGGTATTTTCTACTCATTTGGAATTATTTCCTGTCGTCCTGGATTTCTCCTCGTTGAAATCAATCACTATCGATCCAGAAGAGATGTGGTTGTAGATTGCGTAATACTTGCTTGATAATTACACTCGCAGTCACCCTTACAGTAGGTATTAATCCCCTTTAACGACTGAATTAAATCCATGATAACAAAAACTAAACAGAATTTCTATCTAAAATAAAAAAAATTCTTTCGAAGAACTTTACATTTGGAACTGATTGCAACGGTACTGCCTACCTGAAAACTACAACATCGTCTTCAGGTTCAATGTCAAGAAATACTCATTTAACAATATTTTAAGTAATCAATTTTATATATTCCATTCAGTGTTTTGAAGCCGCTCACATCCAACTAACAATCTCGTTGTCCTTTATTTTGAAGCGGTTTTTAGCCTCTATAAGTTGTTGCTCATTAGAATAAAAATGGAATTGGCCGAGCCGAGGATTATTGAATTCTATTGTAATGTAATGGTACTGAAAATATACGAATTCTCCTCAACCTCGTTATGCGTAAAATATCAATTGTTTTACTTGTTTTCTCATCGGCCATACTTATATAGGACAACATTGGAACAGAGCAGCAATATCATCGTTTACATTACAACTTGTATGCATATTTGTTTGACGACGCTATTTTGAACTTCTTGCAGAAAGGTGTCGACGTCATCCTATATACAATGCTTCATATTCCCAAATGGTCGCCATTCTAATACTTACCAGGCCTAACGTTGCTTCACTTTGGTGATCTAATAAGAACCAGTATTTCAACGTGATAATGCCTCTGGACTCGGCAACGGGTAATGGTAATCCTTAATCACTGAGTTCAAACCTGTCAAAAAGTCAGCGCAGACTCTGATTTAGTTTGATTTCTTTTTGATGCACACAATGTGGACAGCCATTGAATTAATTTCTACTTTCGAGATAATTACAATTTTTTTCCAATCTATCAAATTCTTCGTTAATTTTTTTCTAATCCTGCGAAAAGAACGTTACGTTTTTTTTTTTTGTTTTTGTTTTTTAAATTGGCATAATATTTCCTTGAACCCAAATTTGGCTTCAAACAAGACCAGGTCTGAAAATTTCCGGATTTTTTTTCTTTAATTCTTCTTTAATGTCCTGTCTTGTTTGCGTGTTACTTTCTATTTTTCTGCAGAACGAGTTTAACGGTTTATCCCACAATTCGAATGTTTCAATGAAACATGTTTTCTCCATTTTTCAGAATAAAAAGTTTTATTTTTTAACGATCCCGTTTAGCTTCATGGGAAATACAACCTCGCCTTCGAAGTAAATTTTCTTGCCAGTTACTGTACAAGCGAGTTTCGTTGACTCCATTATCGTCGGCCTCTTTATAAATGTCCATGTATTATAGTTCAATATGGTCAGGTCTGACAATAGAACGAGATGAAATTTGACATTTTTTCTAAATATTTCAGTTGTCGCATATTTCTGCTTTGATAGTTGAACTTGTTTGTCTAATTCGGTCATTGAATTTTTTGTTTTAAAACACGAACTTTTTTCCATTCATATCTCTTATTTCTAAATGGGTAATTTACTTTCCAGTGTCTTTCGTTGCAACGTCTGCAATTGTATGATGAAACATTTTCTTTATCCTCATTCTTTTTATTTAATTTTTCTTGTCTATTTTCATAATATGCCGATTTTTTACACCAATTCCTGGCTGATGGGTATTTTTACTGTTTTATTTTTATCTTTTTTGGTATAAGCAATGCCAGCTTCTTTGATTTTTCGAAAGTTACGGCCCGCTGGCAATCCTCTGCTAATTTTTGTAAGATAAGATTCTGTTCAGATTCGAGTTTAGACAAAACTCTACGTTTTATTTCGGGACTCTTATTTGATATTAGTCCTTGAGCAAAAATTAAGCAGTTGAAAACCTCAACCGTAATCTCTGCCAATCTGAAGTTGTCACACTGTCTATTTACTATAGATGCATATGTTAAGTAATCTTGATCATTGGATTTAGAAACCTTCATGCATAACCATCGCTTATGCCAAAGCGACATATTCTCTCCAAACAGCTCCTTTAGCAATTTAACTGTCTCCGAGAATTCCAACTCATTTGTTTTCCTCAGAAAAATAAAATCTACAAATTTGCTCTGTTCTTAGTTTTCTTAGTAATAGACTGACTTTTCTTGAATTCGACCAGCTTTCACAGTCTGTGGAGAAAATATCCTCATAACGTTTATAATACGATTCAAACGTTTTCTCTTCGTTTGGTACGTAGTTGAAAGTTTCCAGCGAATTTAATATGGTGTTATTAGAATATGTAGAATTTCCTTCATTTGCCTGATTGTTGTTTAGTTTCTCCAGGGTTAACCTTTGATTTTCTAAATGTTTGTTCTACATTTCTTCGGACCTTGACATTGCCTCATTGTGTAATTCGGTTTGAAATTCCCTTTGCTCTTTTTTGATTTTTTATGCCATTTCTCGTTCTCTAATTGCAGGAGAGCGAAACGTTCTTCCTGTTTTTCTAGTCTTTCGTCTTGTTTTTCTTGATAATTTTGCTGTCTTTTATCTTGTTTTTTGCAAGAATGAAGCAATCTGTTCATTTTGTTTTTCTTGATGTTTTGCTGCATTATCTGTTGTTCTCTTCTTAATAAGGTCAACTGTTCTTTTTGACGCTGTTGACTTTCCTGTTGTGATTTGAATAATTGTGTTAGCATTTTGGAGAACTCTTCTATGTTTAGATATTAATGTATATGCAACAATGAATATACTTTTAATTTGCGTAAATTTGAACAAAAAAATTGAACGAACTTATGTTTTTTTTATTATATGTCCTGCTTTTAACATCCGTAAGTCCGTGATAATCAATTTTTGATATTCTTTTATAATTTGTTAACAGAGTTTTTCAGTGATTTTTTTTACTCTCTACAAGTATGAATTGCTTCACGTTCCACCCCCCACCCCCCCAAAAAAACGAGATTTTATAACTTCTTTTTAGAAATTGAGAGTACAAAATAGACTTCGTGGCTTAGTGGGGGGATGCCCTTTTCTCTACCCTGCAACCTCTCTCCCACAGAAGAGACGTTGCGAGCCTATCCTTGTTTTATCGTTATTTCTATGGCAGGTGCTCGTCTGAACTCCAATCTCTGCCCCCCTCGCCAATCTTTCACGAAAAACACCCGTCTAGCTGAATCCACTGTGAAAACTTTCCCCCACTCTATATCTGTGCCTAAATCAAAACGCGGATTCCATGAACAAAGCTTCTTTCTTAGAACTGTACGCCTGTGGAACTCTGTTCCGTCTGCCTGCTTCCCACCGGACTACAACTTGAATGTCTTCAAGTCCAACGTTAACAAATTCCTAATGAACCGCCCCCTTAAGTAAACACTTCATCAAATCTCCACACTAACGTAATGTACTTGCAATAACCCTTATCCCTGAGTGGCTGCCTGGCCTTGATAAGTGGTGATCACTGTGTAAAAAAAATTGTTCATTGTTCGTTCTTTCTTTTTTCACTGTACTTTTGTTCGCGTATTTTAACAAGAACTCTTCCGATTTTGATTTATTATCAGAAATTCGTCACTATAGAATTGAACAAACAAAAAAGTTACATTTTTTAAAGTTCGTTACATTTTAGAAGTTGACACGGTGTGTTTGTGCGTACTTTAATTCCATCTATGTTTTAGTAGTCGAACCAGTTTTAAGGTGTATTGTGGCAGATTTTTTCCATTTAAAGTCACCGTTGCTAGTGTAACGACATATCTTAATTTTTCTCAGTGAAAATTCCTTAATGCTTAGTCGTCTTTTTGTTATATACTGGTGGTATTAAGATGACGTATATTCTGTATTGTTGTTGTTGTTGTTCGTCTTAGGAAGAGTCAGTGTTTCATCTAGAGACAAGGTACATTCTACTACATGAGCACCAAGCCTTTAATTCAACTATAAGAGATTTTTGAATATCTTGATAGATAGACTGAGAGATAGTGCGTTTGACATTTACGTTGACAGTTATGCATATGTTGTAAATCGTCTAGATTGAAATGACCGATGTTCATTTATTAATGAATAACGAGACACTTTGTTATAAAACAAACTTGATTTATTTAGTAAGCATTCATATATACACAATACGGCGGTGGAGGTGGTGGTGGAAGAGGTGTGGGTTGTGAACGTTACTGGCAGTTCCTCGTCATTTGTCGGTCTGTCTGTCTGTTTGTCTGTCTGTCTCTCTCTCTCCCTCTCTCTCTCTCTCTCTCTCTCTCTCTCTCTCTGTCCGTCTCCGCGTCTCTGCCTTGTTTTTGTTTACCATCTCACTTTGATGGACTTTCGACCTGGTAACCCATAAACCAATTGACGTCATTGACCCATATTTTGACCAGCCCGGCGTTTGCTTTTGGTCTTACCTGCGACTGAATTACGTCATCTCCAGGTCATCCAATTCCCGGGTGTCATTTTTTTTCGGTCAGGATTTAAGTTCATTCGAACCTTGCTCCATAAAACCGCCTGAGCCATAAAACGATTTGCATCATAGGACCAGGTCATCACAATTTCCAGGTTACATTTTTGTTGGCCCGGATTTTGAGTTCGTTCACACCTTGCTTCATCATAACATTTTTACGACTTTTAAATCATAAAGTTCTGAATCCTTCGTCGTTAAGTTAAGGTTGGACTTTTCTTTTCTACATGCATCATACTCCTTCTATTCATTTGTTAAAGTAGCGGCTTTTAATTATAAGATTTTCTTCCGCATGTGTTCTTCAATAACTCGTCCTATTGATGAAGTCTCTTAATTATTGATTTTTCTCTGTATCGTTCTTTTCGTAAATTCGTCATCATTGTTGAAGCTCGACTGAACACATGGAAATAAATAACTACAACAAAAAAGTAAAGTAGAAGAGATATATTTAAAGCAAGAAAATATATACAACATTTACATTGAGTCCATTGGTATAGTCATTAGGGGACCATCCTTTGAGGAGGTGTCGGCTAGGTAGGCGTCGACTCGATCTCGTTGTCTCTCGTTGGGTCTCTCTCGCTTTTATCTATATGGTTGACACTCCACGTATGTTAATTAGGTAGATCCTACCAAAACAATAAAAAAAAAATCTGACTATTAATATCAACGACCCCGTGGGCTAATATTGGCAATATTGGTAAAGCCCGTCGTTTACGCGTTACGCCAGACATTTTAACACGTTGTTGGTCTTCGCGAATGCAATGTTATTTATAGTAGGGTGATTGGGTCTAATGTACGATTTTTAACTTTTGAAAATTATTTTCGCGTAGTACAATTTTTGTATTTTCGACACGGATGGGTCTAAGATTTGAGGCGGACAGTTATGGTCTTTAATTAAACGCTAATATATGACGCTCGTATTGTTTAAATGCATAGTGAGTCAGCGGGACAACGTTGTCGTTGTATGTCCTATGTATGAATTATTATTATGTTTTATTTGGGGTGTTACAGTCTCCTAGAGAGGATTTTAACTTATACAAAACATTGGTCGAAGAATTTTATAGCCGAGGAGAAGTTGGTTTTAACCGCGAGGTTTAGAGTTCTAGACTTCTTATAGTAAAAAATAAATTTAATTCTACAGTTGCTATCAACATGAGTTAAGTGTCTATGGTTTTAATTGCCTTTTCTTTAACTCTAAAATTTGTTGTATTTGGTTTTGTTAAAATATATTAATAGAGTTGGCATTATGGTACTGGCTAATATTATTGTTAGGGTTTTGCAGAGTTGAAGAAAAGGCAATTTATAACATCGTCTATAGATACTTACCATATCCGCTGTGTTATATAAACAAACTTGATTCAATAAAGACACATTTACTACATAACGAAACATACATATGAGTCAATGCAAAATGTTGCTTCCATCATCCAGAAAACGTAAAACACCGTTACACAGTTCATAGTTCACTTATCTACGAATAATTTCTAGCAATCATATTTTGATGGTCTTTTTGCTATCATTAAATTATGTTGTTTTTTTTTCTTTTCCTCCGGGTTCTGTCAATCACCTTACAATCTAAAACTCGATTTTTAAAATCATTTTATTTTTTAAATATTTCTGCACTTGTCTTAGGAAAATGACCGTCAGAAAGAAAAATCGGCTGCTAATCTTTCCAATTTCCTTTTCTCTTCTTTCTCTTTTTTTCTTTCATAAAATTATTCGATTACCTTATCTCACCTTACTCCCAACGCGAGTGAAAAAAAAAGAAAGAAAATACAGCAGGTGATATGGTTCGAGCTGACACTTTTCCCTCTCACTCTTTTTCTTTCCACTCTCTCTTACTCCTTCTTTCTCTTCCTTCTTTCCAGTTTTATACACGTAGCGTAACGTGTGTACGCTTTTGCTAACATTTTTTCGCAGATAGTTTTGTTTTTTCGTTTGTTTTACCCTTTTTTAACACCCGGTATTCATTTTATTAATCATTATTTACGTGTTTATTTTTCAACACGTAATACCGTTCACACAAGCGTTCTCAACGGTTCCGCGTGAAAATATACCGTAAGATTTTTTTTCTTTTTATCATAAATTTCTAGTCTACAACGTGCAAGTGGCAGTCCTGTTCTTGTTACCGTCAAGTATAAGTAATTTGCAAAATGAGATTTGATTTCGTCTGTTAAAAACTTATCCATATTAGAAATACGCAGTGGGCCGTTTAGATTATAGTAGCGGGGATACTCGGCGTTGTCCGGGTGTGGTAAGGTGGGGGGTTAAATCAAAACAATAATAAAATGGAAAATAAAGAATAAGACAATGAAATAACCCTGTTTAATTTTTAATACTATTTTTTTAAACGGAAAAACAAAAAAAATAAAAGCAGGGAACGTGATGTAAAAAAAGAAGTGAACGAAAAAAATGGCATAAATTACCTCATTTAAATATTAAAACTTAAAAAAATATGTCCAATATGTCGGTGCGAACGTGGAACTCAATCAGTTTGGTGTCAATTTTGCTTATGCATTTGCATATATATATTTTTGTTCTTTGTACATTTTGAACAAGCATTTTCTGCTGTCAGTTTAGCCATTGTTATTATGTTACATGATAAGGGCTGTCCCCTTTTCATGTAAGTATAAAAATAGAGAGATTTAGTTAAAATGAAAATAAAATGAAAGAAAGCAGGAATCGAACCCTGGATATAAGTTTTAAAGAACAATAGGTTTAAATGGAATGTCCAGTAAATTGTTGATTCTGATCTACACTAAGACTGTCTGAACACAATGTCTCCTCACTCGAAGAGCTTCTCAAATCAACACTTCTTAGTAATGAACATTTAATATTAATATGAATCTTCATAACACGAACAATCTCTCTAACAACAACATCTCTCTCTCTCTCTCTCTCTCTCTCTCTCTCTCTCTCTCTCTCTCTCTCTCTCTCTAAGATACAACATCACTTGTAATAAGACTCTCTCTCAATGAAACCCCTATATAACAATTACCGTATTTCTAATGTAAAGGCTGAGGATAACGTGTAACTATTTTTCTTAACATATCGTTTATATTCTTATCCGAACATTTTAGCCGAAATGTTCACCATTTCAAGAGTGCTTTTCTTTGCATTTCCTGTACCATATTTTCGTTAACAATGGTTTACGCAGAACTGATTTATATTCCCGTTGAACATTATTCATTAAATATATTTTTTTTATTCAATTTTCCCCCCAAAGAAGGCAAGTACGACTTTGAAGTAAGGTGATACTATCGGGGACATAATTTGCGAGGGCATTAGGAAGGGAGATCTGTAGAAAGATTTTTGTTCACATTACCATTGAATTTCTGCATATCAGTACAGTTGGAAAAGCAGTATCCCGCAAGGGAGTTCCAAAGACTTGCAGTTCTGGGAAAGAAATTATTGGGGTAAAAGGTTTATATATATATATATATATATATATATATATATATATATATATATATATATATATATATATATATTATGAAGTTCGATTAAAGATGAGCTTATAGCAAATTCTAGTGTCTTACCTGATACTAATATTTTCATTACGAATTTTTGGCAATATTATATTGTAATATTTGTTTAATTCTATTATTTTTCTATTGTGAACACGAATAACTGAATTGTCAAAATAAGAAAACATTGATAGGATCAAATATTAGTGTGTGCATTGGCTTTTTAAGAGAAGCATGTAGCTATATATGTGCAATTGATTCTGTCAAAGATAATTTATTTCTGCATACCCGGGGCAGCGGTGACAATTTCCGACATCTCGTAACATCACAGTCACGTTATAACTGTGATGTCCTTTGATTATATATCTCTATTACAAATAGAATATTGGTTTTTGTTTGCTTTTGTTTTGTACTGAAGGTTCATGACCTATCATGGCCTGAAGGTCACACCATGGTAAGAGGTAAAGAGATCGTTAGTTGGACAATAATCGCCGACATGAAAGCATTGTAATAGGCAGATAGATTACGTAAGATGAATATATTATTCAAGATGAGAACTCAACAAGTGTATTTTTACATTTGTCTTGAAGGCAAACATGCTGCAGTTTGTTAGAAAATAGACTCGTCATATTTGGTTCTACAACATAAACGTTCTAGGGAAGAAATTTTGTTCACAGAAGTTCCGTTTTACTTTTGGTACAGAGAGAGAGAGAAATAAATAAAAGCTATTTGTAAGTTGTAGCTAGATGTGAACTTGTTTACATAGACATATTAATCGTTTATAGCTGTCCTAAGGATTGGAGCTCAATCGAACTACTACCATAAACATAACGATAGAGTAGAGAGAGGTGTGTTACATTCATTCTGTGTAAAGAACAAGAAGAGATCACCATTTATTAGATTGCTAAGTGCTTCGAGCGACACTTCCACGGATATAACAGCAGTACTTTATCTGTTATGAGACCGAAACTTACCTACATCATGGACTGTTCAACTACCTTATTACGATGTAAGATAATACTCTCATTGGTCAGTATTGTAATACCGTACAATCAGCAGGTGACGAGTCTTGAAGATGATGAACGTAGTGGTCGCCGCCGGATGTTGAAAACAATCAATTAAGAGCCTTTATCGAAGTCAATCCACGCACAACCGTTTGCAAACTTACTTCTAAATAAGACGTAATGTATACAAAGTTTTTCAACCACATGAGAGAGATTGAAAAGAAAAAGAACATTTGATAAATAAGTGTCTCACGGATTGACCGACAGCCAAAAGAAACGCAGTTATGAAATGATATCTTCCTTTCTGTTACGTAAGAAGAACAACCTGCTTCTCGACCGGGTTCTGACTTGCGATGATAGGTGGGTTTTTTCACGATAATCGGCGACACTGAGCTCAATGGTTAGACGCCGACGAATCTTCACAATAGTTCCCGAAACCAGAGTTGCACCAAAAGGTCAAACTGACTGTTTGGTGGTCTGCGACGGTCTCATTTATTACAGTTTTTTTGATGCAGGCGAAACTATTACAGCGGAGAAGTATTATCAACAAATAGATGAAACGCATCAGAAACTTCGATGACAACACCTAACATTAGCCAACAGAAAAAGTCCGATTCTCCTCCACAACAATGCCCAACCGCATTATGTTTAATCGACACTGCAAAAGATTAACAAATTAGGCTTCGAAACTCTGCCTTATACATTATATTCTTCAGAATGCCTACATACAGACTACCACATTTTCAGGCATCTTGACAACTTGCTGCGTGAGAAATGTCTGAAAAACTTACCAAAAATGTCTTCAGCGACTTCATTGCCATCGGAACGGAAGATTTTTATGTTCCGGTATAAATACACTTATTTTGCGTAAACAAAAGTGTATTAATTCGGATGGTGCTTCTTTCGATTAATAAATCTTTATCGAGATATCTTCATCTGAATATAAGATTTAAAAACTGCAATAACTTTCGTGTCAACTTGATATTTCAGGCCTGACGTGGAAGTCGGTCTTGGAAGTTCGTATATTATTGATGTATTATCTCCCCTCTTAGAGCTTAAATCGGTTTCGCTATTATCCTTTTGTACGCTCGAGGCACTTTAACTTTTCATATTTCTGCAACCGAATGAAAGATATCTTGACAGTTTCATTTCAATTCAAATATTCATTTTCTATGATATTTGAAATATCCTTATTGTTCGGTTTAAAACCATAAACTATATACTGATTCCTCATTGCAGATTAAATATCAAATATAAGAAGTTGTAGCTCATCTTAAGCTGCTAAATTTTACACTGCTGCTTTGTATTTGTTGTGGTTTTATCGTATTATTGGCAATATTATAAAGGTTTTTCGACACAATATACACAAATAATTACTCTACCTTTCAAAGGCGACTGCTAATGTGAAATATTTTAAAATAATTCTCTAGTTTGATAATTCATTTTAAATTGAATAATTTTAGATTTTTTCAGGCTCTTGATTTTTATCTTAAATGTTATTTGCACAACGTTTCGGTTGATGTAACCCCCGACTTCCTTCGGGTGTATATTTTCGAACGTTGGAATCTTTCTGCCGAACTCGGGAATTTTTCTATCGAATTCATGAATCTTCAAACAATTTCGAATTGAAGCCTTTATTTAATTCACAGGTGTAGCAGGCTTTAGTTAAGTTAGCCATGACTGGGTACTCACCTCGCATGCAAGAAATTCGGGTTTCGAATCCCGGGTTCGGATGTGGTTAACTGATGAGCCGAAATGAAAGCAAAACTCGAGTCTTGGACTTCCTGTTTGTTCGCTTTCATAGCTCTTGTGAGCTGCAATGTTGCTTGACTGTGGAAATAATTATATCATCTCTCACGCTCTGAAAAAAATACACACACACACACACACACACACACACACACACACACACACACACACACACACACACACACACATGAAAATTAACGTCCCCCGCCGACTCTGAATGCCAACGGGATTTTCCTTTAGGAGAGGCAAACATGTTCTGTAATAAGTAAGACCTTTTTACTTTTATAATATTTAAAAATTTCCATCTTTTTTTATGATATTTAAAGATTTCCATCTGTTTTACCAAAATTTATCATTTTTAATTCAAGGGAAAAAATCTATCTCTCTAACTATTTATGTTTATGATGAATATAAATTTGTCTCTGATGAGTTGGTTGGTAGATTTCCATCATTAAACGAAACACATCTAAAACACACCGTATTAACAATAAAACACTATGAGTGTGTAATAAATACATCTTTTTATTTGAAACGTTTGCCAGAAATATATATGCTCTGAAAGTAGAAATTCATTATCATTGAGCTTAATTAATTGTGGCCATTTAAACAAGCTTCTATTGAACATGTTCATTAAAAGTAAAGTTTTATCATCTACCATATATATATATTCAAGGATTTTTTAAAATTATTTCAGATTGCATTGTACTGTAAACATAAGATCTATATGAATATTAGTATCAATATTTATAAGACAACCAAAACCAGATGAAAAGGCTCAATATACAAGATAGAGCAATAATGTAAAATTGGAATTAAATTCTATAAATTAAGAAATTTACGACAAAATTATTATTCGATTTCATTTTTTCCTTATTCAATGGAGTTTCCACATCTGGCTTCGTGCATCTACTGGTTGTCTCTTCCTTTTATATAAGTTCGGAAAAAGAGTCTACAATCTAGTAGGTTCCGCACTATTAGCCAAGCTCCAGCATCTGTAACATCATCGTAATGTCACATCCCTATGCTTGTTTTTCAAGAAATTCAATGTGCCCTGATGAATTCATACCACTTGTGTTCCATCGACGTACATATCCCCGGCTAACCCTACAAGCAGAAAAATAGCACCTTTCACAGTTAAGGTCTCTACATACCCGAAAGCCTTTTACTCTAATAGTTTCCTCCCACTAACTGCTCTATTTATGAATTTTCTTCTGTCTTGCTTCCTTGACTGTACTAATGCGCAAAAGATTAATTGTAACAGGGTGAAATGATACATTTGTCGCCCTAGAAAAGACTATATGATTCCATTTCTGGTTGATGAAAACCGGTTTTCTTTTTTGTTGCAAACCACTTACTAGTTGGCCAGTTTTGTACAAATTCCAAGAGCGATAAAAGCCTTCTATCATGTCTGGAAGTGACACAATGTTGAGGTGAAGGCAACGTCATGCCACCTCACATCTTCGAAGTTGGGTTTAAACACCAAAGTGTACCTGAATGTGCTGAAGGCGTGGTGACCAGTGACCAACTGGTGCTATCAGAAGTTTGCTGGCAGACTCTGGGTGTGGCAGCAGGACTCGACGCCGACCTACGTGTCCAAAGAGATCCAGGCTTGGCTTTAGAAAGAAGTACTATCACTGTGTACCCTTTCTCTCTCTCTCTCTCTCTCTCTCTCTCTCTCTCTCTCTCTTCCTCTTTCTCTCTTTCTCTTTTCTCTCTTTCTCTCTCTGGTTCCCCTTTCCCTGACCTTAACCCGCGCTGGACTATTTCGTTTGGTTATACGTCGAGAACATCACCAACATGACCTCCCACAACACCAAAGCCAGCCTGATCGCCGCCATCCGCCGTGTATTCGTTGAGCCCCCGCTGGTGCTTGTGGGAAAGACATGCTTCCAGTTTCGAGCCCGTATCCAAGCAGCGATTGAGGCTGAAGGTAACCACATTGAATAGATGTCAACTTTATGACATCAATAATTTACCTGAATTGAATTTTTCAAATAAAGCGGTAGTGTTGTTTTCTTTAGGGCGAAAACTTCATCGTTTCACCCTGTAGATATGTAGAGACTCCACTCCTAACATAGTTTCCTGTAGATAGGATAAAAACTAGTAGCCTTACGTGTCCATGTTTCAATACGTCTAGTTTGAGGCATAAAATGTCAAAAAAGACCCAAAGAACTTGGCGCATATTCGGTACTTTGTAGACTTAATGTCGTTTAACTTTAGTTATCCAATTAAAACCGATGTTACAACGTTATTATGTGATATTCGGAATAAAAGAAGAAGAAAATATTAAATAAGCAGAATTTTAATTTGTTTACATTCAATTTTTTTTATTTATTAAAATAACGTCAGAGATTCCAGATACTTTTTCTAAGTATTGCATGAATATTTAAACAAATATTCCGTATTTTGTCAGCAGATAGAATTGGTAACACAAGATTGACTGATATATATATATATATATATATATATATATATATATATATATATATATATATATATATATATTATGCATTTTTAAAAATTCCATTGTTTGTTGTTCCTTTAAAATTGGACGAAACATTCGCAAAGTTTTTTTAGGTCATGGGATGATAACGATTTCATGTCATGATGATTAATTTTATGTTTGGCTGAATATCAAATGTATTTTCCGGTTTAACAAAAAGTAATGAATTATCAGATTTTCAGCAATGTTTGCATTTAAAGTTTCTGCATCAATCTACATGGGATTGTTGCGAGATATTTGAACTAGCATTGAACACTTGTATTATTTAGATTATTCAGAGTACAGTTTAAACCTTGAGTGTTAGTTCACAATGTTGTGGCTAGTGTAACTTCCGACCTACTTCCGGTGTAATTTGTCCAGCTCAGGAACATTTCTATCGATTATGGGAATCTGCACGTAACCCTTTATTTAATCCAAATTTGAAATTAATCCAAATATGAAATTTTGGAGCCTCAAACACCTTCTAGTTTTTAGTTTTATATGTACAATCTTACTAATCACATTAGATGTTACGTTGCGGAAGGGGATTCTGTATGACATGGACGAGTGTATATATTACGTGCGCATGTCTAACTCGTGTGACTAGTGATTTAAAAATTATGACAACAGATGCATTTAAACAACAGACATGCAACAAATAGAACAAATAACAGTTCTCAGATGTGTGTTCTATAAGTCTCTTATAACGTAAGAATGTTAAAGTTCTGACATGTGATTCGTTTAGTGTATTCTCTATTCAGTGTTGATGTGTGTATACTTAATTTAACAGTTTATAGAAATCATTGTCGGTTGGAACACCAGCTAAAACATACCTCACGTCTTCTTTCTGTGCCGACTGAAATCGAAGGTGCTTCTCTACGAAAGTGAAAACGCCAAGATGGAGATTATATTTTTCAATATAATAATTTATTCTTTGCTGGGTTCTTTTTCAGAATTGCCACAAAGAGTATACGATTACATTTTTATAAGTTACCCCTTCTGACTTCCATTGAGCGTCCAGTCCTAAAAACCGCAACCGTCTCTAACGCGTTGCATATCGAAACTGACCTTCCACGTCTGCATCTCAAATTAATATTTTTATTGCGCCATGACTACACGTAGTCTAAAGATCTTTGCTGGGTAATTTGTCACGGATTTTTGCTTATATTATAGTTAGTTTAAATTCTATCTGTCAGGTTAGCATCAAATTAACATTCCTAAAAACTATTAAATGTGAACATTTTAACATAAGTTTTTACATCCTTAAAATATTTCTATCGAATATACTTTTATCATCACAATGATCGATCATTATAACTTCGATCATATTATTAATCGACTATTATAATTTGTTTCCGGTATATTCCGGTAGACTATAAACATAACGTAGATCACTACTTATTAATACTACATTTATATATATATATATATATATATACATATATATATATAAATATATATATATAAATATATATATATAAATATATATATATATATATATATATATATATAAAGGGAGTTCAATATTTACTATTACAACTTTTTATTATTATCTCTATTTAGTGAAACTTCATGAATAGTTAACTTTTGTTTATCGATAAATTTTAACTTTACGATTGCTTTTGATAATATCGCTCATCATTTAGGAAACGAATTGCAATTGTAGAACTATTCAAATAAAAGTTTTCATGAGACATTGAGGAGACCTTAAATGTGAACCGAATGTTGGTGCGGGGGGGGCAGAAACGTTTCAAATCAACTAGTGACCACTAATGTCAGGGTCGCCTCATTCTGTTAGAACAGAAAAACTGATAAAATTCACTAGGGATAAACTGGGGAGGAATCCAAGACGATCCATCAGAAATCTTGCAAAAGAGGACAAAGTATCCATTTCCACATTGACTTCAAAGCATTCCGATACAAGTTCCAAATGAAGCACTTGTTATTTGCAAGTTTTGTCCAAAGATGGGGGTAAAGAGCAGGAATTTTAATGTTCAAATTGACTGGATGCCGTCTCGTACTGGAAATGCTAAGTCGTGGGTTGTTACTTGGAAGTAAGGCACCGTCTCGGTGATGGTCTGGGCCACGATAACAGAGACTGGAAGGAGTCCTCCCGATTTTTGAATGATGGTGTGAAATTGAACCAGTAAAATTATCGCAAGACAATTCATGAATCACCATTGTTGCTCTGGACCAAAAAGCATTTTTTAAAAGTCGGAGCGAAAAAAAAACGCGAAAATGTCTGGAGAAAAATGTTCTGGAATTCATTTCAAAGGAAGAATGGCTTTCTTCTTTTCAGATCTCAACCGGTTGGACTTTGGTATTTGGTTTATCTTGGAGAGTAAAGCCTCAGCGTCCCATCATACTAATGTAGTGGCGTTGAAGAAGATATCGTGAGGAAAGGGCTAAAATCCCACAAAATATCATTTGTGTAGAGCATTCACCAGGTGTTTGCAGCAGGTTATTGATGCACAGGGCAGTAACATTGAATAAAGTTTTGATATTTTTAATCTAATAGTACTATTGTATATGTTTACGTTTGGGTGAGCTGTATTGTTTATTTTATGTAATAAATATGAGCAAAAATTTTGTAACGTTAATAATTAAAATCCTGTATATATATATGTATGTATATATATATATATATATATATATATATATATATATATATATATATATTAGCAGGGAGACTCGACATTTGCTGGGATTTAATGATAATCAACAGATGTTTCACGCCCATATATTTATTGTCATCAAAATCGGTAAAACCTACTGTTTAGTTTTAAAATACAAAAGTCAATATCATTGTTCAACTGTACTTTTAACAGAAACATTCATTTGGAACGTTTCGATGTCATATTAAAGAACATCGTTGATTTTATATGTCTGGTTTTCATGCTTGTGCTCTGATAATAGCTTGCATTTTTAATTTTAAAAAGAAAAAGTCAAGTACCATAATTCAATTGTGCTTTAAACAGAAACTTTTCTTCTATACGCGCCCCGCTAATGAAATGTGTGCATATAGAAATATAGTTGCGATATTTACTCGGCGTTGCTCGTGTGGAAATATATTGCTGATCGAAAATGATTTCAAATATTGTCATGTTTAAAAGTGTTGCCTTTTTTTACATAGGTATCACCACATTATCAAGGCCCAGAGGCCACTCAAGGATAAGGGTTAAAGAGTGTACAGTAGAAATTGGACAATATAGTAATCATTAGTAATGAAAATTTGGTAAATTTGATAACTTATATGGAACGGCTCATCAAGAACTTATTTACTTTAGACTTGAACACAACCATATTGTAGTCAGCCGGAAAGCAGGAAAACGGAAGACAATTCCACAGGCGTGCAGTTCTAAGAAAGAAGCTTTGTTCATAGAATCTACGATTAGGTTTAGGCACAGATAAAGAGTGGGGGGAATTATTGATAGTGTTTACAGCTAGACGAGTGTTTCTTGTGAAAGTTTGGCGAGGGGGGACCATAGATTGAAGCTCAGTCGAACACTTTCCATAAAAATAAGGATACATCAGAGACAAACTCGCAACATCTCTTCTGTGAGATAGAGGTTGCAAGGAGGAGAAAAGGACATCTCCTACGAGGCTACGAAGTCTATTTTGAACTCTTTCAAGGCAGGACAAGTCCTTTCTAGCAGCTCCTGCCCAGATGTGGCAACAGTATTCCATCGTTGGACGTACCTGGCTCTTATATAGATAGAGAATAGCATCAGCAGTGAGATATTTACCGGATCGATAGAAAGATCCCACCATTTTTCCAGCGGCCTTGGCAACAGATTTGATGTACGTGTTCCATTTAAGATCAGGAGTAATGGTGAAGCCAAGAAGCTTGTCAAAACTTGAGGCCTCCTGAAGACGAGAGCCATTTATTTCAATTGATGCCAAATGTGGATTAGAATGTTGATGATGTAAAGAGAGAAGCTTGGTTTTAGATGCATTAAAAGTAACTAGCCACTCCTTTCCCCATTGTACTACGTGCTCAAGATCAGAGGAGAGAGAATTGGAGAGAACTTGGTCGTTTACTGACTTAGATGTGCTACCATAAATGGTAGTGTCGTCAGCATAAATGTCTACAAATGATGTAAGGATGTGATTTGGAAGATCATTAATGTAGATCAGGAAAAGAGTTGGGCCCAGGATGGACCCCTGAGGGACACCTCAATTATTAAATCATTTCTTTCTGATAAGTTCATAAGAGTAGTAGTTGAGGGGCAAAAATCAGAAGCTCACAGTATTAATGCCGAAGACATTTCCAGCTATACCATAGCTAGCGATCTTATGAAGTAAACCTTTATGCCACACCCTATCAAAGGCATTAGATATGTCAAAAGCAATTGCCCTAGAAATATTGCCATCGTCGAGAGATTTGCTAATCCTATGCGATATAACTCTAAGCACATCTGCTGTAGATCTAGCAGAACGGAAACCTTCAGGGAAAACTTTTAAATACGATTTGTAATATGAGCTCAAGTAATATAAACTATTCGCGATGTTTTTGGTTTCCCGACAAAAGAAGGGTGGACCTGTAAATTCACCCTCGTCCGTTCGTCCGTTCGTCCGTTCGTCTGTCCCACTTTTCTAAATTACTACGCCTTGGAATTTTTTGAAATTTTGCACAAACATTAAACATGTAAAAAAAAAAAAAACAGAACGGATTTTCCGGAAAAACTCCGACCCCCCACCCCACCCCTAGAGGTGCGTTTCGAGTTAAAATGGCTAAAATTGACACTTTTTGCTTATTAAAAAAATTGATGCCTTGGATTTTAATAAATCGTTCTAAAAACTTGTAAATAACTGATTTCTATATAATTTTGTTTGTCTATACTTCACGATAACTCTTAGGTGTGCCCCAGGGACTCTTTTAGGGCTAATAAAAACACTCCATTTTGGGGACTATTTTACCAAATTTGTCCAAAATTTTCTGTATATGTCTATTTAGCAGTTTTGCATGGTGCTGAACTCAAAATTAAATATTTTAAGGCCTTATGGACTTTTGGGGCTAAATGGTTCGAGGGCAAATTATGGATTTAGTCATTTTTTTCTTTTTGCATTGTGTAGAACTCAAATTTACATATGTTAAGGCCTAAAACTGCACCGTTTGTTCATTTTCACCAGGATTTCACATCCTCTGGGGACTTTTGGTGCTAAATGGGGGGTGGCAATGCTGAACTTAGTCATTTTGTGATGCTTTGTTCACTGTGCACTCACGGGGGACCATGCATGCTTCACTTTTTTTCTTAAAAATTACATTTGGCGCAACGTTTCTAATATTGTAATATGATAAATAACATAAACAAACCGAAACGAAATACCAATAAAAATATCTTTTTCAATGTTTAAACAATTTAAATGCATTTTCACTGGGGTATACTTTGTTTGAAAAATTTAATTAGATATTGGCTGTACCTTATTAATAAGGCAATATTCTACTGATTGAGATATAATTGGTAATTTTCTATCACTATGCATTTGTATCATCTTCATCATATCGTATAGATTCGAAGATTCTATTGTTGGCACTGGTTTCCTCGATATGTTTTACTCAGAGTTCTTTCTAAAAAGATATCGAGTGCTTACTGGAAGAACAACGTGAAGGTTGCCAACATCCTAAGTGAAAGTGATTTTGTGGAACTATCTGGATTCGAATTTGAAACATCTAGGTCATCAGTCTATGTTGTTAACAACTTGACAACAACAAAAATCTATCCCAGTAATATTTATCCTTGTATGCAGATTTTTGCGAAATTTACATTTTATCTATATACTAAGATTTCAGCCCGGCGTTACCCAGGTGTTTGGAGGTGTATGTTGAGCAAAAAAAAAAGCTGTCAATGTTTTAAACTTTGACCCCTATTATGACCCCTTAATATTAATTGTTTTGGTCTCAAATCAAGTTATTAAGTTAGATCCATGTCCAAGGAATCTATATCTAAAATTTCAGGTGTTTAGACCCAAAATTGTCGGAAGAGTTTGGTAGAGTTCTCAAAGGCTAAATCGTTGAACTTTGACCCCTTAACAGACAACTTTCTGGTCGAAAACCGATCACATAGATTTTCCCAAATCTCAGTACCCTATATATCAAATTTCGAGACTGTAGACTGAAAATTGACAGAGTTATTGCGTAGGGAAATGTACACACACACACACGTTCACTTTTATAGATATACTAGTATTTCAGCCCGGCGTTGCCCGGGTGTTTGGATGTGTATGTTGAGCAAAAAAAAAGTGGTAGTAGGAAGGCAGGCTCGAACCCATACCGCAAACGAGGAAAAGAACGGGGGCAAAACCTAACGTTTATACTGTTACAACCACCACCAAACCGGAAGTGACATTTTTTTAAATTAAAGCTAGACAATCTAAAGGAGAGGATAACTTTCAAAACTATCGGCGAAAAAAGTGACCTTCCCCTGTAGAAAAGTGCCTAGTCGAAGGGGAAGATATTAATGTTTTTAGCCATTTTTTCAATATTTGTCGTATGAAAGGTCGAACTTTAAAACAATGCTGATCTTGGTAAAATCCGTCACCTCTATTGAAGGTTTAAGGCAGACATGAAAACATACATACATACATACATACATACATACATTTTAATATTGGTAACTAAAAATTTTCCACCCAAACTGATGAAAATGCTTGCTCTATCTCTGAATACCCTTTATGTAAAATTTCAAATATTTAGACCAGAAATTGTCTGAGTAATTTGGAAGAGACCGCAGAGGTCAATTTTTTTATAAACTTTGACCTCTATTATAACCCCTTAAAATTAATTGGTTTGGGTTCAAATCAAGTTATTAAGTTAGATCCATGTCCAAGGAACCTATATCTAAAATTTCAAGTGTTTAGACCCAAAATTGGTGGAGGAGTTTGGTAGAGTTCTCAAATGTCAAATCGTTGAACTTTGACGCCTTAATCGCAAAATTTCTGGCCAAACACCGATCACATCGATTTTCCCAAATTTCAGTACCCTGTATATCAAATTTCGAGTCTGTAGACTAAAAATTGACAGAGTTATTGCGTAGGGAAATGTACACAGACAGAGACACACACACGTTCACTTTTATATATATATAGATAGATAGATAAAAACGATAGTGTGTGTGATATTTTGTGTGTCACGCTTACATCTGTTTTCTTTCGAGAGATTGTCGTTTAATTGTTATGATTTCCATTTCTTGAATAATTTTGCCAAGAATTCTTCATAATTTTTAGTTTAGTTATAGCTGATGGCACTCGAGTCATTGTTTTTATAAATAATTTTACCAAAAAAATATATATATATAGGATAAATATTGTTTGAAAAATTGTTTGAATCATGATCATTACAAAATACGAAATATGTCATATATTTTCATTCTTCAAATTATATATATATATATATATATATATATATATATATATATATATATATATATATATATATAATTACAAAATACGAAAATATGTCATATATTATATATATATATATATATATATATATATATAATTACAAAATACGAAATATGTCATATATTTTCATTCTTTAAATTATATATATATATATATATATATATAATTTGAAGAATGAAAATATATGACATATTTCGTATTTTGTAATGATCATGATTCAAACAATTTTTCAAATAATATTTATCCTATATATATATATATATACATATATATATATATATATATATATATATATATATATATATATACTAGCCGGCAGTTGGCGTTGATCGACCGTAAAATATGCTTTAATACTATATTTTAATTTATGCAGGATTTGTAATTATTATACATTTATTCCTTATTGATCATTATATTGTACCCAATATATGTTAATAATTTTAAACGTAAAAATTATGCTCTCAACTAAATAAAAAATAAAGCTATATTAATTATTATATGAGCTAAGTCTATATTTATATGGAAACTTTAAAAAATATCATGGTGAAATGTATGAATGTATATTTACGCATGTGTAGAAGATATATGTTCAATTGACTATCGCCTGCCTAGTTTTTTTTTCAATTTTTATTCTTTAGTAGCTGTTTTACCGGCTAAAAGCTAAACTAAATATGTTCCACATGTCCAAATCCTCTATCTATCAAGCTTTAACTTAGTAGATCAAACTTTGCCAGAGTAAGTTCGTAAAAATCGTTCTGCACACAAACAAACCTCTAGATAGAAAAAGAGATTTATATACTTATATAGGTGTGATGATTATTAGAACGGTCACAAACGGCGTATAATGCGAAAAAATGTAAAGTCTAACATATAATTGCAAAAAAACTGAAAAAATATAAAATGCCTTACTACTTCTAATTGAAAGCTAATATTTTGTTTGTGACACCATCACTAGAAGATTGCCTCACTCTCAATGGAATCTCTCTCTCTTTCTCTCTCTCTCTCTCTCTCTCTCTCTCTATCTATCTATCTATCTATCTCTCTATCTCTCTCTCTCTATCTATCTATCTATCTATCTCTCCAATTTGGTTTTTCAGATCCCTCTGCCTAGCTATATTGTCTTCACTACAGCTGAGGATCTCCATAAGCCATCTGCATGATAACGCTCCAGAATATCATAGACTAACAGCACCATGTCCAAGCTTGATATGGAACTGTGCAAGTCAGACGCGATTAGCTACCTGGGGTATTATAGTACCCATTTATCTAAATATTTATAACACCTAGAATTCTCAGATGATTGCCAGTCTGGTATTGGACAGACTCAAGGTCACTTAACTTCAGTGATTTAAACAAAAACTGGTATGCCAACGTGATTTACATAAGTAAAGATGAGTAAACTGTGTCATTGTACTAATAAACTAAATACCATGCTTCAGTTTTTTTTTATTGAAGCATTTTTGAAATTCATATATTAGAACAAACCCGTAAACCAATCTTATTCTACAGGCGTATTTATCTAATTAAATATATACGATGAAGAAAGCATAGAGTAAATTCGAAACAGATTTATCGATATTTTTACCGATTTTACTTATACTCCGGTATCTCGAAGTTTGTGGAAAATTTCCATGAAATGCGAAAAATAAGCTAATCAATAAATCAAAAATAATTAATCTTTTTTGTTGCGATTTTTGTTTGTTTTAACATATTTCATCGACAGTCAACGGAATACATTTAAAATTCCGGAAAACATTTCACAAAAAGTGATTAATCGCTCTATTTTGTTCAATTAAAACTAGGTTTACGTTTTATAAAGTACGAGCTAATGTACCCGTACTAAAATGGCTTCATATAAATGAGACACACTTGCAAATTTAATAAGTAAAGACATTAACATAATTTAAAGTGATGTACACATTACTGTTACAATAAAGATTACACAATTGTAGTTATCTGACAAATCAGGGACACTACGTAAATAGCAATTTAGTTAGCTAGTGTGAATTTTGACAAAGGTCGCTGGAGTGCATGATGATAACTTAGATCTGTAAAACAGAATGGTCTGCAGGATTGAATAAAAATATGTAATAAGGCGGGGACAGAGTTCAAACGCTGTAAACAAAACACGTGTCGAACGATGATGAATGATGAATGAAGTGACGTTTTCCGAGCGAGGTTTTCAGATCAGTAATCTACGGAAAGCCAAGCAAAGGAGACACAGTCAATAATGTAGAATAATCTAAAGGAATATTACTTTGATTTTTGTCCGTCTACGTCACACATCTTCTGAGAAAATTAAGATTAAGAAATAAAAGCACTATTTAAAACATCAGTCTCTTTCTCTTTAGTAAATTCTTTCCAGATAAACCCTTGAAGAAAACTCAGCGAACATCTACCTGTGCCTTTCTGGCTTGAAAGTATCTGTATTCGCTTTACAAGACTGATAACGAATCATGGTTAGAAGGAAAAAAAAATATAAACCAATCATCCAGCGAACAAGGAAAGCGCATAAAAGACCATCACGTATAGACATCTCGCGTACGTATGTATAAAACCACCTGTATTTGTTATTTAGAATGTTACATTTATGGTTTAGAAAAGAACTTAATTTTATCGAATGAAACTACCATTCAGGTGAGTTTAATGTTCGAAAGATTCTCTAATTCTTAGAGTCGACATAATGAATGTTGTCTTTCATTAATGAATCATCACTTAATAAAACAAAAAGCCGCCTAAGAAGCAGGAGTACTGAGATGGATAGTTGATTGTTGAATAATGAAAAATATTCCCTTGCACGCTATCTGATTTATAATAGTTATACTTATATAGTTTCTGGTAGGGCCTCTCGATGCCATAATAGTGGGTAATTGTTATGGTTTTACCTTATCATGTGCCACAAAA
Source organism: Euprymna scolopes (assembly GCF_053919585.1). Taxonomy (NCBI): domain Eukaryota; kingdom Metazoa; phylum Mollusca; class Cephalopoda; order Sepiida; family Sepiolidae; genus Euprymna; species Euprymna scolopes. The sequence goes on from NC_136490.1 coordinate 149,088,833, forward strand.
AACATTTCTTGTCTTTTTCTCTCTTATTTTCCCTCTCTGTCCTGCACCAACCCAGTCTACCGACCTGCTCCACAAACACCAAAACCTCAACAATCATGACAAATCTCCAAAAAAGAAACACGAATAAACCTAGAATTCGATCCTCCAACTACTACTAGGTCTCCTTCTCCAACATCAGGGGTCTACGTTCCAACCTTCCAGATGTTGAAACACAATTACAGGAGACGAAACCGGACATATTCTTTCTAAGTGAAACTGGTATAGGGCCAACCACTTCTCTAGACGAATTCATAATTAAAGGATACTCTAACTTAACATCTAAATCTGAACCTGAAGATCGCCATAGGCATGGAATATGTGCCTACATCAAAGATTGCTTCCCATGTGGTAGGGATATCTCCAGAGAAAACCCTAATTTACCTTATATGTGCTTCAGGGTTGCATTAGCTTACACCACTGTATATATATTTGCCCTCTATCGCCCCCACAACAGTGGAGTTACTATCTTTAAGAGCATATCTGAGAAAATTGACCACATCCTGTCTGCTCATCCTTCGGCTAACATTCACATTTGCGGTGAATCAATGTCCATAATGTGGAATGGCTGACCCATTCAAATAAGACCGATGATGAGGGGAGGTATTGTCATGATTTTGCCACTGCCTATGACCTCACTCAGCTTGTTCACGAACCCACCCGTGTGCCCGATACTACCGGTCAGTATGGAAGCCTTCTTGATCTATTCCTAACAACTTCCCCTGAGCTATTTTCCGTTTTGTCTCCTCTGGGATCCTCCGACCACTCCTTGTAGCAGTTAAGATAAAAATGAAATGTAATAAGTCTTCAGACGTACCTCTCTACCGTACCGTATATCGATACTCTATGGCTGACTGGGATAGCTTCCGTACATTCATATCTCACCTACCTCTGCATTCCATATTTAAAAAGATGTGTTCTCTATAGTAACAGACCTGACCGAATGGTTAATTGTATGCATAGACCAATTCATACCATTCAAAACATTCCAACAAAAACCTAACAGCCGGCCATGGTTCTCCCCTGAATGTGCTGCTGCCATCGCGCACAGAAATCACTTTTTCCATAGTTACTAACGTAATAGATGTATTGAGACTAAAGCTAATTTCAGTACTGCCAGCAACCGCTGTACAATAGTAATACAAAATGCAAGAGAGCTATATGCTCAGTCTGTTAAATCCAAAGTAGCTGAGCAGCGGCTTGGTTCCCACTAGTTCTGGCAAATAGCAAACAGGATCTTGAACAGAAGCGTGCGTTCTATCGCAAACATCATCAATGGACCTGAGGTCATCTCGTCAGCATCAGACAAGGCCAAACTATTTGCCAAGAACATTGCAGCTAATTCTACCCTCTGCGACGAAGGCCATCAACTCCCCATATTTCCTTCTATAACAGACAACACACTATGCAACATGCAAATATCTGTGCATGATGTCGCCAAGCTAATCAAGAACCTTGATTCCAGTAAAGCAACTGGCCCTGATGGCATTCCAGTTATAGTGCTGAAAACCCTCCAACCAGAACTTACCCCCATACTTACAAAACTGTTTAAGCATTGCCTTAAGGAGAAGTGCTTTCCGACTCCCTGGAAAACCTCATCAGTATGGCTTGTATTTAAGTCATCTCCCTCTTAGTACAGATAAATAAGTCTCCTGTGTGTTATGAGTAAGTTGTTGGAATCCATATTAAATAAAGACGTAGTCAACCACCTCAACAGAAACAACCTTCTTATTGACATGCAATATGGTTTCCGTTCTGCAAAATCTACAGCAGATGTGCTAAGTAGTGGTTGATGGGCAGAAATCAGAGGCCCACAATATTAATGCTGGAGTCCCTCAGGGGTCCATCTTGGGCCCAATTCTGTTCCTGATCTACATCAATGATCTCCCAAAACAATACTTTAATCATTCGTTGACATCTATGCTGATGACACGACCATCTATGGCAACACATCAAAGGCCGTAAATGACAAAGTTCTCTCTAATTCTCTCTCCTCTGATCTTGAGCGCGTGGTACAATGGGGGAAGAGGTGGCTGGTCACTGTTAATGCATCCAAAATCAAGCTTCTATCTTTACATCATCAACGCTCTGATCTGATCCCCATCTGGCATCAATTGAAATGGATGGCTCTCTTCTTGGGGAGGCTCCATGTTTTGACAAGCCTTTGGGTTTGACCTTTACTCCTGATCTGAAATGGAACACGTACATCAAATCTGTTGCCTGGGACGCTGGGAAAATGATGGGATCCTTCTACCGCTCCAGAAGATACTTCAGTACTGATGCAATTCTCTATCTGTATAAAAGCCAAGTACGTCCAACGATGGAGTACTGCTGCCACATCTGGGCAGGAGCTGCTAAAAACAGCCTATATTGCCTTGACAGAGTACAAAATAGACTTCGTTGTTTGGTGGGGGATGCCCTTTTCGCTTCCCTGCAGCCTCTCTCCCACAGAAAGACGTTGCGAGCCTGTCTTTGTTTTATTGTTATTTTCATGGCAAGTGCTCATCTGAGCTCCAATCTTTTGTCCCCCTCGCCAATCTTTCATGAGAAACTAATTTTTTTTTTTTAACTAATCCTAAATGTTTCTTTCTGTTACCTTGTTTATAAACGTGTTTTATCGTGTTTTATTTATGTATTTTGTTTGTATTCTCCTGTATTATCCGCCCCCCTCATTCTACAAAGCTAAACAATAAAAACAAACAAAATGCCGGCAACTAACGATAAAAGAAAAAATGCCGGGAATTATTCTAATAGAATAGATAATGTTAGGACTTTATAAATAATAATAAAAAAAAGGTAGAACTTTTTTTTTTTAAATGTAAATTAAATATTTTCACACATCCGACCGTATCGACTTTTATACTATAAATAGATAGGCACTCGGCCAAGTTATCCGGAAGTAGAAATCTTTTTTCACTCTAGAAAGACATGCCAGCTACGAGTTGACAGACGGAGAACGGAATATCTAGCGCAACAACGTTAAGTATCTTTTTATCTAATTTTTTTTTTTAAACTAATCCTAAATGTTTCTTTCTGTTACCTTGTTTATAAACGTGTTTTATCGTGTTTTATTTATGTATTTTGTTTGTATTCTCCTGTAGTATCCGCCCCCCCTCATTCTACAAAGCTAAACAATAAAAACAAACAAAATGCCGGCAACTAACGATAAAAGAAAAAATGCTGGGAATTATTCTAATAGAATAGATAATGTTAGGACTTCATTTAAGTAGTATACTTAATATATACTTTTACTGCAAGCTTGCATATATTGTAAATGCCTTCTTGCTGACAAATCAAACCATCTAATATAGTTAGCCTTATGTTCTAGTACATTCGAAATATAATACAGTGCAAAGAAACAGTTACTCATGAAAACGAACCACCTGAAGTAAAACCTTGAATAATTATCTCAACTCGAATGTAAATTAATATTAAGCCGACTTGACAAACTGATTATAGTTAATTATTGGATTTTAATTAATTATAAGATGAAACTCTAATAATCTAAACTCGATAGATAACGACAAACTTCCACCCATTAATATGGGAGGGGAGACTATCATCAAAAGTGTCCTGAATTTTTAACTTAGCACCGGACTTACTACTTAGATATAAAGTAAGTCACTTGTCCCCATTCCCCTCCCCTTTTTTTCTTTTTTTTTAATGGAGAGTAGATAATACAGTGGATGTGTTATCGGCAGCTCCAGTAACTCTCGCTTCTCCTATTTTGTCATTCAGTCCTCATTCAATGAGTGATGTTTCTGACAAAGGGTGAAGAAAAAACTGCTTAAAGGCCGGTAGTACTTGATGACCAGTAGTCTGAGATGTCGGAAATTTTTCTGTTTCTATCTGTCCTTGTGGCCATGTCACTAGTAAGGGTGCTGGAGGTAAACGTTTGTCTGGGCTGGCGTTATCCGCCTGATAGTCAGGGACCCGAACCTTGGATTAACCACTAAGGAGGCTGTCCTATCAGCAGGCGCAAAGTATTGGGACTGCTGTATTGCCATTTGGTGAGTGGATCTGGACCATGCAGTAGTCTCTGGTGGGGCCTCTCGATGCCATACTAGTGGGTAATTGTTACGGCTTTACCTTTTCGTGTGCTACAAAAAATAAATTTCCTGTCTTTTTCTCTCTTACTTTCCCTCTCTGTACTGCTCTAACCAAGTATGCCGACCTATTCCACAAATCCACAAACCACAACATGAAATATCTCCAGAATAAAAATTCGATTAAACCTAGAACCCCATCTTTCAACGTAGACCCCTACTACCAGGTCTCCTTCTCCAACATCAGGGGTCTACGTTCCAACCTTCCAGAGGTTGAAACCCAATTACAGGAGACGAAACCGGACATATTCTTTCTAAGTGAAACTGGAATAGGGCCGACCACTTCCCTAGATGAGTTCATAATTAATGGATACTCAAATTTAACAGCTAAATCTGACCCCCAAGATCGCCATGGGCATGGAATATGTGCCTGCATTAAGGATGGCTTCTCGTGTGGCAGGGATATCTCTAGAGAAGATCCTAATTTACCCTATATGTGCTTCAGGGTTGCACTTGCTAACACCACTGCATTTATATTTGCCCTCTATAGGCCCCACAACAGCGGAGTTACTATCTTTAAGAGCATATCTGAGAAAATAGACCACATACTGTCTTCACATCCCTCGGCTAACATCCACATCTGTGGTGACTTCAACGTCCATAACGTGGAATGGCTGACCCATTCAAATAAGACAGATGATAAGGGGAGGTTTTGTCATGATTTTGCCATTGCTTATGATCTCACTCAGATTGTTCGCGAACCCACCCGTGTGCCCGATACACCCGGTCAATATGCAAGCCTCTTAGACCTTTTTCTCTCAACTTCCCCTGAGCTATGTTCATGTTCCGTTCATTCTCCTCTAGGATCATCCGACCACTCCGTCGTATCAGTTAAGATAAAAACGAAATGTAAGAATCCCCCAGACGTACCCCTCCACCGTACTGTATACCGATACTCTATGGCCGACTGGGATAGCTTCCGTACATTCATATCTGATTTACCTCTGCACTCCATGTTTAAAAAGGAAGTGTCCTCTATAGTATCAGATCTGACCGAATGGTTAATTGCAGGCATAGACCAATTCATACCATCTAAAAAATTCCAACAAAAACCTAACAGCCAGCCATGGTTCTCCCCAGAATGTGCTGCTGCTATCGCGCACAGAAATCACTTTTTCCATAGCTACCAATGTAATAGATGCACTGAGACTAAAGCTGCTTTCAGGTCTGCCAGCAACCACTGTAAAAGAGTAATAAAAAATGCAAGAGAGCTATATGCCCAGTCTGTTAAATCCAAGGTAGCTGATCAGCGGCTTGGATCCCACCAGTTTTGGCAAATAACAAATAGGATCCTGAACAGAAGTGTGCGTTCTATCCCAACCATTATCAATGGACCAGAGGTCATCTCGTCAGCGTCAGACAAGGCCAAACTATTTGCAAAGAACTTTGCAGCTAATTCTACCCTATGCGACGAAGGCCATCAACTCCCCATATTTCCTCCTATAACACAGAACAAGCTAGGTAACATACAAATATCCGTGCATGAGGTCGCCAAGCTAATAAAGAACCTAGATTCCAGTAAAGCAACTGGCCCTGATGGCATCCCAATTATAGTGTTAAAAAAGCTTCAACCAGAACTTGCTCCCATACTTACGAAACTATTTAAGCGCTGCCTTAAGAAGTGTTTTCCGACTCCCTGGAAGACCTCATCAGTTTGCCCTGTATTTAAGAATTCAGGTGATAAGTCATCTCCCTCTCAATACAGACCAATAAGTCTCCTGTGTGTTATGAGTAAGTTGCTGGAATCCATATTAAATAGAGAAATAGGCAACCACCTCAGCAGGAATAACCTTCTTAGTGAAACACAATATGGCTTCCGCTCTGCAAGATCTACCGCAGATGTGCTGACGGTTATATCCCACAGGATAAGTGAATCTCTTGACAAAGGCTTTCTTTCTAGGGCAATTGCTCTTGACATATCAAAGGCCTTTGACAAGGTATGGCATAAGGGTCTACTTCACAAGATTTCCATCTACGGTATAACGGGAAATGTTTTATCAATCATTAAATCATTTCTCTCCGATAGGCTTATAAGAGTAGTGGTCGATGGACAAAAATCGGAGGCCTGCAATATAAATGCTGGAGTCCCTCAGGGGTCAATCCTGGGCCCAACTCTCTTCCTGATCTACATCAATGACCTCCCTAAACACATACTTAAATCATTCGTTGACATCTATGCTGATGACACGACCATCTACGGCAACACATCAAAGGCTGTAAATGACAAAGTTCTCTCTGATTCTCTCTCCTCTGATCTCGAGCGCGTGGTTCAGTGGGGGAAGATGTGGCTGGTTACCTTTAATGCATCCAAAACCAAACTCCTATCCTTACATCATCAACGCTCTGATCCCCATCTGGCATCAATTGTGATGGATGGCTCTCGTCTGGGTGAGGCCCCGTGTTTTGACAAGCTTCTGGGTTTGACCTTTACTCCTGATCTGAAATGGAACACGTACATCAAGTCTGCTGCCAAGGTCGCTGGAAAGATGGTGGGGTCCTTCTACCGCTCCAGAAGATATCTCACTACGGATGCAATTCTCTATCTATATAAAAGCCAAGTACGTCCAAGGATGGAGTACTGTTGCCATATCTGGGCCGGAGCTGCTAACGACAGCCTATCCTGCCTTGACAGAGTACAAAATAGACTTCGTGGCTTAGTGGGGGATGCCCTTTTCTCTACCCTGCAATCTCTCTCCCACAGAAGAGACGTTGCGAGCCTGTCCTTGTATTATCGTTATTTCCATGGCAGATGCTAGTCTGAACTCCAATCTCTGGTCCCCCCTCGCCAATATTTCACGAAAAACACCCGTCTAGCTGAATCCACTGTGAAAATTTTCCCCCACTCTATATCTGTGCCTAAATCAAAACGCAGATTTCATGAACAAAGCTTCTTTCTTAGAACTACACGCCTGTGGAACTCTGTTCCGTCTGGCTGCTTCCCTCCGGACTACAACTTGGTTTTCTTCAAGTCCAATGTTAACAAATTCCTAATGAACCGCCCCCTTAAGTAAACATTTCAGCAAATCTCCTCACTAACGTAATGTACTTGCAATAACCCTTATCCCTGAGTGGCTTCCGGGCCTTGATAAGTGGTGATCACTGTGTAAAAAAAAAAAAAAAGAAACACCCGTTTGGCTGAAACTACTGTCAATAATTTCCCCCACTCTTTATCTGTGCCTAAATCCAAACGTAGATTCCATGAGCAGAGCTTCTTTCTCGTAAGTGCACGATTGTGGAACTCTCTTCCGTTCGCCTGTTCCCCACCTGACTACAACTTGGATGTCTTCAAGTTCGACATAAACAAATTCCTGATAAACCGCCCCCTTAAGTAAGACACTATATCAAATCTCCAATGCTAATGATTACTACAACACTATCTCATTGATTACTGCACACGCAATAACCCTTATCCCTGAGTGGCCCCCGGGCCTTGATAAGTGATGACCCCCCATGTAAAAAAACGGTCAATAATTGCAACGCTATCTGTGCCTAAAACTATACGAAAATTTCACGAGCAAAGTTTCCTTCTCAGAACTGTCCTTCTGTCGAACAAAATACTGTGAATATGCTTCCCAGCTGACTATAACATAGCTGCTTTCAAGTCTAATGTATATAAGTTCCTGTTGAGGCGTCATCTTATATAATCAAGCCCTAAGCAAGTTTCGGTATTAATAATCATAAGGGTAACGACTAACTCATTAACCCTTATCCTAGAGTGGTCTACAGGCCTTGATAAGTGGCAACATATAAGTAAAAAAAAGACCTTCTTTGGCGAAATTATTATATGGTGTTACGAGGGGCGTGCAATAAGTAATGCCCCTGATCCACTTCCCATAGCAGTAGAGCAACCAACCTTGGCATAGTTATTAGTCTTTCTCTACTTAGGAACCACCCAGAGTTATGAATTTCTCCCATCATTTGATGCAGCTCTGGAGGCCGTTTTTGTAGAACACCCAAGTTGGTTCTCCAACCACGACGTGACTTCAGAAATCAAGGCTGCATCATCTGGGAAACACTTTCTTTTCAAAAACAACTTCATGGCTGGGAAGAGGTGAAAGTCATAGGGTGCAAGGTCAGGAGAAAAGGGACGATTGGGGAGGATTTCATAACCATACGCCAGTGCTTCTGATCTGGCGACATGCAGGTTGTGGACCGGAGGGTTGTCCTGCAGGAGGAGGGTTTCTTTGCTGATCTTGCCCTGCCTCTTGATTTTGATAGATTCCCTTAATTTCCTCAAAAGTGAAGCATAATAGGCTCCTGTAATTGTGGTTCCCTTTTCCAGGAAATCTGCTATCACTACTCCGTCCTGGTCCCAGAAAACTGTGAACATTACCTTGTCAGCGGAGGGCTGCACCCTTGCATTCTTTGGAGGTGGTAAGTCCAAGCGCTTCTACTGCATAGACTGGGCTTTGGTCTCTGGATCATAGTGATGGACCCAGGTTTCCTCCTGTGCAATCAGTATTTTGAAAAACTTTGACTCATCTTCTTGGCACGTCTCCAAATTCATCCTTGAGCACTCGACGCGTTCTCGCTTCTGAAATGGTGTGAGCAACCAGGGAATCCATCTGGCAGACACCTTATGCATATGCAAATGGTCATGAATGATAGTTTCCACAGACCCTGTACTAATCTTGACATCTTGGGCTATTTGGCGAATAGTAATGCGCCGATCTTCCAAAATGGCAGCCTCAACTTGACGGACAGATGCCTCATCAATGGCAGAAGGGGCAACTATGTCTGGGAGCTGTTTCTACAGACTTCCGGCCATGTTTGAATTCACGATACCAGCGTTTTACAATGCCATATGATGGGGCATTATCACCATAAGTTTCTTTCATTTCATCAAAAGACTCCTGTGGTGTGCGTCCTTTCAAATGCAAAAACCGGATCACTGCTCGACATTCTGGAAGTGGGTCAGGGGCATTACTTATTGCACTAACTTATTGTATTAGGAAATGAAATTTATTCATTGAACATCAGTTTGGTTTTCAGTAAAGAGGAGAGAACTGAATGTTCTTTGTTGGGGGTGTAGCTAGGCGAATTCTTGCTGTGGATGTTTTACAATAGATCAGGGATTTGAGCTTAGCGGGTTCCTACCATGAACATCAGGGGGCAGTGAAGAAGGACTAGCAACGTCTCTTTTATGCCAGAAATATTGATGGACGTGCGAAGAAAATATTTTTTGAATACAAATAATTAAATAAAAAATTTCTTATATTTAATTTTAAATATTTTTATTAAATATTTTAAATCAAAATAAATTTCTCCGACAAATACTGAATATTTTCATGAGCTTGGAAATATAGCTTCCATATTAATGAAGACAAAAACTTGGTTGCTGCAAAGAATTCTTCAGATCAACGCCTGTGCAATCGCCTATTTTATTAGTGCTGACACATCGACGAGAACTATCTAAAAACGGTTTTCTCTACAGAGAATACACAGGAGATAATTCGCTATAAATAGACAATCTTTGATTTTTTTATCAACACTTTCCTTGACTTTTCTTGAAGGCTTCACTTAACAGGTTAATCATTGCATGTATCTTTTGACTTAGCTTAATTAAAAATCTAAATGGATATACGAAGAAATGAATCTTTGTCGAAAAGAACTTCATATTTTTTTCTTGGATGTTTTTTTCCTTTAATATACAAATTCTACACAATTTCCGATCATTGTCTCATTAATTACTATGCACTCATTTAACATTATACTAAAGTAGCTTTATGGCTTTGATAAGCTTTTTTCTAAGCCGTTCGCCCGCATTAAATGGCCGAAGAACTTTAACGGTCTGGCGTAGAAAGTATTGATTAGTGATCTGCTTTACTCTGACTCCCTTGTAATAAAAACTATGGTATTTAAGATGTTTAATGAAGAAAAAATAAGACATTGTCTATGATACATGTGAAGAACATGCACTGGCTGACCTTTTTCATAAGTCTGAAGTTCAACAGTGTTACGATGAGTAGGGCTAATCAGTCATCATACAAAATTACATGTGATTTATTAAATCATTTAGAAAGATCATGCCAATCTTGTGTAATGTAAAATTCATGTTCTACAAAACAAAACCAGAAACAAGCTTTTAATTAAACAATATTACGTAAGAATCGTTTCTAATTAAAGTGACCGGTGACACTTATAAGTTTCAAATCGATGTATCTGTTATTTATCCTTAATATTTGATTTACTAGAATGCATATTAGAACTAGATTTTGATCGATATAAGTAACAAAAAAATAATTAAGAGTAATCTATCTATATTATGCAATGTCCAACGATGGAGGATGAATGAGACCTGCTCGCCAAGAAAACTATTTCTGAACTTGGCGAGATCGACAGTCCCAGCGTTTTTACCTTGTCAAGATGAATGAAGTTTTTGGAGCTTCCTGTGTCAATGAGTATATTAACAGGCTTGTCTTTAATTTTCCCACGCAACAATAAGCGAAATGGATTTTCTGTGAAATTGTAAGATGGAATAGAAAAAACAAAAATAGACGCAGCATAGTTGATACCAGCTGGTGTGGGGAATCTGCAGACACGAGCAAAATGTCCTTTCTTTTTACAATTTTTGTAAAGAGAGCTTCCGACAGGGCACCTAAATCATTCATGTCTCGTGTTCGAAGAGAAGAAGCATCTTTGTCCCAAGACAGAATCTACAGGGTAACCCTCATCCTATTCAAACTGGTCATCATCCTCAGCTACTTCGGGCTGAACAGTGGACGCAGGTGCATTCAAATAATTCTTTATGGAGTAGGAGGCTAATTGATTCTGCGCCATTTTGAGCGTTTAAGCCTGGTCATATGCTGCACTTAAATCCAGCCTCTTGTTCTCCAGTTTATGTCAAATGTTATAACCAGGTGCGACAATCCGACCCATCACGGTTAAGATGAAACACGAAAGAAGGCCGAAGTAGCCATACAGTTACAAGTGCAATCCTAGGTGATTCATCTTAAACTTCCACCAAAGTCTTGCGACCCAGCTCCAGTCGCTTTTACAAAGACAAGGTTGATATGATGCTGGGGGCAACAGCTGTTGATCTAATCTATCTCATTTTCTTCTACTGAAAAAGACCATTCAACTCGGTCGTTTTTTCTTTCTTTTAAGTTCACTTGTATGTAATAACAATAATAATACCCGACGCTGGTTGTAGTTTCCGTATGAAATTAATTATTCACAAAAGAGAAAAATAAAAATAATAAGTATGTACAGGTTTTTCACGAAAGAATGAAAAATACAAGTAATAAAATATCGATTCAAGTTTCTTTTTCTAATAGTTACAATAGTTAGTTTTTCTTGCTTTCAATCGGTCAAGGGACGAGTGGTTATCCAACGGTGGGATATGAGAGCGGTGAACAGTTCCTTCAGGTTCCAAACTCGCTGCAAATCTCTGCAAAAACTCACTGCAAACTCTCTGCAATTGACTTAACTATATAGTGTCGGGGTGGTTCGGCGCATCCTTGGTGTCTCAGGAAAACTATCATCGTCCAATCCGTCACGCCGTATTTTGTCCTGATTGGATAATAAGCTACCGCGTTACCACATCAAAATCAGGTAATTTTCCACAGAACAAAGGGTTCTCATCGATGATTTTCTTACGCATCAGGTAGCCCGTCATTGACCCCTTGGGTCAAATTCTAATCTAAACAATCCACTAGATATCTCCATATAATCACCTTCACAGTTTATTATTTCATAAATTCGACTTTGTTTTTTTTTCGTAAGAAGAAAATTGTATTTTTCATTGGCAAACACGTCATCTTTCTTCCAATTGGCAAGGTCATTTGCTGCTTTCCCGGGCCCGCTATAAAATATAAAGACTCTAATTACTCTTTCGCTGGCCCCTTTTTGAGTAAATTTTCAACTATAACTCTAATTTAGTTTAAAATAAGGAGGTCTCCTGAGTAATCTCTTTTTACCGTGGTTGATTGAGTTACATGTAGTTCGATGTATTCATCTCTCACCTGTGTAGTTGTAACAGCAGATATTCGCATTCCTTGGCGGGTTTTTATATCTGTAAATACTGGTCTACACTTTTGTCAGTTTGTTGGCCACGAGTAGGCAGCAAATGCATACAAAAGGTATTATTCATAGGTTGTACAAAAAGTGCTTCCAGGGTATTCATAACAGTAAAAGTAGATAGAAAGCTGGATTTTTTAGGCTTGAATGAAGGTTTATTCCACTACAAAAAATGAACTGGCGGTAATACTGAGGGAAGGAAAATGACCGATTGCTGCTGATACTATTTTACTGAGGAATGGGAAGCAGAGGCGGCAATTTAGTACAAGAAAGAAAATGTGTGAGATATAGCAGACCCAAGGCTCACCGGAGGCGTAGCAGGGGAAAAGTTGAGGCAACGTAGATCTTAGATCTGGTGTCGATTTCAGCTCAACTGTTTATAGAGGAAATCTGGCTCTTTACGCATTTAAAGTGGATTAAAAACGGCATTTTTTTATTTGAAAAGATGCATGTGATTAGCTAAATATTTTATTAGTTTTTCACAATTTAATTGAGTGAATGCGCAGAAGGACTTGCGTAGAAACGAGTTTAAGTATTTTCATTTTGGACGCTGAATTGTAAAAATCGCCACCGCATAAATTTGTACAAGGTTCGTCCATCTGTGTGACTCCATGTTTCAGTTTTAAATAGAATTTTCATCGTAAAACGCACAGTCTGAATGGACACAGTGTAAAAACTCTCATTTTTAGATTCTTTTTCCATGGCAATAATTATACAATTTTTAAGCTGTTTTTGCGATGAAAACAAAAGCTCTAAAAATTCTCTAAATTTATATTAAAAATGAAAGAACCATAAAAAAAATTACAAAGAAAAAAATGGTTTATAAAGAAAATATGAATTATCCGCGTTTGTCCGTGTAATTCATTGCCTGCAGCAATAAGATAAAATTTTATCAACATGACCGTCTTGAAACACCGTTTTTGTTTTAAGATAACATTGTTAGAAGAATTTTCTCTCCAGGCCAGCATTTTTATTGAATTTATTGATCCATGTTTTTACTATTTGTTTTTCTATTTTATATTCTGCAACTAGTTAGATTATTAAATTCCTAATTGACACTTGCAAGAACTTCGAAGTCTTTCATTAAAAGGAAAATAAGATTAAAAAAAAAGACGAAAACAGGAACTTGATGAAAATTATTTTTAAAATTTTCAATATGACAATGGCGTTCACGCTAAAAATTTTAGAGACAAGATATTTAATCGCTGTATAATAATTTGTTAGCTTCGACAATGGCCTCTCGCTAAAAATTGTAGAGACAAAATATTTAATCGCTGTATAATAATTTGTTAACTTCGAAATCAGAGATGGCGCTAACTGGCTTTCAAATCATAGACCCAGAGTTAGAATACACGTTGTGAGATGACTTTAATAGACGGTTTTACCAGCGTTTTGAAGGCTTCATTGCTTGTACTATATATATATATATATATATATATATGTGTGTGTGTGTGTGTGTGTGTGTGTGTGTGTGTGTGTGTGTGTGTGTGTGTGTGTGTGTGTGTGTGTGTGTGTACTAGCAGGCCACCTGGAGTTGGACGGCGTCGCCCGGCGTTGACTGGTTGTAAAATACGTATCAATATTTTAGATATGGTGGATTATCTCATCGAAGACGGTGAATGGGTGTTCAGTATGCAATCTTCAGCAGCTCCCAAGTTCTGTGACACCACATGCGTAATTGCAATCCTGTAGACGTCCGGCACACTCCTCCGCAGATGGTGAACTTTCATATGCTTGTCGATCAATATATATATATATATATATATATATATATATAGAGAGAGAGAGAGAGAGGAGAGAGAGAGTGAGAGAGAGAGAGAAAGATTTTAACTTTACGCTGTTCTTGATCTAGCCGCATTTAAGAGCTGTCATACAGCTAAACAGTCTGTCTTCGAATAACTAAAAATACTCCTTATTCTAGTATTTAGCATATTGATAACTGAAATAACAAACAACCATTAGCTTATATAATGCAATGCTCTTTGTGTAAACAAATTTATCTTACGGGGTTTAACAATGTTTATTATTGAAATTTCACCTGCCTCCTAAGTATTCATTAACATAGCGTAGAGGTTAGAAGCATCGACTGTCGTCCAAGCGGTAGGGGTTTTAGATCCCTGCTTTGTTTAGCTGCACTGAAGAGCTGTGATACATCGAAACAAATATATATATATATATATATATATATATATATATATATATCCTCCCTATATATATATATATATATATATATATATAATCAAGTCATTTTTCTCCTCTGATTTTGACCTTAATAGGATTGAAAATCAAGACATTTCATGCAAATGTAATATGCACAAACTCCAGCACATTATCTGATTTGTGTTATAGGCCTATTACCTCTACACTTCCTCGATAATCGTGGATTCCTATATTTTTTCTGGTGAGAGTTCACGGCCAAAATCGGTTAGAATGAATGGAAGTTGTAAAATCTTTTCTCTCTATTAAATTCCTCCTACTCCCGCTACCACTTACACCGTTGCGGGTTCGTTCACAAGGGGCAGTACGAAGAAACGCCGTCTTGGATTCGTAGTTGCTTAACAAAAATGAAACGGCATTTTAACGTTCCTTTTCATTCTGGATGAAACGCACTATTTGATTTAAGCGAATCGAAGGTTTATTTGTGCCATTTTTTATTTCGCTTTATTTCGTTTTGTAGTTGGCTATAAAAATTCGAAGAGAATTTCGCTTTATTTCGTTTTGTAGTTGATTTTTTTTCGCTTTTCGCTTTGCGCTGTGTTTTTTTTTTTGTTTTCGTTTTTTCGAACACGTCCATCATCTTTTTCTCTGAATTATGCTTTCTGTTTTTCCGATTTTGTTTTAAAGAAGTTTTACGTTTGTTCGATGCTTTTTTTGTGTTTTGGTTTTGCCGATTTTTTACTGAAGTTTAACATCGTTTTTATTTTATTTTGATATTTTAAGGTTAAGGTTGTTTCGCTTATTCTTTACTTTACCCCCTTACGCACACACCTCCAAACAACCGGGCAACGCCGGGTACCCCCGCATATATATATATATATATATATATATATATATATATATATATATATATATATATATATATATATATATATATATGTATTAAAGTTTTTTTCCTGTCTTTTCTTTGTTCACCAATTGAATAATATGTGCAAAATTACACTATTTCACAAATAAATGTTTATACCAAAAATGGACGTTCACACACTTTCATTCCATCATGATATATATATACATTATACTATTTAGTCAACTGAAATCTACATTGAAGAAGTAATCTCATTTGAATATTATTACATTTAAGAAAATTTATTTTAATAATTAGCTCCATGTTATTAGTTGTTTAAATTAATAGAATTGTTTTGGTTGTTCTATTTTTAAATATTATTTAAAGTTGATTCATTTAATTTACTTCTAATTTCATTCATATTTAATTTAATTTATTTTCAATTATTATTTGCTGACACAAGGTGTCTTTAAAAACGGAAGCGTTGTGGTGTTAGTGGTAGAATGAATGACGAGAAAGAAATAGTAACAATTAAATCTGTATTAACAAAAATATATAAAAGAGGTAATTGAACAATACCTTTGCTTATGACAGGACTACTTGTGAACGACCATCTGCTTCGCGTGTATGTGTCCGACTCTCTGGTAACCCGCCTCTCAAACTCGGAAGTGACGTCGTGGACGGAAGTGACGTCATGGAATAATTCATTATTCCCGGTAATAGGGGTGCGTCTTCAACAGTAAGTTTATTTTTTAAGCTGAGAGAATCATTTCCCTTTAAGCTATGAGAGTTATTTTGCGTTCAATTTTTATAGACGAAATTGGATCTGTTTTATGCTTCCAAAACTTGAACATGCGGTCCACTTTCAGGAAAATCGCATATTCAGTATATGATAAATAGTATGTGACTAAACGCTCGGCCCGCCAATATGTTTCAACCTCGCAAAGTACATACAGCTTATACACACATATATATTTGTGTGTGTTTTCGTCTGGGAGATGCTAATATTGTGGAAGAACACATACGTTACTGATCTTCAAATAAAGAAAGGATAAGAGATGATTGAAAGGATGGTATCATGTCAAAAACCTCGCTCCCTCGACCAAATAAGAGGGTTTAATATCTATAAGATAATATAATGACAACAGAATAGACTGTATATCACCCCATACACAAATAAAGCGAAGCTTACCATATAAGGAAGGATCACGTGCTATACGCCTTCGAAAGTAAAAGAGGTAATACGTAGGAAGATTGCCTATTAAAAAAGGGCAATATATATATATATATATATATATATATATATATATGTGTGTGTGTGTGTGTGTGTGTGTGTGTATGTATGTGTGTATATACAAATATATATATATATATATCTAGTAGAGATTTTGAAGGTTGTCACAATGCCAGGAATGAAATATAGTCGTTGTTGGCAAGAGAAGACGAGAACAAGTGGCGATTTACAAATCAATAATACATACATATATTTTATATATACATATATTTATTCAGTTGTATTGGTAAAATGTCTTACTTGTTATGTCTGCGATAAATTCCATTATTAATTTCGAAAAAATTCCCTTTTCAAATGGTAAGCGTAACAGATCGATTCCAAGCAGAGTATATTTTTATGTATTAGTAAATTCATTAATACAATTAAAATAAAAGAAAATAAAACGGTGCTCGTTGTAATGTAGATGTATAATAAGCTCGATAGGCATATATATATATATATATATATATATCCTATAGCTATTTTAGTATTGAGTAAGATGATTGATAATTTTTAATTAAAATTAAAAATTAAAAATCAGTTTCAGAAGGAAGAACAAACAAAATCAATAAATTGTACGATCGTTTCGGAAACGATGTTTTTATTGAGATAGAAATAAGTCTTGGACAATAATTTTATCATTTAGTTGAAACAAAGTCTCCTCACCAGTAAACATATTGGGTGGGTGGTTTCTAAAGCCACCAAAAATAAAACTAGCATTTTTTTTAAGTAAGGTAGATGTATCTTTTAATGGTTCGCCTTTTAAAGCTCGTAAGTGTCATCGCCAATGCATTCATTGAGATGTTAATATATATATATATATATATATATATATATATATATATATATATATATATATATATCGTTTGAAGTAGTTGTGTAGTCTTGCTTCAGTTCGAGTAATAAATCTGGTATGTGGCAGTATGGACGAGGAACCTGGTCGATGTGGGACTTCTTAAAGTAAGGCTTGTGTACCTTTAGGCGTCATTTTACAACGTCCCTACCAGCCGGTATTCATAGCTTAATCATCCAATCACAATATTGCAGGAGGAAAGACTCGGATGTTCATATATGCGCCCTCTGAACTAAATCTCACTGTACAAATTTAGCTTTAATATCTTCTCTTCTTAGTGTCTCAGCATAGTTTATTTACTTTTTCGAAGTCTTTTCTTGCTCAACCCTATCCGTGGTGACCTTTGACCCACTGATATTTTTGCCGCCTTGCGTTCGGGGATATCTTTATTAGAGAACTCTGATATATCGGGACAAGAATTTCAAACAAGTCATCTAGCATTTTCATTGGTATCTTTTCGGTACTTTTCGTGACCTCTGTAGTGTGTCTGCGTCTTAACTTATTCTGATGCCTGGAAATTTGTTTGTTTTTATATCATATATGATTTGTCCAATAGTCTGGCACTGTTCTCTCTTCTCAGAAATCCTAAACTTGGCTTCACAACCTATAGACTTAAGTCATCTTTTTTTTTACTTTCATTAGGGGTATCTTAACCGAAATAGGCAACAGCCTATCAAATACAGAGTACATTTTCCTCGCGGACATTAACTCTTCTGGCGATAACTGTGACATCCTATTCATATCATAAAAAGATAAAGCGGAACTTCATGTAATTTGGCTGGATCTTGCTAATGCATATCGATCAGTTCCGCACCAATTAATCCGAATGGCTCTTGAATTCTTTAACTTCCCGAAGAAAGTGGGCGAAATTATTATGAAATATTTTAACTCAGCCTTCATGAAATTCACTGTAAAGAACTATACCACAAAATGGCAGGCACTCGAGATCGGTATTACGATGGGGTGTGTGATCTCCCCACTTCTTTTCGTTCTAGCTATGGAAATCATATTGCGTGGTGCGGCAAACACATCAAAAGGAGTGATGACTTCCGAGCAACTGAATCTTCCTCCATCCCGAGCTTTTATGGATGACATCGCTATTCTTGTCCGATCCAAAAATGATGCCGATGCACTTCTACAAAAATACCATGACCTTTTTACATGGGCGAGAATGAAGGTTAAACCAAAGAAAAGTCGAAGCATTTCGTTAGTCAAAGGATCTATTAGGAATATCCATTTCAAAATTGGGAGTGATACGATCCCAACAGTTAGGGAGATTCCGGTTAAAAGCCTTGGCCGCATGTACTCAATCCCCTTGACTGATCGACATCGTGGTATAGAAATCCAAAAAGTAACTTCAAAGGGTCTTAAGTCAATTGAAAAGACGGATCTACCCGGAAGGATGAAGGCTTGGTGTTACCAACATGGTCTACTACCACGCCTGTTATGGCCTTTACAAATATATGAAATTGCACTATCTCGCGTTGAACGCATTCAACAGATGTGTAATACATACCTGCGCAAGTGGCTTGGAGTTCCTCCTTGTTTTTCGAAAGTATGCCTATATACTAATACTGGAAACCTACAGCTGCCTAATGGAGGAGTTCAAATTTGGAAAAGTGAGACTCCATATGATGATGAGGGACTCAGCCGACGAGATCATTAAAAATAATACACCCAGAAATAAGATCAGGGACAAAATGATCGGCCAGTAAGACCACTCAGGAGGCGGAATGTAGCCTACGAATAAAGGATATAATGGGCGTCACTCAGTCAAACAGAGCTGGGCTAGGCAGTACGACTAACAAAATATTCTCTAAGGAAGGTCAAAAGAAAAAAAGAGATATGGTGCTCGAAGAGGTAAGGGTGTTTGAGGAGGAGCAAAGAACAACCGTTGCTATCGCTCAGGCCAAACAGTGTGCATGGACAAAATGGAATGGCATCGAACCAATTAAGTTATCATGGAAATCATTAATTGCGATGGAACCATTGGCGATATCATTTCTTCTTCGTTCTACATATGATCTTCTGCCTAATGCGACCAATCTAAAATTATGGGGGCATACCGATTCAGACCTGTGTTTTTCATGTAAACAGGATCGGGGCACTCTGCGCCATGTGCTATCCGCATGCCCCAAATTGCTTCAGTTGTACACATGGCGACATAACCAGGTACTGGAGATAATTATTGAATTGCTGAGAACACAATGTGAGTCAGCAAACCAACAACCAGTGACAGTCAAGCAACCCACAATCCAGTTTCACAAAGAAGGTGAACGTCCTGTGAGGAGGAAAAATTCTGAAGTGAAGCTATTGAATGGACCTAATGACATGAAATTTTCAGCGGATCTGTTTACGTCTTTACAATTTCCAGCCCACATAATCCAAACGGAAAAACGGCCAGACATTGTAGCATGGTCTGACACAAAGAAGAGTGTCCTCCTGATAGAACTGACCGTTCCTTGGGAGGAGAATGTAGAAGACGCACATGAACGAAAGAAAAATCGTTACGAATCACTACGCACCGATTGCATAGAAAAGAATTGGAAATGTTTTGTAATTCCTATTGAGGTTGGGTGTCGTGGGTTTCTGGGCCACTCAGTCATTTCGCTTCTTACAAAACTAGGAATAACGGGCCAGAAGCTGAAAACTGCCTCTAATCGACTTAAAATCACAACTCAACACGCCTCAGCTTGGATCTGGGCGAAGAAAAAAAAAACTTCAGCATGAACAGTCATTAGAATTGAACTAACGTCGCAGGTTAAAAAAAAAAACAAATTAAAAGGACGTAAAATAATTAATATGAAAAATCATTCAAAATCAACCATTACAAAAAAAACGAACATTATTTCTTTGCTTGTTTATCAATTTATGCAGCTATTTTAGTATTTGTTTCATGTTTTATTTATTTCTCTATTATTAATATATATTTTATTTTCATAAATAGTTTTATTTATTCTAATTATATTTATTTATTCATTTATTTTTCCATGAAATCGCGAACAGTCTATTTCAACAGACTAGCAGTCATATATTTTTTTCAAAGAATTAATTGCAATTCGCTAACAGCGGTTGGGATATTTAAAAAAATAATAATAATAAAAAAATAAAAAATACGCTGCGTCGATAAAATTATCAAAATACAAAGGGAGATAAGTCAAAGAGCAAAATATTTATTCAAGGGAAAAAACGCTTGTTTTTTTTTTTGTTGTTGTTTTTTCTCTCCTTTCTCTTTTTTTTCCAAATCTCAAACGCGCTGTTTGTAACGATCGTAATTTCGAAGGGCTCTGATCGGATACATTCAGTAAGACAACCGACACCTGAAAGACTTATCAAGGTATAAAGGGAGATAAGTCAAAGAGTAAAATATTTATTCAAGGGAAAAATCTCTTGTTTTTTTTTTGTTTGTTTGTTTTTTCTCTCTCCTTTCTTTTTTTTCCCAAAATCTCAAACGCGCTGTTTGTAACGGTCGTAATTTCGAAGGGCTCTGATCGGATACATTCAGTAAGACAACCAACACCTGAAAGACTTCATAAAAAGACGGTATTATTACTATTTTTATTTTATTTTACTTATTTAGGTATATATATATATATATATATATATATATATATATATATATATTCTCCTGTCTAGTTGTTTATTTGTTGTATTTTTTTTTCAATATTCTGCTCGGCGGCTAAGTTCTTAATACTAACAGCCGCTTGATGGCACCAGAGTGGCAGTCCTGTCTTGGGCCATCAAAACTGTGTTATCACTCTGGTTAACAGCTGATGAGAGCAGAATATTGCACATGCTTTCACATGTTGTATGATAAAAAATAGCGTATTTCTGTAAACTACCAAACATTTCTTCTACTTGTGTCAATGCTTTGATTCTTCTTCATAGCTCGTTTGGATATGCCTACAAATTTTTGGATGGTAAACTGGTGTTGCCACGTGCTCAATTGACAATGATGTGCAGTATTGCTTAAATTCTCTTCCTGTGAACTGGGTTCCATTGTCGCTAACTAAAGTCTTGAAGAGTCCAAAACGAGTAAACATTTCGTTAAGTGCATTTATCGTATTTGTTGTCGCCGGATGTCTGCACTTAACAGTATCTAGTCACTTTATGAAATTATCTACGATGACTAATGATCCATTTATCAGTCCACTATAATCGATATGCAATCGAATCCATTAGACATCCGATGGATCTCTTGCTGCATTCTCTACATTGTTTCACCACCTTTGTTATGTCTTGGTCCATCCAAGTCTAATATATGGAACCTCTCATTAACGATTTCATTCGTGAAATACTCGGAAAACCCATGTGAAATTCTTTGAGTACTTTCTTCTGCAGAATATCCGGCATTACTATTCGATCTGCGTATTGCAATTCGCGGTCACATATAGAAAAAGTAACACGCTATTTCCCTATTTATTTTTCTCGTTCCACTAGACTTGCTTTTGTCATTTTGCTAAGAAAATCATCATTCTCCGCTGCTTTTTTCATATCATCCAACGTAACCGGAAGTTTTCTAATAGGATTGCATAACACAATATGACAGAATGAATGAACCAAGCTATACTTATATTTATTACATCAGTAAAATAATACAAGAATAAATAAACTTTATTTTTGTTAATGAGAAAAAAACCTGGCCATAAAATATTATTTTTATGTTTTGACTATTTTCAAACTGTAATATCTGCGCTCATTCCGATTTTATCAGGTTGCTCTTAGGTAATCACTTGGCTCCCTGATGAGTAAAAGCTTATAGACTTCTCTCTCGGATTATTCTCTCTGTACCTCTTCTGAATCTATCTTGAAGCAGCAATGGTTCAGTCCATGTTGGGAAAATTCCCATTACTGTTGCATTTTTTTTTTAATCTCTTTCAGCACTCTACTCCGAGTTCAGATTACGCAGCTTGAAGGTTTGAATTAACAAGTACCTAAACAATGTTACAGTTTTCTCGTTTCGAATCGACGGTCCTTAACAAATTTTGGAGATAACGGATAAACTAGGAGTGCTGCTCCCCACAGTATATCATTGCCAGGGCACGGAGATTGCTACACACATTAGTGCCGTAGTTGACGATCGTTCTGCAGTTTCGTAAGTGTCCTGTTCGGGAGTTACTACGCTCGGTAGTGCTCCAATTGTATCGATGTTCGATCCTGTGAGTATTACACACCTGATTTCACAAGTATCACTTGACTAGAGAGCAGTGCGAAGATCAAGTTATTATTATTATTATTATTATTATCATTATTATTATTATTATTATTATTATTATTAATGTTGTTATTAATGTTGTTCTCCGTTTTTTTTCTTATTATTATTCTCATTATTCTCATTATTATAACTATTATTATTATTATTATTATTATTATTATTATTATTATTATTATTAATGTTGTTATTATTCTCATTATTATTATTATTAGTAGTAGTAGTAGTAGTAGTAGTAGTAGTAGTAGTAGTAGTAGTATCATCATTATTATTATTGGATCACAAGGAGCTTTCACACAGGCTATCAAAGATCTCTCCTTGAAAAAAGCCTGTGGTGTTCCCTGGAAGCTGAGTGACAACAAGTCTCCCCAGATTTCCAGTACTCTCCACCTCTTTCGACACTATTTACAAATAAGTTTGCATGATCGTAACAGCTGTTTGCCATTGATTTTTCGTTGGCAGCGGCTATTGGTCTTCACTGGAATTTGAGTGGCAATAAGCGTTCGCAAAGTCCCAGTTCTCTTCGCACTTCTCCAGCGGAAACCTGATCAGTACACTCCCCTCGGTCTTTCTTTCCTTCTTGTGGCTGTTTGTTCTCACTTTGGGGGGGGGTCAGTAAAATGGTAATGGGAGGGGAGGTAGAGAACATATAGATATGCGGCTTCAGTGTTCTTGGTTCCATGTGGCGTTTCATGTTTCACCTCTGCAGCAGTTTGTCTAGTCCACGCTTGTTGCTCATGTGTGTTAGTCCCCAAATTCAAAGTTATTACTTAAATATTTCAGCTGTTTTCATTATTGATATTCGTTGTATTTTCCCAGTCATTTCTCTGATTCCAATGTCTCCCATTCTTTTCTCAAAGTTTTTCGGGATTGTTCCTAGTGCTCCTACTATTATTGGTATTATTTGGATTTTCTTCATCTTCCATATCCATTTCAAATGTCTGGCTAGCTCTGTGTATTTGCTCCGTTTCTTCTTTTCTTTGATATTCACCCTGTAGTCGGCTGGGACAGCAAAGTCTACGATTTGACAAGACTTTTCTTTCTTGTTAATTATTATGACATCCGGTCTTCTTGCTTAAATGGGTTTATCAGTTTGTATGTCCATGTCCCATATGATTTTGTGATTCTAGTTTTCAAGTACTGTTGCCGTCTTATATTTCCTATGCGTTCGAGATGCAGCTGTTTGCATAATTCCCAGTGTAGTGCCCTTTTCACTTGATCATATCTGTTCTTGTATTCCTTTTGGGCCAGTTTTCTGGATTTACTTAATATATCGTTTATCGCTTCGTCTCTTTGTCCACAGAGTCTGCATGTGCTGTTTTCTTGTGTTTTGTCGGTCTTTGCTTTGATGTGCTTGGTTCTTATCGAGTTATCTTGTGTTGCGGTTATTAGGAATTCAGTTTCTAGGCTTATGTGTCCTTTTTGCATCTATGTCCAAGTGTTTTCGTTATTTTCATCTTTTGTCATCCTTATGAATCTTTCAGTGTAGTTGTTTCTCTACCCATTTTTTCTTGTTTTATCCTTTTTCTCTCTGTTTTCTGTTTTGTTGATTTTTTCTGTCTCTCGCTGCCATGATTATTCTTTCAATGTTTTGCATTATGTATTTTTCTAGTTCTTTTATTTTCTTTTTTTGGTGTCATTCACACAGTCTTCTATGCATGCCAGTCTCGTCCCGCCGTCATTTCTTTTCACATAGAGTCGGTCAACATCGTCCTTCGGGTGCGGAGCATTGTGCATGGTCATGAGTTTCCTGGTCTTCTGATTGAGCTGTCTCAGTTCTTCTTTAGTCCACCCTATGGACGGTCAAAAATATCTTACTTGTGATACTGCCCAGGTATTTATATCTTTTATTAAGTTTCTGCTAAATAATTTAGTTTCCAGAAGTTTTCTTGTTCTCCTGGGGTATTCCTTTCCAATTCTCTCTTTCATTTCTGTTGTTTTGATGGTGTCTGCTTCCAGAACTCCCAGTTATTTATAGGTTCTTGTTCCCTTGGTGCTTATCGCTAGTAGTGCGCACTTTTCCATACCGAACTCCTTGGATGTCCGGGCTGAAGATCCTGGTGGTGTTTATTAATGTCTTGAGTTCATTTTCGGTCCTTGCAAAAAGTTTTAAATCGTCCATGTACATCAGGTGGTTAATTTTTTCCTCCGTGTAAGAGAACTTGTATCCGGCTTGGCACTTTTTCAGTATATTGTTCAGAGACATCATGGCTATGATGAACAGTAACGGCGATAGTGAGTCTCCTTGGAAGATGCCTCTTTGTATGTTAATTTCTATGTGTTGTCCAGCAACTGTCAGTTCCAGTCGCCATGTTCTCATTGTATTTTCAATAATGTTGAGGATTCTGCTTAGTATTTTATACATGTTTAGGCATTCTATTATCCATGTTTGGGGATTCTGTCGTACGCCTTTTTGTAGTCGATCCATGCCATGGCTAAATTATTTCTTCTACTTTCGACCTCCTTTGGGAATTTTTGATATATGTATAGCAGATCATGTTTTCCTCTTTTTCCTTTGTGGCATCCTTCCTGTTTTTCGGGCAAAAGTCCACGATTATTCATAGAGTGGTAGATTTGTTCCCTCAGTTGTGCTGTTAGTATTTTCCACGTAGTGGGTAAGCACGTGATAAGCCTATAGTTGCTAGGGGCGGTTCCTTTCTTTGTGTCCTTCTGCATCAGTGTGGTTCTGCCTTTTGTCATCCAAGCTGGAACGTTTGTTTCCTGTATACATCTTCTCACGTTTGGGCCTAGTCTTTCGTGTAGTGATGTAAATTTTTGGAATCAGTATGCATGTATCCCGGTTTTCCTGGTTTTTTTTATGGTTGCCTTGCTAGTTTTTTTCACTGTTCCTTCTTCGATTTGTTGTAACTCTTATTTCCTGTATTCCAGCCATCGGCATTTCTGATGTGTTCCTGTCGTTCTTCTCATACTTTACTCCAATAGAGTTTTGTTTTAGTCGGGTTTGGTCGTTCTGTTTTGGTTTTTCCTCCGTTCACATTTTGCTAGAATTGACTTTCATTATTTTCAAATATCCTGTTTTGTTTGTACTTATTATTATTATTATTATTATTATTATTATTATTATTATTATTATTATTAATAATAATAATAATATTATGTGAAGGATTAGTTTATTTTATTTACTCATAAATATGTTTAATTTTGTGCACTGTCACGGTCGTCATTGTCGTGAAAAAAATACCTAATGTTTGGATCAATTTCAATGTTTGAATTAATATGAAAGACAGGTAAAGCGGACAAGTTTTTCGTATGTGATGGATCTGTTTAGTTTATTTACTCATAAATATGTTAACTATAAATTATTTTAAAAAATTAATTAATTAATAAATTATTATAAACAAAAGAAAGAGGAGGATAAAGATGAGGGAAAAGTCATTCCCAGTCATTTATTATTATTGGTTATTACTATTATTGTTATTATTATTATTATTGTTATCATTATTATTATTATTAGTAGTAGTAGTAGTATTAGTAGTAGTAGTAGTATGTTGTTGTTGTTGTTTTTATTATTATTGTAGCTGTTATTGTTACTGGTGTTGTTTTTGCTGTCATTGCTACTATTGTTATTACTACCGATATTAGTGTTACTATTTTCATTAGATATTTTATTTCTGTTGCTGTTGGTGATGGTGGAGGAGAAAGATTGGGATGAGGCTGTAACAGAGTGGGTCCTGTCGTCATGATACACCTATTTGAAATTCTGAGGATGCGGGTGGATGTAGAGGCAGTGAGAATTGGCAGAGAGGGTCCAAAGACACTAAGGAAGTTTGAACAGGAAATGTAAAGGAAACATGGACGGGTGGGGAAAGAAGAGTACTCTGGGAGAGGTCAGAGAAAGGCTATCAGGAATGCAGCAGATGTAGAACGTTGAGATTACCATTGATGACATGAAAGTTGGCACATGGTTCAGATGGAGTGATGGGCCTTTGGTTCAAACAGTTGCAATGCCTTTATTCACCTATAGCTGTTGCCCGGCAATGAGTCGTAGAGTCGGGAGATGTCCCTGATTGTCTTGTTAATGGAAGGACGACACAAATTTGGAAGGATGCTGCAAAGGGAATAAATGCCAACAATTACAGACGAATTACATATCTGCCATTAATGTGGAAACTGTTAACTCGAATCTTTGCAGAAAAAATTTATGGTCTTCTCCCTGATGAACAGTAAGGGTGTCGGAAAGGCTCGAGGGGTACCGAGGAGCAACTACTCATAGATAAGGCAGTAATGCAGTATGCAAAGACAGAGAAGAGGAATCTGAGACAGCATGTATCGATTACAGGCTTAAGACATGGTTCCTCATTCATGGATCCGTGAAACGTTATTGATGATGAAGGTAGCTAGGAGTGTGATAGGGCTTTTGAAGACAAGTATGGCTCAATGGAAAATGGTGCTGACAGCAAACAGAGAGCTGCTGGGGAAGGTTGGCATCAAACGTGGGATATTCCAAGGAGATTCGTTATCTTCATTTGTTTTTGTAATAATAATGATGACACTGAGCATCCTCTTGAAAAGAGAGAAACTGGGGTATAACTTTGGATCTGGTGACAGATGCCTCAACCATTTACTGTTTATGGATGATTTGAAGATATTCGGTAGAAATGGAAAGTAAATAGAGAGACTGGTAGAGCTCATAGGGACATACTCGGAAGACATCGGAATGCAGTTTGGGATTAGTAAATGTGCGGTGCTGGTGATGAAAAGGGTAGTAAAGGTTCATTCGAATGGAATAGTGCTGCCCAATAGAAAATCAGGAAAGAAATAGAAGATACAGGGTATAAGTACTTGGGAGTGTTGGAAGGTGTGAGCATCATGAACAAAGAAATGAAGGAGGAAGTCAGGAAGTCTTATTTCCTCATCTGTCCATGTTTTTTTTACATTTCATGTTCCAACTCCCTTCGTGCCTTGGGACTCTCTCTGGCAATTCTCACTTCCCCTACATCCACCCACATCCTCAGAATTTCAAATAGGTGTATCATGACGACAGGACCCATTCTGTTGACCAGTGGGACACCTACCGGACGTAAGACTATCGTAAGATGTTACAGCCTCATTCACGTTATTTTCAATATTTTGATTTTGACATTCTCCCATAAATGGAGTTAGTGAATTTTAAGTTACACCACCATCGATAGTTTTATCGAGACATCATCTCTAGGAGGGTTGCCCACCAAGGTTAAAGATCCCCTCCCGACCTTTTTCCTCCTCCACCACCACTATTACCATTACCACCTCCAACAACAATAGAAATACACTCTACAATGATAATGGTAACAGCAATAATAATAACAGCAACAACAACAATAGCAATGACAGCAAAAAACAACACCTACCATTACAGCTACAAAAATAATAAAAACATACCACAACTAATATCACCACCACCACTACTACTACTACTAAGAATAATAATAGTAATAATAGAAATAACCAATAAAGTATTTTTATAATAATAATAATAATAATAATGATAATGATAATGATAATAATAAAAATAAAATAATAATAATAATAAGAAGAAGAAGAACAATGACAATAATAATAATAATAATAATAATTATAAAAAATTCAGCTAGAATCGCTTACTTTGTCCGTCTGCTATTTTTAAACTCCGTTGATGATGTGGCTGATGGCCAGTAAAATGTACACAAAAAACACAAACATAAAACATCCGAACCTGCGAAAGAAAATTCCTCGTTTAACCGTGAATTTAAGGTTTAAATTATAATTTCAGTTAGAAACGCTTAGTTTTTTTTTTCGTCTGCTATTTTTTAAAACTCCGCTGATGATGTTGCTGATGGCCAGAAAAATGTACACAAAAACAAAAACATGAAACATCTGAACATGTGCAAGATAATTCCTCGTTTAACAGTGAATTTAAGGTTCAAATTATAATTTCAGTTAAAAACGCTTAATTGTTTCGTCTGCTATTTTTTAAAGCTTAATAATAATAATAATGATAATAATAATAATAATGGTGATAATCGAAAAAACTTAGATAGCAGTAATAATAATCGTAGTGAAAATAATAAATTAGTAATAAAAATAATAAAAAAAACAAAATACAATGATAATAATGGTAATGATAATAATAATAATAATAATAATAATAATAATAATAATAATAATAATAATAACCTAAGGAAAAAGTTGACCAGAAAACATGTATGCATGTATGTATGTATGTATGTATATATATATATATACATATATATATATATATACTCACGTGTACACACACATATACATATATAAAGATAAAGAATATAGGTTTAAAAAGCGACTTATTATTCGGCAGTCTGAATTTTAATGGAAGTGTAGTAATTTCAAAATTTGAATACGTAAATTTCGCCTTATGTTTGCATTGAAAAATTAGCTCACTCTTTGCATTAATTACATGCTTAAATTAAGGTGATATTAATATCTTAACTGCCCCAGATTAGCAGAGGTTACAAAATTTTGAGCCGGGGGTATATGATTTTGATTTACATATGATATCCAACTTAATTGAGAAACCAATATTCTTAGAAGTAAGATTTTTATGAGAGCAGTTAAAGGCGTTCCTTCGTTACTGTCTGGGTTATTGTTCTCGAGAGATGATGTATGGTTGGATATTCTCAGCTTTATTGAAGTGGAATTGGAATACGTGAATAGATGTCAGCTCTACTACATTATCAAGTTACCTTAATTGATTTTTTCGATACAAGTTTCAAAATAAAGTTGTAGTGTTGTTTTCTTTAGTGTAACAACTTTATCGTTCCACCTTGCAAACACACACACACACACACATATATATATATATATATATATATATATATATATATATATATATATATATATATATATATAGTAAGTTATAAAATATATATGGCGATTAAGCCACACTGAATATTCCACGTTTCATCCACTCTAGGATTCTTCAGGCTTCTGGGCTAATTTTGTAGTTGTCTGTCGTTTTTATATACGCACCTTCTATTGAGATTTTAGTTAGCCAATCAGCTTTCTAGTACTAGTGAAGCTTAATCGCCATATATATTTTATAACTTACTAACTAGCTCTACCTACGTATTGAGCACTTTTGAAGTAAATACTTAAAGTTTACGCATAAATTTATACTTTCGTATATTAATTTTATGTGAGTAAATGTAGTAGTTATATATATATATGTATATATATATGTAGATAGATAGATAGATAGATAGATGATGACTGTATAGATTTAGTTTCCTAGTTGTAAATCCATTGAAACTCCTATAAGTGGCCTTCAGACCTTTGCAATCATAGGTACCACCAACATCCTTAGGAAAACCCTTAATCTTTGAAGCTTCTGGTTTGAAGCCGGGATTAAGGGAAATCCTTTGGAAATGGGTCCCATTCCTTTCCAGAGAGACATTGATAAGCGAAATTATTATTATTATTTTATTATTATTATTATTATTATTATTATTATTATTATTATTATTATTATGGAAGTTGGTGTTTTGCGATGTGTTGACATGCGTATAACTTTCAATTAGCTAAGCTTCTACCACAGCTAAGCATTCTATTTAATGTGACCATCTGTTAACTTTGTAAGTCTTTTAAATACACATTGATGCATGCTTGATGTCTGGATCGCTTCTGCTTGAGATAAATTAAATATAAGATTAGCCTAAATAAGATTTTTTTACCATTTTGATTCCAAAAAAAACGTAGTGTCACGTTAATGTAGGGGGGCTACTATCGGGACAATAAAATGCAGGGACGCTATGTAGGGAGTTCAGCAGCAAGATATCTATTCAAACTGCAGTTGAACTTCTGCATGTCAGTAGAGTTGGGAAAGCAGGAACCCGGAAGTGCGTTCCATATTCTAATGTGGAGTTTTAAGCAAACCGACTGACAAGCATGTTAGCCTTCTCTGTTGCAGTGCAAACAAGCTCATGAATGTTGGATAGTAAAGGAATTGTTGATAGCCCATTATTTAATACACTGTCGTTGATTTTCCTGAAATCACGGGTTCCTGATTTCTGTGCTTCGATGAGTTTTCTGGTGATTTCGATATATTTTCACTTAGCTGTCTCCATTTCTTTTTTACAATTACTTCTAGCTCCTGTGAACTTTTGTTTGTACTGGAATTATGTCGGTTAAATCGGCGGTATCCATGCTTTTGAGCAATGGAAGCTGCACAAGTAGAAGTAAACCATTGGGGAGAGTGGAGTTTGGTATAGAATTTCTGCGTGGGAGCATATGCTGCAATTGCCGTTTTGAACCATTCAGTTGTCTCATTTGCGCACTGTTCAGCGGGAAGAGAAAAGATATTCCCTCACGGAGCATCTCTGATGAGATCTCTGATGGCTTCCCATTCAGCCTTCTTATTATACCTTGTCGTTTTGAGTAATGGCTCTTCAGTTTTGAGTCGAGAATTTGGGCCGATTTCTACCATTATCACAGCGTGATCAGCATTCCTGAGTGGGTTATGGGCATTTGTTACACGATAATCGGGAACTGTGCTCAGAAATAGACCTAGAGGTGAGGCATGTTGATCTTGCTAATCTTGGAAACATGTCGGAAACATAACCGTCTGTGATAGGGAATGAGATATAGAGAAGCTATATGTTATATTACCAGCTGCGTATGTGTAAGTAAATAATCCAAGCCAAGTATCAGTAAATCCTCAGAAAGTCACTCACATTCTTGTCAGTGGTTGCCAGATTCGCCTTAGTTAAGCAGTTTGAACTTCAAAAATGGTATTTGACCTTTTTACTAACGAAATGAACGAACACTATAGTATATAGTTAGAGTAAATTGTCTATTGATTGTTGTTCATTGTACCCTATATATATATATATATATATATATATATATATATATATATATGTATATATATATATATATATATATATATATATATATATATATATATGTTTGGTAAAAATGGTAATTAGTAAAACCTGAAGAGAGTGCTCAATACTATATGCGTTTTATATTTTATTACCGTTTTATCTATTCAGTTACATATGTTTATATATATATATATATACACACACACACACACACACACACACATATATATATATATATATATATATATATATATATATATATATATATATATATATATATAGTAGAGATTTCAGACGTTTGTTTTTAATATGACTTGGGTACCATCAGCTACAATCGAAATCGAAACATTTAGCTCTTTAGCGGTATTCGCGTTTATCCTAGCTAGCGAAACATGTATATTAAAACTTGATAAATTAATACAGTAGAATATATAAATGTATATTTGCGCATACGTGGTTATTACATTACATCGAACTACGTAGGCTATATTCATTTTATTTTTTATTTTTTACACTTTAGCACTTATTTTTTCGGCTAAAAACCAAATTGATTTTGTTACATTCGTCCGAATACACCAACAACTTAAGTACTAATTCTGTAGACCAAAAATTGACAAATTAGTTTCGTAGAAGCCGTTCCACAAACAGGCAAGATCATTTCATTTAAGAGATAAATATTGAAGACAGAAATAGGAACGAGGAAAGAAAGTGGAAACATGTAAAATAGCGGCTTAATTCAATTGCTTCAAACTATTGAATAATCCAACATTTTCGTATAAAGTATTCATAAACAAGAAAAGCAAAATATCCCCCCCGTGTGTATCAGTAAATCTGATTATTACATAAAAGAAGTGGTTACAATGAGACGCGCAGGAATTTTTATTCTGGACCCCAAAATCAACAGAGATTAAACCATTCCAGTAATGACCTGGTCCCTGTTGATTTTTCGGTGGGAGTATAGTTTTGTGCAGTTCTATGAGCTCTACTCTTCCAGGCTTTACCTCCTCTTTTTGAGAAGGAGTTAGTTTATTGCTATTATAATGACTGAATAAGTTGAACATATTGACTGAATCAGATGATTTTAAAAAATAAAAGAATACAATATTTACTTATTTAAATATCCAAAAATAGACAGAAATAGATATTACCAGTATACAAAATGCAACACCGCTGAATTATCGATAAATATATAACCCGTTGTGTATTGGATGTTTTGTTATTTATATAGAAGTGATCGGCTTGAATCCGCAAGTTTCAAGTAAAGGATAAATGAGTTCGACGTAAGAATTGCGAATAGAATACCAATACGCCAATATAGCGTGAAACGATAAAAAATGTCGCCCTAGAAAAGACCACATGATTCCATTTCAGTTTGATGAAAATCAGTTTTTTTTCTTGTTGCAGACCATTTAGTAGTTGGCCAGTTGTGTACAAATTCCAACCGAAATAGGAGCCACAGGTTAAGATCGCAGTTAATTTGTAACCCACCGCTATTATAGACAACAGCCCGTGCTAGGTAAATTTTAATGAAAACCCAGAAATGCCGAACCTAATCAACCTGAGTTACAAACAATAACCGGTCACATAAAAACTACAACGCAAGTAAAATAAAAAGATAGAGGAACATCACATAGTGCAAATAAAACTAAAATCACAAAATTGCAAGTTAATTACCCCTTTCCCCCTCCAATAAAAAGTGTCGCGTTGGCATAGACTGGCACCACATCAAATAATCGAGAAGGATCAAGGAGGATGGAAAGAGCTATGAGAGATAACATTAACTAGCCCTCCACTGATAGGGTGCGAAGTAGACTGGGGCCTTGGGGAGGCTTCTACCATCCAAATCTTGTGAAGATCAATTGTCATTGTCAGCAAGATGCCAATGGCAAACGACTATCGAAATAGGTGGAAGAAATTGGAAATCTGGGGAGATTTATCTTGTCACTCAGACTCCAAAAAACATTATTTTTCAGTGAGTAACATCTGACGATGACGTGTGTAAAAATTCCTAAGCAAATAACAAATAAGAAAAACAAATTAACAATGATATCATGGTAAGAAACAAGATGGATAAACTTGTTTTTTTTTTTACTTACGTTCACCCATAGCAAAGTACATGGCCACTTGGGCGTCTCTTCTCTTTTCTCTTTTGAAAGTGTCTGTCGTGACCGACAATGTTATAGAGGTCAAGACTATGGCGTTGTGGATCGACGTATTTTGAGGGTATTTTTAGGTGTTCCGTCTCATCTCTCTCTTTTCCAGCATAAATTTTGGCTCGCAAAGCATCCCTATCCCAGGATAGTGCTGTCCATTGCTCACAATTCACACCGAACTCCCTTGAATCTGAGATGCAGACAACAAAATTTAAGAAATAACAAAAAAAGAATTCGTCTTTGCAAGCCAACAACCGCCGGGTTTGAGATCACCACTGACACCAACCTTCGTCTGTTTACCTCTCACCGACCTAACCTGTCAACTCCTTTTATACATGTCTCCCGCGTGATTACACGTTATTTCGCGTGACTTCCACCAGAGCACACCTTTTAAAACAATGGGCGCCATCTTGATTTCTCTCTCGCTTTCGCCCAACCTCGCCAGATACACACGCGGTAAGACCCTTGTTCGTTTGATCTGTTTTCCCCATTTTTTCCTTTCCTTCTGCTAACTTTAAACAACAAAACACTATGTAATACATTGTGAGTTAGGCGTTCACATGACATTCGGTTTACATGGCCTTCCCACCGATCTCATAAACTTAAGTCTCGAGGAAAGTTCCCTTGAACCTATCCGTCTGAAGAGCTTATCGTTTGTCATGTTGTCCTTCAATTACATTCCAATGATTTATCGTAGACATCCTGTATGGAAGGCAGTAACCCTTGTCTCTTGAGGACGATATGCAGACCACATCTCAGCCTCATAGAGAAGGACACTCAACACACACGCTTCGTACACACAGACTCTCGTCTTGATGGTCAGATTTGTTCTTCCAAACGTGCTGCGTAAGAGGCTCCTAATTGGGACAATGCCTAAGAAAGATTAACAAGATGTTGGTTTACGTCACGTTTGAACTTCTGCATATCAGTACAGACAAGGAAGCGGGTAGCAAGAAAGGAATTCTAAAGTGTAGCTGTTCGATGGAATAAAGTATTAGAGTACAAAGCTTTCTGGCATTTAGGGACATCAACAGTAAAGAGGTGTGATTTTGTTGCTAAGCGGGTTTGTTGGGGATATGTACGTCGAGGGGGCATAAGTTCAATTAGTTAATCAAAACACATTGTATTAAAATACTTGTAAAACAAGCACAGGAATGCAACATTGCGACGATGGGACAGTTGTACAATTTGGAACCTACTAGATTGGAAACCTTTTTGGGACCCTATCTGTTTAATCGTATATTTTGCCGCCACAACAAGCAACAGTTTAAATGTCAAGGAGATAGAAACATATAGTAAATACACTGAATTTTCTAAAAGATTGAAAGGAATATGGAACATGGAGAATGTTTATATTATACCAATTATCATTGGAATACTAGTAAAAAATTATTTTAAAATCAGAATTTGAGAGAAGTTTAAGACTATACAATAAACGAGCAATTATGAATACACTTAAATCTTAAGGAAAATCTCCGACTGCAGAAACAAACATACATAAAATGTGAACACTAACTTGCTACATAGAAGTTGTAATAGAAACAGAACAAAAATATGGAAGGAACATCACGTGAATCCGATGGGAAATGAAACTACAATAAATCTCATAAAGTATAACCTACCCGCCAAAACAATCGTCAGCTCCCTCTGAGATCACACAAAATAGTCGTGAGTGTGAAAGCAGATAGAGAGACCGAGAAGAGAGCACTAGCCACAATTCCACTAAAAGAGTGTGGAGTGTATTTGAAGCCTGGGGAGGCATATTACAACACCCAATTACGAAAAAAGAGAAATCGTAGATTTTCTCATCTCAGCAAACACAATTTTAAGGATCAAAATGAAAAAGTACACGGAATGAAAAAGTCATTAAAAATTCGCAACAAGAAAAAAAACGGAAAGAACATCACGAAAGAGAGACACAAACTGCAAGAAATGATATAAACTACTCCATCTCTCAAACGGTATCAGACTCCGCTGAAACCACACAAAATAGTCGTGAAACATCAAGGCGGATGAAAAGACCAAGAAAGGTAAATCAATCACTTATAAAAAAACAACGACGCGACTTAAACAAGTCATCGTTCCAAATGGCTTTGGCCTTTATAGAGTTGAACTGTAAAAGATGACAAAATATCAGGATCTCAAGAATGATTTAAAGACAGGTTTCTGGAAGAGTTAATATTATACCGGTTGTGATAGGAGCAACTGGCCTAATTTAAAACCATTTACAAATACTTAAAAACAATCTCTGGATGACCAAAGTCTAGCAAAATACAGATGGCATCCATAAAGGAGGCAACGTCTATTCTTTAAAGAGCTCTCGAATATGAATTCAAATCGTAATTGTAGTTAAAACAATCAAGTCTTAACTATTTTACACTGCTCTCAAAAACTCTCAACTCCTAAACTCGGCACACTGATGACAAGACTCTCTACTCCAACGTCCAAATCAAAAATACACCCAGTCATTTAAAAATCAGTTTGTTTGTTGTTTTTTTTATTATTATTTCAAACCGGAAACATTTAATACGCATATTAGGTGGCAATATCGCAAGCATATAAAGAGAAATGGGGGTAATTTTTTTCATTCTTTTTACTGTATTGGGCTCTACAGGTTGCACAAAAACAGGTGTGTACCAATTTTTAAGGCGTTTAATCACAGGAAGTAAATTATCTTGCCTTTGATAGTACTTTAGACCACAGTAATAGAATCAGGAGAAAGTACATTTGATCTCTTAAAACTTTTTTAACGGCGGGGTATTTTATTGACAAAGGCCGCATGCACACTTTGTTTTTGAGCACATACAGCCACCCTCAGATGCTGACAAAGGCTGCATGGGCACAATGTTTTCTAACAAAAATGGTAAGTTAAGCTAACACAACAAATTTTCTGCTAAATTAATTACTTAAAATATATTTCACGGCATTGTAAATTTGTATAATTTGTAGCAGTCTAAGTTATTTTTTTCGATTAACCCTCTCTCTTTCTCTCTCTCTCTCCATCTCTCTCTCATTCTCTCTCTCTCTCTATTTTATTTCCATAAACGTTTTAGTGAATCGAGTACTTTTAATTGCCAATCTATTCTCGTTCATTCATAAAACATTCACGTGTTTTTCCAATTGTCTTATTCGCCACTAATGACCTTTTTTAATTGGTATATTACAAATACGTAACCGTTGTCTACATCATATTTAAGCTAGAATCAACGCTAATTCTTAATTAGTTGTTTAATCATTATTACTGATATTTATAAAGTAATTAATTATATAATAATTATTGAGATTTATTTATTATATTTTCAAACTAGGTTCATTTTTTCTTTTGATTATTTGAAAACATTTGCGTTTCAGTAAGCTATTCTCCAATAAATTATCAGAAATCCGTACATATGTCAAACTTCTCTGTAATGAAGCTTAAGATTCATCATTATCATTATTTAAAATAAGTGCTATTTTTATTTGCACAATGATTAGCGTGATTTAAATTGGTATTTATTTAGTTGTTCTATTTTACTGTATTAGCCTATTTCGGGTTCTTCAATGCCAAATCTGGTCATTTTGAAGATTTATATCTTCAAATATTAATTCGTAGCGTTCGATTTGGTTTGTTTGTATAAGAAAACTGTTGTTTTTGTTTTTGCTTTGAAGAATATCATTGATTTTTGCAAAGGGAAATAAAAAAGCAACCCTATATTAATATTTGTTGCGTTTTAGGTCAGGTAAATGGTATTTTTCGTCAACCTCACCTGGTAGAACCAGTAGATTGCACAATGAACATTTTGGTATATAAAAAATATTTGTTGTATAAAAATATTTGTTGTATAAAAATATTTGGTGTATAAATAATATTTGGTGTATAAAAAATATTTGGTATATAAAAAATATTTGGTGTATAAAAAATATTTGGTGTATAAAAAATATTTGGTGTATAAAAATATTTGGTGTATAAATAATATTTATTGTATAAAAAATATTTGGTGTATAAATAATATTTGGTGCATAAAAAATATCTGGTATATAAAAAATATTTGGTGTATAAAAAATATTTGGTGTATAAAAAATATTTGGTGTATAAAAATATTTGGTGTATAAATAATATTTGGTGTATAAAAAATATTTGGTATATAAAAAATATTTGGTATATAAAAAATATTTTGTATATAAAAATATTTGGTGTATAAAAAATATTTGGTGTATAAAAAATATTTGGTGTAAAAAAATATTTGGTGTATAAAAAATATTTGGTGTATAAAAATGTTTGGTATATAAAACATATTTGGTATATAAAAAATATTTGGTATATAAAAATTATTTGGTGTATAAAAAATATTTGGTGTATAAAAATATTTGGTGTATAAAAAATATTTGGTATATAAAAAATATTTGGTATATAAAAAATATTTGGTATATAAAAAATATTTGGTGTATAAAAAATATTTGGTGTATAAATAATATTTGGTGTATAAAAAATATTTGGTGTATAAAAAATATTTGGTATATAAAAAATATTTAGTGTATAAAAAATATTTGGTGTATAAAAAATATTTGGTATATAAAAAATATTTGGTATATAAAAAATATTTGGTATATAAAAAATATTTGGTGTATAAAAAATATTTGGTGTACAAAAAATATTTGGTGTATAAAAAATATTTTGTATATAAAAAATATTTGGTATATAAAAAATATTTGGTATATAAAAAATATTTGGTGTATAAAAAATATTTGGTGTATAAAAAATATTTGGTGTATAAAAAATATTTGGTGTATAAAAAATATTTGGTGTATAAAAAATTTTTGGTGTATAAAAAATATTTGGTGTATAAAAAATATTTGGTATATAAAAAATATTTGGTGTGTAAAAAATATTTGGTATATAAAAATATTTGGTATATAAAAAATATTTGGTGTATAAAAAATATTTGGTGTATAAAAAATATTTGGTGTATAAAAAATATTTGGTGTATAAAAAATATTTGGTGTATAAAAAATATTTGGTATATAAAAAATATTTGGTATATAAAAATTATTTGGTGTATAAAACATATTTGGTGTATAAAAAATATTTGGTGTATAAAAAATATTTGGTATATAAAAAATATTTGGTATATAAAAAATAATTGGTGTATAAAAAATATTTGGTGTATGAAAAATATTTGGTGTATAAAAAATATTTGGTGTATAAAAATATTTGGTGTATAAAAAATATTTGGTGTATAAAAAATTTTTGGTGTATAAAAAATATTTGGTGTATAAAAAATATTTGGTATATAAAAAATATTTGGTGTGTAAAAGATATTTGGTGTATAAAACATATTTGGTATATAAAAAATATTTGGTGTATAAAAAATATTTGGTGTATAAAAAATATTTGGTATATAAAAAATATTTGGTATATAAAAAATATTTGGTGTATAAAAAATATTTGGTGTATAAAAAATATTTGGTATATAAAAAATATTTGGTGTATAAAAAATATTTGGTATATAAAAAATATTTGGTGTATAAAAATATTTGGTGTATAAAAAATATTTGGTATATAAAAAATATTTGGTATATAAAAAATATTTGGTGTATAAAAAATATTTGGTATATAAAAAATATTTGGTATATAAAAAGTATTTGGTATATAAAAAATATTTGGTGTATAAAAAATATTTGGTATATAAAAAATATTTGGTGTATAAAAAATATTTGGTGTATAAAAAATATTTGGTGTATAAAAATATTTGGTATATAAAAAATATTTGGTATATAAAAAATATTTAGTGTATAAAAAATATTTGGTATATAAAAAATATTTGGTATATAAAAAATATTTGGTGCATAAAAAATATGTGCTTAAAACGTCCTATGCTTATTATCTCATATGGCCAGGAATTTTTAATGAACCTTGCAGATATTTTATACCATTGGCAAATTTTTTTGTGTTACAAACGAAACAAACTATTAAGATACATACAGTAGAACAATGAAATATATATAAATTGATGACGTAACTTAAGAATATGAGGCGAATACTTTAGTTTACTCTAAAAGTAAAAGGTACCGGCGGTTTTCATCTACGTATTCTTTTTACTTATATAATTTACGTATTCTTTTAACATACATAATTTACTTGTTTTTTTTTTCATATATACTTTACGTATCCTTTTTACATACATATTTTACGTATTCTTTTTACATATATAATTTACTTATTCTTTTACATATATAATTTACGTATTCTTTTTACATATATAATTTACTTACTGTTTTTACATATATAATTTACTTATTTTTTTACATATATAATTTACGTATTCTTTTTACATATATAATTTACGTATTCTTTTTACATATACAATTTACTTATTCTTTTTACATATATAATTTACTTATTTTTTTTACATATTTAATTTACGTATTGTTTTTACATATATGATTTACTTATTCTTTTTACATTTATAATTTATTTATTCTTTTTACATATATAATTTACATATTCTTTTTACAGATTTATATATATAATTTACGTATTGTTTTTACATATATAATTTACTTGTTCTTTTTACATATATAATTTACGTATTCCTTTAACATATATAAGTAACTGATTCTTTTTACATATATAATTTACATATTCTTTTTACAGATGTACATATATAATTTACGTATTGTTTTTCCATATATAATTTACTTATTCTTTTTACATATATAATTTACGTATTCCTTTAACATATATAAGTAACTGATTCTTTTTACATATATAATTTACTTATTTTTTTACATATATAATTTACGTATTGTTTTTATATATGCAATTTACTTATTCTTTTTACATATATAATTTACTTATTCTTTTTACATATATAATTTATTTAGTCTTTTTACATATATAATTTACGTATTTATTTTACAGATAAAATTTACCCTACTGACTTTTAATATAAGGATTTATTATTTGGATTATTTGGATTCTTCGGAATACTCTTCTAATCTTGAGTGTTATTTTCATAATGTTTTCGCGCAGGAGAAATTCAGTTTTAGAAAGTAATATTCCTTTAGATTGAATATTCCACTACTCACTTCAGACTACCCAAAAATACAATTGCGAATTACTTGGGACGCC
This sequence comes from Euprymna scolopes, assembly GCF_053919585.1. Classification (NCBI taxonomy): domain Eukaryota; kingdom Metazoa; phylum Mollusca; class Cephalopoda; order Sepiida; family Sepiolidae; genus Euprymna; species Euprymna scolopes. Next base: position 149,129,440 of record NC_136490.1, read on the forward strand.
TATCTAGCCAGAACTGAAAGTTGAAGGTTCAATCCTCCGTGCGGTCGACACTCAATATACAATTGAAAATTATGTAAGACTTCTACCCAGTCATGGCTGACAGAGTAAGAGCATGCCACCCCCGTGGATTAAATAAAGAATCCGATTTAAAATGCTGTGCAAATTTCCGAGTTCGATAGAAAGATGCCCGTGTTTTACAAGATATGTTGGATTAGCAGTGAGTGTATATATGTGTGTGTACATGTATCTTGTAAGTATACGTGTCTGTATTCCTTACATGTATCAATATACATTACATGGGCTCGTGTATTGACTAGTCGTATTCGTTGTGTCCTGCATGTAAAAAATCTTCATTGTGTGTGTGAACGCTTATTCATAAATACGCGTGTTAAACAAACGTGGCACATTTACTTTTATAGACAGTTTTTCTTAAAACCAAACGCATAACAACATGCCTACTTTTCTCAGACCACCGACACAAACTTTTTATTTTTTCAACCCTGAAAGAACACCATAGCAACGAGTTATAGTTTACAAGGTATTTATTAATCTTATGGATTTACATTGTCGGAGTTCAGCATGCTGACTCTCTTTCTACGTTTTCACTGGTTGCTTTTTTTTCTGCTACCAACGGGATTATCCACACAACTGCTCGTTAATGCATTTCTCCACAACTCTCTTACTTGATTCCTGCTGACTTTTATCTCAGCAAAACCTTAACTACGTGTCAAAAGACACAAACAGATGACCTCTTACCTAAATTACCTCTATTTACTTCAAACCAAATTCCACAACTACTCCGAAAATTCATACACTTTCAAAAGTTTTATTGTTTTACTTTTTAATAATAATAATAATCGACCCGGTTACTCGGTGTGTCCCGGCATGCTAATATAATAGTACAGATTCACCTTAAAATGATCCAAAATAACATCGACCAAAACGTTTTGCAAATAACATTATAAAATGAGACCAATTGCCCCAAAAAATCCAAATAATACGAATGTCTAACTTACATAGTTTTCATATGGATAGATTGTATCTTTAAAAACTAATAGTTTATATTTTAAGTTCCACTCATGAAATTTAATGAACACACACACACACACACACACACACACACACACACACACACACACATATATATATATATATATATATATATATATATATATATATATATATATATATAGGAAAATAAAATACCCTACATGTAATATTTAATAAAATCACAACTGTTTTTTATATTCTAAAGATAATATTCAGTCATGAATTCTTTGCAATCATCGTGCTATCACTGTTCAATATATTCATATATTGGTTATGCATCTTCTTTTTACAATAATTAACTACTTTCGGTTCAAGTGATTTATCTGGAATATCAAGTATCTGGAAACGTAACGATAACGATATTAAATAAAATAAGCATTCATTAGAAATAAGGTTCATATTTAATAAGAATGCAATAGAGTTAATGATGAACGTGCAATTTAGTTTATATTTTACCAGATTCCGGTGAAACGCAATTAAAATCAAACTAGCAATTATTTGATATTTGTATTTTGTAATGTTTCAATGTAAATTGCAGTGGAGATCAAATACATGAAAATATGATAATTAAGAGAAAAATATTAGTAAACGATTAATTAGCTCAATTACTAGGCAAGTCACATCAATGTTGAAAATCGCATGGGAATCATTAGATGGCTTACACAATAAATCACAACAAAAAAAATGATTTTTAATTATTTGCCAATGTAAAAATTCCCAATGGCAATGAAGAACCTCAACAAACTTGATGGATTTCTGTTTGTTTTTCTAAAACTTTCGATTTTATTCAGAATTTAATTTCTTACAACTTTTTATTTCCGGAAAATTATCTCGTTAGTTCAAGAAAAATACTAGTGAACTATAATAATTTCATTTTACTAATTTATTTAATGATATAAAAATAGGTTGAGAGATTGATAGACATTCGTAAAAGTTCAGTTATTTTCATTTAGGGAAAATTCTACCTATATGTATAAAGCATCAATGAACAAGAATTCCAAACATATCCGTTTCTTTCTAAGATAATGAGCGGATTAAGAGGACACAATGGGCCATTAGAAAATTCAAATATTTAAGATTTAAATTAAATTCAATACATATCCGTTAGATACAATGTGGTCGGAATTTATTCATTATAAGACTCCTTTAGGCGTTTAATCTAAGATATTTTCTAGGGTCAAAAGCATGTAATGAATTCCAATCAAAATTCGAATAGGTATTCTAAATATAAAATTTAGAATCATTATATTTCGATTATAAACTTCGTAGTCAACAACAGCAAAATATGTGTCATGTTCGATGAATTCCTTTTACTGGTTTATGATATTCATTTAGTAAGTTTATAAAATTAGTTATGTATTTCATTTCTAATCTAAATATTCTTAAAACCGTGTTATTTTTTACTATTCTCCTCGTATAATGTCGACCATTCTCCTCTCCTGATGAGAAGCATTTAGCTTGAAAATGTCATGGTTTAACAAGGTTCTCTTTCATTTCTTCTCATTTTTAGTCTTATTGAATAAATTCCAGCTCTATTACATAATCACGTTACCTGAATTGATATTTTCAATATTTTTTTTAAGCTGTAGTGTTTTTTTTCTTTAGGGCGACAATTTTATTGTTCCACCCTGTACTTTGTTTATGGGCAGATAAGACGACAACTTTCCTCTCTTATCATTCTATCGTTATGGTTTAATATCGAAATGTTTTATATTTTTTAGAGAAATTTAAGGAATCATTTTTGTTTGAATCAGTTTTCCATTTATCCATGGCCAGCATTTTGAATATTGCTTTATTTCCAGTAAAATCTCGTTGGCCTATAATCGTTACATGATGCACTTAGTAGAGATCGCCGCATTTTCTTTCTTACCGGCATCTTGTAAGTACACATCTCTAAGATAAGGATGGAAAACCATTTCAAAATATAGATTCAGCCTCAGTATTTCCTGCGGCGAGCTGAACTTTGCTGACAACTTTTAATGGCGAAAAGAGGCATTTCGCGATTCCTTACTTTCGTGTGTGTCAATGTCCTTTAATGGTCGCCTTCTCAAACCCATATTTCTTCGTCTGTTCATATAAGTACCTGACAGATTCGTCTATCATTTATAATGCCTATGAACACCAGAACAATGCTAAGAGCGCAGGCAAAATTATTGATCATTCGAAGCTTGCCTGTGGCTTTAATACTGAGACAAATAACTTTGAACAGAAACAAAGTAATTCAACTTTTCGAATTTTGTTAATTCTACAGTAAACAGGTGCTTATACTGAACATCTACTGAAAATAATAATTCGAGTAAATATTCATTAGAAAAGTAAAAAAAGAGGGACATTACGTGAATTTCAATTATACAGCACTAGAAAGTGAGATGACTGGTGGCCATTGTAATAAATTTTAGCCTCTCGTACACTTCGTGCCCGGCTTTCGGGGAATGCTTACTAAAAGTCTCGAGATTTCATATAGAGAGAGAGAGGGTGTCCACAAAGTCTGGCTGCATAATCTACACGGTGCCCACAAAGTCTAACTACATAATCTACAGGGTGTCCACAAAGTCTGGCTACATAATCTACACGGTGCCCACAAAGTCTGGCTACATAATCTACAGGGTGTCCACAAAGTCTGGCTACATAATGTACCCAGATTTTGTGGACACCCTGTATATAACTCAACTTCGCCCTAAACAAAAAATATCGCCATTTCGACGCAAGGAGCTGCTAATTAGGACCATGCCTAAGAAAGCTAACAAGATGTTCTTTTGCATTACATTTGAACTTCTGCATATCAGTACAGTCAGGGAAGCAGGGAGTAGTAAGGGAATTCTAAAGTCCAGCTGTTGGGGAAAGAAGTTATTACAGAAGAAAGCTTTCTGGCATTTTTGGCACCTTAACAGTAACGTGTGTGATTTTGTTGCCAAGCGGGTTTGTCGGGGATATGTACGTCGAGTGGAGGCACAAGTGCAATTGGTTCATCAGAGCATATTCCAGTAAAATATTTGTAAAACAATTATAGGGATGCAACATTGCAGTGATGGGTCAGGAGTTGGAGCTTAGTTGGTAAAGTGGGATATATTAGACTGAAAACTCTTTTTTGAACCCTATCCAAGAGGAAGAGACAAGTGGTAGATGCACCAGCCCAGATGTGGCAACAATACTCCATGCATGGGTGAATGGTGGCTTTGATGTGTGAGTGGTCTTCTAACTCGATAGACGGAGCCCACCCCTTTGCAACAGCTTTGGCAATTTCCTCAGTTAATATTAATATTAAGTGCTGTCTAACACCTTTTTTAAAAAAGAAATCAGTGGAGGATTAATACTTGCGTCTCTATATATTGACTACTTAGAACCAGTGCTGAGCTGACAGTTCGATTATCGAATTTACAGCAACATGAAATCCGCCAAAAATATTCAAATAACTCAAATGTTTTTGCTTTTTGAATATTTTCCTTAACCATTACAAAATGGTGTTTGTAAGAGGTGATAATACTATTGGCTTTTTAGTTGGCGTATACTTAGCGATGTATTTTCAAAACTTATCTCACAACTGTTAAAAAAACGATTTTAAATATTGCTGTTCTGCGTCAATTGTGCTAATTTGCATAACGTTCTCTATAATAAACAGAATAAATATTTCAAATTATTCAAGAACGATATTTTTACGACTGAAATCATTGACTATTTCACACTATTTATTCCATAACAAATCTACAATATTAAAGCTTCACCATATTGCAGTATTTCCGTTTACAGTATCAAGCCTTCAATATTGTTCAGTATTTAATCCATCACAATGTAATAGTATTCCAGATTTATGCATTTCACAGTTTTCAGCTTCCATTGTTTTACAGAATTTTAGATTTATTACTTGACACTATTTCAGTCTTCATTACTTTACAGTATTTAAACCTTCATCATTTCACATTATTTTAGCCTTCACCAGTTTTTAGTGTTTTAGCCGTAATTATTTCACAGTATTTCAGCTTACCAATTTCACGGTATTTAGGATTCACCATACTATAGTATCCTACCCTTCATTTTACAGCCTTTCAGTCAAATCATTCAACAGTATTTTAGCCTTTATCATGTTATTATATGCAAAATTTACTGTATTCCATGAATTAACCTTAACCATTTCATAGCATTTCAGCTTTACAGTTATACATTATTTCTGTTTCACCATTTTACAGTACTTAAAATTTTAATATTTGATAGTTGTCAGTTTCAAGGATTGGCAGTATTTCATCCGTCACAAATTTACAGCGTTTCAATATTCATCAGTTTCAATACTACAATCTTAACTACTTCACAATATTTCAGATACGTAATTTCACAGTATGTCTGCGTTCATTATTTTACAGTAGATTAGCATTTACCATTTTACAGTACGTTAACCTTAACTATTTTACAGTAGTTTAAGGTTCACCATTTTACAATATGTCTCTTTAACTACAGGGTGGAACGATTAAAATGTCGACCTAGAAAAGGCAACATGATTCCATTTCCGTTTGATGGAAACGGGTTTTCCTTTTTTTGTTGAAAACCGTCTACTTATTAGCCAGTACTGTACAAATCTCAAGGGCGATAGGAGCCTTCTATCATGTTTGCAAGTGGCATAATGTTCAGCAAGTGAGATCGAGGACGGGCTGCTGTACAACTCATGCCAGCACCCTCAAAATGCAAATACGAACGGTTCAATGCTTGAGGGCGCAGCTCAACAATGTTTCCGCTCACGATTATGGTCTTTGGTGTGCTTTCAAGTGAAGGCTACATCATGCCAATCCACATATTCGAAGTCGGCTTGAAAGTCAACACCAAAGTGTGCCTGGATGTGCTAGAGGGTGTGTTGATCTTTTGGTGCAATCAGGTGGCCGCGAGAAGCCTCTTACTTTGTCAGCAGGACTCCACACCGGCCCATATCCAAAGTGACACAATCTTGGCTTCAGACGGAGTGCTAAGACGTTGTAGCCTTCCCTCACTGACCCTTTCCCCCCCAACATGAACCAGCTGGAATACTTCGTTTGGTCATATGTCGAGAACATCACCAACCAAAGTCAGACTGATCCCCACCATCCGCTGAGTATTCGTAGAGATTCTGCCGTTGCGTGTGTAAAAGGCATGTTCCAAGTCCAGGTCTCATATCGAGGCGGTGATTGAGGCAGAAGGCGGTAACATTGAATATATGTCAGCTCTACTACATAATAAAGTTACCTGAATTGATTATTTCAATAAAAGTTTTAAAATAAGGTTCTAGTGTTGTTTTCTTGATGGCGACAAATTTATCGCTCTATCCTGTATTTAGACAAATTCAGCGATAACTATTTTCCGGTCACAACTTTTTCACAGAACGATTAGTCGTTTATTTTGTTTCTCTTTTACACAATTATTTTATTGGATGACACTTCAGCCATATTTTTAAAATTTCATTTATTTATTTTTTTTCTTTTTATCGATATAATTCTAATATTTTGATGATAGTGTGGGTTACCTTTCTTGTGTCTCAGCGTGAACACTTCATATAAAGTGCTGAATATAATAGAATAATTCAAAAAAGTAAAAAAAAAGATAGGACATGTTAAAAACGAGTTTATGTATTATATTACAATAGGAGGAAAGAGATAGCGGAGTAAGACGAGTTCCTGTGATATGACGAGCAATGTTTGTTAATGTATGCAACTTCCAAATATCTCAATGTTATTTCCAACGATAGTTTTCTCTTTGTACGATTGAATGTTGAATATCATTACGCCATTTTGTCATTATCTTGTAATTGAGACATTTTCAATAATTCCGTTGTTATTCTCACTTGAAATCATCCATTATGTTATCTAAATATAAAAATTTAACTGTTTTATTTTTAATATATTTGTGAATCTAATGTCTGTTGATTGATCTTTCGATTATGGAAACTTGATTTTTATGTTATATATACATATATATATGTGTGTGTTTAACACACATATACACACACATACACACACATACAAACACACACATATATGTGTGTATGTTTACGTATATATGTGTGTTAGACATGCAATATAAATATTATAAATAACAATTTTCAGCAATCAAGACACCATATATACACCCCTGAATATTTTTTAGTTTAATAAAATACCGGGTCACAGATTATCATTTACATCTAAATTTCGACTTTTTGATAGAACCATAACACACACGCACGTATATAAATGCATACATATCTATCTATCTATCTATCTATCTATCTATCTTTATATATATATATATATATATATATATATATATATATATATATATATATATATATATATATAGTTATTAATTTATAAAATATATATGGCGATTAAGCTACACTGAATATTCGGCGTTTCATCCACTCTAGGATTCCTCAGTAGATGAAACGCCGAATATTCAGTGTAGCTTAATCGCCATATATATTTTATAAATTACTAACTAGCTCTACCTACGTATTGAGCACTTTTGAAGTAAATACTTAAAGTTTACGCATAAATCTATACTTTCGTATATTAACTTTATGTGAGTAAATGAAGTAGTTATATATATATATATAAATATATATATATATAACTATTTCATTTATTCACATAAATCTACTATACGAGAGTATAGATTTATGCGTAAACTTTAAGTTTTTACTTCAAAAGTGCTCAATACGTAGGTAGAGCTAGTTAGTAATTTATAAATTATATATGGCGATTAAGCTACACTGAATATTCTGCGTTTCATCCAACTATAGGATTCGTCAGGCTTATGCGCGAATTCTGTCGTTGCTTCTTGTTGTTATACATAGTGAGGATTACTAGTTGGCCAATCAGCTTTCTAGTATCCACCGCGCCCCTTCCTACCAGCCAATGGGCATGCATTTTATCAAACAAAGGATCTGTTTTAGAGCTAGGTTAGTGGTTTTAGGTGGCCGTTCTGCTTCTTTTTTTTTATATACATATAAATATACTTATGTGTACACAATAATGCACATATATATATACATATATATATATATACATATATGCGTGTGATCGTTTATGTATATTCATGTTTATTTAATTTATTTATTTGTTTGTTTTCTATTGTTATTGTTAGTTTTAAAGCTATTTTGTATCGCTATCCTAGAGTAAGTTTTATTTTGTGAACACAGTTGTTTGCTATTTCCCGCCTACAGTTTAATAGATTTTGAGGTTCTTTAAAGTACAGGATAGAAAATTTTTCATGGAGGCATAATTTACATGGGTCGTCTAAATGTCTGCATGTGGTAGCTTGTCTTATTATTTTCCATTCGACTACCGGCGAATGTCCGCTTTCTTTGAGTTCCCAGTATTTATTCGCTAGTGTTGTTTTTATACGGTGTTTTTTATTTTTGAATGTGCTTTTGTGGTCATAGTATCGGGTTTTGAAATCTAAGGAAGTCATGCCTATGTAATATTTTTTGTTATTCGGGTTTTCTTTTGCAAATATTGTTGCTTGATAGACTACGCTTTTTGTTAGACATTTGTTTTGGACTGGGCAAAGATAAATGCAATTGTAGACACCGCACACTTTTCTATCCTGTACTTTAAAGAACCTCAAAATCTATTAAACTGTAGGCGGGAAATAGCAAACAACTGTGTTCACAAAATAAAACTTACTCTAGGATAGCGATACAAAATAGCTTTAAAACTAACAATAACAATAGAAAACAAACAAATAAATAAATTAAATAAACATGAATATACATAAACGATCACACGCATATATGTATATATATATATATGTATATATATATGTGCATTATTGTGTACACATAGGTATATTTATATGTATATAAAAAAAGAAGCAGAACGGCCACCTAAAACCACTAACCTAGCTCTAAAACAGATCCTTTGTTTGATAAAATGCATGCCCATTGGCTGGTAGGAAGGGGCGCGGTGGATACTAGAAAGCTGATTGGCCAACTAGTAATCCTCACCATGTATAAAAACAAGAAGCAACGACAGAATTCGCGCATAAGCCTGACGAATCCTATAGTTGGATGAAACGCAGAATATTCAATGTAGCTTAATCGCCATATATAATTTATATATATATATATATATATATATATATATATATATATATATATATATATATATATATGGATGGTTGGATAGATGGATGGATGGATGGATTGATGAATGGATGGATAAAAAATCAATACGAAAAATGTATAGATGTTTATATCTTTAACGTATTTATTTCCTGTGTTGGCGTGTAGGAATGCAAAATGTCTTTCGAAAACAAATGAAAATGTTTCTTTCAAAAGCACATAATTTTGGGCCAATACTTTCGTCTTCTCCGGTCTGAATATATATATATATGTGTGTGTGTGTGTGTGTGTGCGTGTGTGTGTGTGTGTGTGCGTGTGTGTGTCTGTGTGTAAATATATAAACAGGTTTGATTGAATGCAACAAGCTATATTCTTATTTGGTTGAGTGCATAATATGACCCCGATTATTCTTGTTGCGGATAATCTATATTATTACATCTCAGATCAAGTTTCGAGTGTTTTTGGATTAAACATCAGTCTAAGCACTAAGATTTGATGTATAGTTCCACTCTCTTCCTGTTCGGTCAAGGGCAAGGGAATCCACTATCAGAAATACTCTGCCCAAATATAACCTATCAAATATCAGACATATGGGAGCAGAGATTCTCATATTATACCGAGTTGAGTATGAGCTAAAGTGATTTTTCCTCGTTAGAGCTTCTGTGAATACGGTTAATAAATGAAGCAGAAATGGTAGGTTATTGTGGCAGATTATTTGACAGGTTAGTAGAAACAACAAAAATTTAAATAAAGAAGAAAAAGTGGGAATGGGGACACAAAATCCAGATAATTGAGTTTTATAGTTGGTTTTGGTTTTATTTTATTTTTAGAAAAATCAACAACTCAACGACGATGCAAGAAAATTATATCAAAAGAAAGGCAAATATGGTAGAAGAAAATCTTTCAAAATTCTCAGTACCACGAAGTTCCATCGGGGCTAAAGTTCATCTGACATCAAAAACTGATAGTCAGTGACTTCCTCAGTCAGAAGGATTTCTCTTTGAGCCAAGGATAAAACAGAATCAACAACATATAGATCCACCGTATTACATAGATTCGTTAATTTCAAAGTCATGTATATTCGATTAACAAACATCGAATATAATACAAGATTTTTTGTTTTAAAAGAGAGATTTTAGAGAGATAAAGAACGAGAAGCAATGAGACCCTAATTTGTTTCATTGGATAAATTCACGTGGAGGACATCAATCCATATATATGGGAAAATTTAGGCATCTTTGAGTAAATCCGGCTGATCGTATAAAATTAGTCCGAAAATATTCACACAAAAAATATTCACACAAAAATATTCACACAAAAAAAATATTCACACAAAAAATATTCACACAAAAAATATTCACACACAAAAAATATTCACACACAAAATATTCACACAAAAAATATTCACACAAAAAAATATTAACACAAAAAAAATATTCACACAAAAAATATTCACACAAAAAAATATTCACACAAAAAATATTCACACAAAAAATATTCACACACAAAAAATATTCACACAAAAAATATTCACAAAAAATAATCACACAAAAAAAATATTCACACAAAAAATATTCACACAAAAAAAATATTCACACAAAAAATATTCACACAAAAAATATTCACACAAAAAATATTCACACAAAAAATATTCACACAAAAAAAATATTTACACAAAAAAATATTCACGCAAAAAATATTCACACAAAAGAATATTCACACAAAAAATATTCACACAAAAATATTCACACAAAAAAATTTTCACACAAAAAATATTCACAAAAAATATTCACACAAAAATATTCACACAAAAGAATATTCACACAAAAAATATTCACAAAAAATATTCACACAAAAATATTCACACAAAAGAATATTCACACAAAAAAATATTCACACAAAAATATTCACACACAAAATATTCACACACAAAATATTCACACAAAAATATTCACACAAAAAATATTCATACAAAAAATATTTACACAAAAATATTCACACAAAAATATTCACACAGAAAAATATTCACACAAAAATATTCACACAAAAAATATTCACACAAAAAATATTCACACAAAAAATATTCATACAAAAAATATTCACACAAAAATATTCACACACAAAATATTCACTCAAAAAATATTCACGCAAAAAATATTCACACAAAAATATTCACACAAAAATATTCACACAAAAATATTCTCACAAAAAAAATTCACACAAAAAATATTCACAAAAAATATTCACACAAAAATATTCACACAAAAGAATATTCACACAAAAAATATTCACACAAAAATATTCACACAAAAGAATATTCACACAAAAAATATTCATTCAAAAAATATTTACACAAAAATATTCACACAAAAAAATATTCACACAAAAAATATTCACACAAAAATATTCACACAAAAATATTCACACAAAAAATATTCACAAAAAATATTCACACAAAAATATTCACACAAAAAATATTCACACAAAAATATTCACACAAAAAATATTCACACAAAAAATATTTACACAAAAAATATTCACAAAAAATACTCACACAAAAATATTCACACAAAAATATTCACACAAAAAATATTCACACAAAAATATTCACACAAAAATATTCACACAAAAAATATTCACAAAAAATATCCACACAAAAATATTTACACAAAAAATATTCACACAAAAAATATTCACACAAATAATATTCACACAAAAATATTCACACAAAAAATATTCACAAAAAATATTCACACAAAAATATTCACACAAAAAATATTCACACAAAAATATTAACACAAAAAATATTCACAAAAAATATTCACACAAAAATATTCACACAAAAAATATTTACACAAAAATATTCACACAAAAAATATTCATTCAAAATATATTTACACAAAAAATATTCATTCAAAAAATATTCACACAAAAAATATTCACACAAAAAATATTTACACAAAAATATTCACAAAAAAATATTCACACAAAAAATATTTACACAAAAATATTCACACAAACAAATATTCACACAAAAATATTCACACAAAAAAATTCACACAGAAAAATATTCACACAAAAATATTCACACAAAAAATATTCACACAAAAAATATTCACACAAAAAATATTCACACAAAAAATATTCACACAAAAATATTCACACAGAAAAATATTCACACAAAAATATTCACACAGAAAAATATTCACACAGAAAAATATTCACACAAAAATATTCACACAAAAAATATTCACACAAAAAATATTCACACAAAAATATTCACACAAAAAATATTCACACAAAAAAAATTCACACAGAAAAATATTCACACAAAAATATTCACACAAAAATATTCACACAGAAAAATATTCACACAAAAATATTCACACAAAAAATATTCACACAAAAAATATTCACACAAAAAATATTCACACAAAAAATATTTACACAAAAAATATTCACACAAAAAATATTCACACAAAAATATTCACACAAAAAATATTCACACAAAAATATTCACACAAAAAATATTCACACAAAAATATTCACACAAAAAATATTCACACAAAAAATATTCACACAAAAAATATTCACACAAAAAATATTTACACAAAAATATTCACACAAAAAATATTCACACAAAAAATATTTACACAAAAATATTCACAAAAAAATATTCACACAAAAATATTCACACAAAAAAATATTCACACAAAAATATTTACACAAAAATATTCACACAAAAATATTCACACAAAAAATATTCACACAAAAAATATTCACACAAACAAATATTAACACAAAAAATATTCACACAAAAAATATTCACACAAAAAATATTCACACACAAAAAATATTCACACAAAAAATATTCACACAAAAAATATTCAACGATCTCGAATGTTCGATGGCTCTCGAGTGTAAGTCACGTTTATCAGATCAGGTCGCAACGAATTGATCCCCCTTAATCTATTTCGATTAAAATATTGTTCCATTTCTCCACCCCCTACTCTTTTCGTGTTCTCAGTACTCCCAATTGATGGCTTTGTACCATCCAGTTAGGGAGTTGCCTCCTTCATCATTACATAAATGGTTGTTTTGCTTTAACCATGACATGAGCAAACAAGGAGTTTTTGTTTTCGTTTCTTTTGTCCGAATTTAACTTAGTAACAGCCAAATTAGACGTATTTAAATACTAGAACTTGTAAAAACCAAATGCATATAACCATTTACAAATTAGACAAGGAGAAAGAAGAGAAAGTAAAACCACTTTAAATAATTATAAACTTTTATTTAAAGAGGGAAAAATAAATTGAAGCAGGAAGGGAGAAAATATACTAATAAAGTTTGAAGTTCACCTTTTAACCGTATAAAAGACTGTATTTTGACTGCCAAAAAATGTTCCTTTTGGCAAACCTTAAAGGTTCTAGTAACAGTTCAGGAGAGAGAAAGAATAGAATTAAAAGACAAGAAAAGATGAAGAAAGAGGCAAAACTTACTTTGAGGTAAGAATATTTTTTTAGAAGCAAGGATAATTTATACGGAATTTTTTTAGAGAGAAGAATTGTCATTCCTGCTTGAGATAGCAGAAAAATAAAAATGTTTCATTGGATTTTCTTCTTTTTTTATCAGATAAATCTGCATCTTATTCAACTTTCTTTTACTCATATTGTCGGCTTTTACTTGGTAAAAAACATTCCTTGACTTGATGTAGCTTCGACAGCTTAGTCGAACGAAAACGTTTGTCTTATTAGAGAAAATTCTTTCTCCTTGCAGCACCATTTAAGATTATACACTTTCCTTTTCACTTAGAATATTTCTTGAGGTACAAGCAAATTATTGTTGTTTGCACTGTCACGTATTTCACTCGTTTGAGGTTTAACATTTGCACTTATTTTTTTTCCTCTAGACAAGACTTGTGACTTGATTTTTAAGACTTTTCTGTCTGAACTCAATCGGCATTTTTCTTTTCATTTTCGTCAAGTAGACGAAAATTTAACTGACGAAATAGGACCTTCATCTAGAGTCTCCTGATGTCTCGTAACGATGTTATTACATCCAGGTTCGACATTTGCAAACGACCTTTAACTCTCAAACACCAAGGCAGCAACTGCCTTTTTTCACTTCCATTTTCGCTTAAATCGGCGAGCAAAAAATCACTCGACCAATCGTCAACAAAGAAACAGTCACGTGCTATCAGTAGCATTCTACAACTACTTGCATAGAGGGGTGGGTTAAAGGAGAAAGGAAAGGAAGAGAGAAAGATGAAAGAATTAAATTCTGACACTTTCTTTTTCGCATGCGAACGACCTTTCGCCCGCCATCTGACGTCCGCCGACAGTCTCTTCCATCTCTTCCAGACAGCACGTGCCGTTTTCCATGACGTGGGCGTCGCCAACCCACGCACGCTAATCAAACAAATAAGGGGCGTTGATTGGCTAACCCCGAAGGCATGTTTAATTCTGTTTTCACTTACGTGACGAGACTGCCTTTTCTTATGACGATCCGTATTCGCGGGTCACTTGTCACCGCAGGAACGTCATAATATATATACCTACATATCTAACCATTTATTTATTAATGATTCGGTATATTTATTTCCAAGGAGTGCTCTTTCTTTATTAATGATTCGGTATATTTATTTCCAAGGAGTGCTCTTTCCATTGCTACGTCAAAAGAAACCAAGCAGAATAAATAAGACGTGTTCCATATCTCTGATCTATGTTCCAACTTTTATTTAAAATATGTTCAGCAGATTCTCATTCTATAGAAATACAGACTCCAAAATATAGAGGTTTATGTTTATTTGACTAGCCTGGGTGCCCGGTGTTGTTCGGATGTTTGGACGTGTGTGTTGAGTAAAAAATAAAAACTGGTATTAAGCAGGCAGGCTCGACCCCGTGACGCGAAAGCGGAAAAAAGTGGAAGAAAATCTCACGTCACCGCTACTTCATGACGCGACCTGAAGTTCGGAACGTAAGAATTAGGCAAAGTCAACCCAACCGATACGATGACTTACAAAAATGGCTCGCAAAGAATCGACCCCTCCCTGTAGAAAACTGCCCAGTTTAGGGTGAAGGAACAAATGGTTTGGGCCAATACTTTCGATATTTGTCATCCGAGACGTCGAACTTCAAAATGATACCGATCTCGTGAAAATTCTGTCGAACGTTTTAGGCATACATACATACATGCATACATACATACATACATACATACATACATACATACATACATACATACAGGTGAGGTTTATATTATAGATATTACACCCCTGGTTATTATCAGTCAGAATAGCTGAATATGGCTGACAACTCTTAGTGAGTTCTGGGAGTTTTGGAGGGAAACACATTAAAAATTACAGTAATGAAAGAGAAGTTTGGAAACGAATAATTGAGAAGATCAAGAAAACTATTCGAAATGCAGTTCTATAGTAAAAATATAGTAAAAGGAATACACATCTGAACATTAGAGTTATTTAGATACACTGGGTCATGCAGATGCTGAACAAAATAAGAACTTCGGCATTTTGATCAGACGAATATGAAACTAATGACCATACACAATATGCTACATCTGAAGGTTTATACTGATCAGTATCAGAGAAAATTACTAAGATGAAAGGGTAAGCATAAAAAGGTGTGTAGGACAAAAGAAATGGAAACTAAATACATATATCAGCAAAAAAGACTTGGAACTATGCAAATCGATTGATTGTTAACATGGAGACAAATGTCACAAATATAAACCGAAGACAGTACTGAAAAACAGAAATCACCTCGATGCAAGGATACAAACAGATCAAAAGATAAAAAGCACACAAGCAAAAAAAGGAAGTTCCTGCCAACCGTATATTTTGTCATTTATAGTAAACTAGCATGTGTGGTCGGCGTTGTCCGGGTGTTTGGAGGTGTGTTGAGCAAAAAAAAAATT
Organism: Euprymna scolopes; assembly: GCF_053919585.1. NCBI lineage: Eukaryota > Metazoa > Mollusca > Cephalopoda > Sepiida > Sepiolidae > Euprymna > Euprymna scolopes. The sequence continues at coordinate 149,145,482 of NC_136490.1, forward strand.
GTAGTAAGCAGGCAGGTTCGAACCCGTACTGCAAAGGGGGAAAAGAACGTGAAAAAAAACATGACGTTTTTTCCGTTGTGTCTATTGCCAATGGGAAGTGGCGAAGGTTTAAATTAAGGCTAGTCAATCGAAAGGGGGTATGGCTTTCGAAAATATCGTCGAAAAATGTGACCCCTCCTTGTAGAAAAGTGCCCAGTTGAGGGTGAAGGAATTGACGTTTTTAGCAAAGTTATCGATATTTGTTGGCCGAAGGGTCGACCTTCAAGATGATATCAATCTCCTGAAAATCCGTTGCTCCTGTCGAAAGTTTACAGCAGACATACAAACATACATACATTTAAACAGACAGGTGAGATTTATATTATAGACTAGCCTGTGTGTCCGACGTTGTCCGGGTGTTTGGAGGTGTGTTAAGCAAAAAAAAAAAAACGTGATAGTAGGCAGGCAGGCTCGAACCCGTACCGTGAAGGAGGAAAAGAATGTGAAAAAAAAGTGACGTCTTAGCCGTTGCGTCCATCGCCAAACTGGAAATGGCGAAGGTTTAAATTAAGGGTAGTCAATCTAAAAGATGGGATGACATTCGAGGATATCTGCGAAAAAAGCGACCCCTTTCTTGTAGAAAAGTGGCCAGTTAAGGGGGAAGGAATTAAGTTTTTAGCCAATTTTTCTATATTTGTCGTCCGAAGGGTCGATCTTAAAAACGCTATCGATCTTATGAAAATCTGTCGCCTCTGTCGACAGTTTTAGGGATATATACATACATACATACAAACATACATACATACATACATGCATACATACAAACATACATACATTTAAACAGACATATGAGATTTATAATATAGATTGTATGATTAAGATAAAAGAGATAGGAAAAAGAAACAAATACAGGAAATTTGTCACAGAACTGAAAGGTATAGAAAACATGAAGAAAGATAATATAATGCGAAACTCATAGCAGCACTACGAATAAGTCCTAAACCAGGAGGAAGGACTGTGTGAAATTGGAATCAAAGAACAGACTGAGACAATAGACGGCAATAATGAAACAGCTGAAATCTTAAGAAATATCTTCGAGCGCGAAACCAATTCACATAATATAATAACGGTGTGGAGAGTTACAGCAATAAGCGCCCACATTTGTGTGACCTCTATAATGAAGCACTGGCACCAGAATCTGGAACCTGTTCGATAAAAAAAAATAATACGAAAATAAGATAAATGCAAATTGAGGCGGCAGCATAAAAACATTTTTTCTTACTTTTTCGTGGTACATACATTATTTCGTTCACGTGAGGTTGTTGTTAGTTGAGAAGAAGACGAAAAGAAAAATACGACGGTTTCTTCGGCAAAGAATTGAGCGAGTTGTGGAAGAGAAAGTCCTCTTATACTGTTCAAATACAATGCTGAGAGTTAAAAAGAGTTTCGACCTTTTTTCTGTCTCTACTTTCACATAACTTGTAAACATTAAATGGTCGCGTTGACTTTGCAAGTTAAAGAAAAGAAAAAAATGGAAAAGCCCATCACAATATGGACCCAATAGAACTTAACTGCTGCAATGATTTTCATAATTCAACCCGCCACACACAAACAATAAAAAAATGTCATGAGCTTTGATACTAATCAAAATGGTTGTGAAATGTCAGGGGGGCGGAAAGAGACAGAACACTAACTAGACTTTCACTAAAAGAGTGCGAACAATCCTGGTGTATATCGATTATAAATGCTGTTTACTTTAAACATACTAATCTTTTAACGGACTACTAACTCCAGTCTAAATACACAATCGGTGACAGCAATAAAAATTCAGGGTAAGTAGACATACACTTCCTGATGACACCACGCTTTATAACAGACACGACAGGAAAACAAATGAACACATATCTAAAGAAATGGCAGAAACACTGGAGGATGACCTCCGACCTGTAGTGGAATCGGGGACAAAAATGGATGGTCACATTCAATGCTGCCAAGACTAAACTTGTTTACTTCAATAATTACAAGAAACCTTCTCTACCACCAATACCAATGGCCAAAGACTTTTTATCTGAAAGTACATCTTTTAAACTCCTTTAAACTCCTCGGCCTAACGTTTTCCCCAGAATGTGCTGCTGCCATTGCGCATAGAAATCACTTTTTCCATGGCTACCAACGTAATAGATGCACTGTGACTAGAGCTGCTTTCAGGAACGCAAGCAACCACTGTAAAAGAGTAATAAAAAATTAAAGAGAGCTATATGCTCAGTCCGTTAAATCCAAAGTTGCTGAGCAGCGGCTTCGTTCCCACCAGTTTTGGCAAATAGCAAATAGGATCATGAAAAGAAGCATGCATTCTATCCCAACTATCATCAATGGACCTGAGGTCATCTCGTCAGCATCAGACAAGGCCAAACTATTTGCCAAGAACTTTGCAGCTAATTCTACCCTACACGGCGAAGGCCATCAACTCCCCGTATTTCCTCCTATAACCGACAACACGCTATGCAACATAAAAATATCTGTGCTTGAGGTCGCCAAGCTAATCAAAAACCTTGATTCCAGTAAAGCAACTGGACCTGACGGCATTCCAATTATAGTGCTGAAAAAGCTTCAACCAGAACTTGCCTCCATATACTTACAAAACTTTTTAAGCGCTGCCTTAAAGAGAAGTGCTTCTCAACACCCTGGAAAACCTCATCAGTATGCCCTGTATTTAAGAACTCAGGTGATAAGTCGTCACCCTCTCAGTACAGACCAATAAGTCTCTTGTGTGTCATGAGTAAGTTGCTGAAATCCATATTAAATAAAGAAGTAGTCAACCACCTCAGCAGAAATAACCTTCTTAGTGACTTACAATATGGTTTCCGTCCTGCAAGATCTACAGCAGATGTGCTAACGGTTATATCTCATAGGATTAGTGAATCTCTCGACAAAAGCTTTCTCTCTAGGGCAATTGCTCTTGACATATCAAAACCTTCGATAAAGTATAGCATAAGGACCTACTTCATAAGATTTCCAGCTATGGTATAACTGGAAATGTCTTCTCAATTATTAAATCATTTCTCTCTGATAGGCTCATAAGAGTAGTGGTTGATGGGCAGAAATCAGAGTCCCTCAGTATTAATACCGGAGTGCCTCGAGGGTCAATCCTGGGCCCAACTCTCTTCCTGATCTACATCAATGACCTCCCAAACCACATACTTAAATCATTCGCTGACATCTATGCCGATGACATGACCATCTGTAGCAACACATCTAAGGCCGTAAATGACAAAGTTCTCTCTAATTCTCTCTCCTCTGATCTTGAGCGCGTGGTACAGTGGGGGAAGAGGTGGCTTGTTACTTTTAATGCATCTAAAACCAAGCTCCTATCCTTACATCATCAACGCTCTGGCCCCCGTCTGCCATCAATTGAAATGGACGGCTCTAGACTAGGAGAAGCTCCATGCTTTGATAAGCTTCTTGGCTTGACCTTTACTCCTGACCTGAAATGGAACACGTACATCAAGTCTATTGCCAAGGTCGCTGGAAAAATCGTGGTATCCTTCTACCGCTCCAGAAGATATCTCACTGCTGACGCATTTGTCTACTTATATAAAAGCCAAGTACGTTCCAGGGTGGAGTACTGCTGCCACATCTGGGCAGGAGCTGCTTAAAACACTATCCTGCCTTGACAGAGTACAAAATAGGCTTCGTGGCTTAGTGGGGGATGACATGTTCTCTTCCCTGCAACCAGGAGAGACGTTGCGAGCCTTATTTTGTTTTATCGTTACTTCCATGGCAGGTGCTGGTCTGCGCTCCAATCCCTGGTCCCCCTCGCCGATCTTTCATGAAAAACACCCGTCTAGCTGAAACCACTGTAAAAAATTTTCCTCATTCTCTATCTGTGCCAAAACCAAAACGAACAAAGCTCCTTTCTTAGAAGTGCACGCCTGTGGAACTCTCTTCCGTCTGCCTTTCATTCCCACCTGACTACAACCTGGATGTCTTCAAGTCCAACATAAACAAATTCCTGATGAACCGCCCCCTTCAGTAGACACTTTATCAAATTTCAACACTAACGTACTGTACACGTAATAACCCTTATCTCTGAGTGGCTTCCGGGCCTTGATAAGTGGTGACAACCTTGTAAAAAAAAAGGAAAACAGGCCACCATTCGCCCATGTATGGAGTATTGTCATATTTGGGTTGGTGAACCTGCTACTACTCTCTCGCTTCTAGACAAGGTTCAAAAGAGAGTCGCCAAACAGATAGGTCCTGAACTATCATCTAAGCTTCGGCCTCTGTCCCATCGATGAAATGTAGCATCCCTCTGCCTGTTCTACAAGTACTTTAACAGTGAATGCTCCAACGAACTGCAAGCACTTGTATCCCCTCGACGTATATACCCCCAACAAACTCGACAAGCAGCTAAATCCCACCCCCTTCACAGTAGAGATACCTAGATGTAAGAGAGCATTCTACTCTAGTAGTTTCTTCCCTTACAACCGCTAGTCTTGGAATTCCCTTCCGGGTTCCTGCTTACCCAACTGTACTGACATGCAGAAGTTCAAGTGTAACGTGAACCGACATCTTGCTGCCCAACTCCCCATATAGTACCCCTGTAGTTTATGTCCTTTATAGTAGCCCCCTACAATGTGCCTTGTTTGGGATAAAAAAGTAAAAAAAAAAAAAAGTGTGTTTCTTTTGTAGTTTACAATTGATTTATAGATATCTTTCCAAAATCAGATCGCATGCGAATAGAACATTAAACGCTTTCATATAGTTTAATTTGAATTTATTTCTAGACCGTTCGTAAAACATAATGGGTCGGATTTATTCGCGTTTCCGTATCGCTTCTTCTTGGGGCTGCATTTTTTCATAAACGTTTGACTATGTTCATCTTGTAAATTACTTGAGAACGTTCGTCGTTTTTGCTCTCTTGAATCTAAATGATAAACTTTCAAAATCTCACACAAAACCACGCATGGATTTCCAGTCCTCGTTCGATCTCGTTCCCTCAACTTGCCCTTAGAGCGCAGATGTTAGCATTCGTTAACACTTTACGTGACATTTCATAAACCCTGCCTGTCAACACCAGTCATCCGCTCTTAGCGACCCGTTAGTAAATAATTATTATCTATATAAATTAAACAGTGCATGTATGTTGGTGTAAATATCTAACAGGTAAACTCATAAACTAATGGTTGCATAACAATGAAATTTTTAGGAAATAATATTCAATAACCAAGGATGGTTTCTAGCGAATAATATTTTTGTTTACATGCAGGAATAACGCGTACAGACATCGGCAAATTTACATGTAAAATGTACATTAACACCGAGAAGATATTTTTTGCATGCACACACTTAACAGAGAACACAACATTAAGCTGGAACGCTAGATGTTTTGATTTAAATTCTAGATGATAACACCAACTCCTTTTTTTTTCTTTTTTTTGGGGGGGGGGTATTAATAAAAAAGAATGAAATAATACGTAAATTTTATTGGCAGTTTTGAATTTGTAAGCCTATATATCTTTTATTATCCGATCTCATATTTATTTCAGATATATTTTTAAGATGGAGGGGGTGGAAAATAATATATGGAATACAAATCGTGCTGAAATAATAACATTTAAAAGGCCATTCTTATTAAATCATTATTAAAACTATTCTATACTTTCACCTAACAATTTATTAAATAAGAAACTGAAATATGGACTGGGCTGAAATAATAGCGCTATTATTTAGAAAGCTATTTTTAATATGGGTAGAATACGATATGTTTTTTACTATTCTTTACTTTCTCCTAAGAATTTAAAATAATTGTCTCAGTCATGAAGACCAAGCAACCAAGTTGTTTTCACCAGGCATTATCTCCTCCTTAAAGAAAAATTGGGAGAGGTCGCTGAAATGCTGCACCAGAATAGATACTACACTTTGATCTTAGCAAAAAAGCAAAGTAAGCGTAATATAGTTTCCTACCAGGCATTATCTCCTCCTTACAAAAACAAAACAAAGCAAAGATACAAAATAATCGACACAGAATATATATATATTTTTTACATAGGCATCACCACTTATCAAGGCCAAGAGGCCACTCGAGGATATGGCTTACAGAGTGTACAGTAGAAAATGGACAATATAGTGACCTTTAGTAATGGAGATTCGGTAAATTTGTTAACTTATATGGAACGGCTCATCAAAAACTTGTTTACGTTAGACTTGAAGACAACCATATTGTAGTCAGCTGGAAAGCAGAAAAACGGAAGACAATTCCATAGGCGTGCAGTTCTAAGAAAGAAGCTTTGCTCATGGAATCTACGTTTAGCTTTAGGCACAGATAAAGAGTGGAGGAAATTAGGGATAGTGTTTTCTGCTAGACGGGTGTTTCTTATGAAAATTTGTCGAGGGGGGACCATAGAATGGAGCTCAGCCGAGTAATTGCCGTGAAAATAATGATAAAGCAGAGACAAACTCGAAACATCTCTTCTGTGAGAAAGAGGTTGCAGGAAAGAGAAAAGGACATCCCCCACAAGGCTACGAAGTCTATTTTGAACCCTATCAAGGCAGGATAAGTCCTTTCTAGCAGCTCCTGTCCAGATGTGGCAACAGTACTCCATCTTTGGACGTACCTGGCTCTTACATAAATAGAGAATTGTATCAGCAGTGAGATATCTACTGGATCGATAGAAGGATCCCACCATTTTTCCAGCGGCTTTGGCAACGGATTTAATGTATGTGTTCCATTTAAGATTAGGAGTAAAGGTCAAGCCCAGAAGCTTGTAAAAACATGAGGCCTCCCCAAGACGAGAGCCATTCATTTCAATTGATGCCAGATGGAGATCGGAGCGTTGATGATGTAAAGATAAAAGCTTGGTTTTAGATGCATTAAAAGTAACAAGCCACCTCTTTCCATTGTACCACATGCTCAAGATCAGAGGAAAGAGAATTGGAGAGAACTTGGTCGTTTACGGTCTTAGGTGTGCTACCATAGATAGTAGTGTCATCAGCATAAATGTCTACGAATTATGTAAGGATGTGATTTGGAAGATCATTAATATAGATCAGGAAGAGAGTTGAGCCCAGGATGGACCCCTGAGGGACTCCAGCCTTAATACTAAGAGCTTCTGATTTCTGCCCATCAACCACTACTCTTATGAGCCTATCAGAGAGAAATGATTTAATAATTGAGACTGGAGATCTTGTGAAGTAGGCCCTTATTCCATACTCTTCCAAAGTCCTTTGATATGTCAAGAGCAATTGCCCTAGAAAGGTAGCCTCCGTCGAGAGATTGGCTAATCCTATGAGATATAACTGTAAGCACATCTGCTGTAGACCTAGCAGAATGGAAACCATATTGTGTGTCACTAAAAAGGTTATTTTTGCTGAGATGGTTGATTACTTCTGTATTTAACACAGATTCCAGCAACTTACTCATAACGCACAGGAGACTTATTGACCTGTACTGTGAGGGAGATGACCTATCACCTGAATTCTTAAATACGGGGCATACTGATGAAGTTTTCCAGGGTGACGGGAAGCAATTCTCCTTAAGACAACGTTGAAATAGTTTTGTAAGGATGAGCGCAAGTTCTGGTTGAAGTCTTTTGAGTACTATAATTGGAATACCGTCAGGGCCGGTTGCTTTACTGGAATCAAGGTTTTTGATTAACTTGGCAACATCACGTACAGATATTTGTATATCACATAGCTTGTTTTCTGATACAGGAAGAAATATTGGAGGTTGGCAGCCTCGGTTGCAAAGGTTAGAATTAGCTGTAAAGTTCTTGGCAAATAATAATAATGATAATGAAAATTATAATAACAACAACACCACCAACACCAATAATAATAATAATAATAATAATAATAATAATATTAATAATAATAATAATATTAACAATAATAAAAAAACAACAGCAACAATAATAATAATAATAATAATAATAATAATAATAATAATAATAATAATAATAATAGTGGTGTAAATGTTGAAAATTGAGAAGTCTTGGAAACAGTGAAATGAAATATATATTAACAGAAAATAACAGAAACGTATATTGGTTGTGTGGGACTCTGCTCAACTGGAAGGACAAAGTAAAGTTACGCCCAACTCCCACTGAGTCGCAGGTCCAAACTGGTCAATAATAGCAACTGGTTACCGGAAGTGACGTTAGGAATAGTCCATCATCTAAATTTGTAGGAGTGCAACCCTCTCCAAGCGTTTTCTTCGTAAAAGCCGTTAATATCGTTTAGTTTAAAGATAGATCATTAGTCGATCGGTGATTTCCCTTTTCCGAACCGACTGTCGTGGTTCTGAGGTAGATTGGGAAGAATTGAGATCGAATGTTTCGAAAAAGGACTCAATCGGTTCTCTCTTCAACGATGGTATTCCGTTCGTGTCGTCCGAGCAACGTTTTCTTAATTGGTGGCGTTTATGGGTATGTCTAAGTCCTTGCACGCCCCGACTCTCTTACTGGTCGAGTCCATATACCAGAATGAGGTGTTATTCTTGTAACTCTTGAAAAAAAAACTCCCGGAATGAACGTTTCCGACTTACGCAAGTAGTAACTTGTCGTTTTGTCTGCTTTGGTAAGAGTTTGTCAAAGAAAGATCTCACCGGTGTAACTTGAGCCTTTTTCAGTGCTCTTTTGAGTGCATGCACGAATTGTTTCGCCTGCCCATTCGATCTCAGGTGCATTGGGGCGTGGTTATGTGTTTGATCTGGAACGTATTGCAAAAACTTTTGAACTCTACGGATATGAACTGAAATTCTAGCGAGGATCAATAGCCGCTGCCAGCGAGAAATCAATGGAAAGCGGCTGTTGCGATAACGCAAATTCATTTGCACATTTTACCGAGAGAGGTGGAGAATACTGGAAAATCGGTGAGACTTGTTGTCACTCAGTTTACATGAAACACCACAGGTTATTGTCAAAGAGGGATCTTTGATGACCTGTGTGAAAGCTCTTTGTGGCCCAATAATAATAATAATAATTATTTAAATCATGATACACACCAGCATTCCTTTTTATTTGTTTGTTTATTTTTATGGCACACTAAATAATTGAGGAAGATTAAAGAAGACAGAAAGATACAGGAGAGAAAGCACTAACCAGACCTCTACTGGATGCGTGCGAAAAGGACTGAAACCCTAAGGAAGCTTATTGCCACCTAAATTCCAGTGAAGACCAATAGTTGCTATCAACGATAAATTAATGGTAAACGGTTATGGTGATAACGCAAATTAATTTGCAAAGTTATCGAAAGAGGTGGTGAGTACTGGAAATTTTGAGAGATTTGCCACTCAGACTCCAGGGGACACCAAAGTAAAAACGTCGCCGTGACAAAGTATATGCAAAAGTGCATTGAAGTTTGTGCCAAAAGTTTAGAATCCAAGTAACGGACAAGTGGTTTCAACATCACCCAGAAGCGGTAGTGGAAAATGGGGACGTTAAGATTGTCTGAGATTTCATGGTTCAATGCGATCGAGAGATAACTCAAAGGAAAGCAAATGTTGTAGTTGTGAACCATGAATGCCTAATTATTGATATGGCTTGCCCACCCATCTAGCTGAAACCACTGTCAAAAATTGTCCCCGCTCTTTAGCTGTGCCAAAACCAAAACGTAAATTCCATGAACAAAGCTTCTTTCTTAGAACTGCACGCCTGTGGAACTCTCCACCGCTTGCCTGTTTCCCTCCTGACTTCAACATGGATGTCTACAAGTCCAACATAAACATTCCTGGTGAACCGCCCCCCCCCCAAAGTAATGACACTTTATCAAATCTCCAATACTAACGAATACTGCAACACTATCCCATTGAATAATAATAATAATAATAATAATAATAATAATAATAATAATAATAATAATAATAATAATAATAATAATAATAATAATTCATTTTTAAAACCTGCAATAAAATCAGGTCACAGTTAATTTATAAATTGCACAATCGCAAGAAGCCTCTTTACGTATACCTCACTTACACAGACACGCGTCGTAAAATTATAGAAAAAGAGAAAACCGTTAGATAACATATATAAATGGGAGTCTACATCATAATTATTTCCTATATTTTTCTCATTTTTATCCGCATTTAAAAAACGTGTTTATATTTAGTATTCCCCTTTACCATAAGTTAATCTCTCCCTATGGGCATTTCATTTTGCAAAGATACGAATATGCAGGTGTTTTTATAAACTTATATGCGCATACACGCACGCTACATAAAGTGAAAGAGAAAGAAAGAGAAGTGGAGCTAGACAGAGACACTTAGAAAATAGGAAGACGAGAGAGAGGGGAAGAGGAATAGGAGGTGGTTAAAGTAACCTCCTTTTCTCTTTCTCAGAGCCTGAAGAAGATATTAATCGAAGCAAAAGTAATCCGAGACTAACAAAATGAAAAAACAACAAAAAGGAAATTGTTTCGTCTCGTCTCTGCAAAGCCATTAACCAAATTGGTTTTGTTTCCTTCTTGGAGATATTTGAAACTGGGAGAACTGCAAAATATCAAAGATGAAGATATCACACAAAAACAAAGAGATCAATATGCATAAGCACATAAAATATATGTGGAAATTTTGCATATACACGAACAGGCGAACACACAAACACACACAGACACGAACATATATATGGATGATATATATTCTCAGCTTCATAAGTTTAAAGATTAAACGCAATATTCAGTAATTTTTTATTTAATATTGTTTTATAAGTAATGATGTATCGTTTGTATTATTATTATTATTGTTATTGTTATTATTATTATTATTATTATTATTATTATTATTATTATTATTATTATTATTATTATTCCTATTTACAATGCCTCCCAACGGGACAGAGGTAGACATCAGGGTCGTTTTTTAATGTGGAGAAAAGGAACAAAAATAAAAATTGTCTCGGTTGTGAAGGATTGAAGTGCAGACTCTGAAGAACAGATATTACACTTTGATCTATCGAATGGTTAATGATACATTAAAACTATTTTAAAACCTACGACGAGACAAGAAAGAAATTTTACGCGCACCTTATCAACCGACTGCTTTTTTAATAGTTGCAAAGTCATAGCCTCGTTGTAAAAAAAAAATAGTGATTCATTTCTTTAATTACTTAATACTCTATAAGGTTAACACATAAATAAATTGTTTGCTTTTCGCCTATATTTTCAGATATTTCCTTGATCGTAATTCCATCCCATCAAAACTTCACAAGCTAAGAATATGACCAGATATTGTTAGATCCCATTAAGATTTCATTTTCTTTAAATTTAATATTAATTGCCAATGTCAGCTAATTGTTAAATGTGTACGGCATGAAAATTCCCTTTCCATACATTTACTTTTGTGTATTAAATTAAACTGACGGAAACCATGTTCTCACGGAAGGTGAGATCCGTCTTTGTTAAACTCTTACCAAAGCAGACAAAAGTACAAGTGCCTATTTACGTAAGTAAGAAATGTTTCATCCTGGAAGAGAGAGTTTTCTTCAAGAGTTACAAGAATAACACCTCATTCTGGGGCGTGGGTACGATTAGTAAGTGAGTCGGGGACATGATATATATATATATCGTGCAAGAACCGAGACATACCCAGAAACGCCGCCAGAACAAATTAAGAAGATATCGCTCGGATGACACTAGTAAAACACCACCGTTGGAGGAAGAACTAATCGAGCTCGATTTTCAATACCTTTTATGCCGCCCTTCTCCAATCTAAACCAGAACCACGACGGTCGATTCGGAAACGGACAGTCACCATCCATTAATGATCGATCCTAAACGTAAGAGATATTAACAGCTTTTATATCAGAGGAGGGTGTTGGGGGTGAACCCCTACAGACTTTGACTAGTCCTGACGTCACTTCCGATAATCAATTTCTTCTATCGAGCCAGCCTGTACTTGAGACTCAATAAGACTGCGTCCTAACCTTACTTTCTCCTTTCAGTTTAGCGGAATCCCACTCAACCAATATACGTTTCTGTATTTTCTGTTAATATATATATTTCTTTTTCACTGTTTCCAAGTCTTCTCTTTCTCCTTTTAAAATTTAAACCACAACAAAGATTAAGTCAATCGTTCAATCCTTATACATTACAAGTGTTGCTCTAATGCGTAAAATACTTAATAATTCTCTTCCGTACCATCTCCCCATGGTAATACTGGAAACGAACTGAATCACGACTTATCTTTATTTGTTTATTTCCAAAAAGCTTTCCATTACGCTAAAGTAGTAGCAGACTATATCATTACCAAGATTGTTCGATCTAAGAATGAAGGAATTATAAAGTCATCCAAAGAAAGACTAATTCGTTCTATCACAGCTTTTCGTTATGGATACATACCACGTACATAATAAAATGAAACGATATTCAAAAGAAATGATTATTCAAATAAACATTTCGTCATTATTTAAAAACAGAAAGGTGAAGCTTGGTCTAGATATAGCAACTTTACAAAAACGAATAATTATCCAACAGCACTAAAGGAACTGATTTCCCTGTGGTTAGCTGTGTAATAGCTTGAAGAAACATTTACTGATTTGAGCAAACTTCAATTGTGATATCTGAAAGGAATGTTGAAGAAGCGCATATTTTCTTTTCGCAATATTCAATATCCAATAATGTATTTAAATGCAGCATATCTATTACAATAAAATATCATGAAATACATTTTCTTATTTTCTCCATTTAATGTTAGCTAATTATAAATGTATACACATATGAGAAATTTATGCGCGTTCTTTTATGAAGCAGTGTTGATATTTGAGATTCGATCATAGAAAGAAAGCATTTAGAAACCATGGAATGCAATTATATTTACTTTAACTTAAATATCCGGCTTTAGAACGAGAGTGAAGGAAAGTAAATCTTAAAAGCATTAAAGTAAAAATGCTTTCTCCTCTAAATAATTGAATTCGTTTTAAAAATATCGTAAATAAAATAACTAAATAATTTACATTCACACACACACACACGCGCGCACGAACACACACGCATGCACGCAGACACACACACACATACACATATATGTCTCGACACTGTCCATATATATATATATATATATATATATATATATATATTTATATATATATGGACAGTGTCGAGACACTGGTAATTCACTGCCCGCATAGCAGCAGACGAATAACGCAGTGGTTAGAAGCTCCGACTGTCATTTGGGCGGTCGGGTTTCGATCCTGGATTTAGGTAGTTGCTTGTCTAGCCGCACTGATAAGCTGTGAAACAGCGAAGCAGTACTGCATGTGGATGACTATATATCTATCTCTCTCTCTCTCTCTATATATATATATATATATATATATATATATATATATATATATATATATATATATATATGCATATATATATATAGAACAAATAAATCAAATTTTAGTCATACAATGAATTTAAAAATTTATGACGTGAAATGTTTGAATTTCAGATCAAAAGATTTTCATTATTCTATGTAAGACAAAGAATACATTAGAAATATTTTAACTCCTTATCCTATAGGATTTTCATATCTATCATCTCTTCAGAGGAGAAAATATTTACAAATAGTTATAATGGTTTACACATTATTTGCTAAAGTCAATAAAAATCACAATTAAAAATTGATTGAGTAGTTAAAAGTCATAGAGTAAGGGAAGTTAAAGAAAAGGATATAAAAGTTAACATCCAAATTGCATCGTAAAATCCGAAGTGAATGTCTTTGAAAGCAGTGTGGTAAAATGATCCAAACTCCATTTTGAGTAATCCACATCACGATGTAATGATCCGAATTAGGCATTTTCATTATTAGGCATATATATATATATGTAGTTTTTTCTTTTATATATATATATATATATATATATATATATATATATATATATATATATATATATATATATATATATATATTTAAATAAGGGAGTAGTCACCAACAATGTGTATTTTTTAACATTATTTTATTATTCCGTGTCTTGGTTTTTCATTGAGAATTATGTTTGGATCATTGTAATAATGTTTTTAAGTCATTGAAATCGTTTACGTACGTTTCAGACGGTCTGATGCGTCCTCGTCAGAAATTATTTTCAAATTTCTGACGAGGACGATTTATTAACCCATTTTATATAAATATATATAAATATGTATATATATATATATATATATATATTTATATATGTATATATATAAGCAAAAACTACACACACATATATATATATATATATATATATATATATATATATATATATTCCAGGTTAAAAATATCCAAAAGTAAGAACCATTGAGTTTCAACAATGTTGTTGATATGCTCATTTAAAAGAGCAAGATATTATTTTATTCAATTCAACTAAACAAATTTGCCATAAGTCACTACAATAACTTTACTGCCTCATATATATGTACAGAGATCTTCCTCTGAATATATATAATACAATGTGCATTTCGCCTGTCAACAAGAAAATATAAAAGTCTAATCTTCACGATTTTATGTTTCGCGTTTAAAACATAATAAATTAACGAAGATATAAGTTAACAGAATATTGCGTAAAAGCGAAGCGCTGGAACATTATTTAAACCATAAAGTTTCCAAGCTGCCACATCAAACAATTAAGCTAACGTTAGTTTTACCTCCCAGAATTTGCACTACATAACACTGATGAGGGATGCACAAAATTATTGGTAACACTGAGAGATACTAATACGGAAAAAGCAGTAGCAACTCTAGTTGAAATTCATGTCTCTAATGGTCTTGATTTAAACAGAGCTTAGACATGGAAGGTAACTTTATATCAAAATCTTATTTACGTCATGAAAAGAAAATGGAATCTTATGAAGATCTCCATCATTCCCATAACAATAAGAACTAACGGGCTCATCGAGAAAGAATTTTTTAAATTACCTTACCAATATATCTGGTGAACCATGTACAAAATGAGCAAAACAATTGTGTTACAAGTGACGGTTAGAATCTTTCGAAAATTTGTTTTAGTCTCTGAAATAGCGGATACATAATCCCCAGCAAAAAAAAAAAAAAAATAGCTAGATATAACAAGCGTATCATCTGCGATATTTGAAACCCAAATGTCGGTCCTGGATATGACCTTAAACTATATCCAGTGGTGAGGCCCCAGCTTGCGGGCTTTGGGGAGTGTGGAGCCACCCTTTAATTACCATTGCTCCCAGGTCCATTCTGACCCTGAGTGGTAGTACCTGTTAGGGTCCCAACTATGGGTTAAATAGAAATTGATTTGAAAACAACAAATATATTCTATTAAAAATTTTTCTTCCGAATCTTTGGATTCGGCATTAAATAACCCGAAAAGAGTTGATATGCCGTAAAACAAAAACAACCAACAAACCAAAACCCAAATGTCTATCGTGACCATTTAAGTTGAAAATCATACAAATTGAGATAAAGAATTCCGTCTTGGAAGTGAAATATATTATATCCCTTTAGTGCATGTTTCATTTCTTTACGAATATACAATACCGAAAGTCTAGAAAGCACAATTCATTTTACGGAGAAATATTGCAATTCTTTCTTTTTTTTTTTTTACGTTTCTGAATTTTTGAGATGAGAATTGGTCATATGTATTAGTATTCATCGGACTACTGTTCTCACGTTGAGTGTGATTTTCATAATGTTTCGGTCGATATAACCTCCGATCTTTTTCAGGTGTATCTTGTCGAACTCGGGAATTGTTCGCAAGGACCCGTGGCGCAGTGGTTAGAATACTGGAAAAAATCAATTATAAAAGTGATATTCTCCTGAAGGTTTCAGGTTCAATCCTCAGTGTGAGCGACCGAAATATACATTTGCGAATTACTTTGGACCTCTATCCAGTCATGGCTGACGGAACAAGAGCATGCTACCCCCGTGAAGTAAATAAAGGCTTCCGCTCGAAATTCCGTCCAAATTTCCGAGTTCGACAGAAACATTTCCGAGTTCGACAGAAACATTCCCGAGTTCGACAAGATACATCTGAAGAATGTCGGAGGTTATATCGACCGAAACGTTGTGAAAATCACACTCAAGATGAGAACAGTAGTCCGATGAATAATAATACATTTCTTTTTTATCAAGAAATAATAGATGTTTAGTAACATGCTGTTTACAAACGTTTTAATGATAGTTTTTAATAATTTTGTCACATGGTGTTTTAACAAACAAAATAGATTTGTATCCAGCTAAAACTCTCTGCTTTTATTAACTTATCACTTAGCATTATCGCTGACAAAGGCCTTCCTATACCCCTATCTGCAGACTGTTTATAACAACATAAAAAGAAAAGAAACAAAAAAAAGTCGAATTCACTCAACTGTGGTTGCAATTATCCCACCAATATCGAGGTTTACGATATACGAAAATTTTATTCGGAATTATGGGTGACTGTTTCTTCAGGTAAAAGCGCTGTCAGTCACATATGATGCTCCAAGTTCGTAAAATATGCTTAAATAGGATATTTTAATCTCTTTAGATTTCGTATTTATCATTGTGGAGCCAATTCTCTATTGATCATTATATTATACCCAATATAAAATAATGATTTCACAAATTGAAATATATATTACCATTGTGCCATCAGCTACAATCGAAACAAAAACATTTAGTTTTCCAGATTTACTATCTAAGCTATTATCAGATATATATTAAAACTTTACAAATTATTCAACTTTAACGTATAAATGTATATTTGCGCATGCGTAAAGAAACACTATAAATCGATTTACGCCTGCCATATTACAATTTTTCAATTTTTATCGCGTAGCAGTTATTTTTACCGGATAAAAATAAAATCGAATTTGTTCCACAGGTCCGAATCTCCTATATATTAAGTCTCAAGTATATAAACCAACATTGACAGAGTAGTTTGGTAGAGACCGTTTCGCAAACCCACAAACAAGGTCAATTTTATATATCTATAAATTTGCTTGTTTTGAGAAGGCATGAGTGTAAATGTTATAGGAAGTATCATAGATTTTATATTTTATAGATAAAGCGCATAATATATTGTAATTAAAACAAAGTTACGGTGCTATTGGCGTTTGTCTGTTCTTACGCAAGGAGAAACATGTGATTAATTGACAGAATTGTATAGGCAAATTACGTATTACTAAGACAGTATATTTGAAGATGTCGATAACAAGGTTCTAATCTCACTAAGTCTATGGGATATGTCATACCTGTTTCATAAATTTGATAAATTAACATGATATTATTTTTTAATTACATACATTTAAAAAAATAGCAAAAATTTAATAATTCGTAAATGTGAAAAAAATTGTAATCAATATAATAATCGTGTTTTATAATGAGAAAATTCATAAGTATTTAAAATCTTAAAAAGCGTAACAAAATGCCAATTACATTTTTATTAGTGCATAAGGCACATCTGATTGAGTGTAAATAAAATGGTTTGTTTGTTTTTTTTGTATTCTAGTATCCTCCTTTTAAAGATTAATATTAATATTTTTCGGTAAAATAATTTTCTGGGTAAACATTTTGTTGAATATTTTTCTGTTGAGGCAGAAATCTTTTTACCAGAAAATACCTAACTTTTTAAAATTAATTTATCAACAACATAATAACAACAAAAATAATAAAATATTTGTTAATAAATAAAACATGCTCAGAATAACATGAAAAGTATCATCACATAATATAATATTTGTTTTATTATTTAATAATACAAGAAGTTTTTTTCTTCTTATTTTTGGTTACTTAATAGCACAAGATGTGTTAAAAAATAAAGTAATTTTTTTATAATAAATATATTGTTATGTTTTTTATGTCTTTACTCCGGGACTCCGTTCCGTTCAGTTGCGTTACATAATCAACTGTATCCACTCCGATAGTTTGATTTTTGCCGAACACTGATCTTAGGCATTACTTTAAAAAAATATACAAATCTATTTTCTTTTGGAGGAGGAGGATATTTTAAACCCACATCTACTTCAGTATTTTCTGTAAATTTCTATTTTTGAGCGATTATCGAGATTCTTGAGAGTCGAACATTTTTTTTGTTCTAAAGTAACATCGATGCTAATTATTTTAAAACTAAATAAATGTTTTTAAATAAGCTATGAAGAAAATGAACACTTAGAAAATAGATTCCATATATTTTAAAACAACAGTAAACAAGTAAATATATTTTTAAAAAATATTATGAGGGCGTAGTACCTTTTAAAAACAATACCCTCTTCAAGAACGGTCCTAAAATGTGTTTTAATCGATATGTATTCAATAATGGAGAGTTTTCCTACCTATCAAAAATGGACGAGTTTTCCTAAATTTTACGCTGCATCCAATTTACAATTAATTCTAAATATAATCTTCGTTAAGTTTAACTATTTAAATTTAATACGGCCAGTGAGTAAAACTTTGTTTCCTGTAAAAGTAATTTATTTATTTATTATTATTAGCAGCAAAGTTTAGTATCTGTTCTAAGACCACTTATTCTGTTCTCGTTTAGTGAAGAAGAAATCCTTCTTGACTTGTTTTTCTTAATAAATAAACACTTTAAAATAAGTTAAACCACTAACAACTTAGCAAGCTAGGTAGAAAAATCGATTTTGCCTCTTTTAAAACAACAGTAAATAAGTATAAATATTTAAGAAATATTATACGGTCTGTAGTTTCGTTTTTGACCTGAATAAACGCTTTAAAATAAGTTGAACCACTAACAACTTAGCCAGCGACGTAGAAAACGAACACTTAGAAAATCCATTTTACCTTTTTTAAAACAACAGTAATTAACTAAAAATATTAGGTGGGGGGTCTCTTTTAAAAACAATATTTTCTTCAAGAATGATCCTAAAATGGTCGTATGCATTTTGGGGATTTGTAAATAGTGTTTTGTTGTGCAATTCAAGTTTTCACGATATCTGTTTTTTATTCAATTGTGATTTTTTATTCAATTGTAAGGTGGAAGCACAAAATAGATACAAAACACCCTCTCATCTCCACGTTAAGAATGGCTTTCAAAATAATAAAATTATTATTTAAGCACGGTACTAAAAGGCGGACGTACACTAATGCTACTCCTATATCGAAATACGCATCGCCTCCGATGTTCTACGTAGTACGACTGAGGGAGCCGTTATTATTTTTACAAGGAAAGAATTTTTGCGTGTGTGACCTAGTTTTTTTTTTATTTATTTTTGCTTGAACTTTGCGCATGATTTTTGTTATGATTTTTTTTTGGGGGGGGGGTTGCCGGAGTTTATATAATTATTAACAGGAAAATTGGTGAAAGCCAAAATGGAATCCGCGCTATTTTTAAATATTATTTTAAAGTTTAATTAAAGTTTTACGATCCATGCCTTATTTTTTATTTAAAAATAAAAAAATAAAAATTTCAAGTTCGCTTGAACTTTACGGATTCTTTTCTTATTATTGTTTTTGTATTCTTTTGTTGTTATTGTTTTTGTTGTTTTTTTACCGGTTTTAAACAAAAAAATGAAAGCAAACAAAGCAAAACAAAACAAAAAAAATATTGGTTCTTATGCACTTATGTTACCGTTATTTTTTAATGGTTTAAAGTATCGTAAAACTTTAATTAAACTTGAAAATGCAATTTAAAAATAGTGCGGGTACTTTCATCTTACAATTTAATAAAAACAGGTATCGTAAAACTTTAATTAAACTTGAAAATACTATTAAAAATAGCGCGAATACTTTCACCTAACAATTTAATAAGAGCAGGTGTCGTAAAACTTTAAACTTGAAAGTACTATTTAAAAATAGCGCAGATCAATACGTGCACTAGCATCAAATAACATTTCATTGTGTTTCGATCTACGACATTCCATGAGAGGTACGTACGCTCTAAAGCTTTTTGTTTATTTTTGTTTATCGCCACAAGTGCTAATTTTGACTTTCACCAATTTTCCTGTTAATAATTACCTATAACGAAAACTCCGGCAAAAAATATCCATAAAAAAAAACAGATAAAATCATAATAACAAAATAATGCGCAAAGTTCAAGCCAAAATAAATAAATAAATAAAACCTAGGTCACATGCGCAAAAAATTCTTTCCTTGTAAAAATAATAACGGCTCCCTAAGTCGAACAACGTACAATATCGGAGGCGATGCGTAATTCGTTAGTGGGGTAGCACTCGTATACGTCAGCCAATTATATTTTAGACCTTCATCCTGTATTATTTTTTATTTATTAAACACGTGGTTAATTAAAATGAAATTATAACCACATCCTTATTTCCAAATTTAAACAAACTTCTGGTTACATTAATCGATACTGGTGTTGAACGTAAAGAGCCCCTTTTTAAGGATTAAATTGTTCGACTAGTATTTTCAAGTTAAATTCAAGTTTTACGATAGTTTTTGTTCATTAAATAGTTAAGTGGAAGTACAGAATAGTTATTTACTAGCAGCTTTGATTAAAACGAAAAGATAGCATCAATAGTCCTAACAAGCGATCAGTTAATACGCGTAGTTGCAGCCAGCAGCTATTGTGTAAAGGTAGTATTAATAGTCGCTTAGCGTGTTTTGATAGCAATGTTAGTATAAATAGTCATAGTGGAAAAACCGTAATATCAAAATCTGTAAAGTATATATATTTGTTAAATCGATATTATATCAAAATATATAAAATATCTCAAATAAATCAGAATAACATGGGCATTATTATTATCACTATTCCAAAGGAATTCATTAAATATTTGGTGAAGAAATTAATTTTTTATGCTGGACCTACAGCTTCATTACTTTTTCTCGCTCCCTCCGCTCTCTCTCTCTCTTTCTCTCTCTCTCTCTCTCTCTCTCTCTCTCTCTGTAAAAATCAATGCGCAAACGATAATTCTAGCAAGCAGTCAGTCTGATGCTGTTAGGAATAAAGAGTAGTAGTTCCAACGGATAGTTATCAAATGTTATGTTATGGTAGTATGAATAGTTGACCGGTTGGAAAACTCTTAAAGAACGATTTTGTAAAAAAGATTTTTTTTAAATCGATATTATCTCAAATTATATAAAATATTATCTGAAATGAAATAGAAGAACGTGGAGATTATCATTATCACTATTCCAAAGGAATTAATTAAATATTTGACGAGGAAATTAAAAATTTGTTTGTTTGTTTTTTCATGCAGTACCTACGGCTTCATTACTCAATAGTAGTCTGCAAATAACATTTTGTTTGTCGAGCAGTAACTTGCTCGACTAATAAGAAGTTAAAATTAAAGCAATCGTGTTCAATTGATGTTCAATAAGTATGAGTCGAAGTGAACACAAATATGAAATATTTGAACTTTCAAATAAGACATAAAACTTCTCTAAAAATTCGATGTAGTATTAATTGATATTTGATACCATCAAAATCAAGAGTATCTTAATTTTAATGAAAGTGACATATGTCGAACTTTTAGACGATATTCCAATACTACATTTAAGGACTCTTACAGTAAGAATATCTGAACTTCAACCCTTTTGACGCCTTAACATCTAGCATCTTTATCCGAATTCAGCTGACCCAACTTTTCAGAGATCTACTATATAGATATTATTGTCTAAGCGTATTGGACTCCTCCACTACTTTTTTTTACATTTTCACCCCAAACAAGGTACATTGCCACTTTGATGTAGGGGGCTACTATCAGAGACCTAAGTTGCAGGGGTACTATGTGGGGAGTTTAGCAGTAAGATATCTGTTCACATTACACTTGAACTTCTGCATGTCAGTACCGTTGGGGAAGTAGGAACCCGGAAGAGAAGCTATTAGAGTAAAAGGCTTTCTTACCTCTAAGGATCTCGACTGTGTAGGGGTGGGACTTCGCTGCTTGTCGGGTTTGTCGGGAATATTTTCGTTGAGGGGGTAAAATGGCTTGTAGTTCGCCAGAGCATTCACCATTAAAATACTTGTAAAACAGAGGGATGCGACATTTCGTCGATAGGACAGGAGCTGAAGTTTAGATGACAGTTCGGGGCTTATTAGACTATCGATTCTCTTTTGGACCCTGTCCAGGAGTGAGAGACTAGTAGCAGATGCATCAGTCCAAATGTGATAGCAGTACTCCATACATGGACGAATGGTGACTTTGTAGAGGTATATGATGCTTTCAGGCGTAAGTAACTTTCTAGCACGATTGAGAGAGCTCACTTTCTTTGCAGCAGCCTTGACAATGATCTCAATGTATTTATTCCAACTCATGTTTCCTGTGATCGTTAATCTTGAACGAAGTGCTTTCAGGTAAAGTATCTCTAGCCATAGCTATTAGTGGTTGGTAAGTTTTCATGTAAAATACGCCTATGCCACTATTGGACATGTCAATCCAATCTTATGTAGCTACCTTTATGCTCTAAGGTTCTTATATGTCTTTATTGCTTATGAGCCTATATTTTGTTTCAGTTTATTCCTTTATTCACTATGTCATTATACTTTTCCATTATCTTATTTCTATTATGACACTTTTTTGATTCTTATAGTCCTTTGCTACCCCCCCGAATATGTTTTAAATAGAATTTACCCCATATTATTCACCTAATGTTCTCCATAAGTCTGAACTGCCCGAATTATATCATTGACATATTATTTCCCTACATCTATATATTTTTTTTGTTTTTATTTCCTTTATCGTCCTTCTATTTTATTCTATACCCTTTTATCGTCCTTCTATTTTATTTTATACCCTTTTATCGTCCTTCTATTTTATTTTATACCCTTTTATCGTCCTTCTATTTTATTTTATACCCTTTTATCGTCCTTCTATTTTATTTTATATTTCCAACCTAATGTATCCTAAGCTAGATGTCGCATTTCTCTATCTGTAACCTAGCCCCTTTCTTCTCATCTGACAAAGACTTCAAAATGATAGTATAAAAAGTGTCTATTACCCCTCTTTCTTTATGAAATTTTCTTTATTGAACTGACAAATATAATAATACATACAAACATTTATTGTATTTTGTCTTAAATGTTATATATACAATAATTGCTTCTGGTGGCGATCAAGAATCGAAGATGAATTGTGTCATGAGCCCTTCTATCATGGTTGATGGATAGAGAATTACTGTCATAGGAAACTTTTCTTCTGAGGCCCTCCTCCCGATCCATAAGCATCCTGATTTTGTGTATACTATTAAACAACCCCCTGAGAATAGGTATAGGACCCCCAAAAGTTGCGATTATTAGATAGGAATATAAAGATTGCCCTATCATGCACTATTGTAAAAAAGAATATAGAATGCCCAACTGGTGCTGCTTCAAAGATCTTGCAGAATACAGCAATAATGGAAAGGACTATGAAAATTAGGCATGAAAGTATTATAAAGATGCGCAAATAAACCCATACTGATTCGACCTGATCTTCAATTATCATATGTATATATATATATATATATATATATATATATATATATAGATATATATATGTGTGTGTGTGTGTGTGTATATATTAGATATTTTTTCATAATTATGAAAAAGTGTATGTGAACGGATACTTATCTCTCTCTCTCTCTCTCTCTCTCTCTCTCTCTCTCTCTCTCTCTAATATATATATATATGGGGGTCTAAAAATGTGCTCACACTTCAAATGGTGATAAAACTTTTTATTTATGAACACAGAATGATATGGAATAGCTTTAAATACAGACGACTATTACTTTGCATACAGCAATAATAACAGTTAAAGTGTGAGTACATTTTGACATGTTTTAAGACACCTTGTATATACATATATTCATCGGTTCGAAATCTATGTTAATATCTTAATTTGATCTGATATCAGTGATAGACAATCCGACTACAGATCGAATGATCCCCTGTTCAAGCCCGGACATACTATACGATTTCATTTTAATTTTTATTATTGAGTTCATTTTACGAAAAAAAAAAGAAGAGGTAAAATTTAAAATAGCTGAAAGTTATTTCTTCGTTTGCATATTTAAAACTAAACATTAATCAGAAGTGACTTTTCCAGGGCACTCATTGTCAAGCCCAAATATCAACTGACGTGATATTTAAAAAAAAACACAGACGGTATTTGATGAACGACATTATTCTTATTATTTTCTTATTATTATAGAGTCCTTTTGCGAATTAGTCTATCGGGCAAATTATTTCCCATAATATGTAATATTCATTAGAGGATGTATTCTATAATAATACATACGCAATCTGCATAAATTAAAATATCATGTTTAAGCGTATTGTACCACCGTACTACCCAGCGCGTATATATATATATATATATATATATATATATATATATATATATATATATATATATATATATTCAGACGCATTGATAGTACTTCTATTTTCGTTTCCTTTGTATTTCTACATAAATCATATTTCTTATCGTCAGTATTCAGCATTAAACAGATCATATTTCGCCATCTGACAATAAATATTTCATGGCTTTTTTTTTTCGATTATATTATTATTTTTTTTTACTTTCGTTTTATATAATGTAAGATTTATTTTCCCCCATAATCTAGATTCGTAAAGAATTGTTTCGACGAAATTCTGGTATAAGAATAAATAAAAATCTTTCATATTTTCTCGTAAAACAATGATAAATGGCCAATAATAAAACAAATTATATTTATAACATCATAAAGACCCTGATCATATCAGGAGGTTTGTGGTGTTGTGTGTTCTTATTGCACCAGCTATGATAGTATTTTTTTTTATATTAATACAATGATAATAATATTTTTATATTAATACAATGGTAATAGTATTTTTATATTAATACAATGATATTATTATTATTTTTATATTAATACAATGATAGTATTATTTTTATAATACTACAATGATAATATTATTTTTATATTAATACAATGATAATAATGTTTTTATATTAATACAATGGTAATAGTATTTTTATATTAATACAATGATATTATTATTATTTTTATATTAATACAATGATAATATTATTTTTATAATACTAGAATGATAATATTATTTTTATATTTATACAATGATAATATTATTTTTATATTAATAAAATGATAATATTATTTTTATATTAATGCAATGATAATATTATTTTTATATTAATACAATGATAATAATATTTTTATATTATACCATGATAATATTATTTTTATATTAATACAATGATAATATTATTTTTATATTAATACAATGATAATATTATTTTTATAATGTTACAATGATAATGATATTTTTATATTATACCATGATAATATTATTTTTATATTAATACAATGATAATAATATTTTTATATTAATACAATGATAATATTATTTTTATATTAATACAATGATAATATTATGTTTATATTAATACAATGATAATATTATTTCTATATTAAAACAATGATAATAATATTTTTATATTAATACAATGATAATATTATTTCTATATTAAAACAATGATAATATTATTTTTATAATACTACAATGATAATATTATTTTATGTTAATACAATGATAATAATATTTTTATATTAATACAATGATAATATTATTTTTATAATACTACAATGATAATATTATTTTTATATTAATATAATGATAATATTATTTTTATAATGCTACAATGATAATAATATTTTTATATTGATACAATGATAATAATATTTTCATATTATACCATGATAATATTATTTCTATATTAATACAATGATAATAGTATTTCTATATCAATACAATGATAATATTATTTTTATATTAATACAATGATAATATTATTTTTATATTAATACAATGATAATAATATTTTTATATTAATACAATGATAATATTATATTTATATTAATACATTTATAGATAAAATCACTATCAGAAATTATTCTTATTCTCTATCTTTGCTTTAAACTAAACGAAAATTCAGTCTGTCAGGCATTTTTCCCATGACTGATTATCTATGAAACACAATACTAGGAGTCTGCTTCCCATCTGACTATAACGTTTTTTAATCCAATATATGCAAGTTCTTGTTGTATTTCTACTCAATTCTCACCATCCCCAGGAATTATTGTGTACCCTAACCTGACACCCATTTACCATTGGCCTTGAGTGGCCTCCATGTCCTGATGTGGAGAATTTATGGTATAATTAAATCAGACACTTTCACGTGTTTCTTTGTATTTCGTCAACGCAACATTGCTAATTACAGATCGAATTATCATATTTTAAGGTGGATATCTATTTAAATAAAACAAATAAGTAAAATAAAAACGAAATGTTATTAATCCTATCTGAAAATGAATGTAATTACGAAATTCAATCCAGCAGATGCATTTTGTTTACTTTTGATATACAATTTTAATCTAATCTTCAATTGTTAACAAAAATAGAATTGATTATTTCATTAGTTTGTGATTAAATAATCAACTGTTAACTATTCTGTACATTCCTAAATGAACTGTTAACAGGTCTATATTTTTAACTAACAATGCCCGGGTTAAATTCGCCAAACTCCTGTCACAACACCTGACTTGTGCATATTGAATTATCGAGAAACTTCGTTATTTATCGAGATTGCCAGGTGATAGTTTCTTTGTTTGAAAAAGTAAGTGCCTCGTTAAAAAAAAAAAAAAAAAAAAAAAAAACACAAGTAAATGTCTCCAAAGTGATATATATCGTGTTCTGCGAAAACGCCGTGTTGCAGTAATTTGTTTATTATTCAGACTCTTGAAAACAAATTACTGATTTTTGCAATGGTTTTCCATTAGAGTCTGTTGTTTTTGTAGTTCTTGTTGTCTCTGCAGTTTTTGTTGTAAATCTTTCTTCATTTTTCTGTTGTTGTTGTTGTTGTTGTTGTTGTTGTCTTATCAGGAGTCGTAGTTTCTCTTTTTAGGATTGGTGATCCTGTGAAACTGCAGTAAACTATTAAGTCTGTGTATTTTATCATGTATGTCCATCTTCGACTTCTCAGTGGTTGCTTTCATCGTTTGTAGGAAATTTGATTACAGAAAATCTTACGCGTTTATTCTCTTGATTTTAAATCGAAATGTTCTTCAAGTACAGTTTTTAGAAATTTGTTTGTTTTTTCTGGTGTCCTACGAAACCGATATTTTTATACACTATTTTTTAGGGATTTATATGCGCTATTTTCGTAGTACTAGTTGAAAGACAATCTTGTGTGTTGGGATGTCACTTCATTGTCAGGCAGTTTCGGTGTGTAAATACTGGTATTCTTTTACCTTTTTCGTTTTGTTCGAAAAAAGGATGTTGTGGTTGTTTGCAATTCTATGTTGTAGCTATACCTGTCATGTTCCTTGTGGCCAAGTTATTGTGGCCCGAAAGTGTCACTACGAAAGACTCGGACACAGATAAGGTTTAGAAAAATTATTTGCATTAACAACATGACAGAATGCATAGAAAACGATGGCTGTTGTGCTTTTTGTTAATATGGCGTACTACGAGATTTGTCCAGAGTGGTACTTCTCCGCATATTAATACCGTTCGAAAGAGTTCATACATTGTGTATCAGTGAATCTCCACAAAACGTTTATAAGTTATAGCAGTTTTATTCCTTGTAAAACTAATCTAAACCAATTCTGTGATCTACAGTTGTTTGTCCGTTGTGCGGTAAAGACAGCTTTTACCCAAAATAAACAAACTCTGTAACTTCGATTGGTTAACAGTTAATGTTTATATAAAGAGGAGTGAGGAGAATTAATTAGAAGTGTTTGGGTATAATTAAGCAAAACAAAAGGTAGAAATGATCGAGACGAATTTATTGAATTAGGGTAGATGTGAACACTTTTTCTAATCGTGTTCAGGGCGTTTTTTTTTTTTTTTTTTTTTTTTTTTTGCTGAGTCCGGTCCAAATTCTATTTGATCCATTAGAGACTCCCCGCCAGACATTACAACTGTTGATAAGAGTAAACGTTATAATAATAATAAATCAGGAGTAACGGTACACTGTAACCTTACCCAGTACGTTGTAGCCTCAGTCGCAAAGTAAACAAAGAATGGAAAAGAACTTCAACTCGCCTTTTTGTTGTACGACACTTATTTTCTCACTCTCCCGCCACGCGTGACTTCGCGAATATGCTCTCTTTTTCTATATAATCTTTTTTCCTTACCGTGGCGTCATTTCGCTCACGGCTCGGTATTTGAATATAGCCGTCCGCGCTATATTACAATATTTTTCAAATTTCCCAAATTGATGACCCAACACCGATTACACTTTAACTTCATACGCAGCATGAGCATTGGACTGATTGATGTCTAACTGTTTCCAAGAAATTATTGATAGAACTGTTTTGTTGCAGGGGGTCAAGTGGTTCAGATCCAAATACTGCAATAATACACTCTCTAATATTCACTTTATTCTGTTATATGTAATACTAATATTCATTTTTTTTTTGTATGCACATAATTCTCTCCTAATTTTTGGAAAAATTGTCTTGCACAAAACAGGTCAGAGGTGGAAAATTGTTTGAAACCGCTGTGTTAAATAATCGATGCTGAGATAAACATTAGTTAGAAATGCACAGAACTTCTCCATGGCAACGGAAAGAGGGATTTAATTGAATACTGGTTTTGTTGGCATTAACGATAGTTTATGGCCGGAAGCTGCTTGGCCGTATTCTTCGTTGTCCTGTTAAGGGTGCTTCTCTTTCTAAACCAACTCCTCAAAATCGAAACGGATCGCCTCTATTTTCCGTTGAATTATTAGTGTCGATAAGGAATTCCATACACCACATTTACAACTGTTGGCTGGATTATTTATAGATTGCAATACATATCGCATTAATAATGGCGGCATGGTTCCAAAAGGAAATTTAAGAAATAAAAATTATTCTAGAATCAACGTACTTTCCTACGATAAATAGATTGCTATTATTGGTAGGAAGGTGGTAATATGTAATGTGTATGCCATTCGTTTTTTTTTTGTTATTTTTGTTGTTGTTTGTTTGTTTGTTTTGTTTTGCTTTGTTTGTTTGTTTGTTTTTTATTTCATTAAAAAATTCCCGAAAATTAAAGAAAACAAATGACATTCACATTAGTATATATTCAACTTTCTTCCAGTTTCGTCCTGAGGAGTCGTAGTTTCTCTTTTTAGGATTCGTGGTCCTGTGAAACTACAGTAAACTATTAAATCTAAGTGTAAATTATCATTTATGTTCATCTTCTACCTCCCAATAATTGGCATGACTACCAAAATTGTACATGAGAGCTCATAGTCAAACTCCTTAGATTAACGTTCGTGGGCAACATGAATTGTAACAGATACAGTGAAAACATTGCCAAGGGTGCTGCAATAGTCGGCTCCCTCTATCGTGCTACGCGCCTTACAGTTTCCTATATCTCTACAAAGCCACCATTCGTTTATGCATTGATTATTGTTGGCACATATAAGCTTATGTATCTTCCACTAGTCTCTCGGGTGCAAAAAAGGGTCTTGCACCATCAACCGACCCCCAACCCCTTGTCCTATCGTTGCAATGTTGCATCCATGTTCGTTTCTCAAGTATTTTAATGGACTGTGGTGGTGTTGACAAGATCACCGCAACTGTGCTCCCCTTACGTAAGTACATCTGACAAACCCGATAAGCAACAAAATCTCACCTCTTCTAAACTTTAGAACCCCTTTGTCTCCTACTTCCCTCAAATGTAATGCGAAGACATTTTGCTTTTCAACTCCCTACATAGTATCCTTGTAGACATAGTTAGACAGTAATCTCTTACGCCCAAGCACTAATATGACTTGTTCGAGGGTGAATAAATGTATTATAAATGTGTTATATATCTAATAAAGTAAAACCCCGAGATACGGCATAAAAAATTAGTAACAAAATAGAGTACAGTATATAATAAACGTGTATATAATCAAATAACATTATAAATAACACCGTAAGCAGGATAAATACCGTAACAAGGGGCCAAAAAACATCGTATTCCACATCATAGCCTGAAAAAAAACGTATCCTAGGACCACCGTATCCCAGGGTTTTACTGTACATAGAATCGGGTGGGGGGGTTTCTACAAGTCGATATCTTTTGCCCTATAAAATACATATTTCATTATGAACCGGCATTTCCTTTTTGTTTTTCGTGTGTGTGTTATTAAATACAATAACTGTAATAATAGCAATTTCTGTAATGAAAGAAAAATGCACAATGACCCTACTCTAAACCTAAAAGAAACAGCAATCGAAATAGCTGACCAACATAAATCCCTGGGACTTATTTTTGACAAAACTCTCCTTCATCTCTCACTTAAAATATTTAAAACAAAAATGTTTCAAAACCCTACAACTATTAAGGATTATAGCTAATACTGAATGGGGATCAGACTGCTCATCACCTCTAAAATTATATAAAACCCTGGTAAGAGCACACCTAGATTATGGAAGTTTCATATATGGTTAAACCAGAAAAAGTTATCTTAAAACTCTAGATTCTATCCATCATACAGGATAAACACCTGACTTGGATGCATTCAAAATCTCCTCGGTGAAAAGCTTATATTCTGAAGCCTATGAAACCCCACTAAAATTGAAACGTGAAAAATTAGGCTTACAATATTATCTAAAACTAAAATCACACCCAAAAAAATCTGCCTATTAATGCACTTTCAATACCAACTGCACACATTTATTCAAAAAAAAAAGAAAATGCAATTAAACCTTTTGGTTTCTACATGGAAGAAACAATAAAACCATTTACAAACAAGCCAATATATCAAACCAGCATCCACGAGGGAAATCTCACAGAACTCCCACCCTGGCTGTTAAATCAATCTAAAGTCATACTAGACCTGACAATATATTATAAATCCAATACTCACCCCCTCAGACTATAGAGAAAAACTAAACAACTTTCTGGAATCAGGCACACATTTACACGGATGGTTCCAAAGATCAAAACAAAATGGAATGTGCCGCTATTTCAGAAAACACTATTCACCAGAAAAGGTTATCAAGTAACTCCTCAATCTGTAGTGCAGAAATTACAGCCATAAAGTTGGCTCTAAATATTATCACCAACCAAAACTCCAAAAAATTCATAATATTTGTAGGCTCATTATCAATATTAGAATCATTTAAAAAAATCAAAAACTAAACAATCTCTTGCAAATCAAACTGTTACAAAGGATCTATTCTATCATACAACACAAGACTTTCTTCTTCTGTTGGATTCCCAGTCACTATGATTTCCGTGGAGATGAAAAAGCTGATATGGTGGCCAAAACTTCCCTAAAACTAAGCGACATAAAGGTTCCATATACGGACTACAATTCTACAATAAACACTGGCAAGAAAACTTAAACATTTTCCAAAACAATAAACTCTTTCGAATTACGCCCATACTTAAAAAAAAATACTAAATCCCAGAACAGAAAATCACGTAAAGAAGAAGTAGTCTTATCACGTATCCGGATAGGACACACACATAACTCACTCCCACATATTAAAAAGTGAAGAACCCCCCTCCCAAATGTATACCATACGAACGTTATACAGTGAAACACTTTTAATTCGACTGCTATGACCTCAAACAAATTCGTATACACTACTACAATACCACAAACTTAAAAGAACTCTTCGAAAAAGAAAATCCTAAAACCATTTTCAATTTCTTTAAAAGGATACATCTTTACCATAAAATATAAATACCATCAAATAACAAACTATACCAAAACATTGCCCGAATATACCCGGCGAAAATTGACTCTGAAAGTATCAAAAATGTTAATGTTATATACAGCATTAAATGACCCAAAGAAGGTTGATATGCTGGTTAAACAAACAAACCAACAAACAAACGTTAAATACAATAAAATTTAATTTGCTTTAATTCTCTTCCGAAATTAATTTACCCGAGTAATAAGAATTTTCGAATAGAGTCATCATTGCTATCAGAAGCAAACATTAATTAACATCAGTTTTGTGATCATCAGCAACTTTTTTATATACAATCACCTATAGTTAAACAATAAAAAAAGAGGATAACTTATTTTAGATTGAAAAATAGGAGTTGTCTACCTTAAGTTTCAAAATTTTAAAACAAAAAATACAAATTAAAATGACGTCAATGCATAAAAATAATAAAAATAGTTTGAACGTTTTAAAAAGTCGAAAAGAAAAGTATTTCGTGTAAGAATAACTATACAATCGTGATAACATTATGATAATAGAGTTCGCTAATGGGCCGTGAGACCGAGGTTAAATCTTCGGCCGAGTTATACTAAAGACTTAAAAATGATACTTAACGGTCCCTTGTTAAACAGTAGTCATTATAAGGGCAGGATCAAAAGCAAGTGGAGTAATCCTTCGAATGGAACTGCGCACTCCTCTACGTCTCCGTGTACCAACTAAAGAAAATGGAACCTTCGGGTCGCTTTTAACTATAGTTGACTACTTAGGTTTGCTAGTTTCCAAAATATATAAAAAATATATTAAGTGATAGTTTTGTTTGGTTTACGTGATGTTTTTTATTATAAAATTCTATACAATTAAAAGAAATCCGTAGGATATACGTAAGATTTGAACTCGGAGCTGACTTCGTAAAACTACTGCCCGAGTAATGAGTACACGTTCTACTTCTTTTTTCAACTTATCACGTGTCTATTTTTAACGAATGGACAAATTAAATAAAAAACATAACTTTAGATAGTATATACATACCAGTACAAAGTTCATAGTAATTTCCTATGATAGACGAGTCAAGAAAAACACGTTTTTATACGAATAATAATTAACGAATAACGCAGTTTTTCAAATTTAATTTGCGTTTGTAACGGCGAATATTTTATTTAAAATTTAAATGTATTGAACAACTAGTTTCTCACTCTTAGAAAGAGTCCAAAAAAGAGTCTCAAATTCTCGCACTATCGACCGAACCTCAACTTCTGTCCCATCACCGCAATGTTGCATCTCTGTGTCTGTTTTACAAGTATTTTAATGGAACGTCCTCTGATAAACTTATATACTTGTGCTATCTAGACGTACATATTTCCGACTAAGCCGACGAGCAGCAAACTCCCACCTCTTCACTGTTAAGGTTCATAGATAGCGTAAAGACTTCTACTCTAATAATTTCTTCCCACCGACTGCTAGATTTTTTGAATTCCTTTCTTGTTTCGCTGGTTGTACTAACTTGCAGAAGTTTAAATGCAATGTTTAAATGGCCGTATGTTTTGCTTGGGATGTGAAAGAGAATATAGTACGACAAACTTACGAAATTATAGAATCCTTTATAGATTATAAAACGCTTTCTCTAACTTATTCGTCATAAACTCATGGTAATGCTGTCTTAGTCTGACGTGCAGAGCCTCTTTTCGAGATGCTTGGTCGTATCTAAAAAGCATTGGGATGTAATAATCAACTCTTTATTTATATTTTGATAGCGCTTAGGTCTATCGTGTGTTAAGTGATGCTTGTAGAAGTCAAGTAGAAAGAAATGTTGTCTGGACACGTTTTGGCACTTAATCTGGTATTCGTGCATTGAAAATCAGGAAGACAGATAACGTTAGTAAACAGGAATTAGGACAGTGATTGAATAAGGCTAATTTAACCTACACAACTATTAGTACTACTATTTCTAACATGTAGTGGTGATACTGACTATACTAGTCTCCATTCAATTTACAGTGATAAAAACGATCATAGTTGTCTCCCCTGTAGATCACGAGAGAAACAATCAATTATCTTCTCTTAGTTTGTATTCAAAGAATAAGGTGTGTTTTCGGATAGAATGCAGTTGAAGTTTGATCTAATACCAAAACTCAATATATACGTTATTTTTATTCATTCAAAGATTTTTACTATAGACTTGCAGGCCTGTTTCATTTCTAGCTTTTTTAAATTTTCGCATACATTTTAAACACTGGCCTTACAGTCAGTTGATCTCTAGCTAGAACCGGAAAATGTCTCCCAATATTTGTACTAATCCAAAGTTTTATACTTTACATAAGTCTTTATTTATTATTGAACACTTTTTACGCAGAGTAAGTATTCATTGAATGATACTGTTGACATAAACTTACCTGGATTATATATACTGACTCTTAGCTATCTTTTGTAGTTCTTTTGGTAATTAATAGAGTATCGTCCGAGGGACCCGATAGATTTAAGGCACTTATTCGCAACTTTTTCTCCATTTTTGACTCCTTGGCTTTTTGTATTCTCCGTTTACCTCATGTTCCCTACAAGTGAGGACACTTATCAACCTATATACTCAACGGTTTTTTATCGACAGACTTAAAATTTGATATATACGGTATTCAATCATGTAGAAAACGTTTTAATCGGTTTTTATCCGGAAAAAAGGGCTGTTAGTATGTCAAAATTGAAAAAAGGCTGTTAGTATGTCCAAATTGAAAAAAAGGGCTGTTAGTATGTCCAAATTGAAAAAAGGGTTGTTAGTATGTCCAAATTGAAAAAAGGGCTGTTAGTATGTCAAAATTGAAAAAAGGCTGTTAGTATGTCCAAATTGAAAAAAGGCTGTTAGTATGTCCAAATTGAAAAAAGGCTGTTAGTATGTCAAAATTGAAAAAAGGCTGTTAGTATGTCAAAATTGAAAAAAGGCTGTTAGTATGTCAAAATTGAAAAAAGGCTGTTAGTATGTCCAAATTGAAAAAAGGCTGTTAGTATGTCCAAATTGGAAAAAGGGCTGTTAGTATGTCAAAATTGAAAAAAGGCTGTTAGTATGTCCAAATTGAAAAAAGGCTGTTAGTATGTCAAAATTGAAAAAAGGCTGTTAGTATGTCAAAATTGAAAAAAGGCTGTTAGTATGTCAAAATTGAAAAAAGGCTGTTAGTATGTCAAAATTAAAAAAAGGCTGTTAGTATGTCCAAATTGAAAAAAGGGCTGTTAGTATGTCAAAATTGAAAAAAGGCTGTTAGTATGTCCAAATTGAAAAAAGGCTGTTAGTATGTCCAAATTGAAAAAAGGCTGTTAGTATGTCAAAATTGAAAAAAGGCTGTTAGTATGTCCAAATTGAAAAAAAGGGCTGTTAGTATGTCCAAATTGAAAAAAGGGCTGTTAGTATGTCCAAATTGAAAAAAGGGCTGTTAGTATGTCCAAATTGAAAAAAGGGCTGTTAGTATGTCCAAATTGAAAAAGGGCTGTTAGTATGTCCAAATTGAAAAAAGGGCTGTTAGTATGTCAAAATTGAAAAAAGGGCTGTTAGTATGTCAAAATTGAAAAAAGGGCTGTTAGTATGTCAAAATTGAAAAAAGGGCTGTTAGTATGTCAAAATTGAAAAAAGGGCTGTTAGTATGTCCAAATTGAAAAAAGGGCTGTTAGTATGTCAAAATTGAAAAAAGGGCTGTTAGTATGGCAAAATTGAAAAAAGGGCTGTTAGTATGTCAAAATTGAAAAAAGGCTGTTACTATGTCAAAATTGAAAAAAGGGCTGTTAGTATGTCAAAATTGAAAAAAGGGCTGTTAGTATGTCCAAATTGAAAAAAGGGCTGTTAGTATGTCAAAATTGAAAAAAGGGCTGTTAGTATGTCAAAATTGAAAAAAGGGCTGTTAGTATGTCCAAATTGAAAAAAGGGCTGTTAGTATGTCAAAATTGAAAAAAGGGCTGTTAGTATGTCAAAATTGAAAAAAGGGCTGTTAGTATGTCAAAATTGAAAAAAGGGCTGTTAGTATGTCCAAATTGAAAAAAGGCTGTTACTATGTCAAAATTAAAACGTAGGGTCATCAGATTTTTATTTCTTTTTACACCTGTTTCACGAATGTGCATTCGTAAATGGTTCGCGTTATAGATTCATTATGTTAAGAAAATAAGTAGGTTTTAAAACACTTTTTACAGACGTGTAAAGCTGGACTAATGGTTATCGGACTCGACTCACTGTCTTTAGATTTTGGTTTCGATCTCAGCTCAAGTATTTTGTTTTACTTACAAGAAGTGAACTGTTTAGGAAAAAAACGTAATACTCGCATGCACATGTCTCAGTTTCTTTCTGTTTTTTATTCCATTTTTTGAAAGAAATTTATCGGTACGTTTATATCTACGGTATTTTTGGTCATAATAACTAAGAATTCTGCATTAAAATATAATATTTATGCGCATTTTACGACCGGGCAACGCCGGGCAACGGCCTATTATTTAATATAATCTTACTTCGAATACAACGAATATTATTTAATATAACCTTGCTTCGAATACAACGTATTGAATCACAAGAAATGTGAGTAGAGAGTTTAATTAAAAACACAGAAAAAATCTGTTAACAGATTAGATCATGTTGAAACACGCATGAATGAATATATTGCAGTTCCGGTATAAGATAGATAGGAACGAAGGTAATTAACGAAGAGAGAGAGACATGTATGAACTGTTATGACGTAATCCCATTTGTGTGGAAGAAACCGACCCTCGTCTATTTTTTTATTTCACATTTCATCATCCAGGTTGCACACTGAATTTTAATTATATAATGTGTTTATGTATTTTGATATTTTTATTTAAAGGGTTCTATTCGTAATATTGTTATTGATCAATATCAATTTTAAACACAGCTACAAGGTGCA
This sequence comes from Euprymna scolopes, assembly GCF_053919585.1. NCBI lineage: Eukaryota > Metazoa > Mollusca > Cephalopoda > Sepiida > Sepiolidae > Euprymna > Euprymna scolopes. Next base: position 149,181,878 of record NC_136490.1, read on the forward strand.
AGGGTAAGTAATATAGGCTATATTTTGTTTAATTTACTTTTATGCATGAGATCAAAGATGGATCAAATTTCTGTCGTAAAGAATCAGATATCTGATTTTTCGTGAAATCAATGAATATAACTCAAATTTCAGTTTTTTCGTTTCAAATATCTTTAGTAAAGAATAATATGGATAAAACTCTCATTTTAAAATTAAAGTATTTCAAATTTGTATTAAATTTGGTTCGTGGTCATTAGACACATATTCAGCAAATGTCTTATACTTTCAATTTCTTTTAACCCCCTATTAAATTTAAATTATAAATTTAGAACTTTTCTAGGATCAAAATTATGTAATGGATTTTGATCTAAACTAGAATGAAGTTTCTATCATACAAGCTTTAATATTATCATATCGTGATTTTAATTTTCGTAAGGAACATAAAAGACCTGCAAAACTGTTCTTGGGTTAATTAATCATCAATTATTATTAACTGAATATTCGTCCAAATGACGTGTCTTCTGTTAGCAAAGAATACCGTTTAAATGTACTTTGTTTATATTCGCAATGTTAAACCGCTTTACCAAATCAAATCTAACACATTCTCATATGGCAGTTTACATTTTGCCCTTCGATTTATACATTATAGTCCGAGAATGATAACTGACTTACGGAATCACAGAGCTAAACGCTCCATCCCTGACATAATCTGCGTCGATCTGAAAGTTTGAATTTGTTCACTGTTGATAATGGTGCGTCTTCCACCGATATTCGTTATCGGAGAACAATCAGGGAAATCCGTAAAGTCTGGAGATAAGGCGAGGCGTTTGATTGGTTATTTCGCATAGAGTTTAACTGATATCGGAATGCCGGGCACAAATCACTGATAAGAATAACAAGAAAAACTTGGATGAAGCCTTGGTGTATTATAACGAATATTGAACAACAACGTTGGAGATAACTGGCACGTTTTCTTTTCAGCTTTTGAATTGGACATAATCTATAATAACATGAAATATATGAACGAACTTTATTCTAATTGTTGTATTTCTACTATTTTTGAAATAGTGACACCAAACACCGATGTACAAAAATTGTCCTGTCGGTGAACGAGTGGGTGTCAGTGAGGATGGGATCGCACGGGGATTAATTGAGTGGTTTTACTCGGATCCGATCGCTAATCGACTGTCGATATCAATTGCATCTTAGTTTTATATACTAATTTGTAACATCTACGTATCCACCTGTAAACGTGCATTTCGTAATATCACCTCTGACTTTTACGTAGACAAAAAGTTTCATTCTGCATCTTTATTAATTGCCAAGAAGTGGATTGGAATGCCTACAAGATACTATTCTCATGTGGTTAAGGTCTCTCTGTATAAAAGGTTCGTCAATACCAGCTGGTATGGGGATACTTTGCATTACAAATAAACCCTAACTAAATATTCAAAATAACATAGTATTCGCAGCTCAAATAAGATATCATCGCTATGGTAAATTCACGCTAGTTTTTACGACGAATGGTGCACTTCCTCCTCCTCCTAGTTATGTACTGCAAGAAACTGGATACTCTACCAGACTAGATGGCTTCTTTTCCTAGAATCCAGAAAGACCAAAAGGCCACAAGAAAGAATGCTATAACATGCTTAAATGGTTAATTGGGGAGAAGAAAAGTATGTTCGTAACTTCTTTACTAACTCAGTGTTTGAGATGTAAAAAAGACCTTCAATAGAATATTTGAATATCTGTGTGCCTCCTTTATAGATCAAGAAGGGACCCCTTGATTTCTGACAAATTTGACTAATGTAAAATTAAGCAAAAAAATTAACATGCGAGCACCATTACCAGAAGGAAAGTTTTTATTTTTCACATGTATAAACATCAATGTAAGACTCTCTCTCTCTCTCTCTCTCTCTCTCTCTCTCTCTCTCTCTCTCTCTCTCTCTCTCTGTATATTTATATATATGTACACACACGCACACACACACACACACACACACACATATATATATATATATATATATATATATATATATATATATAGATATAGATATAGATATACAGAAAGAGAGAAAGACAGATAGATATTATGATATTTCGGAAATAAAAGCCATTATTGGGGGGAAGGAGTAATTGCTAATTTGTTTTTCATATGAGGCTGTGGAGTTCGATGGTTACCCCTTCTAAGTATTTGTACCACATCTTTTCCTCATACAAGACGTGCCCTCAGGTACATTATCCTTGCTTCATTAAGTGTATCGTGTTTCCCAAGTTCATATACTTTTCGCCAGAATAAGCTCACACATGATAGACTATACTTTACCATTCCTTCTTGTCTAATTGCTTTTTCAGCCGTTTCCGCTTTTAACGATTCGATCGTAATACAATGAGATAGATATATTTGGGCTATATGTACGCATACATCTATAAATCGAGAATTTTTCATTTAGTTTTACGTACATTTTGTGATTAGTCTTATTTTTTCATCTTTTTCCTAATCCAATCTAATAGCAAAGACTATGAATAGCACACTAAAAAAATGGACAAATGCATTTTATTACGTATAACATATGTTTACAGCATTGTGGGTTAAAAATATAATGGCATACATTTGCATATGAGAAAATGCACTGCGTTAAAAAGGACTAATTAAGGAGTGATGTCAATTTCTATTAAAATTACAAGCTATTTCGGCTAAAAAGCAAAGTTGCTAATTACGATTTTAGAGCTGGATGATCATGTATTGGAGAATTATTTATATAATTCGAGAATCTGGGTTTTATTAGAGTCGAAGTCGTCATATTACATGGAAGTGTTGATTATGATCCCAGAGTTAAAGGTTAGTTCGAATTACAGTACCAGTGAAAAGAAGTACAGTTAATTTCTATGTAGATTAGAACTATGATCAAAACTAATCAAATAAATGCCAAACGATCAAAACTGATTTTATTTATTTACTCACCTCTGTAGTTTTTTGCTTATTCCTCCTGTATTTGTATGACGGTTATAGATTATAATGAATCATTTTATAACCAGATTTTATTTTATTATTAGCAAAATTAAACTAAAATGTATTAAACTAAACATGAAAACTATTGTCTTAAAAATGTTTTCCTCGCGGTAGTTAATAAATTTAGAAATGTAACTTGACTACTTAAGTAATCATTTAAGTTATACATATAGATTTTAAACTTTCGACAAGCTATATTAATGTTAGGTATAAATTACACGTTATTGGTTTCCTACCAAACACAAAAATTAGAACAAAGTACATTATTTAACAGATTTATTCAACAACTGATAGTGCTAAATGGTAATGTAGAGGTTACTGGATTCGTGATGATTGAAGTCGGCGACGAGAAACAGACTTTTTTTTTACTTTTTCAAACTATCATGGTGGCATTCATTTTTTCCAAGTGCGATAATTCTCTATTATTCAGTATCAGAGAAATAACTCTGTTATATTTAGATCATATTCAAGAATTAAAAAATAACACACACACATGACAATATATATAATCTCTTCTGAATATTATATATACAGGATCCATACGATAAAGAACAAATGGTCTCTCAGTAGTTTCAGTTGCTTAGAGATTTTGGACTGATAAATACCAGCCAAGAATTTGTACTCCGACAGGAAAGGTGTGTGTGTGTTTTTTTTTTATTTGTCGGGCTGAGGTGTTCGTTTTGAGTAATGATAAGAGGTCCACCCTCCAAATTTATTCCTCTCTTTGAGGGAGTAGAGTGAATTTATTTCTTACTGAATGATTCGACCCAACCAGGGAATATCGACGGGCTCTCCAAACAATCTTTACATGTAAAAGTACTTTCCGCTGACTTATTACTCCTCACCTTCCGATCTTTGGTCACATCTGAAGCAGTAGGAAGAAAGTAAATACCGGTCTTCTTTTGCTTAGAGATCCACGACTGTTAACTTACAGTCAGAAATCCGTTCTTGATAATCATTCTGACGAAAACTGTGCATTCTGATGGCTGTTATAACCGTTGGGCTAAGATATTGGACCCGGGTAAATCTAAACGACAGTATCTTCTGTCTAGGGAAGGAGTCAGTTATTCCTATCTTCATGGAGCGTCTAAACCGTGGAATGCAGACGGATCTACCTAAAAAATTTAGAGACAAGGGTCGATAAACTCTCTTACACCCTAGCCTTGTCCAACCTTTATCCTGTGGTGAGCATTAAGGAAATAAACAGTCTCTGTGGAACTAACTACCTGAGGCATCCCGGGTAATGCCAACAAGTAATCTTCAACGGGTCAGTGCCCATTCTATACGATCGCTGATTTATTTTTTCCAACTTGTGTCACATCTTTATGGAATGAGAAAAATGTAAATACCTAGTATTTTTCCCATTCATATGGTCAAAACTTCATGAAATCAGTACCACTGGGCCAAAATGAAGTCAATATACGTCGAACTGGTACAGATAAGTTGACGTTTTCGGCAATCAGTTCTTTTGTAGCTTTTAATCTATCGGGTCGAGGTAGTGTAACGGCGCACATGGGCGTATGGGAAAATATCAGCAGGAGCTGTAAAATAGTTGGCTTGCGAGGTTATTAACAACAGTAGCCATAAAAAAGTACATATGCAAATTAGATTGTGTGTACGAGCTGGAGCGACAAGAAAAAGAAAAAAGGACACCGCGTGGTCGGGAGAAATTAAAAGTGCAGTTGTAAAAAGATGGACGCGTAAAGTCGAAGACGAGACTTGGCTTTCTACCGCCGGCGTGTAGTGGAGTAGAAAGAGAAACGCTCACGTGAGATGGACGTGTGGCCCCGCAGTGGCAGTTAGAGACTCTTTAAGCTGCTGCCAAGACGGAGAGAAAGAAAAACGATAATAAACGACTTGTGTTAAAAAAAAAGCCAAGTCGGATTTATTTACTTTTGTTTGTTCCTTTGTGACGGTACCGGATAGCGTGGGGTTCCGATAGAGAGTTAAACTGTAACGAACACGGTTCAAACGTAACGGCACGTTACAGTATTAATTCTATATAAGACTAGGTAGTTCACTCGTATAGGTCTTGCCTTCCTTCTTTTGAAGAGAGTTGGTTTATTGATAGCTGCCGGGAATTCAGGCGGCGTTTTCAGAATTTTTGTTTTTTTTCAAAGGCCAGATTCTGGAATGGAAAGCAAGTAAATACCTAATCTTTCTGTAAGTCTTATGTTCAAAGACTCCTAATCGAGGATCTGTTTTCGGCAATTGTGTATTTAGCTGGCCTCTAATCTATGCGGCCATGAGTAGTACTAAAAAGTCTACCCTCCCAGGCATTGTCCCTTCTCTTTAGCATAGACTTAATTTAGTGTTACCTGTCTGAGACGTCTCGATCGGTGAACTTACCGGTGAACTTACCCAGGTAATTTTTAATAGGCTAGCGTATCCATTCTCTAGCGGTTATTATCCCACCTCCCGACCTTGTGAAGCATATTTTGCTGTAAGAAAAAAGTAAATACCTCGTATTTCTGTAACATACTAATCTATACTTCTATAAATACACATTCTCATGAATTTATCACTGTGGTGTCTTGTTTATTATGGGCTCTTCAAGGTCATAACAGGCTCTTTTTCGCCTCATACCTACCTGAATAACCTATATTCTAAAAAACTGTTATATCATGGTGGGTAGGTAAAGGTCCGCAGGAAAGATACAAGTCGGTATTTTGTGGAAAAATATATATATTGAACAGAAAAACAAATACTATAAATAAAGAGTGTGGTTATACGTCAGTTCGACTACCAATTGTGAATAAGAACTGTATAACGCCGATAGACATATTTTTCCAATTTTTATAGTACAAGGAAGCGTATATCTAACATCTTGACAGTTCGCCAAACAAATCCTGCCTTGATAGTGTGCAAAACCGGATTCGAGTAGGTGATGTCCTTTTCTCTTCAATGTAACCTTTTTCTAATAGAAAAGACGTTGCGATTCCGGCTCTATCGTTATTTTCATGGCAATTGCTCGTCTGTGCTTCAATCTATGGCCCCCCTCCTTGCCAAATTTTCACGAAAAACACTCGACTAGCTACAACCACTATCAACAATTCCCATACTCTCTATCTGTGCATAAATCTTAACGCAGCTTTCATGATCAACACTTCTTTCCTAGAACTACCCACACGTGGAACACTGTTCCACTGGCCTGCTTCCCGGTTGACTTACAAGCCGTCAAGTTTAATGCAGACAAGTTCTTGTTGTGCCGACCCCTTAAATAAACCAAATACTACCCAATCTTTGCCATTAACCATTAAGACATATTTATTAACCCTTATCATCGCAGACGCTACTTTTTTCAATTATAGATTTTCATGCGAATTTCCATTTTTCACGTGAACTGAGTTCATTTTTTTATTTCATGTTATTCATCAAAATTTTACTAAAGGATAATTTTTTTATACGTACAATTTTAAAGATGGATTTTATATACGATCATTCGTCGTTTAAAAAATAATAACTGATGATAATAATTTAATTAAATTAATTTAAATTTAATGTGAAGAGACATCTTGCTACGTAACTCCATACATAGCGTCCCTGTGGGACATGGTATCAAATAGTAGCCATTTACATTAAAGTGGCAATTTTCTTTGTTTAAGGCAAAGAAAAAAGATTAAAATTTGGCTTTTTGTTCAACGCGTCATCATGATCGAAGACTAAGCTTTGTAAGATGTGACGGTCTTTTTAAAATTACTTTTGAAATATATGAATAATTCATTTTTCAAATTAATTTTGTACCACGAGCATTAACAGTAACTTTAATCACAGTTGTTATAGTCATCTTTATCAAATCGTATAAATCCGAAGAGTCTATTATTGACATTGGTTTCCCCGATATTTTTCTAGTCAGAATTATATCTTGAAAGATATCAGTTACTTGAAAGATATCACTTTTACTTAGGATGTTGGCAACCTCCCGGTGAAAATGATTTTTTGTCGAACGAATTGGATTAGAACTTGGGACACTAAACATATTTTTGTTTACTTTTATGGCCCCGGGTAATGCCGGGTTGCCCTGCTAGTGAACAATAAAACAGTTTTTATTTATGAAACGTACAGAGATAAAGTATTTTATAGTCAGCTTCGCTGTTTTTGTTTGCATCTGCCAAGTTATCAATGTTCATTACGGTGTTGTTTCCTTCTGAATTTAATACCACCATTGTAACCTAATTACTACTACAAGAGATGTTCATACAATTTTTCCTTACGTTTCTTAGATATTTTGCACAAATAATATTGAATAAGTCGTAGTTTATTTCGTAATCGAAATTTGGTTATATTTTTATTTTGTTGTTTTTATTAAACTGCCATTAATCTAAATTTTCTTCTGAGTCATCCATATACCGATCAAATAGAATTCATCAATTAAAGAGTATCTATTTACAAAACGTATGCCTTTGTAAAACAAATTATATTTACCTAGTTTATTCCACTTCTTTGGTGGTGTTTGTGTGTTTAGGAAAAAAGCTAATGAAATAGGAAGTTGTACTACAATGTGATATCAAAATGAATATTTGACTAACGCACTGACTTGCCTTTCCTGGTAACTGGGCAAACCTAGGTTTATTCATCATCCACCCAAGCCTGTATCCGGAGAAACAACTCCAGCTTCGACTTTATAGTCACCACAGACTCTGCAAGACACAAAACTACACTGCGGTCAAATTATTAATGAGATAACGTTTTTTTACCAGTTTCAGAAAATTGCCGGTAGTTCTGTATCAAAAGCTTCGGAAACGTTGACAATGCTGAGCTGCGCGTATTGTGAAATTTTCTTATTGTTCTGCGCAATGTAAACAACTTGCTATCGTGATTGAAGGTACCATTAAACTGTGAATAACTTAGTCAAGGACCCTACAAAGGTACGTAAGAGAGATGATAAAGGTAAATCTAGAGTTATTTCACGCTGTTCTCTACTCCAAATTAAACGTGAGGTTGTTAAGAACCTTGGGCAGACAAGTCGAGAAATCTTTGACCAAGACGGGTTGAAGAATGTCTCAAAAAGTACTCGATGTCGCCTTCTGAAAGAAGCGGCAAAGTCTGTTAAGCCTGTGACAAATCCTCCATTAAAGCAAAATCACATACAAAACCGAGTGAAATGGGCAGAGGACAACACGCAAGCGGATTTTTTCCAAAATTTTGTTCACGGATGAAGTGCGTGTTACTCTTGGTGGCCCAGATGGCTGGAGCAAGGGATGGATCCTAGATGGACGACATCGTCGTCAGCGTTTAATGTACCAACAAGGTGGTGGTGGGATAATGATTTGGGCTGGGATTATCGGAGGTACTTTAGTTGGCACACGGAGAGTTCCAGAAGGCGTAAAAATTACGTCAAATGCTTACATAGCTTTTCTGAAGGAACATTTTGAACCATGGCTAAAGAAGCAAAGGTTGACTTTCAGTAGAACTATTATTTTTATACAGGATAATTCTCCCTCGCATGCAGCAAACAAAAGCAGAGTATTTGCAACAACTGGGGGTCTCTTGGCTACGGAAGATGGAGTGGCCTGCGAATTCACCAGATTTGAACCCAATTGAGAACCTTTGGAGTATCATAAAGCGACGCCTCTATGCAAGTGGACGCCAATTTAAGAGCAAAGATGAGTTGTGGGATGATTTCCAAGAAGTATCGCGAGGAATAACTGTTGACGGAATCACAAATTTGACTAATTCTGTGGACCAACGTCTTTTACAAGTCATTCATAAAAAAGGATCGCATATGCCATACTAATTATGTCAACGTATAAATTGCTATGTAGTTATTATATTCTAAGTATTTTTCCTAGTTTATTTAATGTTTGAAAATTATTTCAATAAACGGGTATATTGTTTTTTTGTTTTTTTCTCAACCCCGTTAATAACTTGACACACTAAAATCAACAGATATTCCTATCTTCTGCAATAGTTTCGGTAATATTACTATAAATACTTTAATGTTCTGACTGGAGTAGTTGAATAGTATCGTAAGCACTTTCTCAGCGTTTCATGGATTTTTATTCACTCGTTCCTTAAATATTTAAAAAAATGTAAATTCGTTAATAATTTGATACGCAGTGCATATATATATATATATATGTGTGTGTGTGTGTGTGTGTGTGTGTGTGTGTGTGTGTGTGTGTATATATATATATGTAGATGCAAAACGCCATTGTCTCATTAGTCATCGTCACTTGACTAACGAGTGAAACAGACTGAAATAAAAAGAAGGAATCGGTCAGGCAATTCTGAATGTAACGTTTTCGTTACATATAAACAGAGGAAGGAAAGAATAAAAATCCGAGCATTTTTTTTCTTTTTTAACACAAGCACTTATTACCGTTACTTTCGACGCCACTTAAAAACTTCTCATTATCGTGTATTTCACCCAGTATACCCTTTTCTTCTTCGACCCCACGCCGGTCGCAGCCAGCCATAAGTCGTCTTCGCTTGACACGTCCATTCCCTTCGACGTCAATTTTCTTTTTTCCACCTTACGCAGACCGTAGTCAGCCATTTTTCGCCTGCGTCGTTACACGTCCATTCACTTCATTTGTTTCTGCCCGAGCACGTGTTGCACCCCTCTCCCCTTTTCCTTCTTCTTCTCGCGCACACTTCCCAACTCGCACATGTAGTTTTTCGACTACTGTTGCAGCTTCTAATCTCTTCACATGCTGGCTATCTCTCGCTGTCGTCGACATCTTCCCACGCGCTCACATGCACTATATTAATTCTCTTTTCTCACTTTTCATAAAACTAAATTGGATTAATATACCTAGAATATGTAGTCTACATTCATTAGGGTCGCTTATTAAATTTAGAAGGGGGTTCTATACATAGAAATATATAGACTTCATAATCTATTTAATATTCGATGATTTGAGGCATAAACGTTTTTACTAAATTAAGTGGCTTCGGAAATCTGCATGAATTAAAACATATTTAAGCGTATTTTACGACCCGGCAAGGCTGATTGCCCCGGCTAATATACTCACAAATAATCAAAATGTCATCCGTGCACTTCATAGCAGTGTCTTAATTTAGAAACCTAAGTTCACTTAGCGTTTTGAAGAGTAAGCTATGGGATATCATTTCAAACCATTGTCAAGCACGTTTTTTTAGACAGTTTATACCGCGTTGAAATTTCTGAATTATTGTTAATAGCAAAAGCTCAAACACAGAGTAATCTATATTTAAGAATTTTTACAATGTAGTCACCTCTTATCTTATCTTACCCGGCGGCCATTAAGGTATAAGTATTAATGAGTGTACGGTAATCATTGGAACAATATCGTAGCAATCGTTAGTAATGGAAATTTGGTGAATTGGATTACTTAAGTTTACGACTCATCAAGAACTTGTTTACGCTGGACTTGAAGCCTTTTGAGGGCTAATCTTATAGTGCAATAAAATCAGGGTTAAACTGTTGAATAAACTGAATCGAAGTTTTTGTTGTGTGAATCGTGCATTATTTTACTACAATGTCCATGTTTTGTCATTAGGTTTCTTATCTCGTGTACCATTTGTGGACATATTTCTGCACAATAAACTTGAGTGTTTAATGTTTTCCCTCTTCCTGGTTTGGTTGTTTGGTTGTTTTGTTTTACGGCATATCAACCCTTTTCAGGTTATTTAATGCCGAATCTGGTAATTTTGAAGAACGATTTTTTAGTATAGTATATTTGTTTTTTTAATTCGTATTCTATTTAACCTATAGTCGGGACCCTAACAGGTGCTACCACTCCGGGTCAGAGTGGACCTGGGAGCTTATAACAATTAAAGGGTGGTTCCACACTCCCTAAGGCCTGCAAGCTGGGGCCTCACCATCGGATATAGTTTAAGGTCATATCCAGGACCCCCTCTTCCTGCGTTTAGAATTCAGGATTATGATAATACATCTACAGCCTTAATTTCTTTTACTTTTCTAGCGATCACCATGTATATCTATCACATAACACCATTAAGGTATGACAAATGAGGCATTAGAATGTTACGGATTTATCTGAAGGTGGAATTATTAAGCCTCAAATTGTAGGATTCCATCTTCTATTGTTAACCATGTGTTTGTCCAATTTATCAGCAAAAAAGAAATAACCAATACTAACAGAACCTATGGAAATTCTACGGTAGTTGGAAATTTTTAAAATAAATTATCAATAAAATGAATAAAACATCACATTTATTAAATAATGAAAAATTTAAAACAATTTTTTAGTAATTTTTTTAACATTTTAAAGCTAAAAGAAATAAATTTAAACAATTACATTTTTTCACTGAAAATTAAACACACTACACATTTTTTTCTGAATAATTGTTATAAATAAGAAAGGAACAGATTCATTGCATATTTTTTAATTTTAAAAAGAAATTATAATAAGAAGAAATTAATTTAAACAATTACATTTTTTCAATGAAAATTCAACACACTACACCTTTTTTCTGAATAATTGTAATAAATAAGAAAGGAACAGATTCATTGCATATTTTTTTTAATTTTAAAAAGTAATTATAATAAAAAGAAATTAATTTTAACAATTACATTTTTTCAATGAAAATTCAACACACTACTCCTTTTTTTCTGAATAATTGTTATAAATAAGAAAGGAACAGATTCATTGCATATTTTTTTAATTTTAAAAAGAAATTATAATAAAAAGTAATTAATTTAAACAATTACATTTTTTCAATGAAAATTAAACACACTACACCTTTATTTTCTTAACAATTGTTATAAATTAGAAAGGAACAGATTCATTGCATATTTTTTTTAATTTTAAAAAGAAACTATAATAAAGAGAAATTAATTTAAACAATTACATTTTTTCAATGAAAATTCAACACACTACACCTTTTGTTCTGAATAATTGCTATAAATTATAAAGGAACAGATGTCAGTTCATTGTATATTTTTTTTAATTTTAAAAAGAAACTATAATAAAAAACATAGTCTCCTCTCAACATGAATATTTTTTAATTATAAAATAAAATAGCCAATTTTAAACGTGAATAGACAGTCATGTGTTTTTGTTTTAAAAAATTTTAAATAGGAAATGTGTTCAATGATTTTCGACTGATGAAGAGCAACTATAAAGAGAGGTAATTCGTTTCTAATTAACTAATGTTTGCGATGATAATAGTTTTTTGTGACACTGGACGTCGAGCAAATAAATGAATAATTATCTTATAACAGTCTTCATTATTAGTGATAGCAGGAGTACTTTTATGCCTGTGAAATATTAGAAAAGATTTAAAAACATTTTAAAATAAAAATTAAACAAATGTTCAACGTAAGAAGCGGAGTAAACACTGTTCCTCATTCGGTCCTGTGTATCACCTGGTGTCCCTACTACAAATAAACATGTTTTCTGTTCAAAACTTAGTTCAATACGTGTCACAATAATTTATGGCAAGTATGTGTATTAAAAACAATAACAAATCCAAAACGCAGACAACTAATCACATATAATTCTGAAGATTTTGTGTTTTGAAGAAGCTGATATTTATAAAGTAGACACAAATAATGGAAACTATAGTCGAGCAGTGTACGAACGTATATAATCTCGCCTGGATTAAACAAAATTGGTTTGGTGCTTCCTGTAAACGTTCCAAGAACTTAACTCGTTTTGGGACCATTAATCATTCATGCAGGCGCGTGCCAAAATCCCAAACCGTTGATACATCGGAGACTTTGCCAATAATTCATGCCTCTGCACGAACACCAATTCTTGTAAATCTTCGTCTGATTTTTCCATACTTGAATAGTGGCCATTAATTAAGTGAAATTATTGCTTCTTATTTAACACTGACTTCTCCAAATTATACTGAGTTGTCATTGAATGACACAGGTTGCTCATTAATGCTAATGGTGAGCTCAACAACAACACTGATTAGATATAAGGATAATTACACGGTGTATATGTGGCGATAAACAGGACTATAATAACTAAACAGTGTAATCAATTTTGCAGCGGTATACGAATGTCTCTCGGTACATTGACACGCCGGTTCTTGTCAGATCACCGAAGTTAAGCAACGATAAGCCTGGCCAGTACCAGACGGGTGAAATTTTGGGACGGCTAGGTGCTGTATGTACCGCGCCGAGTCATAGAAATTTCCAGGTTAGTATCTGGGGGCCCGTTTAACTCACTGGGGAAGATGCATCTTTGAATCAAGACAGAAAGGAACGGGAAACTACCGTCTTTTCTTGTCCTCCCAAGATTACCGTTGCTCCACAATTTAGGGAGTCGTGATCGCCGACGCTGTTAAAACAGCAGGGTCGATGCTGCTGCTGCTGCTGCTGCTGCTGATGATGATGATGATGATGATGATGATGATGATGATGATGATGATGATGATGATGATGATGATTCAAATAAAAATAATTAAAAACATAAACGAAAATACGAACAGATTTGTTATTGTTTAATAATATTGTAAATTTCTTATTTTCTTATTAAAAGGGGGCGGGTGTCATGCGTCTTGAATTTAAGCCAAAAGGAGTTTTTATACCAATCAGTTGTTATAGTTTAAATGAGTTTTTATAGCTCAAGCGCTAAATCATCAATGTCATTTCTTAAATAACAAATAATTACTGCATAAAAGAAAAAAAAATTCAGACAGTAATGACCACTGCCATATGTCTAATAAGAAACTAAATGTAACCAGTGTCATTCGGAGCGATTTGGGGGCAAACCTATTACCACCCGCTGTGACGTAAGCAGATAAATGCGAATCAGTGCAAAGGCTTTCTTTTATAATCTCACCAGTCAGGAAATACTTATGCATGCACACACACACACACACACACACACACACACACACACACGCACGCACACACACATCTCTAACATACTATTGTGACGTAATGAAGCATAAAATGGTGGGGTAAAACAGATTAAGACGATTCTTAGCTAATAAGAACTTAAACTGACTTATTTAAACACATAATACAATTAAATTATAAATATTGTTGACTTGAAATGTGTTGCAAGACTGTGTCGACAGCGTCCGCGTTGGAATCCGTCTCGTAAACCTGGATGTTCATTTAAATTTTGATAGAATTTTTTAAAAAACGATTCGTTTTGCATGATAATCGCACCAACTTATTTATTATTTGAAGGTCTTTGTTTCGTTTGAACAGTAGGAGAAGAAAAACATTTCACAAACGCACCACATATTTTCAAATATTTTACTGCTGTATTATTTCTTCAAATCAGTCATCTTGAGAAATTCTTCAAATAAAAACAAAACGTAAATAAAACTATAGTTTTTTTTCTATTTCTACTTTCCAAACTTTACACACACACACACACACACACACACACACACATAAAATATGAATCTAGGAGAATGAACACTCTGATATAAAACCTAATATCTACTTTCTGCTCTGTCTTCTGATATCTATTGCACCGACTGAGATAAGCAGTTATACCAAAACCTGTGGTTGGCTGTGCACAAAGTTTCGCCACTATAAAACTTAGTTGTTGCGGAGGAGCTCATACGTCGAAATCGACGGGTATATCATCATTATATTTATAAAATTATCATTATTATTATTTCGTGTAACAAAATGAAATATTATGAGGAGGTATAACATAAATAAGCTATAAAAATAAAACAGTAGATGTATGTGTGTGTGTGTTTATATTTTTGTGTAAACATTTAACCGGTGAACTCTTAAACTACTCGTTACATAATACTGAAATTAACAAGAAAAAAGTAATCATATACGTTTGGATTGTTTATAACGAGTCAAACCTTTGTTTCGATGGATAAATAAGGTGCACAGGCATATATATATATATATATATATATATATATATATATATATATATATATATATATATGCAAGTTACACTACAAACTATTCATTTTAACTTGCCGACATATCTTTATTATTTCTACGCATGCCCAAATTCAATTCATTTCTTCAAGTCTTAGATTATTAAGTTTTTCTTATCTACCTCTCGATAGTTACATCGGTAGGAAACGCGTTTGATGCTATATATGTTTTGGTTTCGATTCTAGCAGATGGCGCTTAATTCTTTTGTTTAACTTTTGAAATCACTACTATATATTAGGTACCATACAATATTAAATAAAGAATTGGCTATGTATATAAATACGAAATCTGCATAAATTAAAATATATTTAAGCGTACTTAACGACCTGGCAAGGCCAGGTGCTTTCCGCTAGTAAAATGTAATAATATAATAATAATAATAATAATAATAATAATGCAAGGTATAGATTTTACTTCAACAGGGTTCAATACGTGAGTAGAGATAGGTAGTAAGTTATGAAAATATATGTGATAATATAGCTATATAGAATTTTCCGAGTTTCATTCTCGTGAAGATTCGTCAGGCTAATACATTATGACAGTTAAACTACAAAAAAGAAATCCGCATGGAACCGTCTGATACCTGATGATTCTCTGTGGGATGAAACATGGAATTCTCTGTGTAGCTTACTTGCTATAAATACATTTTCATATACATATTATATATCGTGCATAGATTTTCAGTATATCAGCTTATAATATTATATGTGCATACATGAAATAATATACACATATGTGTGTCTGCGTATGTGTGTGTGTGTGTGTGTGAAACATTAATATATACTAGTAGAGACTGTGGAAATTCCACAGCGGCATCTTTCATATGTAATATATTGCTGTTAGGTCTTCTGTGGACAGAGACCCCGCGATGCTATTGTAACCCTTTGGTTAATACTGTAAAAGTATTTATCTAAATAATCTGGTTAATCTAGTGTTAGAATAACTCTGATTATCACAGTTTAGCCAATATCTTTATAGGAGTCTATGACACATTTCCATTATATGGACGCCCAGCGCAAAAAGAAGCCCCACAATATCATAATACTATCTTTAGACAGAACAGATACTACCAGTGGATCCTAGCCAGAAGACCAAGAAGGTATATTCTAGTTTCACGTACGGCCCAAAAGAGACATCATTTTTATTTATTTATTTAATTATGTATTTATTTATTCATTTTTACATTGACTTCGGTGATCGGGAGATCCTATTTATTATAAAGAAGTATAGAAGGGGATAATATATTAAGAACATTAAATCAGCGTATTTATATGCTAATTTAATGTTCGTAGTACCTTCTATACTCTATTTTAATGAATAGGATCTCCCGATCAAATAATTCATAATCTGGAAACCGTCACACACGTATGTACGTAAGTTAAAGGTATTACCGTACTTTGGGATAATTGCGCCAAATCCGGGGGTAATTGCGCCAAGTAAAAATATATATTTATATGCGTGGTTGCGAAAAGAGCACTTTTAGTTAGTTGGCACAATTAGCCCGGACTTAGCGCAATTATCCCAAAGTACGGTGCGGTATTAATTATAGATGAATATATCTGAGTTACTGTGTGTATTTCAAGATCAAAGGAGTCGCATAGTGTTAAATCGATGGTGTGAAATACATTTTATGTATTAATTTAAAAGGTTTTTACACAATACATCTTCATTAGGCACCGCCAAAAATGGCCGCAAAATCAAGTTGTTGTTGTTTTTTAAAACGAAATTACGTTTATTAAAATCCATTATTTCTGAGTAACTTTTTTTTTCCAGAAAGATAAAACCCTGAATTTTATCATATAGAAAACAGAATAATGTAAAACTTTTTCTACTATTTTTAATTCAATTTTAAATGTTAAATTTTCCCAAAAAGTTAACAATTGACATTTTTTGTCTTGCACAAAAAACGTACTTAAATATTAAAAAAAAAAGGGTTTTTGAAATAATTAATTATTTTATTTATTGTCTAACTAAGATTTAGGATGATTTTCTAAGAGAATATGCAAAAAATATTATAATATAAGTACCTGAATTTCAAATAATTCCACTTATTCATATAGGTAACCAGATATTCGCGTTGACGTAGAGTTCAGATCGACTCTGTTTACGTTTTCGTCTGATAAAAAGCAAACTATGGAAGACCAAACAGGCCAAAAAAAACTTATTTTTCAGTGACGAAAATTTCAATGTATTATTAAGCTGAGGCTGGCCAGTACCAGATGGGTGACCATTTGTATGCGTTTGGTTTTTAATGTGTATGTGTGTGGGGGCCAGACTCCCCAAAATGGGGGGGGGCAATTTAAAGCAGAATAAAAAAAAATTATTTCAGCGCGTTTGGTCCACCATAGTCAAAGGCGGCAAACGTTTTCAAACGGGATCGAAAAAAAAGATGCTATTTTTAACACAAAGGGCACAATATTTATCGAATTTTTTTTTTTGGTATCGATTATTCAAAGCATACCCTGTTTAATAATGGTCATGCATTATTCGGCTCGCTAAAAAAAAATTGTTAATTTATTTATCAAAAATTTTAAAATAGCTTTTTTCGTATAAATATTAAAAAAAATTTTTGTTTGTTTTGCTTAACTTTAATTAATTATTTTACTTAACATATTCACCGAATTTCACACTTCAAAACTCAAAAGCGGGATAATTAAACACAATCGAAGTTCTGATATTCAGACGTCAAAATAAGGTATGCAAACAATTTTTTTTTTTTTTTTTTTTTTTAATCTATAATTCTGTCCCTTACAACACAATATGTTGATTTCAGTCTCAGATGATTATTTTAAGCATATTTGTTCCCACTTCAAAACAAGGGGGTTTTGTAAGCAAAAAAATATATATATATAAATATCGTTTATGAAAAATAAGTACACTGTTATAAAGTTCATTCTTCTCCTAATAATCGCTGAAAATTTCGTATTGATCGGATAATTACCTGATTTTTGGTAGATTTTTAAAAAGACGGTCCGTCAAAAAGTACTGACCTGCCCCACCCAGTTTTGGCGGTGCCTAATCTTCATCCTTTATGTAAAGCATCATTTATTTTATTGTAATTCTATCATCGTATTCAAATGAATAATAATTGAATAGGGATAAATAACTAGAATCAATTTCCATTTAATAAAAATTCAATTTTCAAGAATTACATTTCAAACAGCAAAATAAATTATACACACACGCATCAAACATTATATCTCACTGATATTGGATTCAATGCTATCAAATTATTATAATTTTCATAATAAAGCAAATTGACAGTTGCCTGTATTATTATTCGCGAATACCTCTCCATCTAAAAGTTACATAGGTTAAGTAGTGTAGAGATTAAGGTCAATACTTGATGCGTATTTTCGGTAAATATGCGTTCGTTTCTTTTTGCGTTCAATAATTTTTATTTTCTTATTCAGATCAACTGTAGAAATTTTATTTTCCACCTTTTGTCTTTCCTTCTCTTTCTCTCTCCTTCTTTACCCCCCCCCCTTCTTGGTGTATCTTGTGCTGCTACTGCTTGTTATATCACGTGCTGAATGCGTGCCTTCAGCTTGATAAAAGGAGATGTGTGCGCCATTTTATTGGAAGTTTTGAACACAAGAAAGAAGTCGGCTCGCTATTCCGCGTCAAGAGAAAAGACGTTAAAAATCGCAAGTTTGAACAAGAGAAAAAGAAGTCAGCTCGCTATCCCGCGTCAAGAGAAAAGACGTTAAAAATCGCAAGTTTAAACACGAGAAACCAGTGGTTTGGTTTCTGTTTCTTTAGGATTCGTTAAGGAAGACGACAGAAAATTAGTCAGAAAAGACTGTTTAAAAAATCAGTTGTAAACGAAATTATAAGGACCTCTTCATCGAGGAAGAAAGAACTATTTTAAGGCCTAGAATTAGTCTTGTAAAAAAGAATACTAACTCCAGTGAGACGTTAGAATTCACGTCAAAAGAAACCAAGAAATCTTCTATAGAAATGCATTACACCAAAGAAGATTTGGATTATTTTCTTGGATTACAGTCACAGAACCAAGAGGATTGAAATTTTCTCGAATGAGAAAATTTAAGTCAATGGAGGTAATCTACATATACCCTCTTTTAAAAAGATTAAGTGTTGGCGTGTTTTATTTAAGTTCTTTGACACGCAGTAAGCCCTGACTACACCTATATTCTTACCCCTACTATCCCTTACAATATTGTTAATGGAGTTCTTTGAGAACCGCCAGAGGGACTAATTTGGAAGACACTGTTATTGGTGAAGATAAAACTGACTATATCTTTCTTTCCCTAGTTACCTTTCCATTTATTAAAAAAAATTGTTTATCGTGGTATTCTTTTGTTTTTTTTTTCTTCTTGTTGCGCAATGGGATAACCTTCATTGGACGTCATGATAAAATTCCCGTTACGACAGTTTCTTCTCACATATGTATCTAGACTCGAATTGGGAAAGATTTTCTATCTCATGTCCAGATTTACTAGAATAGCTAACCACGTTCACTGGAAAAGCTTCAGAGAACACATAATATTGTTGCTATTACTATTACTGGCTGGCAGACTTTATTTATTTAATGTATTTTAACTATATGCGCATATATTGTCTTTAACTCTTTGCTTCCATGCGGGCCGTCTTCTATTTTTATTTTTTATTTTATTTTTTTTTTTTAGCTTTTTACCAACTGTTTATACCTTCTCTTTAAATTTATTTATTTAATGTATTTTAATTACATATGCGTATAAATTGTCTTTGACTCTTTACTTCCATGCGAGCCGTTTGTAGCTAGAACTCGACTCGAAAAACGAATAGTCTAGGAGCGAGGATTTATCTTTTTTTTTCTACTATAGAAGACAGAACTATAACCTAAAAAAAAAGTAAAATTATTATACACATGTGCGCTCTCTATAAATAGATACAAAATCCGGGAAAGGAAGTGAAGCCCCTACCTACCCTCTCACCTAGAACATGGTTACGCTCGCTGGCAGACGCGTCAAATGTAGATGGCCAAAGAAATTAAGCTAAGTGAAATTAATCGATCCTAATCTTACCAAAATGGCAACTGCTTTTTTAAACTTTATTTATTTAATGTATTTTAACTATATGCGCATATATTGTCTTTAACCCTTTGCTTCCATGCGAGCCGTCTTCTATTTTTATTTTTTATTTATTTATTAATTATTTTTTATTTATTTATTTTTTAGCTTTTTACTAACTGTTTATACCTTCTCTTTAAATTTATTTATTTAATGTATTTTAATTACATATGCGTATAAATTGTCATTAACTCTTTACTTCCATGCGAACCGTTTGTAGCTAGAACTCGACTCGAAAAACGAATAGTCTAGGCAAGAATACCGAACAGGAGCGAGGATTTATCTTTTTTTCTACTATAGAAGAAGAACTTTATTTAAGTAGTATACTTAATATCTGCAATCACCGTACGCTTGCTTGTATTAAAGTGTCCTCCATGATATCCATACCAAACCACTGAACTTGGCTTATAATTTTACCATCACTATATTTGTAACTGCAATATACATAATCTTAGCTGTGATACTAGGACTAATTTTCTGAATAGATGCAACACTTTGTGCCTGACCTTAATGACTACAATTCCGAATCCCAATGAACTAGTTGTTCCTATAACTGGGGGGGGGCTAATAGCTAGCTACGAAATCTTAATATACATTTTACCTCCAAGACGATTGCGTTTGTCTTACCTGCATGCAAAAAAAAAAAAAATTTCCCCCTTCTTCAAACCAAACCTTACCTGTAACTCAAAAATCCTAATGGAAATCTATCTGTAAATAAATAACCCCTTTTCTCTTGAAACAATCTACTACTTTCCACTTATCCGCCACTAAACTCCCACATTGCACCGCATTTGTAGTGGAATCGCTAACTTCCAGCCCCTAACCCTCACATGCAAACTGTTTTAATATGCATCACTAAACATCTACCTCTAAGGCATGCATTACAGATCAGTCCTATCCAGTAAGGGATTTAACAGCCTAAGTACTCAAAGGCAGGTATTTAACAGCTAAAGTACTCAGAAGCAAAGCGATATGCATTACATAACTGTCTCCTCGAGAGTTTGGCAATGATTAATACGAAATTGAACCGACACTCCTTGTTATGCAAAATGTCCCATGACTCTTACTTGAAAATACCTACAACTTCAACTCTATTCGCACCTACTGAAAATCTGCCCATATATCTATTCACCTAATTACGCATGGCTCAAAACTTGCTGTCTTATCCATGCTATATTGCACTTACATCTTAACTCTCCTATCATCTAAAATAGTTTGGGCACAACTCGTAGCTCAATTCTTAATACCTACTCATACTGTAACATTATCCTAGACCTAAGCTAACATAAATAAAATAAATAAAAAGGGTAAGACTCAAACCACATTATCTCCTCCCTAACAAGCCTTCTTACAATCATAGATGCTTACACTGCATGAACCTCACTCACCCCCTTTATCCATTAACAATTAAATAGCAATGTCCCTAAATCACTTTGAGGAGTGTAACTAATCAACAGAGATATAATCCCCACAAACTAACCCAGTAACACTAACTAACCACGTGGGGTCGCAGAAATACCTGGATTAGAACCTAGGCGCGGGGAAAACCCTCTCAGTGCTGACGGACCCAGTAGGTCTTCCCAGATCATCCGTCTAGGAGAAGGAAAACTCTGAAACTAAATTAAAGGGGAGGGAGGCTTCTTCAGTCTTGGATGACAACCTTCCTAGAGCTGGTGACTCAAACAAATTTACCGGTTTGCAAACCTAAACTGCTTAAGGAGTAGATAGGTTCTGCCTATCGTCCGGCTTCCATACTCCTTCTTTGCCTATTAGTCAAGCGCAGAGACACTATCTCAGTGATTCGACAGAAACACCCAGCGGTAGATCTTGTTTCCTGGCTAGGGCAAGGAACGCCGTTTTTCCCCATTCCCAGCACATCCGACCCCTAAAACTGGACATTTGGGAGTGCTTGAGTATGATATATGCCTGAGCAATTAGATTGGATTGACCTTCTTCTAATGGGTTAAGGGTACCGGATTGACAGTTCCTGGCTGCTGTTCCCGACTGGTAGTACAGGAGCCCTAACTCTTTGGTAGCGCTTAGAGCGGCTGCTCCATCAACAGTTGAATAATATCGAGATGTTTGTAGTGCCATGACGCGCATAGAAAGGGACCCTGCAGGCTTTCCTGAGGCCACAATCCTAATTGGAGAAAGGTCAGCTGATGGTCTGCTTGCGATGCATGTCTGATGCTCTGCATAACCTTTTGTTTAGCTCCCCCTTACCTAAACTGAAACTCTGTAAAAAAAAATATGACGACAATACAATATAAAAATAAGCTTAAACCAGGCTTAGGGACAAACAAATTCAACTTGTCTCCTCCCTTGAGGCTTGCATTCACAAATATCCGTGGGCTTAGAACTAATTTAGCTCATGTTGAAGCATTTCTCTTAACAAATACCCCGGATATCTTAGCACTAAGTGAGACTAACCTATACTCCTCCATACCCTCTAACCACTTTAACATGCCTGGATATCTCCCACTCTGCCGTAAGGACTCTGACAGACACATGCACGGACTTGGAGTTTACATTCGTAATACCCTCCCGCTGACTAGAGAAATAAACCTAGAAACAGATGATCAAGCCTTTATGTGCTTTAGACTAAACATGCAATACAATATTAGCTACTATTATTTTCTCTACCGCGCTCCCTCGACTCAGGACTGCACCATAATAAATAAAGTCTCTGACAGCATAGACACGGCGCTGTCCCTCGACACTAGCGCACAAATACATGTATTTGGTGACTTTAATGTCCACCACAAAAACTGGCTTGGCTTCTCTACTTACACAGATGCAGCGGGCAGCACAACTCATAGCTTCACTATATCTCACTCCCTATCACAAATTGTTACGTTTCCAGCTCATTTCCCTGACCAGGAAGAACAACACGCATCACTTCTAGATCTGTTTTTGACCACAGTTCCCGATGACTGCATAACGAAGGCCCACAACCCACTCGGAAACGCTGATCATACAGTGATAATGGTTGAAATCGCCCTAAACTCTAGAGCCAAAACTGAAGAGCCAGTGCTCAAAACAACGAGATATTATAAAAAAAGGCTGACTGGGAAGCCATCAGAGAACTAATTAGAGATGCCCAATGGAGAAATATTTTTCTCTCCCTGCTGAACAGTGTGCAAACGAGACCACTGACTGGTTCAAAACTGCAATCGAAGCGCATGTTCCCATGCGGAAATTTTATAGTAAGCCCCACTCTCCCCAATGGTTTACGTCGACTTGCGCAACTGCCATTGCTCAAAAGCAGCATGCATACCGTAGGTTTAACCGACATAAGTCCAATTCAAACAGACTGAAGTATATAGAAGCTAGAAATAACGTTAAGAAAGAAATAGCGACAGCTAAGAGAGAATTTACGGAAACCACTAAAAAGCGCATCGAAGCACAAAAACTAGGAACTCGAGACTTCTGGAAAATCTACAACAGTGTAGTAAATAATGGGCAATCAACAATTCCCCCACTAACCAACAATCACGAGGTTTTCTCCTCAGCAACCGACAAGGCTAACATGCTTGCCAGTCGGTTTGCCTCAAACTCCACACTGGACCCTTCCAACCACCCCCTACCTGACTTTCCTATGCGGACAGACGCCACGCCAGACGATCTGAAAACCACCCCTGCTCAGGTGCATGCTATCAAAAAACCTTGACACTTCAAAGGCATGTGGACCCGATCTTATCCCAGCTGTGCTATTAAAAAGTGCTCAGCCGAAGTAGCTCCAGTTCTCTCCAAACTCTACAACAAATGCCTTAATGAATTTTGCTTTCCGGCCTGTTGGAAAACTGCTTCTGTTGTACCAGTATTCAAGAATTCTGGCGAAAGGACTGACCCATCAAATTATCGCCCTATTAGCCTCCTCACACTTTTTGCCAAAATATTTGAGACCTTAATTAACCGTGCTCTAGTCCATCACCTTACAGATGCTAAACTTCTGACTGACAAACAATATGGATTTAGACAAGCCCGTTCCACAGCAGACATCCTCACTGTAATCTCTGAACGTATATACCATTCACTGGACAAAGCGGGGGAGGGCAGAGCGGTAGCTCTAGATATATCTAAAGCTTTTGACAGGGTATGGCATGAGGGTCTCCTCAGGAAAATTAGATCATACGGTATCACTGGTAGAATACTTAACAATATTAAATCCTTCTTAGATAAGAGAAAAATCCAGGTTGTCTTCGACGGTCGTACATCTAAACAATATGATATAAATGCGGGGGTGCCCCAGGGTTCTATCCTTGGACCTCTATTGTTCCTGATATTCATAAATGACCTCCCCGACAAAATTACCTCTGAGATGGGTATATATGCTGATGACACTACACTCTATGGCAGGCACGACAGGAAGACGAATGAACACATTTCTAAAGAAATAGCAGAAACACTAGAGGATGACCTCCAATCTGTGGTGGAATGGGGACAAAAGTGGTTGGTCGCGTTCAATGCTGCCAAGACTAAACTAATTTCATTCAATAATTACAAGAAACCCTCCCTACCGCCTATAGCAATGGCCAACGACTCTTTAGCTGAGAGTACATCTTTCAAACGCCTTGGCCTAACGTTCACAGGAAACATGAGTTGGAACAATTACATTGAAGGCATTGCCATGGCCGCTGCAAGAAAGGTGGGCTCTCTCTACCGTGCTAGACAACTGCTAACACCCGAAAGTATCTTGTACCTCTATAAGGCCACCATTCGCCCATGTATGGAGTATTGCTGTCACATCTGGGCTGGTGCATCTGCTACTAGTCTCTCGCTCCTCGACAAGGTTCAAAAGAGAGTCACAAACCTGATAGGCCCTGAACTGGCATCTAAGCTTCAGCCTCTGTCCCATCGACGAAATGTTACATCCCTCTGCCTTTTCTACAAGCATTTTAGTGGTGAATGCTCTGACGAACAGCAACCACTTGTGCCCCCACGACGTGAGAACCCTCGACAAACCCGACAGGCTGCTAAATCCCACCCCCACACTGTAGAGATCCCTATATGTAAAAGATCTTTTTACTCCAATAGTTTCTTCCCCAGAACCGCTTGACTCTGGAATTCCATTCCAGGTTCCTGCTTCCCCAACAGTACTGACGTGCAGAAGTTCAAGTGTAACGTGAACCGACATCTTGCTGCCCAAATCCCTACATAGTACCCCAGTAGTTGTTGCCCCTGATAGTAGGCTCCTACACCAAAGTGGCAATTTGCCTTGTTTGGGGTGAAAATGTAATAAAATTTTTAAAAAATGTTTTTACTCATATATATATATATATATTATTTAAAAATATAATAAATATATATATATTATTTAAAAGAGTGTAGCCATCAACAATTGTAAGTTTTTCAGACTTATATCATTTTTTAATGTTTTAAAATATTTTTATAACGCATTTCAAGCCTTGTTCAGCTCTCTACAGGTATTTTTATATAAAGTTGTTTTTTTTTAAGGTAATGTCCTTTTGGAAAGCATTTTTCTCTCGCAACACCGATTATTGGTGACAAAAAGTCTGAGATTAACATTTCTCTGAAAAACACAATCGTGTATCCAGAGAAAAAGTCTTTCCAAAAAGACATTACTCTAAAAAAACTATATAAAAACATCTGAAGGGAGCTGAACAAGGCTTAAAACGCGTTCTAAAAATATTTTAAAATATTAAAAAATGATAAAATTCTAAAAAAACTACAATTATTGATGGCTACACTCTTTTAAATATACATTTTTTCTGTCGTTGGAACTACACAACCATTCCTTTATATATAAACTAGTGAGGGGTACTTGGCGTTGCCCGAGTGTTTTTCGAAGTGTGTGGTCGGGCGGGGGTGGGGGTGTTAATGAAAACCTAAGAATAAGCGAAGTAAAAAGAAACAGAAAAACGAACGTTAAAACCCCCTGCTTAGCGGGGAGGGGGTACCCGGCGTCGCCCGAGTGTTTGGGGAGGTGTGTGGTTGTTAATGAAAACTTAAGAATAAGCAAAGTAAAAAAAGAAAACAAAAAAACGAACGTTAAAACTTAAGCGGGGGGTACCCGGGCGGTGGGGTGGGGGGGATAATCAAAACATCGAAAAAAAAATAACGTAAGCCAAACGAACGATGTTAAATGTAAAAATCGAAAAAACAAAAACAAAAAAGAAAACAGAAAAACGAACGTCAAAACTAAAAAAAAAAACAAGTAAAAGTTGCTTAAATCATCCTGTTTCAATATTAAAATTTTAAAAATCAGTGGGTACCCGGGTGTTTTTGGGTGCGTGTTGTCGATCGGGGGTTGGGGTGTTAATGGAAACCTAAGAATAAGCCAAGAAAAAAAAACAGAAAAACGAACGTTATGTGAAAAATGGCTTAAATAACATTGCTTCAATAATAAAATTTAAAGATCCGAAAAACAAAAAATCTCCCACCACGATTCGAACCCAAACCGTTTACATAATGAACCAACGCTCTAACAAACTGAGATAACACGACGTACATAGACTTGTGTTGGTTCGTCAACTATTTAAACTAAATCAGGTCATGACGTCATCTGACGCATGCGTAGAATCGATCTCGCCATGAGAGGACGGTTTTTGTTGACCCTCCCCTGTAGAAAATTGTTGATTTCAGGGTGAGAAAATTAAGGTTTTTGGCCAATTTATGATATTATTACCGATTCCTTTCAAAATTTCCAATTCCGATCCGATTCCCGATTCGGATTCATATTCTTTTAAAATTTATACATATTTAATTAGAGATTTGTATTGTTTTGTTTTCGTTTTATTTCTTTCGTTAATTTTCAAATTGTTACATAAACCGCTGGGTAATATCCGCGTATATTTTTTCTCAAATGTTTGCTCTGTAATTGATTAAAAATTATAAGACAACAAAACATTTATTTTGATTTTAAAACAAAGCTATATTGTATCAGTTCGTATTTACTGTATAACATGCTACTTACATAAATAGTTAAATAGTTGAAAATATTCGAAGATTGGTAAGCAAAATAAGAAAACGATGTAAGAACAACATATTTAACAACGCCACCTCTCATTGTTACGTACGAATTTCTAAATAATAATGTTACTATTTAGAAAAACATGTTTAACAAGAGATTGCGTGAGTTTTCTCTTCCTTCTCTCTATGAATGATCTAAAATTTTATTTTAATTATAAAAATTTGGTAGGTTATTAAATTGATTTACTTCGCTATAAAAAATAAAACAAAACAAAAACAAAACGAAGTGCAAATGGTGATGATGATGATGATGATGATGATGATGATGATGATGATAACGACGACCACAACGCCGACTACAACGACATCGACGGCTTTGTAGATTAACACGCAGCTAAATCCTTATTCCAAAATGAAATATTACTTTTATAGATTACGTGTTTACCCATTTCTTTAAATTGACGGAAAGAAAAGCGATCATGGTACTTGTGCAGTTTACGTCCCTCATAAAAAACGAAACTTTCAAAAAACAATTATATTCTACGTACCCGTTGTGGAATGAAGTTCTCCTAAAATTTTTCACTTAATTTCATCAAGTAGTTTTGTTTTTACAGCTTGTTTTCATTCTCGGGAACATAGAATTTCTCTAATAAATCGCTTATTGTGATATCAAAGGGAAGTCATCCATTATATTTCGACCAAAATCAATGCTAATGGCGTAGTTTAGAATGACTGTTTCGAATGCCTCGAATGAATGAATGCTTGTAGCGATAAAAACAAAACTACTTGATGAAATTAAGTGAATTTTTTAATGAGAACTTCATTCGATAACGGGTACGTAGAATATAATAGTTTTTTTTTATTTTTGTTTTTTAATGGGGGACGTAAACTGCACAAATACCGCGTTCATTTTAGAATTTAGAGTGTGAGATCATTTTCAAATATTAATTTAACGTAAAATGATCATCGTTTCTGGCCACCCTAATTGTTTATGGATGTTAACTAAATTGTTTCCCACTAAATTAAGTTCGATTTGCAACGTTGTAAACCCATGTGTAATCGCTTAAAAAGTAGACACCTCCCTCCTCCAATAAGCGCACATAATTTAAAATTGGTAACACACTATGTTTTGGAAAAGCAGCTCATTTTACGTTAAATTTATTTGTGAAATTGACCCTCTATTTTAAATTCCTAATCGTTTTATATTTATTTTTTTTTATAATCATGAGTGTTTATAGGCAATGTTTATATTTCATTTTAAATAGTTACATGTAAAACGGTACGAAGATGTAAATAATGTGTTCTCGTGAAATTATCGGTGTTTTTTTTTTATTCCGTTTTCATTTTTCGCCCATCGCAATTATAACTTTTTTGTTGCGAAAAGAAAAGTTGGATTCTCCATTTTATAAACGACACAGCCCTTTCCTACTACTAACCCGAAGTTCGTGATAATACAAAAAATAAAGAGTTGGATTCCCTATATTAAAAACCGACCTTGTGTCTAACACTACCTTCGGATAGGGGAGGACAAGTAAATAGAATCACACGTAAACTAACTTATATAGCGGAGTGAGATTGGTGGACTCTAGACGGCATTTGCGATGCCGTAGGAATCCCTAAGTATAAACATAAATGATACCGGCAGAATCAAAGAAAATCACACGGAAGCATGACATTTCACGAGTTCATTTCAAATTCAATTCAAGGCCAATCCTTTTCACACCTTTCGTCATTCCTTGTTATATTTGAAAATGCTGAGTAAGGGAGCGGACAAAAACCTAACCGGACAAAATCCAACACTATTATATTCTACTTTTGATTTAATTAGCAATAATGTTTGATGTTATTTTTCTTGACAAAATATTTCTTTAAATTCAAACAATTTTTGCAACACCTTGAAAATAAACTGCATTCTTCTAATAGTTATCTAGCGAATTTTCTCAAAGTTTCAAGTTTTATTTTGTTTATTTTACGCAGATAAAATAAATTTAGATCTTCTTTTAATGTTATCATGATCTTTAGAGGTTAGTTTTACTAATAGTTTAAAAGGAATAAATATTTATCAACGGTATCAGATATGAAAAATTGACATAATAAAATATTAAAAGAATCGGTTTTGGAATCGGAAATTAGACACAAATTTTTCCGATTCTGATACCGATTCCGATACCCCGAAAACTACCGATTTTTACGATTCCCGATTCCGATTCCGATGAATCGGTACAACACTAATATATATGTATAAATATGTATATATATGTATATATATGTATATATGTATATATATACGTATATATATGTATATATATGTGTATATGTATATGTATATATGTGTATATATGTATATGTATATATATATATATGTATGTATATGTATATATATATATGTATATATATGTATATATATATATATATGTTTGTAGATATGTATATATATATATATGTAGGAACGCCTTTGCCTTGCATAGTTTCAGGTCACCCTTGGGCAAGGTGTAGTACCTGTTAGCTGCCCTCAAAAGTTCTGGATGGTTACTATATTTTGAGAACTAGGGATATATATATATATATATATATATATATATATATATATATATATATGCATGTTTGCTTGCTTATGTGCATGTGTGTGTATATGTCCAGCTGCTGGGGAGGTTAAAACTCCGTGATAATAAAACATGCACACTATGCCACTGCTCAGTCATCTCACTATTTCAGTTTGTCACTGTGCAACCAGTGGTAGGGTGCGAGATGGTACAATATGTGTAGCACAAGCATGTTGTGTCGCGATCTGTATGTGCAGATATCTTTCGAAGAAAGAAAAAAAAGTAAAAGTCCTCTGGCGATAGGTGAGTGGCGACGTGCACAGGCTTAGCAGGCTGGAAGTGCATAGCTGCAAATCTGCACATAGGCGGCCAGTGATTTATCTAACATCGTCGACTAAATCGCTTACAGGGTGGAAGTAACTTCGGTGGATGATCTGGCGGCTGATCAGCCTTTTCTAGGGATACACTGCTCACCCATGAATTTGGGAAGGGTCTAGAAAAGGTGACCTATAAATTGTCTAATCTTTTATTAGCTGGTCGACTTCCTGTGGTCGGCGGCTGCTCTATATTTGCAGGAGAAACAAGATAAAGTTGAAGAAAAATAATAAACAAGGAAAATCAAAATTTTACCAGGAGAGGAATAACCTAACTGTTGCTTCGTGGAATGTGAGAACTTTGCTAGATGTCCTGGACAGTGAAAGACCTGAGCGTAGGGCAGCTATTGTTGCAAGAGAGCTCGCTAGGTACAGCATAGACATTGCAGCATTGTCTGAAACACGATTGAGTGGTGAGAATCAATTGGTGGAAGTCGGCTCGGGATACACCTTTTTGGGGAAAGGAAAACCATCGGGACTGAGACGAGAAGGTGGAATTGGCTTTGCAGTGCGTTCTGATTTGGTGAAGAGGATTGAACAGCCAATCTGTGTAAGTGACAGAATTATGATGATGCGCTTCCCTCTTGCACACAGTAGGTATATGACGATTTTATCTGTGTATGCCCCTACCATGGGTCATGATGAAGACATTTCCTTGTCTTCCTCAAATCTAAACATCAGGATTGGTTTGATGATAATGATTCTGAAATTGCTCAACTGTTAAGTGCTAAAAGAAGTTGCACCATAAAATGTTGTCTGCCTCTCATGGAGGTCGAGAGTCCCTCCAACAGTCACTTAAAGCAAACAAGGGTATTCTCCAAAAGCGACTCCGCCAAATGAAGAATCAGTGGTGGGATAAACTCGCCAACCAAATCCAGATGGCTTTTGATTGTAAAGACCTCAAACGCATGTACCATTTGCTTAAAAAAGCTTTTGGTCCTCAAACACTATCTACATTTCCCCTACTCTCCAGTGATGGAATTGCCCTTATAAAGGATCCTAGCATTATTCTGATCTCTTTGACAACCCCTCTAATGTTGATGAGGACGTCATCAATGAATTTTTATCACAACAGAAGCTTATCCATGAAATGTATGTGTTCCCATCTGAGAATGAAATTAGAGATGCAATCAGGGAAGTGAACGTATGGAGAGCTCCAGGGCTTGATGGTATTCCTATGTAAGTCCTCTTACATGGGGGTGATAAACTTGTTCATGAAATTCTTAATCTTATCACTGATGTCTGGAAGGGTTTTCTCCGTCCATCAGGATGGGTTGATGCAATTCTTATATCACTGTACAAGGGAAAGGGACCCAGGACCGACTGTGGAAGTTATCGTGGGATAAGTTTGTTGGAAGCATTTCGCAAAGTATTTTCCAGAGTCCTATTCAATAGATGGTTAAAGTATATTTGTCCATCCGTCATTCCAGAAAGCCAAAGTGGCTTTCGCCCAGGCAGAGGAACCACGGATATGATCTTCTCTGCTCGGCAGTTGCAGAAGAAATGTACTGAACATCGTGTTCCGCTTTATCAGGTTTTTGCTGATTTGACTAAGGCTTTTGATACGGTGAACAGAAGTGCCCTATGGATAATTCTGGGGAAGTTGGGATGCCCACCTCAATTTCTACGATTGCTCAGGGAGCTCCACACTAATATGAAGGCTCGCCTGAACTTCAACGGATGCCTATCGGAACCCATATCGGTTGACAATGGGGTGAAGCAGGGTGATATCCTAGCACCTACACTTTTTTCAATTTATTTTACAACTATGTTATCGTATGCCTTTAGGGAATGTTCTCTAGGTGTTTATTTGCGTTGCAGAACCACAGGTAGGGTCTTTGATCTTCGTTGTTTTCATGCTTCTACAAGGACATTTCAGCACCTGGTTCGTGAATTGCTTAATGCGGATAACGCCGATCTCGTGGTCCATGGAGAGAGGGATATGTAGAGTATCATGGATCTGTTTTCGGGGGCCTGTGCGTCTTTTTGGCTTACTATTAGTCTTAAGAAGACTAAGGTCATGTTCACACCTCCACCCGGTAGTTTGTATGTAGAACCAAATGTTTCTGTCAACAACCAGAGACTTGCCGTGGTGACACATTTGTGTATTTGGGTAATACTCTCGCCAGAGATGGAACCCTGGATGCTATAGGATACAGCGTGCCACTAAGGCTTTTGGTGGCTTAGAGAAGCGAGTATGGTCTGACAGGAGTATAACTATTCATACAAAGATCAGTGTCTATCAATCCTGTATTTTACCATCCCTGCTATACGCTTCTGATGCCTGGACAACTTATGGTAGACACATAAAAGTCATGGAGAGAGTGCACTAAAAATTCCTGAGACACATTCTGGGCATCAGGTGGAGCACTTTTATACCTGATATGGTTGTTCTCATACGAGCTGACGTATCTTGTATCGAGAAGTTGATTATACGCAACCAGATGAGGTGGACTGGACATCTGACAAGGATGGACGACGATAGATTACCAAAGTGCCTGTTCTATGGTGAGATTACACAAGGAAAGCGTCCACAATATAAACCGAGCAAACGCTTTAAAGATAACATCAAAGATAATCTTAAAGCTCTTGGTATTGACGTGTTCAGTTGGGAAAGTGCTTCCACTGATCGTAAAAGGTGGCGCTCCTTTGTCTATCATGGCTGTGATAGTTTTGAGAAGAAAAAATATGAGCATGTAAATGAAGCGTGATATCCGGAAGAAAAATCTGTCAGATATATCAGGTCTGTCGGAGGATTTTGCAGAACCACACCTGTGATTTATGCGGTAAAATGACTTTATCCGGAGCTGGCCCAGCGTTCATATGGAGATCAATCTTTCTTTCATTGCAGGGCGCAGACGGTTTGTTTGCTCTGTGATCTGTAAATCGAGTGGAAGCCCGAAGCGTCATATGAGCGTCCACAGTAGAGCAGTACCAGTTGGCATCCCTAAATCTCAGCTTAAGTGTGACCTTTGCAACAGTCTGTGTAAGAGCAAGGCTGGTCTGAAGAGCCACCTTCATTCCCACAGAAAATAGGAATCGATGCATCTTGATAACATCTCCACATGTATATATGTATGTGTGTATTAGTGTATATATGTGTATATAATAAAAAAATTTTTTTAAATACATGAAAATGAATGAGTAATCAACAATAAAGCAAGGGAAAGATGGTCTTCTTCTGTCAAGAAGTGACAATCACCATATACATATATATACATATATATACATGTATATATATGTATATATATGCATATATGCATATATATGCATATATATGTATATACATGTGTATATATATGTATGTATATATATGTATATATATATGTGTGTATATATGTGTATATATATGTGTATATATGTATATGTATACATATGTATATATATGTATGTATATATATGTATATATATGCATATATATGTTTATATATATATATATACATGTGGGAGGACGCCTCAACATTTAACAATAAATGTTTAAATTTCAACTGTATTTCTCGCGATTAACGTTGGGCGTGTGATTTGCTCCTTCCTGTTGGAGTCAGAGATAGCTTCATGGCGGGGTACGATCTCCCGAACGGCTGTAATTTTGACACACTGCACTAATTATTCCCGAAAAATTAAACACTAGTATCTGTAGGTATTTAAATTATTATAGTAGATATATATATATATATATATATATATATATATATATATATATATATATATATATATATACATAACACAAACGAATGTACATCTTTCGCAGAAAATAGCGTGATAAAAAATATATAAATATATAAACCTAAACGTGAATCGATCTACATTTCACCGACATTAGTTGTCTCCACAAGGATTCCACTGTCAGTCTGAAACCCATGTGGAGACGATTAACATCGTCAAACCGTCAAAATCTGCGTAGGGTTGTCTGGTGGTGATATAATTTCACTTATAATAACTCTACACAGGCATTGGGCACTTTTGAAAAAATACTGTTTTTGTGTTCAATATATTTGAAACCATTTAATTAGATTAGATGTAAAATAGCAAAATATTTTGGAAAAATATTCTATGAATATTCTGACACAAACCGAAAGGCAAAAAGTAGTAAATATTTTGCTTCTAAAATTGTCCGAAACATTCAGTACAAAATAGTATGGTACACATCTATTTATTTGCGGACTATTATCCTCATCATTGTTGTTTCTCATCGCGTTTTGGCCAACTAATACTGGCCGGCTTTGGGTAGGATTGAAACCGCTATCAGACAAATAGTATATATTATTTAATTATTGGAATTCTTTTTTTAGATGAGTAATTTGCATATTTTATTTATTTATTTATTTGCGGACTAATCGGCACGAACTTGACAATGGAAGATCAGATAACAAAAAAAAACTTGGATTTATAAGACCAAAATACAACCTTGATCTCCCTTCGAGGCCCGAGGCGCAATAGATAGAGACGTTGAATCACTACAGTTCCAAGTGAGAATTGTCTGAAGATAGCTGTCTTAATCCTACCCAAAGCCGGCCAGAGGTTTAGTTGGTCAAAAAATTGGTGAGAGGATAACTACTATGGAAGGCAGTAATTACTGAAGATACAGTTGAATATTCAGCATTCCTATACTGTCGCGGTTAACAATATGACGAAGGCAAGAGGAATAGTTGGCCGAAACATCGTGAAGCAGCAACTATAAAAGATGAAGATAATAGTCCGCAAATAAATAAATAAAAATATGCAAATTATTCATCTCAAACAGAATTTCAATAATTAAATAATATACACATTTATTATTGCTTTTATTTTTATTCTTAATTTCTACACGCGCGTGATTTTCCATATATATAGAGATAGATAGATAGATAGATAGATAGATAGATATTACAACATAAGTAAAGTTCAATGGTCGTATAAAATATACTTATGGTAAATCAACTACACCAAAAATTTTATATCTATATTAATTTTAGGGTAATATCAGTTCGATAAAATTTAAGAGATATAATTTTGTGACTATTGTTCGAATATATCCCTCTTCATAAAAATGTTATTTGATGTCTACGTTAATATAGGTATATTAAGAATATACATAAGTAGATACTTATATAAGCAAATGAAGCTCTTTTACTTTACATGTATATCAGATGTGAACGTAAGTATTTGTGTCTGTGTAGCTAGTTTTCAATGACGGTATAACAACCAACAGATTCAATAAGTTACATAATAATTCAAACGGACGTCATATTAAGTCGACGAAGTATCCATGAAACAAAATGATTTACTAATTTAATTAATTTCAAGAATGATTAATATGTTGACTTTTCCGCCTAATTGACAATCGATGGCATCGGCAGCAGAAGAATTAACTTCACCAATGTGTATTTCATCGTAGAGAGACACACAGGATATCCTAAAATAAAAAGAAAATGATTAATTGATTTTTCATGACAGTTGATATAAAGTTTAGATGATGTAGTCTACGAAAGTGTGGTATGTCAGGTTTTAGAAGCATAATTCAGCAAAAAAAAATATGTTATCTGAATTTGGATACTGATTTCTGGGATCACTGAAGGATAGGGTGTTTTAAATATAATAGAAGGAGGACTCTGTTTAATAAATAATGAATTTAAATATATTTTAATTAATACAATCGGTCATTAGAATATCTATGAAGGGGGTGTTAATATAGCAATGATAAACTGAAAAGACATTTCTTCAGAGCAGTGGTAGAGTCTGTCCTTGTTTACGGTGCTACAACCTGGACACTCACCAAAATATTGGAAAGA
Organism: Euprymna scolopes; assembly: GCF_053919585.1. Lineage (NCBI taxonomy): Eukaryota > Metazoa > Mollusca > Cephalopoda > Sepiida > Sepiolidae > Euprymna > Euprymna scolopes. Next base: position 149,217,390 of record NC_136490.1, read on the forward strand.
AAACTTGACAGCACGTACACCCATATACTACGACCAGTGTTAAATATATATTGGAAAGATCCTCCCACGAAGCAGCAACTTTATGGCAACCTACCTGCCGTATCTACTCCCATCAGGAAGTGACGTCTATGATTTTCCGGTCACCGCCAGAGGAGCAAACAAAAGCTGATGAGAAATGCATTGGGGTTATTCCAGCCCAATTCATCCAGCCCCGACACACACCCTCTTGGATTTTTTTCATATTTACACCATACAAACTTTGGGTTAAAACTAAGAGAAATCTGCAATTTCAGCCCAGTTGGATTTCAGGAACATATTTTTTTTCACAGTTGGTTTCGGCCTGGAAATCAAAAATTGCTATCTCATGACGTAGAATTTTCGACTCCCGGCGTTTTACAAAATTTGCATTTTTGTTGCAAAAAATAAAGCTCTGGAGCTAAATATTCACACATATAAGGTTTTGAGGGCAAGGAATCCAAAAATCATGGTTAGAAAGATGGCAAATGAGAGGAAGTACCTTATTTTTACCATTTTAGATGGTGCCGCAGCACTTTTTTAGAGCTTGTTTGGGGCGATATTTTATTGAGAAAAAAACATAACTGTGGTGCTTTGCCAGACTTCTCCTTTGGATTTTTAAAGTGACAATGGGTTGGAAATTACAAAAATCAAATAAAACCTTTCGGCATATTTGACATTTCCAGACACTAAAGCCTCAAAATTGGCATTTTTATAAAAATTTAAGGATTTTTTGGTGAATTTGGCAACAATCTAATCTTAAGTTATGATCAATATCTAGAGCTGAAAAAAGACTTGGATCGGCTCATTATAGCCCATTTTCATAATATAATGTCAAATTACATCATATAAAAGGATATGGACCCCTACTTCACAGTCAAAATGGACAAAAAAATAGTCGAAAATAAAAGACTGATGTATAATCTAGTTTATCATAAGAAAAACTGTCAAACAAATATAAAACAGACATTTGTTATAACTCTAACTATCGACTTAATCTGTCAAAATAGTTCTGAGTCTTATTTTTCTCCTCCTTGGTGATGAAATATGTTCTACTATTCACTGAAATACTTGGGGTCTGCACTCTCATAACGACCTTGCTTAGTGGAATATAGCCTCTATCCCTATTAGTTGGCCAGTGGAATTGATGTGATGGTCCATGTGGATGCAGGAATTTGCAAGTAAGATCTTTCTCTTCCCTGTTGACACTCTCAATCAATGCTAACCACCAATACCCATCAAAAATGCAAGTAATGTAGTCATTGCATTTGAGCAACTCCAGAGTTTCATCTAGCGGCGTAGGCATGTCCAGGAAAGAATGGTCGATAAAGATCGTTGTGTCAGCACTCAGTTGCTTGCCCTGAATAGTAAACTGAGAAGTTGGTTTGAAATAGTGACAGCTCCTTGTACCAGGCACAGTATCTCCCAGTTTATATCTCATTTGAAGTTTCTCTCGAACTGAAACCATGTCTTCTTTGTCGATCTTTAGAAACATGATACCAGTGATCGATGATCTGCAAAAGTCTGCAACAGCATGAAAAGTGAGTATTTGGTCTTTTATTGGCCTTTGCAAGCTGGCACGGAGAACTTTGCGTTTGACAGCCCCACCAATTCCATCACAGGGTGATTTGCCATGGCTAGTTGCAAAAAATGCCCAAGTTGCATCAATTCCAAAATCTGATGAGTGATGGCAAAGGTTAATAAATGCTTTGAAGTTTTTATATTGGGCAGCACAGCCATCGCTGAAGTACTCTACACTCTTGATCCAGGGAAATTTCTCTTTGATGTACAACATCACCATTCTTTGCAGTTCATGCACAAAACAGGTGTCATGCTCAAGGTCATCTGAAATGATGCATAATGAGATCTGTTGAAGTTTACCATTGTTATCTTTGTAATAAATTACCACTGGATGTATGGTACACTGGTCTTTGTTCCAGTGATATCCCTGGATCTCATCTTGCACCACGTAGTGATAATTTTCCGCAAAGTCCAAGAGAAGTATACATTCGGTCTCAGTTATTTCTTCTCTTCTCTTTTTTAGATACTGCGCTTGGGTCGTTAGATTATCAACATTGTATACCAATATCTCTATGAAGTAATCTACATCAGCCATCTGTGTCCGTAGCATTGTCCTATCCACACTCTCCCACTGACTATATGACATCTCACTGTCAATTTCCAATTCAGTAAATTTATCTCTGATATACTTCTCTAGAGCAGGGAAACCTGGGCATTTAGGACAACGGTGGACCATACATTCAAGACTATTGGTGTCGCAAACTACCAAGGCCATCAAATCTTTGTAAGTGATATTAAAATTGGGATTTTCAGTTGGTACATTAGCAGCACTCTCATCTCTGGATTCTTCAGCTTTCCTTCTGAGCTGAGTCTTGACAGTTGAAACAAAGCAGTCAACAAGCAATTTGGTATTTTGATGGTGGGTGCAAACACAAACTGAATGAGAACCTGATGTCAAGACGGTGACGCACCATTTTGGACGGAGCTCACAGAACTTTGAAAGACCTATTTTGTGTTCAGGATAGCTTTCTTTGTAAGCTACATAAAGCTCCTTAAGATTGCATAATAGGAGCCGTTTCTGGACATGAACTTTATTACCAATGCTCACAAAATCTTTCCCTCCAGGCATTAACCGTGAAAATTCATTGTCCTCATAGAAAGCCAAGACAGAATTGATAACCTCTTTTGAGAGACCTCTCCCCTTCTTTTTCTGTGGCAATGAAAGAATACCTCGATCCTTTTTCAGTTGCCGTGCTTCACGTACTATATATTCAGAGACATTGAAATATTCAGACACCTCTTTTCGAGACCAACTTTCCGGAGCTAAAGTCATCAACTGGATCCTCTCACTGGTTTTCATTTCTTTATTCTCAAGTTTGTCCTTCATTGCATCCAACAAACAATCATAATCTTTTGCCTTTGCCACTAAATCCGTTTGACTCGTTTGGCTGCTAATAGGGCTTCCTAATTCAGGGCTAGAGATGTTAAGGACTTTGGCAGCTGCCTCTACTTGCATTTCATAGTTTCTTTCTAATTTCTCTCTGACAATATTGATTTTTGTGTGCTTCTGCATTCTACCGGTTTTTATAGGGGATATATCAAACATCATTAGACTGTCATTCAGTTTCTCTCTCTTTTGTTCAATTTGCGACTCATTTTCAAGGTCTTGGTTGTCACTTCCTTCTGTTTCACTTGTATCTTCTAACTTCTTGGCAGCTACTTCACAGTGACGGCAAAGCTTCCAGCCAGGAACAACATGGTAGCCCTTCTGCTTTAGCATCTCAGCCATGTCTAACTTGATAGCACGATCACCCTTTACCTTTCTTTTGTGCTTCAAAAAGATGTTGCAGCACTTTGTATATTTTTTCTCAAAGTAATGCCCCAAATGAAATTCGTGATACCTGCAAATGTTAGCAACGGTTTCATCAGTGAGTGTGACACCAGCTCTTAATTTGAGCACAGTTCTTACATCATGCTCTAATGCAGTTATTGGTGTTGAAGATGGCTTCAGATTGCGGTGACATGCACTCTTCATTAGTAATCCAAAAGAACATTGAGGAGCACTTGTCATCAATGATGTATCTCCTCCCTCTCGTTTCCTTGGTTCAGAAGACATTCTTAATTTATTGCTCTGGAAGAAAGATGTGAAATAATAATTCACAATGAGCAGAATATGCAATACTCAACTGAATCAGAACTTTTTGAGATATTGGAATCAGAAAAATTTTAACCTAATTTCTGATTCCAAAAACAATTCTTTTAATATCATTTTAAACTTAATTTTCCACTGCTGGTACTGATAAATATTTATTGTTTTTAAACTATTAGTAAAAATAAACTTTAGATCATAATAACATCAAAATAAGGTGTAAATTTAATTTACTTGCATAAAATAAACAAAACAGAAATTGAAACTTCATGAAAATTCGTTCTTAACCTTTAGAAAATGCAGTTTATTTACAAGTTTATAAAAAAAATGGTTTTCAAGAAAAATAATATCAACTTTATTGTCAATTAAATCAAACGTAGAATATAAAACGTGCCTTTTTTATAATTTATTTATTTTATGCTTTTGTCCTCTATGACAAGGCAAAAGATGTGAAAAAGAACATCTTACCAAGTTTGTTTAATCTTGGCCATGTTAATGTTATTGATAAAACTTCATAAAATCAGTAAAACCACGTCCCTTTCCTCCTAACCTTAAGTCCTGATGGTAATACGAATAATGAAATTTAATAAAATTAACAAAAGATAAAAAGTATATGCGATGTGGATGTAACAGGGTTTTTAATAGTTAATTTAGTGAATATAATTCTGGCATTTTTATTGTGTTCGCTTATCTTTCGCGGAAAGACAAAACAAACGGCAAAGTTGACAAAATGCGTCCTAGCCGCTAAAAACTGATGGGGTGCAGTTATGACAGCCGGCTTATCATAATTTCTTTTATAAGCCTCCGAGTAGTTTTTGATTGTGTTCGAAAGATTAAAGTCTAAAATAATCTTCAAAAGAAAAAAAAATGTATTTTCACACATGAAAAAAAAGTTATGAAGAAAGATATGAAAAATCAAAAATATAGCTAAATTTCAAAGTTTTAGAATTTTCGTAAACATTTTCATTATAACTTTTTTTTTTGTAAAAATACATGTGTTTTGGAGAATAACTTTAGGCTTTAATCACCATCAAAATCAAAAACTAATGGGAAACTTATAAAAAATTATAATAACCTGACCTTCATAACCAAAACAATAATTATTTTAGCATGCAGATTGAGAGATGAGTTTTGCATTTAAATTTAACATAAAATTGATTTCCCATACCATGACCATTCTTACTTTTAAAGCAATTAACAATTTTTTTTCCAGATATTATTACAAATTAATATGCTCACGGTCACTTATATTTCTATAGTAGCAGATGAATGGATGCAATGTAGCTTGATTTTTATTCCAGTGGAATCTTTAAGCCACATCTTGCAAAATAAATGAATAATTCTCAAAAATGCCCAGAATTTATTTCCGATAACAAATTTATTGGTGCTCATGCAGAATGCGGACCATGATATTTTTTGATAAGATCAAGTTTAATTTACAACATTTTTGTTTATTTAATTGTTAGGTGGAAGAAGAAAAGTTATAAAATGTCATCTCCTCCTCATTTAAAAAAAAAAAATGAATTTCTAAATAACATTATTTCAGCACGGCTTATATTCTGCATACATACCAAATTTATTTTATTAACTATCCGAAAATACTTAAATAACTAAGAAATACAGGGCTTATTTTAAATTAAATTTACATGTGAATAAATTCTAAAAGAATTGATATATTTCTTTGTCAAGTTTTTTCAGTGTGTTCATGTGTAATCTTTTAAAATAAAATGTTAGAATACCACTCTTGTTTATGAGAGAATTTTACTGAAAACTTATTTTAAAATAAATTATTAATAATAATAATAATAATAATAATAATAATAATATAAATAGTAGTTTTATATAGTAAAAAATATCTACTTAAATTCTACATTTAGATTAAAATATAACTTACATTTTTATGGTGACTGACGAAATTTCAATCTTCTAGTCTGTATTTGTGGGTCTTGTCAGTTCCAAGACAAACTCAACTGGCAAAACGGTTTCAGTAAAATTAATTTTTATTGCTTTTTATCTTCACCCATCCCCCTGTTATATATTGAGAATTTGGTTTTACAAACCAGTAAACAGGGAGCAGCCTCAACCAATAAATAGCCAGCAGCTTAAAAACCAAAGTTAAGACCTTTTAGCACCTTCTTGTTAGATTTGTCAATGCTGAAGGACTGGATAGAAATCAAAAGGTCATGTTTTATGGTTGTTGTTTTTTCCTACACAGCTAAAATAAATCCACATCATATATCTGTTATTAGGTTTTATTTGTACTGGTAGCTTAAAAATAAATATTCCTCATTTTATCTTTTAGTACCAGCTATGGAAAAGTTTAACATTTTTTTTTCAGAATCGTTTTTGAAATTGGAAATTAGGCTAATAATTTAGATCATTTCATTTAGATCAGGTCACTTTTATTATTTTGGAATTTCTTAAGAATTTTATAGGGGTTACTCTCAAGGACATCCCTGAAAAAAATTATTTTGTAAATTTATGATTTTTTGACACTATATGATAGGTTAAAAATATTCAGGAAGCTGGAAGATCTGAGCAAAAAATCGCATTTTCAGAAAGATATAGACGAAAGTTTTAAAAGTTGGATCAAAATACTGTGGTATTTTGAGGGTTAAAATGTTTCTGAAGAAGTTTTCTAATAAAAATTGTTGGATTGAGATAGTACTAAAAGTTTAAGATTTTTACCATCCTATTACTAGTTTCTTATTAAAAAAATAGCATACTTTTATCATAACTTGGTGTTTTCAACCCTTATCAATTAATTTTGAAGACTGTAGGCCTGTGAAATTGTTGAAATTGTTATCAGAACTTTTTAGTATCTGGCTTACTTGCAAATTTATTCCAAAATTAAGGTATGATGTCAGTTTAGCAAATGTCTAAATTAATTATTACATCTAATAGGGAAGGGAATATTTTTCATTATCATCGAAAATAGACCTGACTTTCAACAGAAACTGTGAGTGAACGGAACAAGAACTTTTTAACATTTTTGGTCCAGCGGTAATTTATTGTGTCTAGAAAAAATATATGAAAAAAAAAATGCATTACCATATCAGCCACACCCTTTTTTATTGGATTTTGGGGCATGTGGGTAAAAAATCCAAAAACCCTTAATATCTCTATAAGGATTCACTTTTTAGCAAATCTGATGCCATTTTTGGATTCCTTGGGTCAAAATACTTACCTGTGCAAATTTTCAGAGCCATAGGATCTTTCAATCAGAAAATATTCAAAGAAATGACATCACAAAATTTATCCTGGGCGCCACATTATGCAGCAAAAACGAAAACAAAAAATGCTCTAAATCGGAAACCGCTTGGAATTAGATGCTCAAATTTTCAGGATTTCTTAGTTTCTATATTGTCTATCTGCACAGCAAATTACAGCCAAATCTGAGGGTATGGGTATTTTTTGTCCATTTTGACTGTGAAGTAGGGGTCCATATCCTTTTATATGATGTAATTTGACATTATATTATGAAAATGGGCTATAATGGGTCGATCCAAGTCTTTTTTCAGCTCTAGATATTGATCATAACTTAAGATTAGATTGTTGCCAAATTCACCAAAAAATCCTTAAATTTTTATAAAAATGCCAATTTTGAGGCTTTAGTGTCTGGAAATGTCAAATATGCCGAAAGGTTTTATTTGATTTTTGTAATTTCCAACCCATTGTCACTTTAAAAATCCAAAGGAGAAGTCTGGCAAAGCACCACAGTTATGTTTTTTTTCTCAATAAAATATCGCCCCAAACAAGCTCTAAAAAAGTGCTGCGGCACCACCTAAAATGGTAAAAATAAGGTACTTCCTCTCATTTGCCATCTTTCTAACCATGATTTTTGGATTCCTTGCCCTCAAAACCTTATATGTGTGAATATTTAGCTCCAGAGCTTTATTTTTTGCAACAAAAATGCAAATTTTGTAAAACGCCGGGGGTCGAAAATTCTACGTCATGAGATAGCAATTTTTGATTTCCAGGCCGAAACCAACTGTGAAAAAAAATATGTTCCTGAAATCCAACTGGGCTGAAATTGCAGATTTCTCTTAGTTTTAACCCAAAGTTTGTATGGTGTAAATATGAAAAAAATCCAAGAGGGGGTGTGTCGGGGCTGGATGAATTGGGCTGGAATAACCCATTGTGTTGCAATATTTTGGTTCTATAATGGGGTATGATCCCACACAGTCGGACGATTCTATTTATAAACGATGCTGCTAAGAACTGACGAATCAAATTAATTCACGTTCTGCTACAAACCAATCAGGAACCAGAATTGCTTCATAAATATTGAACCTTTTCTGGAGCAATTTCACATGTTCTTTCCCGGGTTTCGACACGGTAAGAATATTTTGTTCTGTGTAACTGTCTACTACAAACAAGTCACCTACCAGGACTTGTGTGTAACAGCGAACCATCTGAAGCTCAAAGTGGCTTACACTTCTACACATTGCTATGAACTCCGAACTCCATAGCAGGGGGCACAAGCATAGGACGACGTACATCCAGTAAATTGCACATGACGCCAACTGTTATTCTGAATATCTGAGAAAGCTGATGGCAGGCAGGGAAAGAGTCACATTCGCTTGGTTAAAGAGCCCGACCAAATAGATAGATAACAATGATATAATCGTAATAATTTCTATTTAATTAATATAATTAATATAATCAGCAATTAGAACCTCTATTTAGAGACGTTATATAATAATCCTTAATCCGGAAGAACATCAACATCGCATTGAAAATAACAATGTAAAAGTTTCGTGGGGAGCTGAACAGCATCGTCGCTTTGTTGTCACGCCATGTGGATTTGGCGCCATATGGATTTGATGGTTAATGTTTAATAGGATCACTTTGAGAATCTATTCTAAAAATCTGTAACACGTTTAATAATTAAAGTAATACAAGAATTTTTAACACTTCCTGAACAGTAATTTACGATTATACATTTCTTTCCAAAATACATTCTATGCTAAAAGTAAATCTAAAAACAAAGAAAAAATATGTTTTAATGCTGAGACATTTTGTATATTCGATTTGTGATTGTTTACGTTTTTTAAGTGTTATTTCATAGAACTATATCGTATTTCGCGACAACTGCTGATCCCAACGCTGAGGTGGTTTCTTCTCCATCTTCTGTTCTGCCCGTGTCATCTTGCTGATCGCAGAGAGTGCGAACACTGATTTACAAATATATAAAAAATAATACCACGCAAACTCATATGAGAAAACACAACGAATACATCGTATATAAATCAGTTGTTCTCTGGGTGATAAATAACCCTTAAATGTCTGTTGATAGCGTTCTGTCGAAGCATTTTTGTCTGTCGGTTGATCAGTTAATCTCCTCATCTGCCAAAGTTCTGTCCGATTGGCTACGAGTCGCAAACAGTCGCTAACTATCACAAACTAAAATCTGTCGTAAACTAACTTAAAAATCCTAAATCTATTGACTCAAGAATTGGAAATCCTATGTCCGGTGATTTGTCTTAGTTTAAGCGGAAAATGACTGCCATCTCGACCATTATCAACTAAGTATCCATTGTATTTCAATATTCTTTCTACCGCTGTGTGCGCTTTTTCGTATCCTTTATAACTATTGTCACGCTATTTTTACTTCCAGCATTTTTTTTCTATTTATATGAATCACTTACAAACACTTCTCTGGATCCTAATTCTTGGTCAGGGGGGGTTCATAATATCACAATTCAATGATTGTTAATGGTGGATACTACCCATCAATTTTGATGAACGTAATTAACTGTTATACACATAAAAATACTTCTAAACTTTATACTACGATTAAACAATCCCGATGTTGTGCGTGAAATAACGAGAATGTCTGTATCAACTTTATCCCAGTCCAGTCCCATGTTAATATTCCTACTCTTATATTTTAATTTCTATAATTTTAAATTATTTACTTTAAAGAATAAATTGGTGTTTTTGGATGACCAGTGTGAACGGACCGTAGGAAATAAATTAAAAAATAAACTAGTGCAAAATTAATAACACTATTGGTATTGACGTGAGATATTACCACAGAATCGTTGTTTGCTATTTGTGTATCGGTTTGTTTTGAAAACAGAAAGACAAGTACCGAAACAAACCACACGTGTTATATAGATTTAATGTTATGATGAAATCTTGTAAGTTATAAGCAGGATAAGAGGTTGGGATAACATAATGTGATTTTTTATTAACTACGTAACCCGGCCTCCTATATTTCAAAGTTTGTTTTGAAAACAAAATGTTAGCATACATTTTTTGCTAATTCGAGTTTAAATACAGCATATACATTGTTCGACAGATTTTCTAGACATATTTTTTAACATTGAAAGTGTTAAGTGTAAACATTGGCTTTAGAAAATCAATGTTCACGTTTTAATTAATTGTGGACTTCATTCTCAATAAACGATTGCTTGGGAATTTTTATTCATATCAAAACAAACAGAAAAATACCTGATTCCAAATTTAGAACTTTGTATGTTGACTTTCTTCTGAAAAATGAATGTAAATTCTGATCAAACATTTTTACAGCATCTAAATCTAACAATGATGCTTTTTGTTCCTTTTGATGGAATTAAAGAAAAAGAAATAAGTAAAAATGTTACAATACTTGAGAATAGAATTATTCGCAAGAAACAACAGACGTTGAGTCCGCATGTAACAATTCTTGACTTCTCCGTTCTTAATCTAAACAACCATATATGTGATAGGTTTCACGCACACACACACACACACACACACACACACACATATATATATATATATATATTTATATATATATATATACTTAATTTACTCACATAAAATTAATATACGAAAGTATAGATTTATGCGTAAACTTTAAGTATTTACTTCAAAAGTGCTCAATACGTAGGTAGAGCTAGTTAGTAATTTATAAAATATATATGGCGATTAAGCTACACTGAATATTCCGCGTTTCATCCACTCTAGGACTCTTCAGGATTATGCGCGAATTCTGTGGTTGTTTATCGTTTTTATATGTTCCTCTTATATTGAGATTTTAGTTAGCCAATCAGCTTTCTAGTATCCACCGCGCCCCTCCTATCAGCCAATGAGCATGCACTTATCGGACAAAGGCCTATTTGGCCCTGGTTGACCTGTTCCTTTGTGTGTGCTCTATTTAGTTTCTTGATCTCTTTTAAAACTAGGTTAATGTTTTTTTAATGCTAGTTTATATATAAATATATATGTGTACATACATATATGCACATATATATATACATATATATACAAACATATATATAATCAAGAACCTAGATTCCAGTAAAGCAACTGGCCCTGATGGCATCCCAATTATAGTGTTAAAAAAGCTTCAACCAGAACTTGCTCCCATACTTACGAAACTATTTAAACGCTGCCTTAAGGAGAAGTGCTTTCCGACTCCCTGGAAGAACTCATCAGTTTTCCCTGTATTTAAGAATTCAGGTGATAAATCATCTCCCTCTCAGTACAGACCAATAAGTCTCCTGTGCGTCATGAGTAAGTTGCTGGAATCCATATTAAATAGAGAAATAGTCAACCACCTCAGCAGGAATACCCTTCTTAGTGACACACAATATGGTTTCAGCTCTGCAAGATCTACCGCAGATGTGCTGACGGTTATATCCCACAGGATTAGTGAATCTCTTGACAAAGGCTTCCTTTCTAGGGCAATTGCTCTTAACATATCAAAGACCTTCGACAAGGTATGGCATAAGGGTCTACTTCACAAGATTTCCAGCTACGGTATAACTGGAAATGTTTTCTCAATCATTAAATCATTTCTCTCCGATAGGTAGTGGTAGATGGACAAAAATCGGATACTTAAATCATACTTAAATCATTCGTTGACATCTATGCTGATGACACGACCATCTACGGCAACACATCAAAGGCTGTAAATGACAAAGTTCTCTCTGATTCTCTCTCCTCTGATCTCGAGCGCGTGGTTCAGTGGGGGAAGATGTGGCTGGTTACCTTTAATGCATCCAAAACCAAACTCCTATCCTTACATCATCAACGCTCTGATCCCCATTTGGCATCAATTGTGATGGATGGCTCTCGTCTGGGTGAGGCCCCGTGTTTTGACAAGCTTCTGGGTTTGATCTTTACTCCTGATCTGAAATGGAACACGTACATCAAGTCTGTTGGCAAGGTCGCTGGAAAGATGGTGGGATCCTTCTATCGCTCCAGAAGATATCTCACTACTGATGCAATTTTCTATCTATATAAAAGCCAAGTACATCCAAGGATGGAATACTGTTGCCATATCTGGCCAGTAGCTGCTAAAAACAGCCTATCCTGCCTTGACATAGTACAAAATAGACTTCGTGGCTTAGTGGGGGATGCCCTTTTCTCTACCCTGCATCCTCTCTCCCACAGAAGAGACGTTGCGAGCCTATCCTTGTTTTATCGTTATTTCCATGGTAGGTGTTCGTCTGAACTCCAATCTCTGGTCCCCCCTCGCCAATCTTTCACGAAAAACACCCGTCTAGCTGAATCCACTGTGAAAAATTTCCCCCACTCTATATCTGTGCCTAAATCAAAACGCGGATTCCATGAAAAAGCTTCTTTCTTAGAACTGCACGCCTGTGGAACTCTGTTCCGTCTGCCTGCTTCCCACCGGACTACAACTTGGATGTCTTCAAGTCCAATGTTAACAAATTCCTAATGAACCACCCCCTTAAGTTCATCAAATCTCCACACTAACGTAATGTACTTGCAATAACCCTTATCCCTGAGTGGCTCTTGGGCCTTGATAAGTGGTGATCACTGTGTAAAAAAATATGTATAATCATGTTTATTTATTTATTTATTTATTTGTTTATTTTCTATTGTTTTTTAGTTTTAAAACTATTTTGTATCGCTATCCTAAAGTAAATTTTATCTTGTGAGCACAGTTGTTTTCTATTTCTCTTCTAGAGTTTAATAGATGTTGGGGTTCTTTAAAGTACAGGATAGCAAATTTTTCATGAAGGTATAATCTACATGGGTCGTCTAGGTCCCTACACGTGGTAGCTTGTCTTATTATTTTCCATTCGACTACCGGCGAATGTCCGCTTTCTTTGAGTTCCCAGTATTTATTCGCTAGTATTGTTTTCATACGGTGTTTTTTCATTGTTGAATGTACTTTTGTGGTCATAGTATCGGGTTTTGAAATCTAAGGAAATCATACCTACGTAATATTTCTTGTTATTCGGGTTTTCTTTCGCAAATATTGTGGCCTGGTAAACTACGCTTTTGGTTAGACATTTATTTTGAAGTAGGCAAAGTATGCGGTGTCTAATCCTTTATTAAATATTATATATCACAAGGGGTAATTTCTTCGGTGGATTAATTTGCAAAGAAAGAAAACAAAAAACAAATGAATAAATAAATAAAAATAATAAATTCCATCTGTGTTTGTTAAGAATATCAAGTCACTTGATATTTAGACTTGACGATGAATGCTCTGAAAAAGTCACTTTTGATTAATGTTTAGTTTTAAAATATGCAAACGAAGAAATGATTTGCGGTAATTTTAAATTGTATCTCTTCTTTTATCGTACATAGAACTCATTATTAAGAAAAAATGAACATAAAATGGTGAGGCATTCACGGGCTTGAATAGAGGTCCATTCGGCCTGGAGTATAATGCTCTACCACTATGCCATATCTCTAGATGTCAATAATTCTAAGGGTTTTAATAATAAGAAATAATTTTTTAAGATTTTATTATCTCCCTTGCAAAAATTCATTTTTATCTTTTTTATATAAGAAATAAATATTTATAGGATCGGATTTTTTCGATTTTCGATATTATTCAGATGAATTACTGAACAAAACATATCGAAGAACACTACCAGATATATAGATAATCTGTGTGTGAAATTTGCAAAAGATATACTCAGCCGTTGCAGAACTTATGAGGAATGAAATTCACACACACAAAATAACTATTATATAATAGTAGCTTATCTATATATTATATATATATATATATATATATATGACTACTTCGTTTAATCACATAAATTAATATACGATAGTATAATTTTATGCGTAAAATTTAAGTATTTACTTCAACAGTGTTCAATATATAGGTAGAGCTACGTAGTAAGTTATAAAAATTTTAAAGCTTAATTGCCGTATATATTTTTATAACTCACCATATATATACAGTCCTGGTCAAAATCATAAGACCACTTAAGAAAGTAAGCGTTTACGCATATTATCGAATTTTTAATCAAACAAATGGTTGAAACCATTGCCAAAAGGGAAAATATGATGGAAAAATTTAAATCTGCTTCATTCGAAACCTTAACCCTGATCTAATAATTATTTTTTAAAAAACAAACATTTTCACCTGGTCAAAATGATAAGACCACTGATAATTTATCTAACAAAAGGCAATTATAAATTACTAAAAAGGGTCTCAGTATTTAGTATAGTCTCCATTATTACGAATTACTTCAAAAATTCTCTTCAGCATGCTTGCGACTAAGTTTTTCATCAGTTGCGAAGGAATTTTATCCCATGTGCTGAAAACTGAATCAGAAAGTTCCTTTATCGAATCATACTGGGTTCCATCCTTGAACACTTCTTTTGCCATCTATCCCCAAAGATTTTCAATGAGATTGAGGTCCGGAGAACATGCTGGATGATCTAACAATTCTATATTATTTGAAGAAAAGTATTCTCGTGCTCGTCGAGAAGTGTGTATCGCAGCGTTGTCTTGCTGGAAAATTCAATTTCTTCCACACAGACGTGGACCTTCAGTCCTGATAGAAGCATTTTCAAGCATTTTCAAGCATCAATGATATTTGCCGGTCTTTCACTACTTGCAACTTTAGGGTTCCAGCTAACGAGAAAGCACCCAAGATCATTAAAGACCCTCCTCCACTACGCCGAGTTGAAAAAGTCTCTTTGGGCAAATTTTTATCATGCCAATAGTGTTGAAATCCATCTGGATCATCTAGATTAATTTTTTCTCATCAGAGAAAAATATATTTTCCCACTTCTCTTCATCCCAAGTCTGGTATTTGGCGGTATATTTAAGTCGGTTAGTTTTGTGCTGTTCAAGAAGACGTGGTTTCTGCAGTCGCTTTGAATGATTGAAACCCTTCATTTTCGGATGCCTTCTGATCGTTTTAGGACTACATTCTGCTGCTGTTTGGCTTTTCAATCGACTTGAGCTCATACTGGAGTTTTTTTTATCACTTCTGATACGGCGATCCAGTGATGGGGTTATTTTATTTTATTTTATTTTTTTTTTTTTGGTCGACCTGGACTTTTTGTGCCCATATTGATCTGAATTTCCTAAAAACTTTGTGATGACCGTTTTGCTACGATTCACTTCGTTTGCAATGGATCTATGGGAGAGTCCACCCCTATTAAGTTCAAAGATCTTTCCTCTCTCAAACTCTTTTGCCATTTATAATTTAGTAAGATGTTTTTTATCCACTAACAAGTTGCTTTTAGTAACATAGAAAGCTTTTCGTATTAATTTTTTCAAAACTAGCTGATTTTATTAAAGTGGTCTTATCATTTTAACCAGGTGAAAATGTTTGTTGTTTAAAAAATAATTATTAGATCAGGGTTAAGGTTTCGAATGAAGCAGATTTCATTTTTTCCATCATATTTTCCCTTTTGGCAATAGTTTCAACCATTTGTTTGATTAAAAATTCGATATTATGCGTAAATGCTTACTTTCTTAAGTGGTCTTATGATTTTGACCAGGACTGTATATATACTAGCAGAAGTACCTATCGTTGACTGGGTTCAAGAACGCCCTACAGAAAATGGATTGTGATTGATGAAAGTATGATAGGTTATGAAAAGGAGGGGCTGTAAAGAGATAGGTTTTGATACTCAAAAATTTTAACCTAAGCAAAATATGATGAAAGTAAAGATAATTTTCGCGAAAATATATTTTTATATCAACTTTGTTTGCATTCGTAGTCAAGAGTGACCAACAAAATGATGCTTCCTTACAAAGAGAAAATGTTATATATATATATACTAATATAAATATACAAGAAATAAATGTTATCATACTCAATAAAAGTTACTTTTATGGTTGAAAAGTTCATTGGTTTGTATTTTTAAGTATTTTTTAAAAAAGAATTTTTTTTAATTTACAACCGGTTTTATAAAAATCAAAATTTGCAGCGACTTTGAAATGGAGATCATCGTTTTCAATTTGAAGGAGAGGCGCCTGAGCATTCTGTGTTTACAATTTAAAGAGTTCCATCAACGTAAGGAATATTTATAAACATATTTTAATGTTTTCCGTTATTTTGTTCTTGAGGAATATTCGATTATGGCATGTGTAGTTTATATAAAAATTCATTTTATTAGTTATCACCTCAAATTTCGTTTTAATTTCGGTTGGCTGAAATTATTTCAAATAAAGAGCATTAAAAACTATTTCAAAACAAAAAAGACATGAACTGAACTTTTATTGACTATGGTAACATTTATTTCTTGTATATTTATTTTTTGGGGTAGTCGTTTGTTGGCTTTTCTGCTAAACACTCTTAATAAATAATATCGACGAAATATCGAAAAACAAAGAAACAAAACAGTTTTGAAAAATAATGAAGCTTTACTTACTTTAGTAAAATAATCCGAAACAGCAAAATGGGATATTAAAATCGTAAACACGTAATTACTTTAGTTTTTTAAAGCAAACAATCGATATAAATGTGAATAAGAAGAAAATGGCACCCTTTTCAAACAAAACAGCTTCGTTTCAGTTTTACAGTATTGAACGGTGTAATATTGCGCCGTCGGATTCATGATTCTACTATTGTAATGTAAAGAACACGCAGAAAGGGTTGTAATCAACTGAATTCCTTCTAGTACACTGACAAAAAAGCTTAAACAGATATATAAATAAAAATAAAAAGGTTATGTAAATGTTTTTAAAAAGATACGTAATCACGTGAGCAGGTTTTTTCCTTCTTTTAACACGATAACAAGTAACGTTTTTATTTTTTATCATTTATTTATTTATCTATTTTCGAAAGAGTGTCACGTGCAAGTGGAGAAGGAAAAAACAGAGTTATGCAAAATTTGTCTAAAGTTCCGACTTTTTTTGGGGGGGGTCTTTCACTTTAATAAGAACGTGAATGAGGTGAATTTATTCGACACAATATGATTCAACTCAAAAAAATAAATAAAATCTAACGTGAATTAAGATTAAAGTTAAGGTGTGATTGTGGACCCTCGTCTCTTTTAAAAAACCTTGTTAAACTTTGTGACATATTTACATTCTATGGAGGTCAGGCGCGAACGAACACCCAATAATTTTATTATACCATATTTTTTCAAACTGAAACAAAATTATCAAAGTATACTTACGCAAATAGATATGAAAAGTTTTTGTTAAAGTTTGTGCCATATTTCCATGGAGTACACCCCACAATTTTATTATACCATCCCTATTTAAGTTGAAACATTCTTATCAAAGTATTCTTATGTACATCTATATCAAAAGCACTTGTAAACGGTTTTTTCCACATTTTGGGGTCCAGGCGCGAACGCACACCCCACAATTTTTATTTCTCAGATCAAACATACCTATTCCTGATCCTCGATACATCTTCTATCATTATATGCAATCAGTTTTTTAAAATAGTCAACCATATAGGAGCCTATTCGTGACCAGACACACACACACACACACACACAGACGTTCAGCTTTATATATATATATATATATATATATATATATATATATATATATATATACTGGGTGTCCAAAAAGTAATTGAAGGGTTTGGAACTTAAATAGATTCCTTATTTTTGATGATTACTTTCTGTAATTTTAACTGAATCTTACAAAGACATAGGGATTTTTTTTAATGAAAGCAAATTTCAAACAATCTTTATTTATGAAAACTAATGTCTTTTAAATGTTGCCCATTTTCAGGCTCGCATATTTTTGCTCTTTCCAAAACATTTTTCATGACAGGTTCAGAATCTCTGGATTGCGATTTAACTCCCTTATCTTGTTCCTGATGTCTTCCTTCAATCCCTTCAGATAATTTTACAAGTAAAAGTCGAGGCTAGTCATGTCTTGGGAACGTGGTGGCCATTTGACATGGCCATTCGCAACTTGCATACGTTGTTGAATGTTATACATCGATAATTAATTTCCAAAATATTGTCTGTAAAATATCTGAAATAGAGAAAAAACAAATCGTTAACGGTAAAATGACGAAGCTTTTCAAGTAGTAGCGTCTGTGTGTGCGTGTGTCTGTGTGTACAACTCCCAATGACCAAATAAATATAAAGGCCAAATGTGTGTCACCTCTCCTGGTTAAGAAATATTAATGCCCATATTATTATACTTTTGTCAAAGGAGACATTTTATTGTATACGAACTTTCAATACATAGCATTCTTCAAACCACATTTACAATATTGAGTTACGATCATTAACACATCACATTAAATTAAATCTATTTAACTAATTACCTCGATGACGTTACTTATTCGACATAATAGCTTTGTTTCAACTGTACTAATTAAAAAATAATAATTATTTAGTTTATTTAAATTTCAAGTTATATTTGATTTAACTGATTTTATCTGAAATCTGAAACCGTTTTATTTTCAAACCAAAAACCAGAAAACCATAACAGGAAATAACTGTGATAGTTTAATTGAAACGGAGCACGTTATTAAATATTTGTTTTCATTTCGAAATATTATTCTAAGCTAAATTATTATTTTTATTTCTAATTCGGAGGAAATCTTTTTTCGCTTATCTTAATTTTTAAGTAACCTTTTTTATTTGTTATACCATAACAAGTGTGTTTGATTGCCTGCGAAACAGATTTTCTTTATAATTTATTTAATATCTTAAATTAAAAATGCTAAATTTATTTGACGTGACTCAGCGTCGTTTAACCCCTAGAAAAAAATGGTCAATGTCAAGTTTCTTTCCAACTCCTCAAAATACTTGAAAACGACAACTTTTAATGGTGTTCGATGGTGCTCAAAACGAATTACACATTTAAATTTGTTGCAGATAAGTAGTTTTCATGATATCAAAAATTACCTTTTCAAAAAGTGGGGATCACTTTCCTATATAAATTTAACGTTAAATGGGCACCCACTTTATAACCACCTAATAATTTCTTCATATGATAAAACAAATTTAACTGTGATATTCGTTTTAAGCACCACCGAAAACCGGCGCTGTTTTTTTACTAAGAAATTCGTTTATGTTTTCATAATTTAGGACGTAAATAATGCTGTCAGTAAGCTTACATGAGCGGTTTACAAAAATATATATTTTTTTTTTTTAGGTGGGTATTCAATTATAGAATTTGTATAGTTTTTATCAGGTGTTCCTGTACTTTACTTAACCGCCTCCTAATGTAAAGAGAATTTTTGTGAAATGTTAAACTGCAGAGGCACCTGTTAACAACTATATAAGTTCTATAATGAAGAAAGAACGAAAAACGAAAGTATGCTTTTGTAAACTTACTAACAGCATAATTAGCGTCCTAAATTATGAGATGAAAAAATGAACGCATCGGTTGGTAAAAAAGAAACAGCGCCAATTTTCAGGAGTGCTGAAAACGAATATCACAGTTAAATTTCTTTTATAATATGAAGAAATTACTAGGCGACCAGAAAGTGGGTGCTCATTTTACGTTACATTTATATAGGAAAGTGATTCCCCATTTTTTGCAAAAGTAATGTATCCATATTATGAAAACTACTTATCTGCGCCAAATTTAAACGTAATATTTGTTTGCAGCACCACGGAAAACCGTTAAAAGTCGTTATTTTAAAATTTTGGGGGGAGTTGGAAAGAAACTTGACATTGACTAAAAGAATTAAGACCTGTTTTTTGTGGCCTAATACGTTTAAGCAGCCTTTATAAATAATATGAAAGAAGAAATTTTGAAAAAAAATAACATTTTAGCGTGGGGGATAACTTTTCTATATAAATTTAACGTAAAATGAGCACCCACGTTTTGGCCACAAAGCGTTCAACCAGACATGAAAAATGCTAGAGATGACAAGTTTGGCCATCGAGGGGGGGGGGACAAAAAATGGCAAATACAAAAGCTTTTACTTTTTGTGGTGGGGAGGGGGCAGGAATTACATTTGAAACATAAAATAACGATAAATTTAATTAATTTTTATGAAACCATTCAGTACTTTCACCTAACAATTTTATAAACAGAACGAACCCAAAATATGACAAATTCATTTTTTTGGATGGGGAAGGGAGGATTACATTAGAAATATAAAATGACGAAAAATGTTAATTGTTTCGGGGATTAATCTTTGATAGATCTTTTTTTCTTTCTTTTTTTGCGATTGCGCTGGCATTCGCTGCTATTTTTATTGAAACAAATGTTGTAATGATTTATTTTTAATTATCTTTTCTTTGAAGGGGGTCTTTCTAGTGCTCAATATCCGGAGAATAGTTTCTTCTCTTTGTAGCCCTTCTGCTGAAATATCCGGTGGAGAGGGTATCACGTACTTCTTTTTTTGGGCGATTACATTTACATGTTTTCATCTGTTCTTTTATTTTTTTTTGGGGGGGGGTGTATCCACATTGCCATGATGAAAATGATTAGTATACAAGTGTGTTTCAAACAGAACTTCATGTCAACCCAGGCAACGCTGGGTACCCATGCTAGTATATATATATATCTATCTATATATCTATAAAAGTGAACGTGTCTGTCTGTCTGTCTGTGTGTGTGTGTCTGTGTGTCTGTCTGTCTGTGTACATTTCCCTACGCAATAACTCCTCCGACAATTTTGGGTCTAGACACTTGAAATTTTAGATATAGGTTCCTTGAACCTGGATCTAACTTAATAAAGTGATTTGAGCCCGAAACAATAAATTTTAAGGGGTCATAATAGGGGTCAAAGTTTTAAAAAATTAACCATTTTTTGTTTTTTGCTTTTTTTGCACAGCATACACCTCCAAACACCCGAGCAACGCCGGGCACCCCTGCTAGTATATGTATATATATATATATATATATATATATATATATATATATAATAAAAACATAAAACAAGTATATATATATATGTATATACATATGTATATATATATACATATATATATACATATATATAGTTGTTTTATTGACACTCTGTGTATATATACATATATGGATGGATATATATATATATATATATATATATATATACAAGCAAAAGAACGCGTCGTTGACTGGGTTCAAAAACAGCCTACAGAAAATGGACTCTGATTTATGAAAGTATGATAGGTTATGAAAAGGAAGGGTTGTAAAGAGATAGCTGCGAATTTGGGGGTATCAAATAGATATGAAAAGTCTTTACTAAACATTTTTTTTTTAATTTTTTAATTTTTTATTTCCATACTTTGTGGACTAGGCGCGAACGCAGAACCCACAGTTTTAATGAACCACCGTTCTGCCAGATCAAACATACCCATTCCTGTGTCTCGATACATCTTCTATCATTATATGTAATCAGTTTTTTTTAAAATAGTCAACCATATAGGAGCCTATTCGTGACCAAACACACACATACATTCAGCTTTATATTATACATATTGTATATATATATATATATGTGTGTGTGTATGTGTTGTTTCTTATCTCTCTCTCTCTCTCTCTCTTTATATATATATATATATAAAGTGACAATGAGTGTGTGAGAACACTTTCCGACCTATACACGAAACAAATTTTTGATCTATAGACTTGAAATTTTCTATTTGTGTTATTCAGAATAGTAGAATACCTTCTAATCGGTTTTCATTCGGCAGAAAAGGGTTCTAATGGAGCAAAATTAGCAAATCGTGGGATTTTTCGGATTTTTATGTTTGATAATTGTTTCACGACTGCACATGCGTGGTCGAGAAACATGACAGCTTCTTTATGTTAAGTATTAATAGAGCTGAAACACATTGAAACATCTTGTCAAGCTAGTGTAATGGTTATCAGACTTGACTCAATGCCTTTAGGTTTTGGTTTCGATCTCAGTTCAAATATTTTTTAACTTATAAAAAGTGAACTGTTTAGAAAAAACATAATACTCGCCTAAGTTTCTTTCCATTTTTTCTTTTTTTTCATAATCTTAAAGAATTTAACGCTACGTTTAATATTTATGGTATTTCTGTTTATCATAAATAATAAATATGCAATAATTAGAATATAACATTTATACGTATCTTACGGCCTAGCAACGCTAGTAATGTAATAGACTCTACATTTCTTTTAAAAACAACGACGAGTTTCTTATATACCTCTCCATTTAATAATACAATCAAGCCTGACTAACGCATGCGCACGTAACATTTTCGTTATTTATTTACTTACGTTGCCTTTCGCATTTTTACATACATTATTTACGTTGGCTTAACCCTTTTCATAAATAATAAAAAAAATCGTAACTAAACCGTTTATTGATGATTTAACTCTTTTCATGAATAAAAAAAAGTTCTTTTCTTAAGAATAATAAAAGGAACAAGTTACTAAACATTTATTACGTTGGCTTAACTCTTTTCATGAATTATTAAAAAAAACAAGTAACTAAACCGTTTATTGATAATTTCTCACTTACAAAATGTTTTAATTTACATGAGCGGATAAGTCTGCTGGTCGCTATGGAACTCAACGGCCACCCAAAAAGTATTTTGTTATATAGGAACGTGAGACGGGCCTTAATGGAAAATTTTATCAAAATTCCGGGATGCTATTTTTTTTTCAATAACACATAAGAAATTAAGAATTAGACAAATTTATTTTAAGTAGGCTTCGCCAGGGAAGCTTTTAAAAATAAAAAAAATTAAGATAAACAAATGGTGCTAGTGCACTTACAGATCCGCGCTATTTTTTAAATCGTATTTCAAATTTAATTATAGTTTTATGACATGTTTTTTTATTCAATTGCAAGGTTAAAGTACAAAATATATATATATATATATATATATATATATATATATATATATATATATATATATATATAATTTAAAAAATAGGGAATTTTTTTTTACCCATCTATTAATTAGATAGTGAAATGTTGTAATTCGAAAGTCGTCAACGTGTGGTGCACGTGAAAGGCTCATTTCTACTGGAAATGAAATGGCAGACAGTCTCGCAGTTACGAAAAATATTTTTATTTTATTTAATATATTTTTATAATTTGCGATCTTAACGATCTTACGATCTTAATTTATTTTAATAGCATGCAAACATTCCTTGACTTTACCAATTTAATTGAAATTTTCAGAAAATTTATCTGTAATGTAGAAATATGGTTTTATCGCCTTTGAATGAACCAAGAATTACATTTTTATATATATAGATTATTACCGTTTTATCTGTTTTAGTTACACCTGTTTGTGTTACCGGATGTGCAACTAAAACAGATAAAACAGTAATAAAAAATATATATGTGCTCTGCAATAGTATTGAGCAGCTTTTTCAGGTTTTTACTAATTACCAGTTTTGCTCTATATATATATATATATATATATATATATATATATATATATATATATATATATATATATATATAATCCGGCAGCCCGGCGTTGCCCGGTTGTACAATACGCTTAAACGCGATATTTTAATTTATGCAGATTTTGTATGAATTCTTATAGAATCAACACTCTTTTGGTTATTACATATTACAATAAATTACGAAGAATAATCATCAAAATATGTCTGTGTTTGTGTACAGTATCGTGTCAGCTAATATTTGAGCTTGACGATAAATGCCCTGGAAAAGTCACGTCTGATTAATGTTTAGTTTTAAAATATAAAAACGAAAACATGATTTGCGGCGATTTTTAATGGTATATCTTTTTATCATAAGTTGAACTCGCTAATAAGAAACAAATTAAATAAAATGGTGAGGTACAGGGATCATTCGATCTATAGTCCAGTGCTATGCCACTCAGCTATATCTCCAGATGGCAGGAAATCTGTTTATTTATTTTTTATTTTTTTTTAAGATATGAAATGATTTACTGAGATTTTATTATCTCCATTTACTGGTGTAACGTCAAAAAATGAATCTTACTTATCTATAAGAGAAAATCTATTTAAAAGATCTGATTTTTCGATTTTCGATACTTATCGGATGAGTTTCTGTACAAAATATATCTAAGAACACTGCCAGACATATAAATTAGCTTTAAGTGAAATTTGCAAAAGATAGACTCAGCCGTTTCGGAAGCTATGAGGAAGGAACTTATGCACATACATACAAAAAGTGACTTTTATATGATAATGTGTATATATATATATATATATGTGTGTGTGTGTGTGTGTGTGTGTGTGTGTGTGTGTGTGTGTGTGTGTGTGTGTGTGTGTGTGTGTGTGTATTCGTCGGAACATTTTTTTATCCAATAAGTCAATTAATCTCCCGTATCACTGAATAGTTTTACTTACAAGAACAAGCAATAGTAACAATATTCTTAAAGAGATCATCAGTTGTTTACCATGAAACAGTTTCGGGGATTTAAATTCAAAAGAGTCTATTAAATTATGGCTCCCCAGCAGTTCTGATCAAAAACCTCCTCTCTCGAAACACATGAACAAAAATATTTTTAATACTGGATCTAGTTTTTCCTCCAGATAAATTTGGCTAACCAATTCTGTCACCCGTCCCTTTCTCCACAAGTGCCTATTTACAAACTACTGTTTTGATATAGTATTTGGTTGAATCCATTCTACTACCTATCACCTCCTTCTTTGTTATTAGTATTATTTTTATATATTTACATTCGTATCTGCTCGTATCATCTCTATAATTATTGGTTTATAAAATATATAAGATATATTGATTTGATTTAACGTATAGAAATCTAATGGGTACTTTATCATTATGTAGTTTTAGGAACTATGCTCAAAAGAAAATTAAATACAAAATTGGTTGTGTATAATTTACGTATTGTAGACGATTGTTATTCCGCTGGAAAATTCTCGAATCCATTAATCACTTCAGTTCGAAGGAAAGTGACTTTTATTGCTTTCGTTCTTTATTACGAATAAAACAGGCAAAAATATTTTGAAACAAATCGGATATTTTAGTTGTCCTTCTGATGCGGACATTCATGGAGAGTTATTTAAGTATTGTACTAATGTGTCCCTTTTAAAGTCTTATAACAGCTCGTTAATGGGAAATATGTATAAATCAATCGATATATTTTATCAGTTAAGTGTCAATCTAAAAAAAAGAAACCGACTTTGAAATAACGTCACCAGGTTTATCTAGCACGTGGCACTCATAGCGTAAATTTTTACTCTTGGGAGTGACGCTTCCACATTATAAACACACACACACACACACACATACATATTATATATATATATATATATATATATATATATATATATATATATATATATATATAATATGTATGTATATATATATATACATATATATGTATTAAGTAAAAAAATGAATAATAAAAGTTACATCTAACTTTACATCAGAACAATAACCAAAAGTCGAAGAGAGAATGAAGAAAAGGAAACCTTTCTAGGCCATGGCATTTCGAAGCTAAATGCTTCTCATTAGATGGGTCAGAATAAAGCACAATATAGATATACATAGAAACTGGCTTAATAACATTTAACTTGGAAATGAGAATGAATGAGAAATTAAGAAAGTGCGATGCCTCCGATCAGTCCCGAGAGACAATGGATACCCTCTGTAAGGGTAGCTGCACGTGTAATTGTGAGGCAAGGGTTGTGCAAACTCAACCCACACCTCCCCTGAACAGACACTGCTTCAGTCCAGTGACAAGTAGAAGTGCTAGATGACTGGAAACAATGCCGAGATAAGCGAAGAGCAGATACAGCACATGCAATTTCCATATGTTCACCCATTTTAGTACTGACCAGGCACAACGTTGCTTAACTCCAGTAATATAACGGGAACCGATGTATCAACGAAAATTGTGCTGTAGTAAGTATAAAATATAAAGGATAAGATAGCGACCTTTGAGAACAGAAAAAAGTAATGAAAAATATTAAGATGATAAATAATAAGTGGAATGAGATAAGTATACGAGAAGAGGAAGGAAAAATCTGAGAATAAAAAATAGAAGGCTTATATATATATATATATATATATATATATATATATATATATATATATATATATATATATATATATACATACATACATGTGTGTGTGATAGTGAAAAATATGATAAAAAGAAAATAGAGGTCACTATGAAGTAATGTTGGTTATTAAAGAAGGGCAAACGGTATGAAAAGGAAAAGATTGTGAAGAGAAAGGAGAAAGTGAAGAGGGTAAAAATGGAGATAGAAAAAGAAAAATAGGACGCGGAAATATATATAACTTAAAGAAACAGCTCACATGCTCGGACATAACAACCTACTGAGCAAACCAAGTATAGAGCTGAGTGCAATTTGGACACCTCTGATAGAGAAAGAAAACCTTGAATAACAACATAGGTTTAACATTAACAAAAACCAACTAAGAATTGTCCTAGTGACATATGGCCGAGTGGTCCTAGACGTTGTATACAAGTTTACAGTTACCCAAAAAGTTCAATCCTTAACGAAGGCATTGCTTAACGAAGGCAGTAAAAAGTAACATTCAAAACAGAGAATCAGCAACTATGTCCCAGAGCCCAGCTGGAGTCCGAACACGGTACCTCCGTAATAATAATAAAGGGTTGTGTTCGAGACTCCTAACAAACGGTTCCCCAGTTCAATACAAAACACCTGATGAAGGCCGGACTATAACAACCAAGATGAGGAAGTCAGTCCGACAATCTCTATATATATATATATGTATGACACAATCACGTTGACTCACCGGTTCTCGCCAGTTCAGCGTTGATCCTGACCAGTATCATTGATCATTAGGTGTTATATAGTCGTAGAAATTTCCAGGTTAGTATCTGGGGCGCATTAATTCACTGGGAGAGATGCAACCCTAGTCTTCGTTAAGACATGAGAAGGAAACTCTAATGTAACAATCTGCGGTCCACTGTATACTCTATCCTGGACCGACCACTGTATACTCTATCTGCACCGACAAAGATTAGCAGTAATACCAAAAAGTGTGGTTTGTTCTACACAAAGCCTTCACCACCAAATCATCTCTCTATAGTCTCTAATTAGCTAATTAGCCACTAGCTATATATATATATATATATATATATATATATATATATATATATATATATAGCTATATATATATATATATATATATATATATATAGCTAGTGGTTACAAATAACTTTTATTTTTAAAACATTCGTTTATAAGTGCTATATATATATATATATATATATATATATATATATATATATATATATATATAGCTAGTGGTTATATATATATATAATTATAAGTGCTATATATATATATATAGCTAGTGGTTATATATATATATATATATATATATATATATATATATATATATATATGTTTTAAAAATAAAAGTTATTTGTAACCACTAGCTATATATATATATATATATATATATATATATATATATATATATATATATATATATATATATATATGTATAACTAGTGGTTACAAATAACTTTTATTTTTAAAACATTCGTTTATAAGTGCTACGAATTGCAGTCCTTTACATGAATTTTTGTGTTCACATTTTTGTCGGCTTTCTTGTGGGTTGGAAATAAGATGATTAAAACTATCGTGAAAACAACAAATAAAAAGGCAGTGTGCAGTGAGTGTCCAGTAATGTGTATACAGTACTTACAACGTAGGTATAAAATATACTGTCGTCTATGAATCGTCTCTCCTGAAATATATGTATGAAATACATACTTTATTATTATTGTATGAGTGCGTATGTGTGAGTTTTTGTGGGTGTCTGACACATTCAAATTGACAGTTTAACATAAGCAGGACAAATAAAGATAATGAGAAACAGTTCTTTAATTCGAGTTCTGGTACCTTTTGTTTTACTCTTAATTTCTTCCGTGGATGCGCATGACCTAGAGACGATGGAAATAATAATAATAAATTTTTTTTTTATTATTATTCAATTTTCACCCCAAACAAGGCACAGTTTCACTTTGAAGCAGAGGGCTACTATTAGGGAATTAATTAGCGGGGTCATTATGAAGGGAGAAGAGTAGAAAGATGTTTGTTAACATTACACTTGAACTTCTGCATATCATTGCAGTTGGGAAAGCAGAATCCCGGAAGGGAGTTCCAAAGACCCGCAGTTCTGGGGAAGAAACTATTGGAGTAAAAGGCTTTCTTGCACCTAGGGATCTCCACTGTAAAGGGATGAGACTTAGTAGCTTGTCGGGTTTGTCGGGGGTAGTTACGTCGGGGAGGTACAAGTGTTTGCAGTTCGTCAGAGCATTCACCATTAAAGTATTTGTAGAACAGGCAGAGGGATGCAACATCTCGTCGATGGGACAGAGGTTGAAGCCTAGATGACAGTTCAAGACCTATCAGGTTGGCGACTCTTTTTTGAACCCTGTCCAGGAGCGAGAGACAAGCAGCAGATGCACCAGTCCAGATGTGACAACAGTACTCCATACATGGGCGAATGGTTGCCTTATAGAGGTATAGGATACTGGCAGGCATAAGTAGTTTTCTAGCACGGTAGAGGGAGCCAACCTTCCTTGCAGCAGCCTTGGCAATGCTCTCAATGTATCTATTCCAGTTCATATTCCCTGTAAACTTTAGGCCGAGGAGTTTAAAAGAAGTACTTTCAGGCAATGTGTTCTTGGCCATTGCTATTGGTGGTAGAGAAGGTATCTTGTAGTTATTGAAGGAAGCAAGCTTAGTCTTAGCAGCATTGAATGTGACCACCCATTTTTGTCCCCATTCCACTACGGATTGGAGGTCATCCTCTAGTTTTTCTGCCATTTTCTTGGATATGTGTTCATTTGTTTTCCCCTCATATCTGTTATAGAGAGTGGTGTCATCGGCAAATATACCCATCTCCGAAACAATATTATCAGGGAGGTCGTTTATGAATATCAGGAATAATAGTGGTCCAAGGATAGACCCCTCAGGTACTCCCGCATTTATGTCATATTGTTTGGATGTATGTCCGTCGAGGACAACTTTGATTTTTCTATTACTTAAGAAGGATTTAATTACGTTATGAATTCTTCCAGTGATTCCATATGATCTAATTTTCCTTAGAAGACCATCGTGCCATACCCTGTCAAAAGCCTTAGATATATCAAGGGCCACCGCTCTACCCTCCCCTGTTTTATCCAATGAACGGTATATACGTTCAGAAACTACAGTTAAGATATCTGCTGTTGAACGGGCTTGCCTGAATCCATATTGTTTGTCAGTCAGGAGTTTAGCAGTTGTTAGGTGCTGGACTAGGGCTTGATTAACTAAGGACTCAAATATTTTGGCGAAAAGCGGGAGGAGGCTAATGGGGCGATAATTTAGTGGGTCAGTTCTTTCACCAGAATTCTTGAAGACTGGTACCACAGAGGCGGTTTTCCAGCAGTCGGGAAAACAAGATTCGTTAAGGCATTTATTGTAAAGTTTGGACAGAACTGGAGCAACCTCGGCAGAGCATTTTTTTAATAGCACAGCCGGGATGAGATCTGGTCCACATGCTTTTGAGGTGTCTAGGATTTTTATAATAGCATGTACCTGAGAAGGGGTGATTTTCAAATCGTCAAGTGTAGCGTCTGTTCGCAGAGGAAAATCAGGGAGTGAGTGGTGTACCGAGTTCAGTGTGGAGTTTGAGGCAAACCGACTGGCAAGCAGATTAGCCTTGTCAGTTGCCGTGCAAGCAACCTCATGATTGTTTGTTAGTGGGGGAATAATTGACTGTCCATTATTAACTACGCTGTTGTAGATTTTCCAAAAATCCCGGGTTCCTAATTTCTGTGCTTCGATGCGCTTTCTGGTGGTTTCAGAGTAATCTGTCTTAGCTGTGTCTATCACTCTCTTACAATTATTTCTAGCTTCTATAAACTTCTGTTTATTTGAGCTGGACTTATGTCGGTTGAATCTGCGGAACGCATGCTGCCTTTGACAAATGGCAGCTGCACAAGCAGAAGTAAACCATTGGGGGGAGTGGGGCTTGCTATAGTATTTCCGTGCGGGAACATGTGCTTCAATAGCAGTTTTGAACCATTCAGTTGTCTCATTTGCACACTGTTCCGCTGGAAGAGTAAAGATATTTTGCCATGGGGCATCTTTGATGAGCTCCCTGATGGCTTCCGAATCAGCCTTTTTGTAATACCTCGTTTTGAGTAGTGGGTCTTCAGTTTTAGGGCGAGAATTTAGGGTGATTTCTACCATTATCACAGCGTGATCAGCATTTCCGAGTGGGCTGTGGGCATTTGTTGTACAGTCATTGGGAACCGTTGTCAGAAAGAGATCTAGAAGTGAGGCATGTTGATAGTGCTGGTCTGGGAAACGTGTCGGAAATGTAACCAACTGAGATAGGGAATGAGATATAGAGAAGCTATGTGTTGCGCTACCAGCTACGTCTGTGTTATTTGAGAATCCTAGCCAGTTACTGTGGTGGACATTGAAGCCACCAAATACATGTATTTGTGCGCTAGTATCGAGGGAGAGTGCTATATCTATGCTGTCTGAGACTTTGTTTATTAGGGTACAGTCTTGGTTTGAGGGAGAGCGGTAGAGAAAATACAAGTAGCTAATATTGTGTTGCATATTTAGTCTGAAGCACATAAAGGCCTGGCCCTCTGATTCTAGTTTTATTTCTCTAGTTAGGGGGGGGGTTTCGAATATAGACTCCAAGTCCATGCATATGTCTGTCCGAGTCCTTACGGTAGAGTGGGAGATAACCAGGCATGTTAAAGTGGTTAGAGGGAATGGAGGAGTGAAGGTTAGTTTCACTTAATGCTAAGATATTCGGGGTGTTTACAAGGAGAAATGACTCAACATCATCTAAGTTAGTTCTAAGCCCGCGCATATTAGTAAATGCAAGCCTCAAGGGAGAAGGCAGGTTGGTTTTCTTTGAGTTTGGTCCTGGTTTAAACGTAACTTTTGCTTGAGCTGTCATTTCATTTTATTTTATTTAAAAGTTTCAGTTAGGGTGGATGAGTGAGGGGGTGCTGGACAAGTAGTTGTGCAGAATACCAGACATGCAATACAAGTAGACCATCAGCTGTCCTCACCCACAGGATTGTGGCCTCAGGAAAGCCCACCGGGGATGAGTGCAGGGTCCCTTTCCATGCGCGACATGGCACTACAAACATCCCGATATTTTACAACTGTTGATGGAGCAGCCGCTTTAAGTGCTACCAAAGAGTTAGGGCTCTTGTACTATCAGTCGGAAACAGCAGCCAGGAACTTTCAATCCGGTACCCTCAATCCATTAGGCAAAGCCAGCCCAGTCCAACTGCACCGACATATATGGCACTGAAGCACCCCACTATGTCCAGTTTAGGGGGATGGGATGTGGCGGGAGTGGGGAAAAGCGGCGTTCATTGCCCTAGTCAGGAAACAAGGTCAACCACTGGGTGATTCAGACGAGTCCCTGTGATAGTACCTCTACGCCTGGCCAATAGGCAAAGAAGGAGTATGAAAGCCGAGCGATAGACAGAGTCTATGTCCTCCTTAAGAAGTTTAGGTTTGCCAACCGGTGATTTGTTTGAGTCACCAGCTCTAGGAAGGTTGTCGTCCAGGACTGAAGAGACCTCCCTCCCCTAGGTTTAGTTTCAGAGTTTTCCTTCTCCTAGACGGATGACCTGGGAAGACCTACGGGTCCATCAGCTCCGAGTGGGTTCGCCCCGCGCCTGGGTCCTAATCCAGGTATTTCTGCGACCCCGCATGGGTAGTTAATATTCATTGGTTATTTAGGTTAATATCTCCTGGAAAAATCGGGCATGTAGGTTAGCTTCTACAGAAGATTTTCACTCCTCAAGCGTGGTTTAAAAAGGGCATTATTATGCTTTCCATTTTCATTTTTACTGGGAGAGGGTATAGGTAAAAATTCATGCAGTGGAAGCAGCTAAATTTGCTACAGTATTGGATCGAGAGAGACGAGTTAATGTATGGTTAGATATAGTTTTGTAAGTTTAGCAATGTATGGTTAGATATGGTTTAGTAGGTTTAGGAATGTATGGTTAGATATGGTTTAGTAGGTTTAGGATTTGGATAAAGTGTTAGAGTATGATCTACTTGCTATTAGAAATTCTGATTTGGTGCCCAAACCGGACATTTAGTAAGACTGAAAGATAAGATATGTTCAGTATAGATACAAGAGAACATTTGATATGGAGTACAGTTATACCTGATAGATATAGGTTATTGCATATTCTGTAAGTATAGTTAAAGTATAGATGGATGGATAAGTAGTATTGTATACGAATGCATGGAATTTTAGACAATTTGAGTAAGTTGCCTTTAGACTACAACGAAGGAGAATGACTTCGCCTTTCTCTTAATATCCGGAAGTTTTTATTTCAATGAGTACCGGTTTAGTTTGTGTAATAATTATTGCAATACTATCTCTTAATAAAGAGATATTAATGGTTACTGTTCATTATAGATTACTTTAATATATTTAAAATAAATAATAATAAAACATTTCCATGCGAAACAGTAACACCAGACAACTTCTTGTTAGCGTATATCTCTTTCTTTTTACCATTCCATGATTCCGCAAGGTTCAAAGTTACAACGCTCAAGTTCTCCTTGCTAGTTTTTTTTTTTTGTATTTTTTTGTATTTTTTTTTTTAACATCCTGACTGTAAACGTTCCCGGGACGCAAGAGACGACCCCTTGCCGAGTGAATGGCTCGATCTACTGGAAAAACTCTTCTTTGCCTCGAAACTCTCTCCCACACATAACAAGACATCGTTGCTGCTTACGTAATGCTTATGTTTGTAAAAAGGTCAATAGTTTGTTATCGTTAAACTATTTTTTTTATTGTAAACAGTTAACTCTTATTTTGCAAATATCCTCGACATATTTTGCTTATCGTAAATTCCTAACTATAACTTTATTATTCTTTTGATCTATTTCTTATCCCTTTTTTTATTGTAAATAATTATTATTTGTCAAATAGTCACTTGATTTTATTCAAATATTAAAATTGTATCTAAACTAGCTACGTACCTGACCTTCTACTAAAACAGGGTCCCAATCTGCCACAATATAAGTAATCTATTTTAAATTACATAATGAACCCAGTTCAAAATTCTCGAAAGGTAAACGACTCTTAGTCAAGGCCTATAAGGGAATCATGTGAAATATGCAAATTATGTAAAACGCATTGCATATAAATAAATAGCATAACATATAAATAAATAGCATAAGATATATGATTTATGTATTTAAATGTTATGCTATTTATAAGGGAAATAAAAAGTTAAGCTTAACTTTACGTTAGACAACCTCATAAAACGCATAAAATTAAATAACAACGATTAAATAAGTAAAGGAAACCTCGTTTCCCTTATTTGTCCTTCACACTTCACCTTCCGTGGAAGTTATCTCTGACAAAGGGGGAATAAGTGCTGCCTTCTTGGTCTGAATCTATCCATTTAACACTTATCGCTAACTATTTTTCATCCTGAAGTGTTATATTAGCTGCTTAAATCAAGTGGCTTCATATCTTGTCTGGGGGCGATTTCCATAAAACAAACATTAATACATCATTTCAATAATAATGCTAACCTCGATAATTTCATTGCTGAGCACTCTATTGATATTGCATATTTATTTGTAAAAGATAGAAACTCTTGATTGCTACAATGCTTACAATGATCATTTAAATTGCACTCATTGTCACATGTTTGTGGTGATAACTTTAAGGGTCAGACCTAAACCTGTTGTGAACAGGGGTCTTTTTATATCAGCTTCAACGACTTACTTCTCTAGATACACTGAATTAATGTGATACAACGAAACATTCCGTTTAATGGTTACTAATATATGGGGTTTTTAAAAAACATTTTACCTTATAGTAGCTAAATGATTGGAGATTGTGTCTTTCAAATCTGATTGAAATTGAAACCTAAGATTATTCGTATACATTTATGCTGACGATACACCATCTATGGCTACATAGCAAAGGCAGTAAATGACCATGTTCTCTCTGATTCTCTCTCCTCGGAACTTGAGCACGTGGTACAATAGGGAAAGAGGTGACTGGTTACTTTTAATGCATCTAAAACCAAGCTTCTATCTTTACATCATCAACGCTCTGAGCCCCATCGGGTATCAATTGAAATGAATAGCTCTCGTCTTGAGGAGGCTTCATGTTTTGACAAACTTCTGGGCTTGATCTTTACTCCTGATCTGAAATGGAACACGTACATCAAATTTGTTGCTGGAAAAATGGTGGGGTCCTTCTACCGTTCCCGCAGATATCTCACTGCTGATGCAATTCTCTATCTATATAAAAGCCAGATACGTCCAAGGATGGAGGACTATTGCCACATCTGGGCAGGAGTTGCTAGAAAGACTTTATCTAGCCTTGACAGAGTTCAAAATATACTTCGTAGCATAGTTAATGGTGCCGTTTTCTTTTTTCTGCAACCTCTTTCGCAGAGAAGAAGCGTTGCGAGTCTGTCTTTGCTTTATCGTTATTTTCATGGCAAGTGCTCGTCTTAACTCCAATCTATGGTTCTCCTTCGCCAAACTTTCACGAAAAACAATCGTTTAGCTGAAACCACTGTAATAATTTCCCCCACTCTTTATCTGTGCCTAAACCTAAACGTAGATCCCGAACAAAACTCCTTTCCTAGAACTGCACGCCTGTGGAACTCTATTCCGTTTGCCTGTTTTCTATCAGACTACAATTTGGCAGTCTTCTAGTCCAACATAAACAAATTCTTGATGAACCGTCCCCTTAAATAATCCAATTGATCAAATGTCCACTACTAACGATTACTATATTATCTTATTGACTAATTTACACTCAATAACACTTATCCTCGACTGGTATCTATGCCTTTATAAGTGATGCCTCCTATGTAAAAAAATAAAAACATTGAAATCTTATTAGTTGTCTGTCCTTGTAATGAATAATATGTTCTATCCAGAACCCATCTTAACCCGCCTTCCTGCAACATGAACGCTGAAATTGTCGATAACTCCTCCTATAATGTCAGCTGAAATGCGCCTAATCTCCGTTCATATCTTGACTTTCAAATATTGAGTCTGTTATCATAGATCATTTATTCGAAGTAACTCAACAAGTAGTCTCATGAGTTCAATTTAGAGTAATAAGTATGACACGAAATGTATCTATTATTAGGAAAATACCGGCGAAAAATTCTAAATATCTGTCTAAACAATCAGTTTGTGCTTCATATTGCTTGTAGAGAACTGTGCCTATATCACTTCCCTTTTTCTTATCAGTGAAGGAAGGAACTTGTTGGCATGTAACAGTCTTTGCCTACATTTACTTGATCCTCATTCTCCTCCATAAAATAGTCTGACCCGATCATGCCATTTCGTTTTATGTTACAACATACTGTCGACTAAAACGTCGGTGAATATGTTCATTGGGCTAATTTTTAATCCAGAAGTATATATTCTGTATGTTGATGTAGCGATTGCAAGTGATTAAATAACTTACTTACTAAATAGTTTCCCAACGAATGATAAAAAATATAAAAATTGAATTTTTTCATATGGTTTTAAAGGTTAAAAAAACATTCAAGACTATATATATATATATATATATATATATATATATATATATATATATATATATATATACTAATACTAGCCTGGGTGCCCGACGGTGTCCGAGTGTTTGGAGGTATGTGTTGAGCAAAAAAAAATGGTAGTGGGCAGGCATGCTCGAACTCGTACTGTGAATGAGAAAAAGTACGGGAAAAAAGTGACGTCTTTGCCGTTCCATCCATCGGCAAACAGGAAGTGGAGTATGTTTTAAGTAAGGCTAGTCAATCGAAAAAGAGGGGATGACTTTCCAAAATATCGGCGAAAAAAAGCGACCCATCCTTGTAGAAAAGTATTCAGTTGAGTGTGAAGGAATTGATGTTTTTAGCCAATTTTTCGACATTGTCGTCCGAAGAGTCGAGCTTATAAACGATACCGATCTTGTGAAAATCCACCCCCTTCTGTCGAAAATTTTAGACATACATACATACATACATACATACATACATTTAAACAGACAGGTGAGATTTATATTATAGATTATATTTTTATCTACTGTATATTATATTATATGGTTGTATATATTTCTTTGCTAACACTTTCCTATGTATTCACTACTCGACTGCCCCCTTTTCTCCTATCTTATTTCTATTTACATTCTCAAGTTCCTGCTGCTGTACGCATTTCTAATCATTTCTAATCTAATGTTTCTTTTTTCTAGATTTTAAATCTGGCTCCGTCTCATCTTCTTACTATAGAGCTAATTCTCTATTGATTATTATCCAATATATTGTAATTATTTCAAAAGTTATTAAAAAATATTAGTTAGGTACCTTCCGCTAAAATCGATACCACAACGTTTAGCACTATAGATATCGTCGTTATTTATCCATCCAGTTTCGTTAACATCAAAGGCTTAAAAAATTAAACAACTTTGAGCTATGAATGTTTAATTTTGCAGAGGTAATGATTTATTTGACTTACCCTTCCAAGATCAACTGTTTTGTTTTCAATTTTGTTTCCTTGGCAGCAATTTTGCCACAAAAAAAACAAAAAACAAATAGAAAATGTGCTACAGGACTGAGTATTCTATATCTCAAATTTCAACTCTGAAGATGAAATATTCAGAGAGGAGTTTAGTAGAGAATTTTAACACAAGGTTACTTTATATATATATATATATATATATATATATATATATATATATATATATATATATATATATGTATATATATATTATATATATATATATATATTATATATATATATATATATATATATAGAGAGAGAGAGAGAGAGAGAGAGAGGCGATCGCTACAAGGGTATTTTTTTAGAAAAATAACTGCACATTTAGCATTTGTTTTACGGTATTCAGTGATAAATAACATCTCTACAGTTAAATATTTCGAGATTTATAAAGAATCGGAATCGGTAACTGTATCGGAATCGGAAATATAGTATGGAATCGGTAATTGTATCGGAATTGGGAAAATATAGGAATCGTCCCATCACTAATATATATATGTGTGTGTGTGTGTGTGTGTGTGTGTGTGTGTGTGAGAGAGAGAGAGAGAGAGAGATAAGTCATAGATTAGAAATGAAGTGAATTGTCCTGTCAGATATTACATTGAAGTAATACTTTCAGGACGATCCTAGCCAAAAAGGTAAAGTTCAATATATACAAATAGAGCAATATATAAGTTTAATGATTAAAGTTAGATTCTGTAGATTAAAATATATACAAATATATTTAAATTAAGAATTTATTGTTTAAACAAGGAATATATGGAGAACAATTATAGGAAATAAACATAATTTTATATGTGTGCGTGTGTGTGTGTGTGCGTATATATACTTTTGAAAGCGTATTTATGTATGTGTGTGTGTGTACTTAATGCAATTTCAAATTTCACAAGAGATTTAAGCGTTTTTCCAACACGAAGCATATTAGTCGGAATAAATGCTGATATGCTTGACTTCATATCACACCTTTGCTTGGACGTGTGAATTGATAATTTCATTCTGAAAATGTATCTCCATACACTCCATGCGTTTCTACATTTATAAACTGATTTGAACCATTTTTTATTTATGTATTTTATTTTTTGACGAATTCTTTGGAGCCGACGATAACTCAATTGGTTTCATTTTATATACTTTGTGTTTAGACGCGGATCAATAATCGGACAGGTCACCCCGACTTTGCGGAAAAAACGACGCAAAGTCGATCGCAGGAGAAGGTTTTCATGCAACAAAAACAAAATTAATTCTTTTAATGACACGGTTTGGGTTTTCAAGCAATAACATTACAATGGTATTAAAAAAACATTACGATGGTATTAAAGACAAATTCAAAAAAGTCGTAAGATTTGAATGTTTGTGACACTATGTTTTCAACAATTTGTCGATTTTTATATAATGAAACTACGAATATAATTTCATGTCTCGAACATTTGCTGTCATGTATTGAAAATAAATACAAGTTGGATTACAATAACAAACGTTTTGTAAACACCGACCTTGAATTATTATATATAATTTTTTTTAGATGAGGATTAATGATTTGTATTATTTGGATTATTCAGACTACTATTCTCATCTTAAATGTTATTTTCACAATTTTTCGACCAGACACACAAGGATGCGTGGCATAACGGATAAAGTATGAGGTAAAAATTCAGTTCTAAGTGACATACTTCTGGGGGTTGACGATTTAGTCCTCATTACAATTGCAAATTGCTTCTCTGCGAATTAAATAATTAGATCCGTTCGTAATTCCATGAAAAACGTCGGAGATTACATCGGTCGAAACGTTGCGAAAATAACACTTTAGACTAGAATAGTAATTCAAATAATCCAAACAATAAATACTTTAGATGCAGTTATAATTTTACGATTCCATATATATTTCTATGAGGTGCTTTCAGGAAGTTTCCAGACTTTTTTTTTTTTTGTAAAGGCATTTAAAATTGTTGTAGAATCTTGAAAATTCAGTATGTTATTGTTATGTATCTTGTGATATGAATGGCAATTTTTTATGATTCCAGATTCAAATAAACAGAAACAGCAAAAATTGCAATACACCTTACTAAAGCCTGATTGTCACAGCTGGTGAATTTCAAAAATGCTATCTAGACGTGAGTAAACTTTAGAGCAACAATATGCAATAAAATTTTGTTTTACACTTGGAAAAATTTCATAGAAACATATGACACGCTTCAGCATGCTTTTGGACTGTTTTGCATGAATCGAGCATTAGTTTTTGAATGGCATACGAGATTCGAAGAAGGCAGAGAATCATGAAGGGATGATGAGAGGCGTGGAAGTAGCAAGGTAGTCAGAACACTAAAGTTGATTGGTCAAACAAAGAATTTCATGGATAAAAACCGTCGTGTGTTTATAGAGACAATAAGTGCACAGTTTGATGTCAGTGTTAGAACTGTACACATAACTATTAGCGAAGAACTGAAAATGCGGAAGAGTTGCGCGAAATTTGGACAATGCATCAGTCTACAACTGCATCCTTCTCACAGACTATTTGATCAAGATAGGCATCAAGATTATTCTTTACCCTCATTATAGTCCAGACCTTGCTCCCTGTAACATTCGGTTATTCTCTAAGTTCAAGTAAAACCTTAGAGGCTTTATCGTTATTGTTATCGTTTATTATTGTCGTTATGAGACAATAAGGGATATGAAAGAGGCTGTGACGAGAGTCATTCACACGAGAGGAATCCATGGCGCCTTCCAGAAGTTGTTCGAACTTTACAAGTGCATTTCAGCCGAGGGATATTATTCGAAGGGGACTAGAGTTTAATGTGTGTATTATTATAAAAGTGCCCATACGAAACTTATTGGAAGCTTATTGAAGGCACCGCGTACAGTATTTTTCCATTGTTTTTGCATAACTGTACGTCATTTATTTGTTCATAAGGAATACAATATTTTCTAGTCTGCGTTCATGCTTTATATAAACAAAGATTCAACATTTTACTTTACATCAACTGATTTATAACTTTTTATAGAAATCAAAACGGAAGTCTGTTAAGAACTTGTATTAACGTTACACACGTTTACACACGCGTTTACACCCAGGGGCCACACATTATAGACTCAGACGCAAAAGAAGGCAAACAATAGGAAAAAGGAAAAAAACTCAACCCTGTTTTTACGAAAATACCTTTATTACTCATTCTCCCACCACGCGTGACTTCTCGTTACGTCACCCACGTCTCTAACGTGATCGTCTTCTCTAACGTGCCCTCTCTCCTTTTGGTAGTCTTTTTTCTTTTTCCTTTCCATGACGTGATTTCACACACAGCTCGTCATTTGCATACGCCCGTCTGCGCTTTGCTACATATGCAATAGTTAATTTCTTGGAAACGTCTTGTGCGAAGAAGGATTGCAAAATTTACCGAAACTTACATAATTAAAAACCATCAAAGTAAAAATTGGTAAATGTAAAAGTAAGAATTAAAGAAGGCCTCCAGTATCATTGGCTTCGGATAAGACATACACTTTGTTTATTAAATTATTGATTATGGAACGGAACTGTTTTAATATTGATTTGTTTGGGTTTTAGTCTATGTAAAGGTAGGAATAAATTATTTACTTTCATTCTAATCGATTAATGTTAGACAAACAACACTTAAAGAAGATTAAAGAGTAAACTGATTGATATCTTTTGTTTGTTTACATATATAACCGGTTGCAAAAGTTTATATTATGCACTAGAAAATATCACTCGAAGAAGAGGGATATTTAAATTATTTAAGATGGCTAGGAGTGAGCGAGATGGAAATTTTCGAAGAATATTCTACACTATTTTATTTTACAGAAGAGCTAGCTCTGCTTTATATATATATATATATATATATATATATATATATATATATATATATATATATATATATACACTCGTGAGCAACAAAAAATGGGCCAAACAAATTTTATTGTGCTAAAAGCTATATTGTACAAAGAACAATTGAACAAGGAAACTTAAACGAGACTAATAACACAGAACAAAACATTTACTTTTATAAATGCTTAGGATGGAATCGCATTCCCTTTTGATTTCTTAAAAAGATCAATCCTTTTAGACATGCTCTCAACCAAAGTGGAACACTGTGAAGAGGTGATGCTATTTCATTCGCTTTGCACAGCTTCCCATAATTTGTCATTATTCGAAAACTTTCTTCCATTCAATGCCAAATATTCTCAATTGGGTTTAAATCGAGGCTTTGATCTGACCAAAATATCACATTAATTGAATCATCAGAAAACCATTTCTTGTGATTTTTACAGTGTGTGCAGAGGCATTATCGTGTTGAAAAATAATGTTCTGAGATATTCCCAGCTTCTGGATACTTGATAACAGTCCTATTTCTAATATCCGAATGTATCCTTTGCATTGATTGACTTCTCACATCTAATAAGTTCCCCAACTCCTGCTGCAGTAAAAGTTCCCCATACCATTATCTCTCCATTCCGGTGTTTAACTGTCGTTTTTTTGCAATTGGTGGAAATCTTTCTCCAGTTCTTCGATTGCACCATTCGGGAGTATCGGGAGCATCAATAACAAGACAAAATCTTGATTCATCTAACCAGAAAACATTCCTGAATCAGTCTGTATCTTTCTTGCCAGAATACGAGAAAAATCTTTCTATCATTGATATTCTTCTTAGATAAAAATGGCTTCTTTGCACACCTTTTAGAAAAAACATCGCATTTCTTTAATTCGTCTAGATATCGTATATCTAGAAAGAGAATTACCAGCCCCTGATTTGAATTCTTTGCTATGGTCAATATAAATTGAAGAGTTGAAAGAAAACTTATGTCTGTAGTCATCCTTCAAAGTAAATGCTCTAGGGTGACCAGATCCCGATTTCCTTTTTACCAAGCATTTGTATTCGAACTTTTAACCAATTCGCTTCACTACAGAAAGAGATGTTTTCACTATTTTTTTCTTAAAATATGAAAAATCTGCTTGTAAGTCATTTTGGACTGCCTTAATCCTGGAATTCGGTTTTTTATATTCTCGCCAGGATGCGGTTCTACCATATTAAGGATTATTTTTTTCCACTTATTATTATAAGCTATAATTATAATGACCTGCAAAGTAGAAATATCCAGTTAAAAAAATTAATAGAAAAATATTGAAAAATCGATTTCTTGCTTCTTTCACTTTTGGCCCAATTTTTTTTTTTTTTCTCATGAGTGTATATATACCAAGTTAAAGGTATTCAGGAGATAAAATCCATGAATTAAAACGAGGTTATAAAGAGTGTTCAATAAAAAAAAAGCAAAATATAATATCTTTATTTATACACTGAACATGTTTCGGAACGATTGGTGTATTAAAAAACAAAGTCTCTTGATGATGAATAGCGGATAAACATTATTTCTGTTGCCTGACGAAGAGCCTTTGGTTTTTAATAAACCAATCGTTCCGAAACATTAGTATGTTCAGTGTAGCAACTATGTAATATTTGTCTATATAAATAAAAATAATATATATATATGTATATACTAGCAGAAGTACTCGTCGTTGATTGGGTTCGAAAACAGCCTACAGAAAATGGACTGTGATTGATGAAAGTATGATAGGTAATGAAAAGGAGGGAGTTGTAAAGAGATAGGTTTTGATGCTCCAAAATTTTACCTTAAGCAAAATATGATGAAAGTAAAGATAATTTTCGCGAAAATATATTTTTTATATCAACTTTGTTTCCATTCGTAGCCAAGAGTGACCAACAAACTGATGTTTATTTACAAAGAGAAAATGATATATATATATATATATATATATATTATATATATATATATATATATATATATATATATATATATATACAAGAAATAAATGTTACCATAATCAATAAAAGTTACTTTTATGATAGAAAAGTTCATTGGTTTGTATTTTTAAG
Source organism: Euprymna scolopes (assembly GCF_053919585.1). Classification (NCBI taxonomy): domain Eukaryota; kingdom Metazoa; phylum Mollusca; class Cephalopoda; order Sepiida; family Sepiolidae; genus Euprymna; species Euprymna scolopes. The sequence goes on from NC_136490.1 coordinate 149,259,586, forward strand.
TAGTTTGTAAAAAAAAAAATTTTTTTAATTAACGAATTGATTTAATAAAAAATCAAAATGGCGGCGACTTTGAAATGGAGAGCCCCGTTTTCAATTTGAAGGAAAGGCACCTGAGCATTCTGTGTTAACAATTTAAGAGAGTTCCGTCAACGTAAGGAATATGTATAAACATATTTTAAGGTTTTCCGTTATTTTGTGCTTGAGGAATATTCGATTATGGCATGTGTAGTTTATATAAAAATTAATTTAAGTAGTTATCGCCTCAAATTTCGTTTTAATTTCGGTTCGCTGAAATTATTTCAAGTAAAGAGCATTAAAAATTATTTCAAAACAAAAAAAAAACATGAACTGAACTTTTATCGACTATGGTAACATTTATTTCTTGTATATTTATTTTTTTTCTGGTAGTCGTTTGTTGGCTTTTCTGCTAAACACTCTTACTAAATAATATCGACGAAATATCGAAAAACAAAGGAACAAAAACAGTTTTGAAAAATAATGAAGCTTTACTTACTTTAATAAAATAATCCGAAACAGCAAAATTGGATATTAAAAAAGTAAACACGTAATTACTTTAGTTTTTAAAGCAAAGAATCGATATAAATATGAATAAGAAGAAAATGGCACCCTTTTCAAGCAGAACAGCTTCGTTTCAGTTTTCAGTATTGAACAGTGTAGTATTGCGCCGTCGGATTCAGGGGTGTACTATTGTTAAGCAAAGAACACACAGAAAGGGTTGTAATCAACTGAATTCCTTCTAGTACACTGACAAAAAAGCTTAACCTTTTTATTTTTATTTATATATTTGTTTATGTAAATGTTTTTAAATAGACACGTAATCACGTGAGCGGGATGTTTCCTACTTTTGACACGATAACAAGTAACGTTCTTATTTTTTATTATTTATCTATTTATCTATTTTCGAAAGAGTGTCACGTGTAAGTGGAGAAGGAAAAAACAGACTTATGCAAAATTTGTGTCGAGAATTGTCTAAAGTTCCGACTTTTTTTTTTGTTTTTGGCTTTCACTTTAATAAGATCCTGAATTTATTAGGTGAATTTATTCGACACAATATGATTCAACTCAAAAAAATAAATAAAATCCAACGTGAATTAAGATTAAAGTTAAGGTGTTATTGTGGACCCTCACCCCTTTTAAAAAACCTTGTTAAACTTTGTGACATATTTACATTCTATGGAGGTCAGGTGCGAACGAACACCCAATAATTTTATTATACCATATTTCTTCAAACTGAAACATAATTATCAAAGTATACTTACGCAAATAGATATGAAAAGCCTTTTTTTTAAGTTTGTGCCATATTTCCATGGAGTACAGGCGCGAACGCAGACTCCACAATTTTATTATACCATCCCTATTTAAGTTTAAACATACTTATCAAAGTAGTCTTTTGTACATCTATATCAAAAACCCTAGTAAACGTTTTATTTTTTTTTCATTTTTTATTTCCATACTTTGAGGGCCAGTCGCGAACGCAGACCCCACTATTTTTATGAACCACCGTTCTGTCAGATCAAACATACCCATTCCTGATCCTCGATACATCTTCTATCATTATATGTAATCAGTTTTTTTTAAATAGTCAACCATATAGGAGCCTATTCGTGGCCAGACACACACACACAGACATTCAGCTTATATATATATATATATATATATATATATATATATATACAAGAAGGCATCCCGGCATTGCCTGGTCGTAAAATACGCTTAGATGTGATATTTTGATTATTACAGATTTCGTATTTATTATTATATTACATTGGACCCAATATATGGTAATGATTAAAAAAAGATTTTAATGACTTGTGCGCCACAAACGTTTACCTTACGATTTACTTTCTCCTTTGAACTTTATGCCTGAGCTATGAAGACATGTTTGCTGCAGACTAAAAATTAAAACTTAAACCAATAGCTATTTCGTTACGCATGCATAATCGTAATGCCGTCGTTCGATCTTCACCTGGAAAATCTTATTTCTTTAATTTTCACACTTTTGCACCGATTTTCCCCCGCTAAAACACAAATATAAAGTTTTATATGGGATCGAATACCCTATATATTAAGTTTCATGTGTGACAAAGGAGTTTGGTAGTAAAATTTCTGAAACAAATATACATACACATAAATTTATATAGAAAGAGGTTTGCATTTACTATAACTTTTTCACGCAAATATTACGCAAGTAAAAATCATGTAAAATATCTGCATGAATAGTAAACTAAAGATGATCACCCCATAAGAAACCCGAAGAAACTAACAGGGAATTAATTAAAATGAATGTTTAAAAGAATATTGAAATTAGCTTGATCTTTCATAGATGAATGCAATTCCACGATCCATATATAACAAAGTTGTATTTTCTTAAATAAATAGAAAAGGGGATTTTCTATATGAATATAAATGCATAAAAACAAAAAATTGTAGGAGTATAGATATATAAAAGACATTTTAAAACTGCACCGCGGGACCAAATCTGGCATGATAATGGTGCCCGACCTAGGGATGGTGCATACTATTGTTCAAGGTTAATGTCAAGGTCATAGCCTATGTATATATACCTCCTACAGCTAACACTACTGAACCGATCATGACCAAGCCTAACATGATGCTGGTCTCCGACCTAAGGATGGTGCACCCTATTTTTCAAGGTGAAGAACAAATGTTAAGGTCGATAGTTGTCTTATATATATATATATATATATATATATATATATATATATATATATATATATATATATATAGCAATTTTAAAACCGAATTCAATGCTAGATGTTCTTTTCAATAAATTAAAACTATATAAAGTACTTTAACTGTTAAACTACTTTAATTAGTAATATTTGTATAGAAGAAGAAATTTAAGTTAGAATGCAAAGGTGTGATGCATAGACTCACACATACGCAACTTAAGATACAATGGTGGAACCAGTCATGCAGTTCTACTTTTATTTATCCAATTCACGTGTATATTATAACCAATTAACAAAATACATGCCTGGTTTTTAACAATAATATATACATATATATATATATATATATATATATATATATATATATATTTGTATAACTATACATATATACATACACATGTTTTTGAATTTAGTTTTTTTATACAATATTTTGCATGGAGGATGTTCTTACTTGCGTCAGGAGGTCAGATGGTGTGTCCGTACACATGAATTGGATTTTAAAAAATAAACCTGCAGTGCTAATTCAACTATTATATCTTAAGTTGCGTCAGTTTGAGTCTATCTGTTACTCTTTTGCTTGATTTGCCTCCTATAAACTTAGATTTCTTCTCATCATCGCAGTTTTTGTACCAAAATATCGTAGGTTTTCAACAACAGATGCCACATACAAATGTATTATGTCTACACTAATATCCACTATCTTATGTAACTATAGAACGACACTTAAGACACATTCATTCGTTATGATTAAATCCTAGACTTAATCCTAGTAGTGACATCATCACCACCGCAATCAGCTACAGACGAAGTAGTCCCCAATTTTCCCCATTATTATTAAGTCATCCAACCGTCCCCATTCTACACCGCGTAAATTTACACACAGCGTACTTATATTGAGACCCCATTCTTTGTAACTGATCGGTAAACTCATAGACATAGCATTCACTTTCGACTCCTCGCAACAAAAAATGATGAGGTCTCGCCAGACATGTTCCTACCTTTCTGATTGGATCATACGTGACATTCTCGTATTCCAGAATGAAACTAATCCCGGGATTAAACGAACACCTCGAAATATATATATATATATATATATATATATATATATATATATATCAGGGGATCAAAGAATTATATCAAAGAATTGTAGAAGGACTCTTTAAATTAAGACTTACCGATATACTAAAATACTCAATAACGTAGGTGAAGCTTAGGTATGAGAGGAAAATATATACTGTTACAAGGTGCCTTAAATAAGCCATCGGACCTTTTGCGTATGGCACATGGAATTATTCTTTATTGAATGTCTGTCCAGTAAGAACTCAATGCTGTTACTATCAAAAAAGGGGTAATTATAACTTCATTCTGGGAGAGCCAACATGCTTCCACTGGGAACCCTATCTCATGGTATTTGGTGTCATAGCAGTAGATCCAGCTTTCATCGCAGGTCATCGGAGCATCAAGAACTGCGGGATCTGAATTGATCAACTTGACCATCTCCCCGCTGTCATGGCGTCTTTATTTCTGATCTTCTCTAATCCCCATAGGGACAAATTTTGCGCAAATTTTCCGCATTTTCAGTTCTTGGTTATTAACTGTGTGTACAGTTCCAACACTGACATCAAACTGTGCACTTATTGTCTCTACAGACACACGACGGTTCTTATCCATTAAATTCTTTATTTGACCAATCAACTCTAGTGTTCTGACTTCCTGACTCCTCCCACACTTTCCATAATCTCTTAAAGGATCCCTGCCTTCCTGAATCTCGTATGCTACTTAGTAAATGGTTCATGCAAGATAGTCCAAATGCAGTTGGAAAAATACCACAGAAATGTATGGAATGTTCAAAGTTCAAAACATAGTTTTACTGCATATCGTTCTTCTATAGTGTCTTGTCATTTTTGAAAATCGCGCGCTGTGGCAATAAGGTTTTAATAGAGTAGCTGCTTATTTGAACCTGAAATCATAAAAATTGTTCAGTCATCTCATAAGATGTATAGTAATTTTAAATGCTTGTACAAAAAATTCTGGAATTTTATTTAAGGTATCTCGTACATAGAGATTTATTCATGGAATTGAAAATTAAATAAATTCAAACGCGCATTGGTTTTAATTTATGAATAAATCTTTTAAATAAATAATTTATGAATAAATCTTTAAATAAATATTTTATAGTATTTGATTAAGAAAATTAAAATACAACATTTTTCTATTGTTAATATATTTTCCTCTTGTGTATATATATACATTTATATATATATAAATGTATGTATTATGTATACATATATATACATATATATGTGTATATATATACATATATATATATGTGTATGTATACATATTTATACATATATATGTGTGTGTATATATATACATATATATATGTATATATATACACATATATATGTATATATATGTATACACCAAAAGATGGAGGAAGTGAGGAAGCATGGCTGTGAAAATCTTTTCACCCGAATACGATGTCCAGCGTGTTAAAAATATACTATTTGTTGTAAAAATCTAATGGATAAACATCTGAAGAAGTTGGTGGGGACAGGATATTTTTATGGAAACATAAATCGTAAAATTGCCAACTCATCAATGAAACAGCTGTAATGGAAAACATCCAGGAAATAAACGAAGATTATAAAAAGAAAACGTGAGTCTTTGAATTTTCAACAAAATTTTGCACTATATATATATATATATATATATATATATATATATATATATATATATATATATATATACTTCTGATTATTTTAGATAGAGATTATTAACGTTGTTGGAACTACAGTTTTTATCTTGTATTTTATCTCGACGTTTTACGATTATACTATACGTTATGCTATACGATTTCCCCGTCTTCCCTGATTATTTAATTATAAATTTCAATGCATATTTTAAAATGTTTTCTATACGACTAAATCAACACAAGTTGCTATTTTACTTGTTGGTGAAGAGTTATATTTATTCATTTCACAATGTTCCTTCAGTGTAATATTATTTTAACTTGGCTTAGACGATTACAACATTCACGTCGGTTTATATTGATCAAATCATTCAAGCTATTTTTGTCCGTTTCTTCTGAAACAAATACAAATATGCTATGATGAAAAGCCATCGGAATGTATTTTGATTTATGTTAATCATATGGTAAGCCATGTGCTAGATTATTATAGATCATCTCCATACTGTACACAACATCTGCTAAGAGGATTGAGAATTGAAAGAAAGTATATATATATATATATATATATATATATATATATATATATATATAATATTAAAGTAAAGTTTGCCGAATTTTTTACTTAATACCTAAATAGCATTGTATCTTATTCTTCCTGGACAGAAACATTTCTTCCAACTAAAATATTTCATATTTAAAGTAAAAACAGACTATAAATAATTTAAAATATAAAATAGAACTTCGTCGCTTGTTTGAAATACAATTAATAATCTGATAATAGTATTAATATAATAATAATAATAATAATAATAATAATAATAATAAGCATCATCAAGAAAACAGTCAATAAACCCTCCGAAACATAGAAAACAGGATAACACCAGGCCACGATGGAATACACACGTACTGGTTTAAAAATTCACAACACTATACGAAAGATTAATTCAGAACCCGAGAAAACTTATTTACGAAGAAGATGTGCCAGAATTGATGACCAAAGGTAGAACCACACTGGTGCAAACAGACTCCGGCTTGGCATTTTCTTAGTATATTGTTCAGGAGTATCATGGCTATAATGAACAGTAATGGTGATAGGAAATCACCTTGGAAGATCTGTCTGTGTATTTTAATTTCAGTTATGTATTGTCCATCAGATGGCAGTTCAAGTTTTTATGTTCTCATTGCATTTTCTATCAAATTCATTATCTTACCTGGTATTTTGTACATTCTCAGGCATTATATAATCTATGCTAGCAGGATCCTGTCATACGCTTTCTTATAGTCTATGTATGCCACAGCTAAGTTCTTTTATCATCCTTCATAATCCTTTGGTGTATATATATATATATATATATATATATATATATATATATATATATATATATATATATATATATATATATAATAGATCATGTGTTTATCTTTTTCTTTTCTGGCATCATTTCTTATCCTCTGGCAGTAGTTCGTGATTGTAAAGGGAATGATAAATTTGTTCCCTCAGTTGTGCTCCAAGTATTTTCCACATTGTAGGTAAATATATTATTGTCCGATAGTTACTGGAAATGTTTCCTTTTTCCGAGTCTGTTTGCACCAGTGTGGTTCTACTTTTGGCCATCCATTCTGGCACGTCTGCTTCGTAAACACATTTTTTTCAGGTTCTGAATTAATCTTTCATATAGTGTTATGAATTTCTAAACCAGTACGTATGTATTCCATCTTGGCCTAGCGTTATCCTGTTTTCCATTTTTCGGAGGGTTTATTGACTGTTTTCTTGATGTTGCTGCTTATTATTATCATTATTATCATTATTATTATTATTATTATTATTATTATCATCATCATCATCAGATTATTAATTATATTACAAAGAAGCTACGTAATTCTATTTTATATTTTAAATTATTCATGGCTTGTTTTTATTTTAAATATGAAATGTTTCAGTTGGAAGAAATGTTTCTGTCCAGGAAGAATCAAATACAATGCATTCCTATTGTTCTCCTATATATACATATATATATATGTGTGTGTGTGTGTGTGTGTGTGTGTATGTAAAGAGAGAGAGAAAAAGACAGAAAAAAAGAAAGAATAATTCAGGTAATTTTGTATCCACAGGGGGGAAATCAGAAGAATCTTTATTCTGAGTATTAATAGTGCTCAATAATAAATAGAGCTATTTACTTACAATAATGTTTGGGTTCTACAAATATCCTATTTTTGCATAAAGGAGACATTATTGACATATATAAACCTAGGGGGAGAGAGTTATTTATGTAAATATTTAGACTGATTATGGATTATTGAGCACTGTTGAAGTAAATACCGAACAGTGATAGTACAAATTCGTGTGAATACGTGAAAAAATATATATATATGTGTGTGTTCTTTTGTGTGTTGATATTCTTATTAAAACCCCTTTTTTCGATTTATTTTAAATGAAAATACAACTTACAATACAATATACGAGTCGTGGAATTGCATTCACTAACAAAAAATCTAGCTAATTTGCATATTATTTTAATTAATTCCCTAGTAGTTTTTTTCGGTTTAATATGGGATGATCAGCTTTAGTTAATTACATTCATACATGGTATTCTACATGATTTATACTTGCGTAATATTTGCGTAAAAAGGTTATAGTAAACACAAACCTCTTTCTATATATTTTTATGTATGCGTATATATATTTGTTTAAAAATAATTACCTACTAAACTCCTCTGTCAGTTTTTTTTGGTCTAAAAATTCACTTTGAACTAATACGGAATATTCTTCATATCAATTATTTATCAAATTTTCTCCCCAAAATGTCACATTGTTTTGAAGATATGTATGTAATGATTTTTTGTTACTTTTATGATAGTTTATTTTCTTAAATTCCTAAAACACGTTTTCCGTTACGAGAAATCCTTCAAAATTACGGAAGAATTGAATTTCTGTATTAACATCAGAAAATCTACTGCTTATCAGCTTTTTCAACCAATCGCGTTTTTATTTACGTACGAATATGCAAACTCTATATTTTTTTAAAGGTTATTTTTTTGTTTTTGTTTTAATGATAAAAATATTTTATCATATTCTATTAAAAAATTAAAGAATTATTTTTTAAAAGTATAACTTGAAGATAATATTGAATTTAAAATTTTAATTTAGCAGATAATCAATAACCTTATCTCTTAATCGGGTGCATTGATCGGATATACTAACAAGCAAAGCAGAGATTGAATAAAGAGATTGAATGTTGTAGTTATTACAAATAAGTCAATTAAATTCGACTAAGCCGACCAAAATTTTCAAATCTGAAATAAAAAAAAATACGTTCATTTTGTGTCTACGACTATAAGCTTCTGCAAATAACTGCTAATGGAATTAAAAATCTGCACTTTTCGACAGCTGCATATAAAACATGTGATTTTCGATTTATGGTAGATTAGACAAGACTACCTCTATGTAATAGTTAAAATATTACAGCGTAAATTCTAAACAAATTCCTGCGATTCAGTTTGCAAGCACACGAACCAGACAGAAGGGACGTTTCAAAGTAATTTGGAAAATATTAACGAGAGAAATCAATTTAATCAAATAAGCAATTGAAACGTATTATTTAACATAAAGCTGTCAGATACATAAGCGTTTTAATATAGTGGTCTATATTACATGGGTGTATATATATATATATATATATATATATATATATATATATATATATATATATATATATATATATATATATATATATACCAAAGCATCTGACGTTGGTGGGGGGATACTAAAACTTAATTAATTATTATATCTCTCCTTTTTGGTTTTAATCCATAAAGTAAATTTCACAGTGTATAAAGATTATTTGATACTGGAGGTATTCATAATCGTACCCTATGTCCAAAGACGTTTCTTTGGTGTTCATACATACAGTAAATTTCATAATGTATGAGGATTATTTGATACTGAAGATATTTATAACCGTACCCTATTTCCAAAGAGGAGAGATATACCATATGAGAAATATTTATCATTGATATGTATCTTACATAAATATAAAAAAGAATAATACAAACACATGTAAAATAATATAATAGAAATCTGGAATTAAGTCTCCTCTTGCTGTTATTTCAGATATTTGAAAATTTATATTCTTTCCTCCATCAAGGCCAGAAGTTTTCATGGAAGTATCAGATATTTTGTAAATCATATGTAAAACTAGGAAAACAAATGACTATGATTGAAATATATTATGCCTATGAAAAAGGGTATATAAAGTTTACAAAAAAAATGACAAAACGTAAGAAAAAAATGGACGTATCCTTTAATGTGCGACATAAAGGGCAAAATTTACACTTACTATTACAGAAATTAAGATAAAGGCTGTTAAAAAAATCTTGCTTTATAAAAATCTAATAGTTTGTTGCTTATTTCTAAAAGGTTAAAAAGTGCACAAAAATAGGCCTAGCATGATGAATGATCCCATTAACGTGCGACCTGAAGAGCCAAAGTCACAGAATGTACTACACAATTCAGGTCATTACTCTTCCAACGAGCTTCATTTGTTAAATTCTAACCCATAGTCGCTGAGATTTGGAACTTATAAAATTGCTAAAAAACGTGATGTATCTATGGATATATATATATATATATATATATATATATATAAGTGAAATTGTCCGTCCGTCTGTCTATCTGTCTGTCTGTGTACATTTCTTACACAATAACTCCGTCTAAGTCTACAGACTCGAAATTTGATATACAGGGTAGTGAGATTTGAGAAAATCTTTGTAATCGGTTTTCCGCCAGAAATTTGGCTATTAAGGGGTCAAAGTTCAACGATTTGACCTTTGAGAACTCTACCAAACTCCTCCGCCAATTTTGGGTATAAACAATTGAAATTTTAGATATACATTCCTTGGACATGGATCTAACTTAATAACTTGATTTGAGCCCAAATCAATAAATGTTAAGGGATCAAAGAAATAATAGGGGTCAAAGTAAAAAAAATTGAACTCTGCGGTCTCTACCAAATTACTCAGACAATTTCTGGTCTAAACACTTGAAATTTTACATAAAGGGTATTCAGAGATAGGGCCAAGCGTTTTAATTGGTTTGGGTCGAAAATTTGAGCTACAAATATATAAATGTATGTATGTTTGCATGTCTGCCTAAAACTTTCGACAGAGGCGACGGATTTTCACGAGATCAGTATCGTTTTAAAGCTCGACCCTTCAGACGACAAATACCCAAAAATTGGCTAAAAACATTAATTTCTTCACCGTCAACTGGGCACTTTTCTACAGGGAGGGGTTGCTTTTTTCGACGATATTTTCGAAAGTCATCCCCTCTTTTCGATTGTCTAGCCTTAATTTAAACCTACATCATTTCTGGTTTGGCGGTGGTCGTAATAGCAACCTTTTTTTCACGTTCTTTTTCTCCTTTGCGGTAAGGGTTCGAGGCTGCCTTTCTACTACCACTTTTTTTTTTTTTTGCTCAACACACACCTCCAAACACCCGGGTTAACCATGCTAGTATATATATATATATATATATATATATATATATATATATATATATATATATATATATATATATATATATTTGAAATTGGTATATTTAGACGGAATTTTTTCATTCAAGCAAATATTATTAAATGTAGCGGAGACACTTTGCTTTATGATTCTTTTTAATTTTTCGATTTTCCGTATAATCTTTTTTATATTGAAATCAAAAATATTACTAAAAGTTCCATAAGTGTTGCTATCACGAACGCTTTCGATTCGTCCTCAGTCGATTAAAAATATAGGTCGAGTAAAAATATAGGTCGATTAAAAATTCGAGTAAAAATTCGAGTATTAAAATCAGCAAGTTTGTGGAAACTGTTAACAAAGTTCGTCCACTACGAACTAAGCAAGACATCGAGTCTATATATTTTAACCTATCATCGCCTAACGCTGTTTACTGTATATTTTAGTTTTCAGTTTTAATTCTCATTTTCGCTCCTTCGCATTTTTACTTCAACACCTGAAGATGATTCGTGGACGAATCGAAAGCGCTCGTGACAGCAACAACTATGGAACTTTTTTTATATTGAAATCAAAAATATTAATAAAAGATTATACGGAAAATCGAAAAATTAAAAAAAAATCATAAACAAACTACCTGCTTTGCATTTAATAATATTTGCTTGAAAATATATATATATATATATATATATATATATATATATATAATCCGTATATATATTATTTATATTTATATAATATTATATATATATATCCGTATATATATATATATATATATATATATATATATATATATATATATATATATATATATAATCCGTTTTGTTTAAGTTTATAACAAAACCAACTGCATATTTCAGATATGTTGACGACACTTTAGTTGTTTTTCCATCGCAAAGTGAAGCGTCGATATTTTTTGATAGGTTGAATTTTTTGCATGGAGCTCTAAAGTTCACAATCGAAAGTTAGAAGGACACTTCGCTTCCCTTCTTGGATGTTCTTGTCGAACGTCCAGGGGGGGGGCTTTCTCACTACAATTTATAGGAAGCCGACATTTACTGGCCTATATGTGAACTGGTTGTCTTTTGTACCAAAATCACGTAAGGTCGGCTTAATTAATACTTTGGTATATAGAGCCCTGATGATTTGTTCACCTAACAGATTGGACGCCGAACTCGATCAGATCAAGGAAATATTCATCAATAATGGTTATCCTGTTGACCTTATTGATGACTGTATTTTCAAAAAGGTTGCGGATTTTAAATCTCCTAAAAAGTTTGGACCTTTGAAATGCCCGGTTTATTTAAAATTACCGTGGATTGGGGAAAAGAGTAACAGACTTTCCAAACAGATTCGCAGAAGTATTTATGACTGCTTTTCTTCTGTGTCCTTGCGTTTGGTATATACTACGAGACCTGCATTTCCTTCTTTTCGCAAGGATAGTTTGCCTTACATCCAAAATAGCAATATTGTATATCAATTCAAATGCCAGTGCGATGCTGGTTATGTTGGGCGAATATCCTTGCATCTTTTGACTCGTGTACACCAGCATGTTCCATCGAAGATCAGACAAGGGAGGATGGGGTCTGGTACCCTCCCGCCTTGGATTCTGCTATTGGCCAGCATTTGGTTGACAACCCGTGCTGTGCCGATAGATATAAAATTGAATGGTTCGAGGTGCTACATAGAGCGGACTCCATAAACCATTTAAAGATTTTGGAGTCTGTCTCTATTGCGGTGCGGAAACCTTCTTTGTGCCGGCAGAAAGAAACATCTAACGCATTGTTTCTCTTTGGGGAACTGTGAATCTTTTCTCTCATTTTTCCCCCTTGTTGTGCCATTATTTTAATCGTTTTTTAAACGTTAATAAACTTTATTTTAGTGTCCCCGTAATTTTTGGCACATTCAATAGTTCCCCATCAGAACTCTTTACTTTCGACATAGTATTATTTTTACGCTACTGATTTTCTCCTGATGAGATGATAGCTGAAAGAGCTCTCGAGAGACTTCCGCCCATTATAATTAAAACTTTATTTAAATTCTGTACCTCTAAACATTTATATATATATATATATATATATATATATATATATATATATATATATATCATCCAATGTTAGGTCTAAACATTTGAAATTTTATATAAAGAATATTCAGACACACAGCTAGCTTTTTAATCAGTTTTTAGGCTAAAATATGGCTGCCAAGAGGTCAAAGTTTAAAGAGTTGACCTTTTCAGATTCTACCAAACTCCTCCACCAATTTTGGGTCGAAACACTTGAAATTTAAAATTAGGTTACTTGGACATGAGTTAAACTTTTTAAGATATATATACATATGCACATAAAGTTATGAACAGTAGATAGGGTCCGATCAAATAAATTGACAGGATACCTTTATGTGGAGGTGTTTTACATATGCATAAACAGCATATCTTTATGTGGAGGTGTTTTACATATACATAAACAGCAGACCTTTTGCTATCATGTCATTTTTTTTCTTCTTAAAATGGTGGACAAAGTTGATGATTTCATAATCTTTTATTCTTCAATTATTCTTTCGGGTTGCAAGTTCACTGTTGTCTAACTCTTGGCGCCCCCCCAGATCTGGTATTAAATGAATTATCTCATTTCATGTTCCGCCTGGACGAAGGCCGATACTCGACTGTCCTCCCTAACTTACTAAATTCCACGTATATATCTGAAACTATCTTTCTAATTTATTACGTTATCACCTGATAGTTTCACATAATCCATTTGTTATTGAATTCCAAAATTCCTAACTGATTGCTTGATTCCAAATTCCCCTTCCAAGTGAAAACATAATTGTCAGAATAAAATTTAATATTAGGTTGACATGCTTAATTATTGTTTATGAATATTTCATTCTAAAATACTGTTTAGGTGGCATTACAATTAGACTTACAAAATACAATTATAATAATAATCGACTATTTTATTTTCCGGCGTTGCCCGGGACCAACAACGTAACACGTTTATGCATGTGTTATTAAAGAAAGTCGAACAAAGCCAAACGATATGTGATGTCACGTGCGACAATCGCCAACGCTTTTGTATGATGCGATTTTCTTCTCCTCCTATTCTTCTTGTTCTAGCGGTATTGTTGCTTATCACATTGGCGACTACCAAGGTTACGAGCACTACTAGTATAAAAAATAACAACGCAAAATTACAAAAGAAAACAGAACTCCGTAGATTGTTCATAAGTTGTTCTTTGAATGCGTGTACTCCAAAGCATTACTTTTGATAGTTGTATGTCGAGGCACCTTATTCGTCGGTTGATCAGTCCATCTCCTCTCCTGCTAAAGCTCTTCTCAATCTGACTTCGATCTCTCCGATCTTCTGGGGCCCCTCTGAACCGCTAACCGTCTTCAACTCTCTCAAACTGGAAACTGTCTATAAACTAACTCTGACTCCTAAATTTATTGACTTCAAATTGGAAACTCTATGTCTGATCTTTTCTATTAGTTTTATTCATGAATATATATGCGTGCGTGTGTGTGTGCGTAATTCTTAATCAATATGTTTGATCTGTAGATGCGCTATATAATTTGGTATTAAATAGAGTTTTAATCTGTAACTAATCATTAACAAAATATCATATATGTGTGTGTTTATGTGTGAAAGAGAGATTAGGACAGTTAAAAATTGATATTTAATGCATCTAAAACCAAGCTTCTCTCTTTACATCAAGATTCTGATCCACATTTGGCATCAATTGAAATGATTGTCTTCAGGAGGCCTCAAGTTTTTACAAGCTTCTGAGCTTGACCGTTACTCCTGACCTTAAATGGAACACTACATCAAATCTGTTGGCAAGGCCGCTGGAAAAATGGTGGTATCTTTCTATCGATCCAGTAGATATCTCACTGCTGATGCAATTCTCTATCTATATAAGAGCCAGGTACGTCCAAGGATGGAATACTGTTGTCACATCTGGCCAGGAGCTGCTAGAAAGGACTTATCCTGCCTTGATAGAGTTCAAAATAGACTTCGTAGCCTCGTAGGAGATGTTCTTTTCTCTTCCCTGCAACCTCTATCTCACAGAAGAGATGTTGCTAGTGTATCTCTGATGTATCGTTATTTTCATGGATAGTGTTCGACTGAGCTTTAGTCTATGGCCCTCCCTCGCCAAACTTTCACAAGAAACACTCGTCTAGCTGAAAACACTATCAATAATTTTCCCACTCTTTATCTGTACCTGAACCTAAACGTAGATTCCATGAACAAAGCTTCTTCCTTAGAACTGCACGCCTGTGGAATTGTCTTCCGTTTTCCTGCTTTCCGGCTGACTACAATATGGTTGTCTTCAAGTCTAACGTAAACAAGTTTTTGATAAGCCGTTCCATATAAGTTAACAAATTTACCGAATTTCCATTACTAATGATTACTATATTGTCCAATTTCTACTGTACACTCTTTAACCCTTATCGTCAAGTGGCCTCTTGGCCTTGATAATGTGGTGATGCCTGTGTATAAAAAAAAATGTCTAGGGCCACCCAATGATTTCCTTTCCAACCATTTTCTACAGTGATGTGTAGTGAGGAGCACCAATCTATTCCCAGGATTACTCCATTTTCCTTACTACACACCTTATAATGCTAAGTGTTTATCAAGAACAATTTCTAAATCTTTTTTTGACCCGACCGAGGATTGAACCCTGGTCTCCCGGCTCATTAGCAATCTTACTATTATGCAAAAAAGTGAAATAATATTTTAAAATATCGCAATCATCGTTTAAAGATTGTTGGTAATGCACGAAATACATCCGTTAAACGACTTTTTTTCAAATCTAACAACGCGTAAAATACTTCCAACACAAAAAATATCATGCGAAATCGAGTGAATTAATGCAAACAACTAAATATAACACAATAACGACAATATGCCGGCTTCTTTTTTTTTTTTTTTGTGATACTCCAAAAAATAACATTAAACCGGAATGCATTATAACGACTGCGCATGCGCATGGCTGATACGTTGTTTGATGAATTTTACGATTGGAATAATCAATCCTGAAGGAATAACTGTACAGGAAAATCGGTTTGCTTCGTTTGTTGAGTTATGGGGCATGAAAGTCTGATTTAACGTGAATAACCCATAGAAAAATAATACCGGCTGAACGAAACGAAATTCAAAATCCAGTTTTTATTTTTTATTTTATTTCTACTCATTTTCTTATTTTTTATTGTTTTGCTAAGGCTTCTTTCCGTATTGGTACATGCAAATATCGTTAATACGTCATCGTCGTTGCTGTCCAATAATCAGTTAACTAGAAAAGTCGTGCATATGTTTTATGATTTTTCGTAACTAAAATGTCTGATTTTTATTAATAAATATGTAAGCTCGAATTGTTTGTTGTAAGGTGTAAGATTATTTCACTTAAATGTTTTGTCAACGTTTCTTGGAATGGATTAATAAACATTACGTGTTGATATTTAGTAACACTATGATTGCGTACCGTTTTAATGGCTCTTCTAGCTCGCAAAATTTATTATCCTTATAATATCTAATTTCCTTTAATAAATGTATGTGCCCGTGGCATAACGGATAGAGTACTTAGTAATGCAGTTATAAGTGGCCTTCTCTTGAAGTTAAAGGTTCTAAACCTCAGTGCAGACGATACAAGGAATACAACTTAGAATTATGTGAAATATCTTCTCAATCATTACTGATAGAACGAGATAATGCTATCACCCTGGATTGAATAAAAGATTATTTTCAAAATGCCGTGCTGCTTCCTGAGTTCGACATCATATATCTGAAGAATATCGAGGATTACACTCACCGAAACGTTTGGGAATAAGACTCAAGATGATAACGGTAGTACAAAAAAATACATGTTTTCTTATCGATTATTTCATACTAGCAGGGTGTCCGATTTTGCCCGGGGGAAAATTGTAATCTACTTCGATTAAGACTTCTATCACATTATCTCTTTACCTTTCTCTCTTTCCTCCTTCCTCGTTCCCGTTATTCCTCTCTAAGTGAACGTAGACATTGACATGCAACTATCACTATCCTTTATATAGTAGATTCCTCGAGTAATGAGTCGACATTTACTTGCCAAATTAATAGATAATAACACTGACGAAATCTGGTCTAGTAAACTACCAGAGAATGAGTATTTTTCTAGCTTTTAAATATTTTTAGCCAGCAACATTGGTCAAGAATATTCAAAATTTTGAGATCTTTGTTTTTTGTTTTGTTTTTGTTTTTTTTAGCTGAACATACAAACGCACACTGTATAATAGACTGTGGTCGGACTCCCGTACTCAGGTCAAGCAACTGACCTCTGACTTCTTTCGGAACTGTGGCTCGTGATGTCTAGTCGTCCGGGAGACCTCCACATTGAATTCTAGACGCTTCTGTGTAGAATTTTTTCTGAAAGCAAAAGGCCAAGCTTTCATGCAGTTCTTTAAACATATATACACGTTCAGTTATTAACCAATCAGAGCAAGCTCCGTATCTGGTGAAAGTCCGAATTGCGTGTGTGCAATTCCGCAATAGTTTTTGAAATCTGAGACCGAAATGAAATCATCTTCACACGACCGGGGGGGGGGGAGGGTCAATACCCATCATTCAGAAAGTCCCCGTCTGAAAACAGGTGTCCTCGAGGCCAGATAGGTCTGGTTCCATTTCCAAATTGTCTGACATTTCCGGCCTCTTCATTTTCAATTAACAAAACAGATGCCTGGTTTTTAACAATAATATATATATATATATATATATATATATATATATATATATATAAACGACATTATTTTTGGACCAACCTAATAATCAGTATAAAATAATGAGACTCAACGCAGAATAAATTACGATAATAATAAGTGTATTGTACAATGGTACAATGTAACAAATATATATATTGACACTTGAACGTATCTTGAATGTCGTAGTATCAATACTAACTTACTCTCTGTCTGGTTATAACTTTCTAGCATCTTAAATTCTGTAATTCATTCTCAGGGGGTGTCAGGATCTGCCATTATATCAATTATCAAAGAAGTTACAGACAGTTGCATTGTGAAAACTCCAGAGAGATTTACAATAATTCGTGTCAAAACCTTTGACAGAAGTAAGTTGACTGATCACCTCTAATAAAAGTCGGCACTGAACAATAATTTCAGGATGACATACCGAAAACTGTCCACAATAAGATGTCCTATACCTCGAAACAAAACATGGACAAATGTTTGAATATTTGTCCATTTTGAACTATTATACTTTATGTGCATTAAATTTGTTGCTGTTATATTCGTATAGAATTAAATGGGCTTTTTATATTTAAATAACGAAAAAATATTGAATTTCAAGTGAAACAAATGTTGCAAATAGTAGCATATCCAAAAATCACGGGAAACGATTAGGTATATAATTAATTATTCATGTAAAAAAAATTTGTAAAATCTAGCGATTAGGTTTCAAAATCTGCCGATTCGAATTGGAGAGTTAATAAGAGAGATAATTAAGTTTTCAATTTCTCGGAAATCTCATGCTAAAATTCGATCAGTTATTTTCTATTAAAAAAATAATTAAAAATTCAAACAGTTAAAAAAAGTAATTCTTAAAAATTCACAAATTATGTATATCTGTAATGTTTATTTTTGTTTTCTGAATAAATTCTGTCTACTATGCATGGTGTTTCAACTGGATTACTTCCCCTTTGCTTATATCACGTGACCCAATATGTCCGCTTCAGTGTGTAAACAGCGCAGTATTTTTACCCTTTCGGAACTTTTTCAGGAATAATTAATTTTCTTCCTTATGGTTTTCTGTGATTTTTGGATATGTTACGATTTGCTACATGACAATTACGTAGGTATCATTTGTTTTACTTGCAATTCAATATTTTTTTTTCGTTATTTAAATACAGAAGCACCGAATTAAATAATTAGTTTAAATGTTCTTTATATTGAAACAAAAACACGCTATTGGATTTCATTACTAATATATTATTTGTTAAACCCATTCACGTTTGTAATTCCATTCTTAAATAGGATCAAACTATTCCATGTTTCTTTCTTAGAACTGCCCGTCTGTGAAATACAATACCTTGGAGCTGCTCCTCGCTAACTATAACATGGTCGTTTTTATTCTGATCTAAATAAGTTTTTGTTGGGTCGTCCTCTTATGTAATTAAACCCTATACAAGTTCCAAAATTATTAGTACGGTGTACTCTCACCGTCTGCCTTAGACCTTTAGCCTAGAGTGGTATCTGGGCCTTGATAAGTGGTGTCCTCAAATAAAATAAAATATCTGTAAATTAAAAGAACAGCATTCTAAAATATTTTTTATAAAACGTTTTATAATTGTATGAGTGTTAAGTTTTGAGGCATTTGTATTGAACAAAGATGGCGGCGTAATTCAGATCAGTAACCAAGATGGCGACCAAGAATCAAATGCGGTCCGTCGCGTAGTTAACCTTTTAAGTTCGGAGATATTATGTTGCTGCCATTAACGCGTATGTCCATAAACTATGCGCTAATTTCGATTCGATAAGTAGGCATCTTGTCATCTCAAAAAGGGTTCGCCATGTCCTTTCAGCTGTGCCATTTTGGAAGGGGGAGTATGGCGCCGATTTCTCGTGTTTAGTACGGTGGTTAATTAATAGAAGTTCAAAGTCTTTACTAGTAAATTCAGTCCCATTGTCTGAGCGAATACATTTTACTGAACCGTACGGGGCAACATCAGCTAAATGTTTCCTAGTAGCGAGGCTAGTGTCGGATTTGGTTTTAGAAAGTAAACCATAATTAAACCGGAAAGATCATCAATAAAGTTCAAAACGTACCTTAGATTGTTTCTCCCCATCGGGCTGATCAGACCTGCTAAGTCACAATGCACAAGTGAGAGAATTTTCGTAGCTTTTTTGTCTAGCGTTCGGCTTATATATCTTTTGTCGTTTTCCCCTGTGCAAACACATCACAATTTGGGAGATCGTCCGAAGGTATTATTTTCATGCCTTCGACTACATTTGGTCATTTTTTAATATCAGCTGTATTGCAGTGTCCTAGAATTTTATGCCAGGTTTCCAAGTCGTGACAGGCAGTTTTTGAGGGAACCATACTTTTTAAATAATATAGTCGGACATTTTCTTTAATGTCAAATACAGTTCCATTGGGGTATGTCAATTTTGATTTATTTTGGCCAAATTGTATATTCGCGCCTTGTTTAATTGCAGCCTGCGCGGAAAATATGTCTTGCTTAAATGTAGGTATGAACAGAGCATTCTTTAGAATACAGTTATAGATTTCGCCTTTGTTATTTTTTAGATATATTTTAGCATCGCCTTTTTTCAAGACTATATCATTTATCTGAACTACGCCGCCATCTTTGTTCAACACAAATGTCTCAAAACTTAACAGGTTATGCGCCCAGCCACCGTCTTTTCTTTGACGGATCGGAATCTAAATTCGAATTGTGGCAGGTAAAATTGTGGGCCTTATGACAACACAGAGTGACATATTTGACCTTTACAGGAAGCCGAGTTTAACATGCTTGGGTTATGCACTAAGGAAGCCAATAATAATCATTGCTTATCGCGTGATACATATTCGAGAAATAAATAGCAGGTATGAGTGTCACACTTTACACACGTAGACCCAACACGTTGCAGACTCAAGCGCAAAGGAGACGAAAAATAGGAATTAATTTGCTGTTTCAAGTTTTAAGAAAATACCTTTTCTTCTCCACACGTGACTTTTCGTTACGGCTCTGGCGTCATTTATGTCTCTAACGTAATCGTCTTCTCTAACATGCTCGTCGGCCTTTGCACGTTTCTTTATAGCATTTTCCTCTTTACTTTACGTGATTTCACTTCGCATGCGGTTCGACATTTGCATCAAGCCACCATACGCGCGTCCGCGCTCTGTTACGTGTGGAGAATAGTCTTAAAAATGAAAAAAACAATAACATAACACCCCATTCTCAGAGTTCATATCATTTATTTGCTACAAACACTAAGAAGGCTTCATAGAACTCTAACTTCGGCTCTTTGGGGCTGACCCATTTTCTTACAATGGATATAGCGATTGCATTGTCGCCATGATCCAATCTGTATAAGACTCCACTCGCGTGAAGACGTTCGGGTGGTTATAGGGGTCTTCCTTGCTACAGTAGGAAGCGACACCAACCAGTATTTGTCTACCATTCATTGTGCACATAAGAGGACCACCACTGTCACCCTGCAATAAATAAAAATATAATTGCATTCACTATATATATATATATATATATATATATATATATATATATATATATATATATATTAGTGATAGGACATTTACAACATTTTTCTTGATTCCGATACAATTACTGATTCTGTTCTTAATTCTTGATTACGATACAATAACCGAGTCTGATTCCGATTCTTTAAAAAACAAAATATTTAACTATGGATTTCTTGTACTTAGGCTTTTACTTCCGAGTAACCGTGAAATGGCATTCTATACGCGCATATATTTTCGCAAACGTAAAAATACACCCGTGTAAGGATATATAGGTTTTAATTTATCATTTTATCATTAATGATCCAAATACTGCAGCAAATGAAAATAAAGTTTTAAACGAAAATGAACGAAATCAACCGAATGAAAAAATCGTTTTTAGCATTAGACATTAGGTTCAAATTTTTCTGATTCCGATACCATATTAAGTTCCGATTTTTTCGTCTCCTGGTTGCAAATAATCATCCCAACACTAATTCATATATATATATATATATATATATTATTTTTAACATCTGTTTATAAATATTATACTAATAACATAAAGTTATCTATATATGTATTATTGTTGATATTTATTTTTTTAAATATTGTAGTTATTAGTGTTATCCGTCGAAATTCAACGGAATGAGAAATATATTTGGTCAAAAAACATGTTTAAAAGAAGCTAATATTTCTCTGAATAATGCAAAAAAAAAAATAGTTGTTTTTTTTTTGGGGGGGGGGCATTAAAAAACAATAGCGTCCAGCAAATATGAGTTTTAAATTTTCAATGAGATATCTACTTAACTGGCTGAGAACAGGTTTGTACAATCAGGCAAGAGCAAACAGGAAGGAATTCCAAAGTTTAACAGTTCGAGGGAATAAATTATTAAAGTATAAGGCTGACCTGCATCTTTGTACGTCAACAGTGAAGGGTGGGATTTTGCTGCTTACCAGGTCAGTGTATAGCATGTACACCAAGGGGGACACAAAGTACTTGAATTACTTGTAAAACAAGCAGAGGTATGCAACATTTCAGTGATGGGACAGGAGTTAGAGCTTGATCGATAATGCTCAAAATTAATTACACAATCATTTAAACAACAAATAAATATTTGAAAATATTACGAAACTGAAACACTTTGTTTTTACCGAAATGACTAAATTTGATATTACATAACCTGAAATGGTTGACATGCTGTAAAGTGATTAGTGATGTAGATATAATTAGTGGTTTCTTGAATACGATTGATGAAAAATGTTTTTGGAAATTGGCGATTTCATCGTCCGTGAATGTATCCATTGCCCGATCACGCTTGATGTAGTTTTGTGAAGCTGACGGATGGCATGAACAAAAGGGCCAAATCCTCTATAGGCTTGGTTAAATTGATTTCAGTTAATAGATATTCGACCAAACAGTTCAATGAAAATACTCGGCTAAATATTTCGCGTCTACCGATTTTCAAAGATGTGTCATTCCGAATTAGCAAAGTTTTGTTTCAATCGAAAAAAGCGGGAAATAATTCAATTTGATAATTATATTATCTCCTTCAATGAACCTAAATGTTCAAATCCAATACAAAGTGGTTGTCAATGGAAAATCAACCGATTTTCTCTCATATCCAGAATAATTCTCTTTATCCTAGTTCAATTCATAAGGCGTACAACCAAAACAGAGTCACTACATATTATTAGAGTAGACTGCGTACAAAAAAAAAAAAGAAAAAACGACCTGACGGTCGAAACAGGTCAAATCTACTCATAGATTTTAGGTTTGATAAACAATGAACTAAACGGAAGTTGTTCCACGTGACTAATGTGCTAATGTAAATAAAGGGCAGGATAAACTAAATAATATGAAAAGATATCTTTTACTGTACACAACGGAAGTTTAGTGCTCATGTATTAGGAAGACTGGATGCGCCATGTCGCTGTCTTTATCGCAGCGTGTTATGATCATGTTCCACCATGACATTGTAGTAGAGGGTGGCGCATGTCATTTTAGAATTTTTAAAATAAAATATGAATATTTTGTAAATGATTGTACTTTAAACTATGCAATAAAATATATGAACCAAAATAAAATTCTAATCTTTATTAATTATATGAAAAATAATGTTACAAAATGGACTACATGTCAAGCTTCGCATATAAGAGCTCTTTGTAAGCCGAAGTGACTTATGTGCCTTCCTGAATGAACAAGGTGCGTTTACGCCAAAATGAGTTGAAGAGGTGTTTCCGGGCATATTAGTTATTCTTCAACGTATTATACGAGTTTTAGTCCGAATGTAAAGCCTCCTATTTTGACTCATAAAGCTGAAGAGCTACGAAGACGAGAGTGGTACTATTAAAAAAGCGTTTGTTTTTTTTGTTTTGTTTTGTTTTTTGTGCTCCGAATTTATTTTTCTACATAATTACCACCACTCTCAAAACAATTTTTGCCAGAAATTCAATGACATTTCTGTTCGGGATGCACTTCTATGACAAGGATTGCTTTCTTAAATCTCACACCATCAATATCTGCAACAGAGAGATGAAACTTTCTAGGCATGCAAGCACAAACTCAGTCATCATAACAATGCAATTTGCAACCTCCTATGATGCATTCGGTCAGGATAAAATATAGAAGGCATTACTTTTGGGACGCCCCTCGTACTTTCTGGCAGAGATTCAGATCATCCTAATCTGGCATTAAAATGTTTATATATTAGTGCTGAGCTAATAAAAAGTATGAAATGATTGCGTCGAGAAAAACTTTAGGGCTGATAACCCTATACCAGTGTGAGCTTTGCCGTGCACACAAGAAAGAAAAGAAGCATGAGAAAAGAGAGGAAAGAAAATAAAGCCAAGCGTTACGTTTAGTGGTGAAAAGACTCCATTTTGATTCATCACTTTTATTGGATCCGAAACCAACAAATATAAACTAAATTACACAATAAAATGTATTACTTTATATTTCTAAGATTGCGTTTGGGCGAGTATTCCACCCTTTTTATAGAGACAATATTCAACATACATATTATAAATGATTGATAAAAGGTAAGCTATTTACGTGTAGATTGGGATGTTGGAATTTACAGTTTCAATACGTGGTGAGTGCTTCTAAGTATACATAATCAATTCGATGGGACGTGATCGGATTTATATCGGAATGCCTCCGCTAATTATCGAAAAATTGATAATCGAAAATTGATAATCGAAAAATTCTAATTAAAAAGAGACAGTTTCATTTTGATCAAAGTAAAGACTTTCATACAGCCAAACATCACAAATGAATTTGAGAAGTTTTATCACCGTACAAGCAGAAAGGACTGCTGTATAAAAGCAACAGTACGTTCATTGTTAAGAAAGTGGCGAGTTCGGAATGAACTTTTCTGTTTAGAGCACAACTGAAACATGATACTTGATTTTTTTATGTAATGGCTTGAATTGAAGTTTAAAAATCATGTCATAAAATCAGCAGTAGGTTCTCAACAGTGCAATGTATACTACAATGTATTGCGAAGCAAGTCACCGTGAAAAGTCACGTGAAGCTTCTCGTGCATTGCATTGGGTCCTCGACTAGAGCAGAAAATCAATCGATTTGATTGAAAAATGGGCGATTTCACTGATTTCGATGACAATAAAAATATTGAAAGTGTAAAACGTTCGTTTGACCTCATTCAATCCTTGATAACGTCGGGTCTTTCTGCTAGTAAAAACTAAATGTTTGACTGACATATTTGTCATCGTCAATCAGTGTCTCGTGAAAGCAGATCACAATGAAGGAGGCATGAGTGTTCGCTGTGGTTTCAAATCGATAGCTGACCATCAATCTTGTAAAGTCATTCGAGCCGAGTTCTTCTATACAGTATTTAGCATTCGCAAACAGTCTCTCATCTTAATACTGACCTAGCAGAATGTCGCTTAACTTTGGTGATTTGACGGGTTTTTATCATTATAATTATATACACGTATGCACGTTGAACCGACATAGTTATTCAAATTTCTAATTGTGTTTTTTTTTTTGTTTTTCTTTTGTCTTTTTTTGTTTTTTTACAAAGGCATCACCACATTATCAAGGCCAAGAGGCCACTTGACGATAAGGGTTAAAGAGTGTACAGTAGAAATTGGACAATATAGTAATCATTAGTAATGGAAATTCGGTAAATTTGTTAACTTATATGGAACGGCTTATCAAAAACTTGTTTACGTTAGACTTGAAGACAACCATATTGTAGTCAGCCGGAAAGCAGAAAAACGGAAGACAATTCCACAGGCGTGCAGTTCTAAGAAAGAAGCTTTGTTCATGGAATCTACGTTTAGGTTCAGGCACAGATAAAGAGTGGGGGGAAATATTGATAGTGTTTACAGCTAGACGAGTGTTTCTTGTGAAAGTTTGGCGAGGGGGGACCATAGATTGAAGCTCAGTTGAACACTTTCCATGAAAATAACGATACATCAGAGACAAACTCGCAACATCTCTTCTGTGAGATAGAGGTTGCAAGGAAGAGAAAAGGACATCTCCTACGAGGCTACAAAGTCTATTTTGAACTCTATCAAGGCAGGCCAAGTCCTTTCTAGCAGCTCCTGCCCAGATGTGGCAACAGTATTCCATCCTTGGACGTACCTGGCTCTTATATAGATAGAGAATTGCATCAGCAGTGAGATATCTACCGGATCGATAGAAAGATCCCACCATTTTTCCAGCGGCCTTGGCAACAGATTTGATGTACGTGTTCCATTTAAGATCAGTTTTTATCATGTATACGAATTCTCGAATAGCTTTTGCCCTTGATAAACTGTAACTAGTTCGTAAAAAGAAACGTAAGATTCGCTGAAAGACAATTGACTTTTTTTCTTTTTTTTTTACACAGTGATCACCACTTATCAAGGCCCGGAAGCCACTCAGGGATAAGGGTTATTGCAAGTACATTACGTTAGTGTGGAGATTTGAAGTGTTTACATAAGGGGGCGGTTCATTAGGAATTTGTTAACATTGGACTTGAAGACATCCAAGTTGTAGTCCGGTGGGAAGCAGGCACACGGAACAGAGTTCCACATGCGTGCAGTTCTAAGAAAGAAGCTTTGTTCATGGAATCCGCGTTTTGATTTAGGCACAGATATAGAGTGGGGGAAATTTTTCACAGTGGATTCAGCTAGACGGGTGTTTTTCGTGAAAGATTGGCGAGGGGGGACCAGAGATTGGAGTTCAGACGAGCACCTACCATGGAAATAACGATAAAACAAGGATAGGCTCGCAACGTCTCTTCTGTGGGAGAGAGGTTGCAGGGTAGAGAAAAGGGCATCCCCCACTAAGCCACGAAATCTATTTTGTACTCTGTCAAGGCAGGATAGGCTGTTTTTAGCAGCTCCTGTCCAGATATGGCAACAGTATTCCATCCTTGGACGTACTTGGCTTTTATATAGATAGAGAATTGCATCAGTAGTGAGATATCTTCTGGAGCGGTAGAAGGATCCCACCATCTTTCCAGCGACCTTGGCAACAGACTTGATGTACGTGTTCCATTTCAGATCAGGAGTAAAGGTCAAACCCAGAAGCTTGCAAAACACGGGGCCTCACCCAGACGAGAGCCATCCATCACAATTGATGCCAGATGGTGATCAGAGAATTGATGATGTAAGGATAGGAGTTTGGTTTTGGATGCATTAAAGGTAACCAGCCACATCTTCCCCTACTGAACCACGCGCTCGAGATCAGAGGAGAGAGAATCAGAGAGAACTTTGTCATTTACAGCCTTTGATGTGTTGCCGTAGATGGTCGTGTCATCAGCATAGATGTCAACGAATGATTTAAGTATGTGTTTAGGGAGGTCATTGATGTAGATCAGGAAGAGAGTTGGGCCCAGGATTGACCCCTGAGGGACTCCAGCATTTATATTGCAGGCCTCCGATTTTTGTCCATCTACCACTACTCTTATGAGCCTATCGGAGAGAAATGATTTAATGATTGAGAAAACATTTCCAGTTATACCGTAGCTGGAAATCTTGTGAAGTAGACCCTTATCCTTTCAGTGATTTTCTGTTTCGTTTTGCTTGTACCGAAATTATATAAAGTTTGAGTACAGCTAGAGAAAAAACTCATAATAAAGAAAAATGGGTATGAACGTAATTTATTTTTTTAATTTAAATGAGATTATGGATTAAAGTGGTGAAAGTTAGATAAGACATTAATAAAATATTTTTCAGACAAAATCATTGTCGTCTCTTAATTTCAGCTATCTGACCCAAGAGAAGAATCAAGAGAATATCCTTAACAGTGTCACACTATATGCAAATGCATGCGAAATGACGTCACCGGAAAAAAAACATAAAAAGGAGAACGAGAACGATTACGGGAGAGAAGCGATGCACGGAATGAAATGACGTTCAAGATCACGTTAGAGGCGTAAATAACGTTCGAGATCACGTGGGTGACGTCAGGGTCATAACGATGAAGGAATAAATGTCGCTGTTACAAACAAAAAGCGAGTGGGAGTTATTTTCTATTCTTAGTTTCTCTTGCGATTGAAACTAAAGCATGTGTTTCTTCTCGGAAAACGTTACACTATTACTATAAAGAAATATAACGAGTTTTCTAGATTATCCAACAGGTTATAAGTTGGGCAACCTATTTGTCCCAGGTAAGAAGTCTTTAAATAAAGAAAAGGTGAGTTTGCAAAGCCAGTGAAATACAATAAATAATATATACGGAATGCCTTCAATAAGTTTCCAGACTTTGTTCGTCTGGGCACTTTTATGGATATTGTACACATGAAACTCTAGTCCCCCTTCGAAGTAATCTCTTCTGGCTGCAATGCACTTGTTATAGCGTTCCAACAACTTCTGGAAAGCCCTATGGAAGCTCTCTAGAGTGAGGGTGTCTATGATCCTTGTTGCAGCCTCTTGCATCTTCTCAATTGTCTCATAACGACAGTCTCTAAGGTGTTCCTTAAGCTTAGGGAATAACGAAAAACCACAGGGAGCAAGATCTGGACTATAGGGAGGATGAAGAACTGTCTAGGTCAAATTTGTCAAATAGTCTGTGACAAGGATGGAGCAACCTGAGGACAGACTTCGCGCAAATCTTTCGCATCTTCAGTTCCTCATGAATAACTGTGTGACAGTTCCCACACTGACATCAAACTCTGCACTTATTGTCTCTACAGACACATGACAGCACTTATTCATGAAATTCTTTATTTAGCCAATTAACTATGGTGTTCTGACTTCCTTTCTCCTCCCACATTCCTCATCATCCCTCACAAACTCCCTGCCTTCCTTGAAGCTCTTATGCTATTCAAAAACTGATGCTCGTTTCATGCAAGATGGCCCAAAAGCAGTCTGAAGCATCCCATATGTTTCTATGCCATTTTTCTAAGTTTAAAACAGAATTTTACTGCATATCGTTCTTCTAAGCTGTCCTCACGTCCAGATTACATTTTTGAAAGTCACCAGCTGTGACAATCAGACTTTAGTAGGATGTATTCCAATTCCTGCTGTAACTATTCAGTTAAACCTAAAATAGAAATAAAAATTGGTCAAGTCATTTCATAAAATATATAGCAGTAACATACTGACTTTTCAAGAATCTACGACAAGTTTAAATGTCTGTATAAAAAATCTGGAAACTTATTGAAGGCACCTCGTATATGTAATAAAAATTGAATACCCGAAACCATTCGTTATATCTCTTCCTGTCTCCCCTCTCCCTTTCTCGCTCTCGCTCTCGCTTTCTTTCAGTCTCTCTCTTTCACACGCACGCGCGCGCATACACACACATACATATCTTTTCTTCGTTCGTCGCTTCCCTCTCAGCACGAGAAAAGCCAACAGCGACATACCCCACGAGTAGATAGTATCAAACTCATTGAAAACGTGAGTTCAGCATATTTATATCAGTCGACTTTATGTTGTCCAAATCAATAATTCATGCTTCATGATCGAATAAATATTTATTGATCTTCTTTCAGTTTTCGTGATCGGCTTTCGCCTTGTAGCGACTTTGAATGTTTTACCATATTTAACGAAATTCTTTATTTTCCTTTCATTGCGTCCTTTCAACTAAGACTCGTGTTTACGTTTGCATCAGTTTTATTTAAACAAATTTAATGAGGTTTATTCTTGTGCAGCTTAGAAAGGCATGAGAAAAGTTATATTCTTGTGCAGCTTAGAAAGGCATGAGAAAAGTTTTATTCTTGTAAAGCTTAGAATGGCATGAGAAAAGTTTTTCGATGTAACAATCGGTAACACTATGTTGTTTTATATTGGAGAATCTGGCTGATGCACATCAGCAGCATTTTTGTTGGTCTGTCATGCATAAGTTTTAAATAACATTTTCATGGACTGTTACGCTTAAATTTGAAATAACATTTTTGTTGCTCTCTCGCGCTTAAGGTATAAATAGCATTCATATTTGTTGGTCTGTCCCCCTTGTATTTTTAATAAAATTTTTGTTTGTCACGCTTAAATTTTAAATAGCCTTTTTGATGGTATGTCACACTTAAGTTTGAAATATCATTTTCATCGATAAATGCGCAGACTATATGGACGCATGTTAGGAATATCCGCTTTAGATTGCTTCTTATATCAAATCCGTACGCATTAAGAAAATATGATCCAGGAAATCCATTCAGATCTGAGTACTTAAGTTAGTAAGATATTTTTAGAGTTACTGCGTTCTAATGTTATATCCCGTTTATATTTTATAGATGCAGTTTTATAAAATGTACACACTCTGACGACCGTGTTTTTTTTTATAATCAACAACAACTTGTTTAATCAACTAAGTTTTATTTATTTTACAGAATGATAATCTACCAAGTGAGAGACTTCGAGTCAGTATTGGAGGGCCGATCAGGCCACGGCAGAAATGTGTCGCTGGCTCTGCTCTCTTCTGTCTCATTGTCTTTATTTTTACTTGTTTTTTTTTATTATTATTTACATCACCCTACACTCCTTGCTCTTAATATAATTGTTCTCTTTCTTTGACCTTCAATTTGAAATATTTTCAGCAATTTTAATCCAAAATTAAATATTTTTAGTTGTTTTATGATCTCGATTTTTCGATCGGAATATAAGGTTGAAGCCAGCAATCCGATTTACATCTGGTTTTGCCTGGATCCGATATTTTCCGGCGTTGTCCATCAACTATGCAGCACTAAGACTAGTCTATATCTTCTTTCAGCTAGTTCCTGTCAAAAAATATACTATTTCATAGAGTTTGGCAGCAGAGTGGCCAGTACATATAAACAAAATCACAATAACTCTCACAATAACGTCTCGTTAAATTGTAAAAAGAACATGATTCAGGATGGAAGTATGAAAAATGCAACATATCGCAATCACGTTGACACACCAGTTCTCGTCATATCACTGAAGTTAAGCAACAATGAGCTTGGCTAGTAGCAGATGAGTGATAATTTGGGAATAACAGGTGCTGTATGTGCTATCTGCTTATCTCAGCATTGTTTCCAGTCATCGTAATTTTCTACTTGCCACTGGAATAAAAGTGCCGATTCAGGAGGTGTGGTTGGAGATTGTGCAACCCTTACTACAAAAAAATTTGCGCGCAAGTCATAGCATCGTCAGTGATGTTCGTGATCTTCATCAATAACGATTAACGAACAATTACATGTTTACCAATATATGAAATATATCTTTAAATATGTATTCCATATATCTTTAAATATATATTCCATATATCTTTAAATATATATTCCATATATCTTTAAATATGTATTCCATATATCTTTAAATATATATTCCATATATCTTTAAATATATCTTTAAATATATGATTCGTATATCTTTAAATATATGAGTACTATATCTTTAAATATATGATTCATGTATATTTAAAGATATATCAATCACATATTTAAAGATATATGAATCATATATTTAAAAATATATGATTGATATATCAATCATATATTTAAAGATAATGAATCGTATATTTAAAGATATATCAATCATATATTTAAAAATATATGATTGATATATCAATCATATATTTAAAGATAATGAATCGTATATTTAAAGATATATGAATCATATATTTAAAAATACATCAATCATATATTTAAAGATATATCTATCATATATTTAAAGATATATCAATCATATATTTAAAGATATATGAATTATTTCATCTCAATTTTATGTTTAGAAGAAACCTTTTAAGATTATGACTGATAATTTTTTTTAATTATTCATTTTGAAATCATGCTTTAATCTAAAAGGTGTTTTTGCGAGGCTTACAATGCAGGAATGTACAGTTGTTATGAGCAGATAACTAAATACGTAAATAATAAAAAAAATTATTGAATTATTTATTATTTACCTTACAGCCTGGGGAACGGATATGTTTCTCCATTGACGATTAGTTATACATTCGAAAGGACCTATGGAATAAATACCATCCACAGTTTAAAAAAAGAAAGGAAAATAAACCATTCAGGTAAATAAATAAAAACATATTGATTGATTTATTTATTTATCTGCTTATAACGACTGTACATTCCAGATTGTAAGTCATCAAAACACCTTTTATCCATTAAACAAAGATTCAAGCAAACCACACCATACTTCTTATATGATTTAATCTGTTTTTTCGAAAGTATCGATATCAAGTTTATCAAGTAGACTTCTGTGACTTTTTAAAGTTGCTAGATAATTTAGTCATTCGTGTGAGTCCGAAACAACGTTTTAATAATTAATCTGCTCGGTTAAATTATAAGCGAAAATGCCTTGCTAATTCTATTAAGTCAAAAAGAATATAATCGTTCAGTCAACCAATTAATATTGCACCAGTAAAGGATCGTTAAGAAGTGTTGAAAATATATTTAATAATTATTTGAATAACATGAACTTATTTTGGTGGTTATTTAATTACTTTGGAATTTTTTATGAGAATCACTCCAGACAAGGCGTGTATCCACTTGATGTTAGGAATTAAAAGAACGATAGATTATTACCGTAAACACATGAGATTCCTATTGACTTTAGTGTCGAATAGACTAAGATTATAATAGGAGGAAAACAGTAAACAGAAAAGGACTTCCACGTCATCGAAGTTTTTGGAAAGAAGTTACAGAGATAACAAGCTCTATTACAATGATGTATCAAAACAGCGAATTGATGAAGACCACTGGACGAACGAATCAAACGAGCTGAAACAAAGGAAGCAGGGAATAGATCTTGCAATTCTGAAGAAGACAGTAAATTATTTTTATAAATACTATTATCGCCTGGGACTAGCAACATCACGTCTGTGAGAGAAATGCTGCAGTGAAAAATTAAAGCTGTGGCAAATCGAATTACAGATGCCTTTCTTCACTTTATCAAGAACCCTAAAATGGGAAAGAAATTCACCAATCTTAATGTGATAACAGTACTCTATACATGGTCTAATAGTAGATTTGTAGAGATAGAGAATAGCTTCAAGTGTGAGAAAGTGTTTAAAACAATAGAGAGAACAGATTTTACGAAAAGAAGAAATAGTAATGGATTTAATATATGAATACTAAGAAAAATTTAATACTGAAAAAAAACAAGAAGTCTTAGTCGATTTCTCAGCATGAGTATTTCGGGAAGAAAAGAGATACGCCTACGATTGAACGGCAATAGCTGAGTCTAAATAGGATTGAACGAAACAGGCTATTTTTTGCTCAAATCGATAACTTAATTCTTCTAGATCAACTTCTAGATCAACTGCCTATTTCAACTGATCTGGGAATGTAATTTGTACATAATTATGTCTAAATATATTTTGATAACGTAACAAAAGGAAAAGAAAAGTATCTTAAAGACAAGACTATTAGTAGGAGAAAAACAATCAGCAAACATAAAATAAACGCATATTTCATTAATAAATACTTGAAACAATATTTCAGGCGTTTTTTTTTTTTCGCTCGCAAAATAATTGAATCTGCTCATGATGCCAGGCGATGTTCAGATATAAGAAATCTTAATTTGAAATACAATATGTTTCACTTATATATGTAAAAGCATTTCATAATTTCATATCTTACTTTCTAAAAAAGGCAATTTACTTAAATTCCAAATGCATAGAATATGTAAAATCTTTTTTGCAAGCTAGGGGTATATGCTTATGGAAATAACATCTATAAAATCTAAGAGTGTGTTTATTTTTCAACTCAGGATGATAATGGAAATCTTCTGTCTCGTTAGACAATAGTGTTATGCATCTAGTCTGGTGCACTGCAACGTCTGCTGTGCATATACAGTCGAAGCTGGAGTTGCCTCTTTGAATGCAGGTCTGGCCAGGTGATACGAGGGGCGTGCAATAAGCAATGCCCCTGACCCACTTCCAGTTGTTGACCTAGCTGAAATTTTGCAAGTGCTATGATTTATATCTCTACGGTTTATGTGGCAAATTACAGCTCTGAACTAATTGTGGTTTCTGTTTTACAGGTGTTTGAACTTAGTCAGGTGTGAAATGGAGCCTGTTGAATGTCGAGCAGTGATCCGGTTTTTGTATTTTAAAAGGATGCACACCACAGGAGACTTTTGATGAAATGAAAGCAACTTATGGTGATAATGCCCCATCATATGACCTTGTAAAACGCTGGCATCGTGAATTCAAACATGGCCGCAAGTCTGTGGAAATAGCTCCCAGACCTGGTCGCCCCCTTCTGCCATTGATGAGGCATCTGTCCGTCAAGTTGAGGCTGCCATTTTGGAAGATCGGCGTATTACTATTCGCCAAATAGCCCAATATGTGAAGATTAGTACAGGGTCTGTGGAAACTATCATTTATGACCATCTACATATGCATAAGTTGTCTGCCAGATGGATTCCCAGGTTTCTCACACCATTCCAGAAGTGAGAACGCGTCGAGTGCCCAAGGATGAATTTGGAGATGTGCCAAGAAGATGAGTAAAAGTTTTTTCAAAAGACTGATTACACAGGATGAAACCTGGGTCCGTCACTATGATTCAGAGACCAAAGCCCAGTCAATGCAGTGGAAGCACTTGGACTCACCACCTCCAAAGAAGACAAGGGTGCTGCCCTCCGTTGGCAAGGTCATGCTCACAGTCTTCTGGGACCAGGACGGAGTAGTGATGACAGATTTCCTGGCAAAGGATACCACAATTACAGAAGCTTATTATGCTTCACTTTTGAGGAAATGAAGGTGAGCTATGAAAATCAAGAAGCAGGGCATGATCAGCAAAGGTACCCTCCTCCTGCAGGACAACGCTCCGGTCCACAACTCGCACGTCGCCAGATCAGAAGCACGGGCGTGTGGTTATGAAATCCTTCCCCATCCTCTCTACTGTCCTGGCCTTGCACCCTCTGACTCTCACCTCTTCCCAGCCATGAAGTTGTTTTTGAAAGGAAAGCATTCCCCAGATGGTGCAGCCTTGATTTCTGAAGTCACGTCGTGGTTAGAGGACTACCTGGGGTGTTCTACAAAAACGGTCTACAGAGTTGCATCAAACGATGGGAGGAATGCATAACTCTGAGTGGTTCCTATGTAGAGAAAGACTAATAACTGTGCCAAGTTTCGTTGCTCTACTGCTATGGGAAGTGGGTCAGTGGCATTACTTATTGCACGCCCCTCGTAAGAAGACATGAGTTTGCCCAGTTACCAGGGTCTCCCTCTCGGCGTTATAGACAAAGTCCGACAGAAAGGCAAACCAATACAGTCAGAGCCAAGGCAGCTGCAGAAGTTACTGGAAATGTGTTGAAGTGCTTCACCATTTGCCTATCAGATCTCCTAACTAAACTGAAGGGTGTTCAAAATTACTTTTGGTGCATCACAACACACTAACTGATATGTATAGGAGTGACTTTATAAACTTTAACGAAAAACAATTCAACGTTTTTTGTTGTTGTTTTTTTGTAAGTTAACGCACACAATCATTTTTTTCTCTTTAAAATTTATATATGACTGTGTAACGTGGCCGTTACGCTGGAACTGTTCAAACATATCTCGCACCACCACGCCGCCCGGCTACATCAAAAAGGAACAAAAAAAAAGAAAAATAAATAAATCCGACTCTGCTTTCCTTCTTTTTTTATTAACTCAAGTCGTTTATTACCGTTTTTTTTTCTTTTTCTCCGTTTCGACACCAGCTTAAAAGTCTCTTGCTTCTGCTCCACTACACGTTGGTCGCAGACAGCCATTTCTTTACGTCCATCTTTTTCGACCGCACTCCTTTCGACCGCATGCTAGCCACAGTCAGCCCATTCACGTCTTCATGTTACTCTTTCGGGTCCGACTTTTTGGAGTGTCCTCTTTTTCTTTTGATTCAGATGGAAGCCCAAGTACACTTTCCAATTTGTCATCGCGTTCAAACGCTACCCCTGTTGCTGTTAATACAATCGCTTGCCAACATTCTTTTTCTTCTGCTGCTGTTTTCATGCGCGCTCATATGCGCTCTGTTACAACTGCAACTCTCTCTTAAAATGTAATTTCTATATAATAACTTCTAAACCATTCTTAAATTCCATGTCGAAATATATGAACATAATATCCAATAGTATATAAGCACAAAAAGAACTGCTGTAGAGATAAAATAACAGAATCAGATTCAATTCGAAAATAAAGAGAAAAAGGTAGTATATTTTTTTCTCTCCGACCCCTAGGAAAAACTGACGAGGACGTGCGTGATTCCTATATTCTGCCTTAGTCTGATCAAAAACCAACGCTAGAAATTGGCAGGTGCAATTCGCACCACCTCTTCATACTTTTCATTCAACTTCCAACAAAACGTCACGCTTCAATGTAGCACGTGTATAGCGCTCGCCTTCCTCAAACACGAACTTCCCCGTTCTTGACACGGCTGGCTGATATACTGCACAAGATCGTCTGATTTGCATACGATCGGAAAGAATTGGGCGATTTTTTACTTTAATTCGCGCGACCATGAAGGCAAAATCACCTGGGCGTTACTATTATATCTTCTATCATTCAGCAACCGAACCGTACAAGACACGTGAATACGTGGGCGTTTTTTTGAGGCAATATTCGTACTCATTACGAATTTTTCCACAGACACATATATCAAGGAAGTTATTAAAAATATGATGATTTATTTTGTAACTAGTAGGAAGACCTGACGTTGCTCGAGATTGAATGATGATCAATTGTTTGAAGCACCTATATTTGTATTGTTATAGAAATCGGTGAAATCGCTCATTTTTAAATCAAATCGATTGATTGCCTGCTCTAGTTGGGGACCTATCGCGGTGCACCGGGAAGAAACTTCATGTGCCTCCCAGTAGTGACTTAGTCTATCATACATTGTAGTCTACATTACACTGTAGAGAACGTACTCTTGATTTTAATAAATTAATTTTTATATATAATAATTTGAATTAAACTTTGGAATGTAAAAGTCAAATATCATGCTTTAATTGCGCTTTAATCAGAAACATTAATTTCGAACGCGGCCCTGTCATATCAAAGAGTCTCCTGTCGATTTTATATGTCAGGTCTTTTGGCTTGTATTACAATAAAACTTCTCAAATACACTTGTGATGTTAGGCTGTGTAAGGTGTTAACTTTGTTCAAAATTGCCTGTTCCTTCTTTCATTGATAAATATCGATAATCGAAATAATTCTGAGACATTCCGATAAAAAAGAATATCTAAGAACTCTGCCAGACAAATGATGTACCTTCGTGTGAAATTTCATAAAATTCGGCCCAGCAGTTTTCGAGTCCATAAGGAACTAATTCATATACACACAGACACATGCAGACAAAGTTCCTTTTATATAATAGTAGAGATATTGATGAGTGGTTCGTTTACCAGATATCTCTATTCGATAAAATAATACATCGTTTCTAGAAGGTTTGTTCAATTCTCAGCCGAACACATTAATAGAGTGGTTTAATACGATATAAGAAATAAGGATTCTTATGTTGTCCAGATTTCTTCTTGGTCTCCTAACATGTTTGTTGTATTATTTTCTTTGTTATTGTTTAACGATATTTCAACCATTATACATATTGAACCAATATAATATAAGTGAGTCAAGAGTCATATTGAGCCAATGTTTGTTAGAAGTCTTCATATCTAATAACATTTAATTTATTCAAAGCCATGCTTATAATAATTCTAATCTACAAAACTGAAAGTATCACCTTGTTACAATCCAAATAAATTTGCGTGAAAGTAGAAACCAGGGCCGACTTTTTACTTGAAAGAAAAAAGCAAAAGGCGAATGCCTGTCGCCACTGGTCATCGTTACGATGATATCGTCCTGTTGCTTACAACATTAATCTATGGTCTCCTCCCGAGATCATAATAGGCACGTTCGCATTTATCAGGCGCTTGTTTGGCCAATCTTTCACTTCAACTCCAAGATCTGGCCAATGAAAACTGCGAATTTCAAAAAATTATTTGCGTTTGACTTACACTGCCTCCACCAAATTCGGCAGATCCGCTGGCACGATTTTGTCTCACATGGGGTACACGATACAGAATAATCCTTCTTAACTAAACTCTTTTAAAGAGAAAAATTCGTTTGTTTGGCTACGCTGACTCGCAAACAAGGAGAGTCCATTCACGAAGCAATAACTCCAAAACCACTCCAAGATTGGCAAAGGCGCCGGGGAAATGGGGGGCAGTTAAAGAAGTGGTTACACACAATTAAAGCCAACGTCGAATCTAGCTCCCGTTAACTGGTCTACGGTGTTCACTGTTGGGTCCGAGATAGGTTTCCTATCACTATCTTGACCGCTTCGTGGTCTGTATTCATCCGGGGTGTTTTATAAGAGGAATCTGTTCAGCCCATTCTGGGTGAATATCGACTCAAGTCGTTATGTCAAGTCATGGTTATAAGGTGAGATGAAGATTATAGAATAACACCCTGGAAAACCTCATCAGTATGCCCTGTATTTAAGAATTCAGGTGATAAGTCGTCTCCCTCTCAGTAAAGACCAATAAGTATACTGTCTGTCATGAGTAAGTTGCCGGAATCCATATTAAATAAAGAAGTAGTCAACCACCTCAGCAGAAATAACCTTCTTAGTCACATACAATACGGTTTCCGTTCTGCTAGATCTACAGCAGATGTGCTAACGGTTATATCTCATAGGATTAGTAAATCTCCCGACAAAGGCTTCCTCTCTAGGACAATTGCTCTTGACATATTAAAAGCCTTCGATAAAGTATGACATAAGGACCTACTTCACAAGATTTCCAGCTACGGTATAACTGGAAATGTTTTCCCGATAATTAAATCATTTCTCTCTGATAGGCTCATAAGAGTAGTGGTTGATGGGCAGAAATCAGAGGCCCACAGTATTAATGCTAGAGTCCTTCAGGGGTCCATTCTGGGGCCAACTCTCTTCCTGATCTACATCAATGATCTCCCAAAAAACATATTTAAATCATTCGTTGACATCTATGCTGATGACACGACCATCTATGGCAACATATCAAAGGCCATAAATGACAAAGCTCTCTCTACTTCTCTCTCCTCTGATCTTGAGTGCGTGGTACAGTAGGGGAAGAGGTGGCTGGTTACTTTTAATGCATCTAAAACCAAGCTCCTATCATTACATCATCAACGCTCTGATCCCCATCCGGCATCAATTGAAATGGACGGCTCTCGACTAGGGGAAGCTCCATGCTTTGATAAGCTTCCGGGCTTGATCTTTACTCCTGACCTGAAATGTCACACGTACACCAAACCTGTTGCCAAGGTCGCTGAAAAAATGGTGGGATCCTTCTACCGCTTCAGAAGATATCTCACTACTGACGCAATTCTCTACTTATATAAAAGCCAAGTACGTCTAATGATGGAGTACTGTTGCCACATCTGGGCAGGAGCTGCTAAAAACACTCTGTCCCGCCTTGACAGAGTACAAAATAGACTTCGAGCCTTAATGGGGAATGAGATTTTCTCTTCCCTGCAACCTCTTTCCCACAGGAGAGACGTTGCAAGCCTGTCTTTGTTTTATCGTTACTTCCATGACAGGTGATCGTCTGGGCTCCAATCCCTGGTCCCCCCTCGCCGATCTTTCATGAAAATCACTCGTCTAGCTGAAACCACTGTAAAAAATTTTCCCCACTGTGCCAAAACCTAAACGTAGATTCCATGAACGAAGCTTCTTTCTTAGAAGTGCACGTCTGTGGAACCCTGTTCCGTCTGCCTGTTTCCCACCTGACTACAACCTGGATGTCTTCAAGTCCAACATAAACAAATTCCTGATGCACCGCCCCCTTGAGTAGACACTTTATCAAATCTCAACACTAACGTACTGTACACGTAATAACCCTTATCCCTGAGTGGCTTCCGGCCCTTGATAAGTGGTGACCACCTTGTAAAAAAAAATCAGAATACCAGTGAAAACTAGTAAAAAACAAAACAGTTGGTTACATTTCAATGATATAAATCCGAGCACAAGTCATGCATACATTTAATGTTGTCATATAACGAATCTTTGTATGGTCAAGAACTGTCAACAATTTGTGAAAACTTTAAAAGAGTTAAAGAGAACTATTAAATAATACAGTGATATTATATCGCCTCTTTT
Organism: Euprymna scolopes; assembly: GCF_053919585.1. Classification (NCBI taxonomy): domain Eukaryota; kingdom Metazoa; phylum Mollusca; class Cephalopoda; order Sepiida; family Sepiolidae; genus Euprymna; species Euprymna scolopes. Next base: position 149,299,229 of record NC_136490.1, read on the forward strand.
TGTGATCTTTATATATCATTAAAATAATGGAAATAAAGTATTTAATGACAAGATAGATTATTTGAACACGCATCAGTGTAACTTTCTAAACGTTATATAAAACATTTCGCACCTCGTCTTTTACGTAAGCGTGCTCTCTTGCATATATGCGTTTTCGCTCGTGAGCAAAACAAAGTCAATAAAACAAAGTCGTTTTACATACCTGCGCGATCGTGGTCTTCATTTTCCGATTGTCACTTTTCCAGACGTGGGCCGCGATCCCATCGTAGTTGTTAATTTTCTGTTTAATTTTCTCATGCGTGGAAACACGATAGACACTTGCTAACTTTATTTAAAGAAATGGTGTTTATGGAAGGAAAGGTCAATATATAATTCTAATTACTTCTTAACTTGATTATCTAAATTAATCTAAAATGAAGACACAACGACAGAGTCTGGGGAAACATTAAATTACATTTCAACATTGTCGGGCACATCTATTTTGCATTTCGACTCGAACTGACTTTTGAAAATACTTTTGTTTCTGTTTTCCGCCAGGTTGTTCTGACATGTACTTTATGTAATCCATGACAAAATTTATACTAGTTAACATAATCTCCACATACTAGTGTAGGGTTTTATTATACAACATCAATATATTATATCTTTCTACACTGAGGCAATGTATATTTATAACATTCTGCAATACCTGGCAAATAGAGAATGTCCCATCACCGTAGCCAGCACAAATTTTCTGGTCGGTCATGCTGCCAACCAATCCGTTGCATGCTGAATTTGCTCGAATAATAAAGGCGCCACTAGTTGCCAATACAGATAACTCGCCACCTGAATGAGAAAAAATAGGTAGATAAGCACTTGGAAAATAAAAAAGACCAGTTATAGTATTGGTATCATATCATTGTTATCATAGTATTCACTAGCACGGCTACTTGGCAATGCCCATGGCCAAAGAATGGCAAAACTTTTATTCCTCCCTCGTTCCCTTCCTCCTTCACCTAGCTTTCTTATTCGCCCAGCCCATTCATTTTTGTAGACTCACACGCAAGCAACTGTAGTCGGCGTAAAAAGAATAAAATATACCAGAGTTACTTCCCGTTCGTTATTGTCATAAAAACAGACTATATTATAACATTAAGGGACGTGTGTGCGTTTTGATAACATTAAATGATATAAATGGCTTGTTGGCATCCAAAATTATTAATCATTTTTATTTTAGATATTGTGTAATCTGGGTTGCGCAGATAAAAAATATCAACATTGTGGGTGTTTGATTCGTATTTTTTTAATTTTATCCGGACTTTAAAAAAAATGCTCTTTTACATGATAAAGTATCAGAGCAAAAACTGCATATTTCTACAAAAAAATATATCCCATTCTCTCTCTTTCTTCTCCGTCAAGCCTACACATACATTATTATAAATTACTTGAGAAATGAGTTGGCATAAGAGAAATAACTACTTGAAATATTTTCAGTTACTTCCCTTTAGTCAATATCAAATGGTTAGAAAACAAACCCACTTTCTATCCCTGAGAAAATATGCACATTATTAGGGTCAAAGAATGAATATTTTTCTACATTTTAGATATCATTTATCCGGCGCAATGCTGATCAAAATAATACCAACTTTGTGGGTATTTATTCTGTAGCCTTAGAGTTTGAACTGGGTATACTGACATGTAAACAACAGTTCTTTAAAAAATGTTGCTTAGTGTTATATAATTGTGTCTAGATTTCTACAACTGATTTAGGATAGTTTGCACTGCTGAATCAGGAAATGTTATCTATTTCTCCCCATCAGGTCAGGTTTTTGTGTTAAGTTAATTTTAAAAGAATCAGATTTTGTGACAAAATCGATTATATTTTTTGTGGTATTATCAGCTGATTTTTATCAACACATATCATTCTAAATATAGTTTTAGGAGAAAAAATGTCTTGCCACAAAAATATTGATTACCTGATAGAAACATCGATTATTATAAACTGAAAGGTGGGCATTGATAAAATGTAAGTTGCTTTACTATGGTTCAAACTTCAGGGCTTGAACTTCCGTTTCTTCAAACTCCTGGAATTCTCAGTAGCGAGGAAGTCTCTCTTCAGATTCCAACAGTAGTCAACCATTATGACTGCATCTCAGCGACCCTGATATCCGGTTTCCATCTCTTTCAGGTCTTGAGAGAATCTCTTCCCTTGCTCCTCATTGAACCCAGGTACTCAGAAAAATGCTCTATCTGTGAAAGTGCATCTTGACGCTCAGGTTTCTGAAAAGAGTCAGCATGTTGTTAACTTCCGCATAGTTTCTGGCCTTATTGTTGTCAAGAAAATACTTGATGACCAGAAAAAAAATCTTCCACGCTTCTCGTTCCACTTCGTTCATTGGGTATTTGAACTCTTGATCTCTGATAAGCTACTGGAACCGTCAATTATGCCAGCTTTCGACTTACCCAGAGTCAATCCTGGAACATCCTGGTTCAAGTAAGTGAAGCAGTCACTATTCTTGTCTAGAGACTTAGTGAACTGCTTAAGTTGAACTTGATATGCAGCAGTAGGAAGAGTGTATTGTCTCTGTCCAATACATGGCCGTTAATGACGTCCCTACCTTTGCAAGGCATCAATTCTTCCCGCACACGCTAGTCCTCCATATATGCTGAGCACCAATTTTTGGAAGATTTCGAGGTTTTATGATTTCAAACTGATCCCTTTCCGACGTAATCGCCCAGAACTATACGTCTTGGCATTAAAATAGTGATTTCCAATCAGAACATCGTGTTTTACTCCTACCAACTTCAGAAATACTCCACACATGAGTACATGTGATCAAAAACGTAAGAACGACATATGGTTATAGCGCAAAAACTTGTGCTGAATTTAAAAATCACAATGGTTTTTCTCAATCATCAGATTCAAACTAAATCAGCTGAGAAAACGAAGAGAAGACATTTGCTGTTGACCAGTGTAATAGATTCTATCATTAAATATTACAAACAGATGTTCATAAAATGAATTCTATCTGCAAGTTTAGTATTGAAATCTATTACTATACTAAATCTGCGTTAATCAAAGTTTATCTGGCTAAAGCTTCTTGTCAGATATATTGTAATAACGTAATATACATGTTGGTACATCCCATGGTTTGAGGCCTTTTTACATAGGGGTCACGCTTATAAATTCCCGGAGGCTACTTTCGGATAAAGGTTAATGCGCATTTGGTATATAGACAACACCATGATGATCAGTAATGGTGGAACTTGGCTAAAGTTTAATGTAAATAATTTTTTATTTGGCTATTCTCTTATATAATTAGATTTCTCAGCAACATTCCTCACCACTGTTTCTAACAACTGGCTGCCAGACTTTTAGTCGCTCTTCTTAGTTGACTATAACATCTTATATTTTCTGGGAGGAACAGAGGCTAAAATCATAAGACATGTACACTACACGGTCAAGTCTCTGAAGGCTGTCATTGCGGAGACGATCGACGCTATAGGCAAGGACATGGTGACAAGAGTTTGCGACGATTGCATTGGAAAGTAATATACAGGACTAACTTTTAATAAATAAATTGTCGGGTTTCTGCATATAGAATATTTTTATTGACTATTTTATATATATATATATATATATATATATATATATATATATATATATATATATGCTCTTTTGCATGTCTGCCCGCTGTTGACACAAGTTAGATCTGCCAACACAAGACTGTTTTGTGTCCCATTGCGCTGATGAGCAGTCTGGTGGCTTATCAGCCCAGCTCTGCTCAGACATAATCTCCAACACGCCTTACAATCCCGACCAATTTGACGCCCAAGCTCATCAACTGCTTCTTGCACCCTCCCTTTCCGACTGTCACGTTTCAGTCGTTCATACTGGGTTCGATCAGCCTCAAGCATGCACACACCTCCCTGCAAAGCCCTTCTCCACTCTCCACGATCCAAAGCAAGACTCTCCCAGGTTTTCTCATCCATCTCACATTTTTTCAAGGTGGACCTCACACAATCCTTGAACCTCATTTTAGGTTTTTGAGCCAGACAGCTCCTCTCGGCAAGCTCGCCATAAAAGAGTTGTTTGGAAAGTCGACTGTCTGACATCCTTACCACATGACCACTCCATCTCAGTCTATGTTTGATAATGAGAGCTTCAATGCTTAGACATTGGGTTCGTTCAAGAACCTCAACATCACTGACATACATTTGCTAGCACACACCTAAGATTCGCCATAGACACATCTGGTAAAACCGCTCGAGACGTCTTAAATGCTTTCTGTATGTTGTCCAAGTTTCACAGGCATAGAGAAGAGCAGAGAGAACATATGCGGCATACACCTTGATCTTTGTTGGTAGCGAGATACCACGATAGCTCCACAAATGCTTGTCCAACTTTCCAAAAGCACCACTTGCTTTGCTAATCCGTAACGCTGGACATACTTAGTGTGCTACCTAAGTATACAAACTTAGCGACAACCGCTATCTTCGAATCATAGACATAAATTGATGGTTCATAGTATGGCATGCTTGTTGCAGGCTGATACATTAAGACAGTTTTTTTTAGACTGATAGTCACCCAAGTGCGCTGCGGGCAACCGAAAAGGCGTCCACAAGATGCTGCATATCAGTCCCCGTATGAGCTACCAGATCACAGTCATCTGCATAGAGCAAGTAACGAATTGTGTTGCTGAGTAGTTTGGTAGCGAATATAGACACCATCAGAGCAATCCCTGAATCCATCCGAAAAACCATAGTGAAATACAAAGCAAAGAGTGTGGGTGCTTGAATGTCTCCCTGCTTAACACCATTTTCTACTGAAATAGGATCAGCCAACGTTGATCACAGCCTTCATATCTCATTTTTCAGAATCACCCGCAAAGCATCCTTATTTACTTTATAAAAGGTATTGGTGAAATCGATGAACACCTGATACAGACTCTTTCGCTGTTTTATACATTTCTCCTGTAGTTGCCTGGCTGGAAAAATAATATCCACTACATCTGAAACAACACTGCAACTCAGGCAGAATATCGTCAGCAATGTGCTCCAGCATTCTGTCTAGCATGATCCTACGGACAGCAAAGAGGTGCCCCAATAGTTTCCACATTCATCTCTGGCACCCTTCCCCTTGTATAGCACCACCATCAATGCATCACGCCAATCCTGTGGAACACACTAATCATGTCAAGCAGTCTGCAACAAGTCCGCCAATACATATGCATATATATACACATATATATGCATACATATATATATATATGCAGAATGTTGCAGCAAAATTCGGCACTTGACAAACAAACCAAATAGTTAATGAAAGCGATTATATTCGATATTAATAAAATTAATATCAATTCGGAAGCGATCGTACAAAAAGTTGTCGTTTATGTTTAATGTTTGGAATGCATCTAAATGATTATTACATAATTTTGTTTACCTCACTCTCTCTCTCTCTCATATATATATATATATATATATATATATACTAGCATGGGTGCCCGGCGTAGTCCGGGTGTTTTGAGGTGTATGCTGAGCAAAAAAAAACGGCCAAATTTTTTTTTACTTTGACCCCTATTATGACCCCCTAAAATTGTTTGAGGCCCAAATCAAGTTATTAAGTTAGATCCATGTCCAAAGAACTTATATCTAAAATTTCAAGTGTTTAGACCCCAAATTGTAGGAGGAGCTTGGTAGAGTTCTCAAAAGTCAAATCGTTGAACCTTGACCCATTAATCGCGAAATTTCTGCTCGAAAACCAATCACATCGATTTTCCCAAATTTCAGTACCCTGTATATCAAATTTCGAGTCTGTAGGCTTAAAATTGACAGAGTTATTGCGTAGGGAAATGTACAAATACACACACAGACACTTTCACACACACATTATATATATATATATATATATATATATATATATATATATATATATATATATATATCGAACAGGAAGACTAATTTTGGATTTTATCTTTTGCCAAAATAAAACTGGCTTTGTAAACTCATGTTTGATTGTTTTTTATAAAAAGTAGAAAAACTTGTTGGTTCACGTTGCGTTGGAGTTAGATTTTATTCTCGAATCAAGCATGACGGCCGCATATAATTTCTAGCAGCTGATTTAGAACAGCATCAAGTATAATTGAAATCTCACACTTGATACCTAAATTCAAAGACTGAATAAAAATTCGCAGTTTCTTGTGTTCTGACAGAGTTAATCGATTTGACATCATTCAATAAGCCTCAAGCGTGACATATAGATGACTCTATTATAATAATAGTTAATATGATTTCTATAAAGTACAAATCGTCATGTGGTACATGTCAAATTTTGAGAATATTTAGATTGTTGGCTTATATATTACTTGTATTTAAATGAAGCTGCTATTGTAAGTTTTAAAAACAATGGAGAATTTTAATTTCATGTATCGATAAAACATTGCTTTCTCATAGGAAAATCTGTACAAGCAAAGCAATAGTTTCATTAATTACGGTTAACATGTGATATGTTGAGTGCTCAGATCAATTTGGCAGTTCAAAAGTTTACAAATCGTAAATTAAAGTTGCCTTAGTTAGCGAAGCATTTGAAAAACATTAGAAGAGGCGTTCCAAAAGTAATGCCTCCTATTTTTTTCATTCCTTTCGAATGGATTGAAAATGGCATTCTTATCATGACTGAACTTACGCATTCTTTATCTGAAAATTTCATCCTTCTGTTGCAGATATTTACAGAGAGCAACGAATACCATGTGCGTACGTCAAAATTCAAAGATGTGTAACTGAATTCCTGGCAAAAATGCATTTAGAATGGTGATAACTATGTAGAAAAATATATTCTGAAACACAAAAGGTCGTTCGTTTTAATGGTACTATTCTCGTCCTCGTAGCGCTTCGATATTTTTAGTTTAAAAATAAGAGGATTTTATATTGGAATGACCCTTGTATGACAAAGCGCACTGCGGACGCCCATGCATGCCCATCATTCATCGCTAGCAAACCCGACGGTGTAGAACTTAATGAGGAAGAAGATCTATTACTAAAGAGCCATCTTCTAACAACTTGAGCGTTGATGTGATACCGCGGCATAAGTCAGATTTAAGGCACGTAGTCCAGATGGAGATGTAAGCATCGAATATGAGAGTAATCGGGTTAGGCGGTATCAATGCCAAAACCACAGAGAGACGCAATGTGCCGATTTGGGTATGAGACTATGTGAAACAAAATGATTTTTGATGATCATGAGAATGTATGGTTCAAGATTTAAAAGAAGTTTTAAATGTGATTTAAAATTTAAAAGGAAGTTTTAAATGTGATTTAAAATTTAAAAGGAAGTTTAAAATGCAATTTAATATTTAAAGGAAGTTTTAAACGTGATTTAATATTTAAAGGAAGTTTTAAACTGGATTTAAAATTTAAAGGAAGTTGTAAATGTGATTTAAAATTTAAAGGAAGTTTTAAATGTGATTCAAAATTTAAAGGAAGTTTTTAATGTGATTTAAAATTTAAAGGAGGAGTAAATGCTTAAACAACCAAGTAGAAAATAAAGCGTAACCAAGTATTGACTGTTTCGCATTTCATAAAAATATGAACTTCTTTAGTTAGATGCTTTGGAGATAGCATTCATTTGTATATGAGAGAGTACGAATGCTTACCAGACACTATCCTCGAGATGTTAAGGTCTTTCTGTACAGGGGTTTGCAAGGACAACCGGTCATGATACTTTTCTTTAAAAGTAAATCCTGATTAAATATTCAAAATCACATATTATTCGTGGTCAAATAAGATCTTTGTATGGCTAAGCTACATTGGATTTTATTAGGACGGGTGCAACTTCTCTAAAGGATCTTACGTCATTTAACAGTACGAATCTGGGTACTCCATCAGATTAGATCAATTCTTGTCTTGGAATCTGGAAAGACCAATAGAGCACTAGAAAGATATACCATATTTAAATGGTCAATTGGGGAACGGAAAATTATGTTTCCAACTTCCTTGTTAACTCGGTGAGATACACGAGAAAATGGAATATTTGAATATGTATGAGTCTCATACAGAGATCAAGTGTTAATCCCATAGGAAGAGAAGTTTGACTGAAATAAAATGAACAAAAAAAACAGAACAACTATTTGAAAAAGGACGAATTAAGTGAGACACCGTTCAATTTTTACAGCTTAGAAAAGCATTAAAGTTTAAAATTTGTATTGTTTGTTGCGGTGTTGTTTGAGAGGAGTTTTTTTATATCATAATCTATTTAGGTACAATTTGACAGCATCAGGTGGAAAAATCATCCATCTAAATATGCACATTTTTTTTACTTTTCACAATCTTTATTTTTCAGAGATAAACCTTTATTTCTCTTTGGTATTTCTTACCAGAAATACACGAAAACGAACATACAAATTGTTCAGTCATATTTTCCTCTGTATTATCTTGGATTTGAAAATGTTTCAGGTAGAACTGGTTCTGAATATCGTCCACGTCTTAAGAACTGCGGACGCAAATTATACCGACCCGGTTATCTCTTTCTGTATTGGATGTTTTCATTGTTCATAGAGACAACCGATGGAAAACAAACGAAATTACTTGTCCAATTTGGGAAATTGTGTAGATGTCTAGACAATTAGGATCATTGCGCAAATTGATTTATATCCGATCAACCATTGATCATTTCGTTGGTATTCCCCCTCGGGACAGGAAGTATTTTCAGCTCGATATTTGTCGAACATTTTTTTCTGGATGGAAACATTCACAGAATGAAACCATTTGTATATTAAAACTGATTTTTCATAATAAAAAAGGAAATCATATATAATTATATTCCTCGCTTCGAAAGAATACGAGTTGGTTATTTTAGTGATTTCATGCGATGTGGTATTATGAAGGGTAAGTAAAATTAAGAAAACGATTTGGCCATAATTTAGGCTCTCTTTTTATGAGCTCCTTTATTTAAGTGTAGGGGATGGCGAGGAAGAATACAGAGCGATTGAAATATTTCTTTTATAACAAAAATTTATTAATAAAAATTATATCGTTTAATGCTTCAACAACCACACATTCAGCATTATCAAAATATATCTCTAGAAGCACATGTGTGTATAAGTTTATATTCTATGCATGCTTCTAGACTTCTCGAAAACAATGAATATATTTGTAAACGTTATATATATATATATATATATATATATATATATATATATATATATATATATATATATATATATATACGGCATAATCACGTTTACACACCGTTTTTCACCAGATCACTAATGTTAAGCAACATTGAGCCTGGCTGGTACCAAATATGTGACTATTTGGGAATTCTAGGAGCTTTATGTGCTCTCTGCTATTCTCGGCATTGTCTCCAGTCGTTCGAAACCTCTACTTGCCACTGGTATTTAACAACACCGATGCATGGGAGGTGTGGTTGTCTATTGCGCAACCCTTGCTAAAAATTGTACGGGCAAGCACTCTTACAGTGGGTATCCATATTGTTTCAAGATTGAAAGAAGCTAATATATATATATATATATATATATATATATATATATATATATATATATGGAAAAGTAAAGAAAATATAAATTTATTCAAATATTCATCAACCTTCCTTTTTTATTTCAAACTTCCTAAAAAAGGATTGATTAAAACAACATACAAGTACAATCAATCAGTTTGTAGAAGTCTTAAAATAAAGACGAAACGTTGGTGGATGTATAAATGAGTTCGATTTTTCCCATCATGTTGGAATATTATTACCATAATTTATATATATATAAACTAAAAAAAAAATAGAATTAAGAGACAGAATAACTTCTATTTTATTTTATAAAATATGCTTAAGAGAAAAATGCTGTCTAAATATATATATATACATGTGCATATATACACATGTATATATATGCATACATGTATATATATACATATATATACATGCATATACATACATATATACATACATATATACACACATCTACTCCCTTAAATAAAATATACGTTCAAAATGATACAGAAATGAGGATTATGTCAACACTAAGTATCATGTCACATTTTGTCAATCTTTTTGACTTTATAATCATTTGATCTTAGAATATTGTCAATGCGCGGCACAAAATATACCCAAGAATGGAAATGGTTGTAAATGGTCTTGAGAAAGAAATATGAGACTAATATCGATTTAGTTTCGCAGGGGGCACAAAGATGTAAATAATTGCTGTCTATTCGTATCCGGTGTACTGCGTGTTTAAGTACACCCATTAGAATATCCAGAAATTCAAATTGTCAAGGTTTGTGTCATTGAAAACTATTTTTAAAAACAGTTATTTCTTTTGCTGCCGTTTTGCATATTGTTCATGATCAAAATATACGGATATTGACACACGAACACCGACATTAAGCCAAGTTGGCCGTGGTCAGTATGGGTGACTATTTTGGAATACCAGGTGCCTTATCTAAAACGCAGCCCTTATGACTGCTATGGATTAACTGCTATCTTTTTTTTTTTTTTTTTTTTTACATGGAGATCACCTCTTATCAAGGCCCGGAAGGGTTATTATGTGTACAGTAATCAAGGGGATAATATTGTAGTAATAGTTGGTATTAGAGATTTGATAAAGTGTCTTACTTAAGAGGGGGATTAATCAGGAATTTGTTTATGTTGGACTTGAAGACATCCAAGTTTTAGTCAGGTTGGAAACAGGCAAACGGAACAGAATTCCACGAGCGTGCAATTACCCAGAAGAAAGCTTTGTTCATGGAATCTACGTTTTATTTGGGCACGGATAAAGAGTGGGGGAAATTGCTGACAGTGGTTTTAGCTAGACGGGTGTTTATCGTGAAAGATTGGCGAGGGGGACCAGAGATTGGAGCTCGGACGAACACTTGCCATGGAAATGACGATAAAACAAAGACAGGCTCGCAACGTCTCTTCTTTGGGAGAGAGGTTGCAGGAAAGAGAAAAGAGCATCCCCCACTTAGCCACGAAGTCTATTTTGTTCTTTGTCAAGGCATGATAGGCTGTTTTTAGAGCTCCAGCCCAGATGTGGCAGCAGTAACCCATCTTTGGGCGTACTTGGCTTTTATACAGATAGAGAATTGCATCAGTAGTGAGATATCTTCTGGAGCGGTAGAAGGATCCCACCATTTTCCCAGCGTTCCTGGCAACAGATTTGATGTACGTGTTCCATTTCAGATCAGGAGTAAAGGTCAAACCCAGGAGCTTGTAAAAACATGAAACCTCCTCAAGATGAGAGCCATCCATTTCAATTGATGCTAGATGGGGATCAGAGCGTTGATGATGTAAATATAGGAGCTTGGTTTTAGATGCATTAAAAGTAACCAGCCATCTCTTCCCTCACTGAACGACGGGTTCAAGATCAGAGGAGAGGGAATCAGAGAGAGCTTTGTCATTTACGGCCTTTGATGTGTTGCCATAGATGGTCATGTCATCAGCATAGATGTCAACGAATGAATTTAGTATGTGTTTTGGGGGATCATTGATGTAGATCAGGAAGAGAGTTGGGCCCAGGATGGACCCCTGGAGGACTCCAGCATTAATACTGTGGGCCTCAGATTTCTGCCCATTAACCACTACTCTTATGAAGCTATCAGAGAGAAATGATTTAATTATTGAGAAAACATTTCCAGTTATACCGTAGCTGGAAATCTTGTGAAGTAGGTCCTTATGCCAAAGATTATCGAAGGCTTTTGATATGTCAAGAGCAATTTCCCTAGAGAGGAAGCCTTTGTCGAGAGATTCACTAATCCTATTGGGTATAACCGTTAGCACATCAGCTGTAGATCTAGCAGAACGGAAACCATGTTATTGAGAAAACATTTCCAGTTATACCGTAGCTGGAAAAGATGTGTTGCCATAGATGATCGTGTCATCAGCATAGATGTCAACGAATGATTTAAGTATGTGTTTTGGGAGATCATTGATGTAGATCAGGAAGAGAGTTGGGCCCAGGATTGACCCCTGGAGGACTCCAGCATTAATACTGTGGGCCTCTGATTGCTTCCCATCAACCACTACTCTTATGAGCCTATCAGAGAGAAATGATTTAATTATTGAGAAAACATTTCCAGTTATACCGTAGCTGGAAATCTTGTGAAGTAGGTCCTTATGCCAAAGATTATCGAAGGCTTTTGATATGTCAAGAGCAATTTCCCTAGAGAGGAAGCCTTTGTCGAGAGATTCACTTATCCTATGGGGTATAACCGTTAGCACATCAGTTGTAGATCTAGCAGAACGGAACCCATGTTGCATGTCACTAAGGAGGTTATTTCTGCTGAGGTGGTTGACTACTTCTTTATTTAATATGGATTCCAGCAATTTGTTCATGACACACAGGAGACTTATTGTTCTGTATTGAGAGGGAGATGACTTATCACCTGAGTTCTTAAATATAAGGCATACAGATGAGGTTTTCCAGGGTGTTGGAAAGTACTTCTCCTTAAGGCAACGCTTAAAGAGTTTTGTAAGTATGGGGGCAAGTTCTGGTCGAAGCTTTTTCAACACTATTATTGGAATGTCGTCTGGGCCAGTTGCTTTACTGGAATCAAGGTTCTTGATTAGTTTGGCGTTATCTGTTATAATCTGTGTTGACCAGTGAGACAACATCGATTTTTATCTCTGTTTTTTATCGTACAAAAATTCACAATATTCCAAAATTGTTTTTAAAAAAATTTAAACGACACATGCCTTAGTATTAAATAGACCTAACCCAATAACAATGCATATTGTATACTGTTCTGAGCACCATTTGCTAAATAGATCCGATGATCAGACGATATTATTTAAATTATAATGATTATATACGGCATAATCTCGTTGACACACCAGTTCCCGTCAGATCACCGCAGTTAAGCAACGTTGACCCATGTTAGTACTAAAATGGGTGGCGATTCGGGAATTTCAGCTGTTGTATGTGCTCTCCGCTTATCTTGGCATTGTTTCCAAAAAGTATTGGGCCTCTCTTTTCCACTGGACCCAAACAATGCCAATCCAGGAGAGGTATGGTTGGCGATTGCACAACCTTTGCTTCGCAATTACACGCGCAACTATCTTTACAGGGGTGTCCATTGTCTCTTGCTATTGAACGGAGGCAACATCGAGAATGATTATAAAGAATAGTGATTATATGATACGGATAAAACATGTGTATTATAAAAATAAGGTTGATTATTTTTCTTCGACCAGGGTCCTTCCAAAAGGAATATCTCCTATTTTTTAACTCAAAACTAAAACATTGAAAACCTACGTAAACGGGAGTTGTTCTATTAAAACGAGAGACCTTTTGTGCTCCAGAATTTATTTTTCTACATAGTTACCACCATTCTCAATGAACTTTTGTCGGCGATGAACGCTGTTTCGGTAGTAAAAGTTCCAAGCGCGCTTTGTCACGCACATCTCTGTCGACACTTTAAAAGCGACGATATCATCTATTTATGCTGACATCAACGGCATCTGCTTTGTAAGCGTTCAACAGGCCTAGGTGAAAGGTGATCGGTTCATTTTTTTTCTGCATGGAGAAATTCAATGACGCACCTCTGCTCTGCTTCTGACACGTCCATGACAGGCGTTGCTTTCTTAGAGTCTTACGCCGTAAATATCTACAACAGATAGCTGAAACGTTCAGATCATGAATGCACAAGTTCAGTCATCATAGCAATGTAGTTTGCAATCCCCTCTGATCCATACGGGTAAAATAAAAAATAGGAGGCAATACTTTTGGAATGTCCCTCGTATTTTACTACAGAAAATATAAATAGAATTCAAACTTTCAAAATAATAAAATTTGAATTCAAAATAAAATGTATTACTTTATTCAAAAAATATAGTATTCATAATATTTCAGCTCAAAATATGTTTTTGTCTCGGAGATATAATTAAGAAAATCACATCGTAAAATACATAGTAAATATTCATAGTGTTGAACTTGTGCTGTGCATAATAGAATGACGACAAACCGATATATGAAAATATAACAATATAGCTTTATTGTCGATGACGGTGCTGGATGTGGTTGTTAAGAGGGAGATTCACACACGGGAATGTGACGGGTTGTTCCTTCTCGGATTCAAATCGTCAACTAACTTCGATATCTTTTTTTTTAATTACATTTTCACCCCAAACAAGGCACATTGCCACTTTGGTGTAGGGGGGGGGCTACTATCAGGGATAAGATCTACTGGGGTACTATGTAGGGATTTGGGCAGCAAAATGTCGGTTCACGTTGCACTTGAACTTCTGCACGTCAGTACAGTTGGGGAAGCAGGGACCTGGAATGGAATTCCAAAGTCTAGCGGTTCTGGGGAAGAAACTACTGGAGTAGAAAGATCTTTTACATCTAGGGATCTCTACAGTGTGGCGGTGGGATTTAGCAGTCTGCCGGGTTTGTCGAGGGTGTTCACGCTGTGGGGGCACAAGTGCTTGCAGTTCGTCAGAGCATTCACCATTAAAATACTTGTAGAACAGGCAGAGGGATGCAACGTTTTGTCGATGGGACAGAGGCTGAAGCTTAGATCCCAGTTCAGGGCCTATCAGATTTGCGACTCTCTTTTGAACCTTATCAACGAGTGAGAGACTAGTAGCAGATGCACCAGCCCAAATATGACAGCAATACTCCATACATGGGCGAATGGTGGCCTTATAGAGGTACAAGATACTTTCGGGTGTTAGTAGTTTTCTTGCACAGTAGAGAGAGCCCTACTTCCTTGCAGCGGCCCTGGCAATGCCTTCAATGTAATTGTTCCAACTCATGTTTCCTGTGAACGTTAGGCCAAGGAGTTTGAAAGATGTACTCTCAGATAAAGAGTCGTTGGTGGTAGAGAAGGTTTCTTGTAATTATTGAATGAAACTAGTTTAGTCTTGGCTGCATTGAACGTGACCATCCATTTTTGTCCCCATTCCACTACAGATTGGAGGTCATCCTCTAGTGTTTCTGCCATTACTTTAGATATATGTTAATTTGTTTTCCTGTCGTGCCTGTTATAGAGTGTGGTGTCATCAGCATATATACCCATTTCAGAGGCAATTTTGTCGGGGAGGTCATTTATGAATATCAGGAACAGTAGAGGTTCAAGGATAGACACCTGGGGAACATTTATATCATATTGTTTAGATGTACGACCGTCGAGGACAACCTGGATTTTTCTCTTATCTAAGAAGGATTTAATAATGTTAAGTATTCTTCCAGTGATACCGTATGATCTAATTTTCCTGAGGAGACCCTCATACCATCACCTATCAAAAGCCCTAGATATATCTAGAGCTACCGCTCTGCCCTCCCCCGCTTTTTCCAGTGAATGAAATATACGTTCAGAGATTACAGTTAGGATGTCTGCTGTGGAACGGGTTTGTCTAAATCCATATTGTTGGTCAGTCAGAAGTTTAGCATATGTAAGGTGATTGACTAGAGCATGGTTAATTAAGATCTCAAATATTTTGGCAAAAAGTGAGAGGAGGCTAATGAGGAGATAATTTAATGGGTCAGTTCTTTCGCCAGAATTCTTGATTACTGGTACCATAGAAGCAGTTTTCCAACAGCCTGGAAAGCAATCTTCATTAAGGCATTTGTTGTAGAGTTTGGAGAGAACTGGAGCTACTTCGGCTGAGCACTTTTTTAATAGCACAGCTGGGATGAGATCGGGTCCACATGCTTTTGAAGTGTCAAGGTTTTTTATGATAGCATGCACCTGACAAAGAATAACCAGAGGCCTTTGAATATTTTTCCTGTATTCGTGACATTTTGAAGTATATTAAATCAAATAAAGTTTTATAAATTTTTCACTCACAGTTTACATAGAAAAAACGATAATGACAACGTCCGGCACAATAATATAAACACCGCTAATTTGATTAGAATTACCTCTTCTTATGTAAAATATTGCGAAATTTGTAACTTTATATATGCGCATATATATATATGTATGTATGATATATATAATATATATATACGATATATATATATAATATATATACGTATATATATAATGCATATATAGAGACAAATATATACATATATATAAATATGTACATATAAACATATATATAAATACAGATATATACATTTATATATACATACACATATTATTACATATATATATATACATATATATATATGCATACATATATCATTACATGTATATATGTATGTATATATATATGTATATATATGTATATATATCGATGAATACATACATATACATACAAATATATCTACATACATATATATATATACCTATATATACAAACCTGCATATATATATACATACAGATATATCAATATATAGAAATATATACATGTATATATATGTATATTTACATACATATATATGCATATAAATATATATACATAAATATATACACATTCTTATATACATATATAAACATATATACATACATATATAAATATACATACACACGTATATATATACACACATGATGGCTGCAACGTCTTGTCAGACGAGTGCCCTAACATAACATGATTTTAGTGGTACCGGCGAATTCACACACTAAAGCAGACATGACATTGTAAACGGTCATTGCTATATATATATATATATATATATATATATATATATACGCATACACACAAATATATATATCCATAAACATATACATATAAACATATGCATACACACAAGCATACATACACAAATACATACGCATATATATAACCACACATATACAAATACACATATACATACATATACACATACAAATACGTACACATATATGCACATATACATACACATACATTTAACTATATATACATACACATATGCATATATACACAAACATACACATATGCATATATACACATACATACGCACACAAACATATATATACATATATACATACAAAAACACAAACATATATACATATATACATATACACATAGATATATATACATATACATACACATGTACATATATAAACATACGTACATATATACATACATACACACACACGGATACATATAATGATGGCAGATCAATTATTACATTCTTCCAGCATTTCAAGCCTACACGCGTCACAACTTTTCCATTGCTATAGGACTATTTTTTATAGACAAATGCCTGAGGGAGTACATATACAAAGATGATGTTGCAGTGATTTAACTTTGTACGACAGCTAACTCTCTCTCTCTCTCTCTCTCTCTCTCTCTCTCTATCTCTCTCTCTCTCTCTCTCTCTGTTCAAAATGTTAAGATCCAGCAACAAGGAAGAGCAAGAAAGGCAACAACAAGTAAAACTGTAGGCCAGCATAATGCGGGTACTGGTCTCCCACTGTATGTTTTTTTTTAATCAGAGATTTGCTTCTCCTACAAAGGTTGCCTTCACCACGGCTTACAGGAGCCCTCTCCATCCCACATACACACGGAAATGAACACATGCATGCACACATACATGTATATACACACAATGCACGCAAACATACATATGCATGTACATACACATGCAAACATACACACATATAAGCATGTACTTACACATGCATACACACACATACACATACATGTAAAATACACATGAAGAAGCGTTCCAAAATTCATATATCCTCAATGATCAGAATGAAGGTGATGGGTACAATTAAATGAGTTTGACATTAATATATATATATATATATATATATATATATGCATACATACGTACATAAAACGCCCCCTTAAGTAATACACTTTATCAGACCTCCATTACTAACGATTACTACGATATTGTCCCATTGATTACTGTACACGCAATAACCCTCATCCCCGAGTGGCCTCCAGGCCTTGATAAGTATGAATTAAATGATCTTAATTATGATATAATAAAATTATTAATTTTTATGTAAATTATAAAATTATTAATTCCATCTACTAACAAACTAACGAATGAATTAATTTTATTCAAACAATTTTCACTACATAAATATATGCAAATAATAGGGGGGAAATAAGTTCAATCCAGCGACTGACACCCTTTCTAACTCAACAATAAACAACAACATATGCAAATAATAAATAAAATATTTATCAATATTCAAATTTTATTTTTAGCTGCAATATTTTAAGTCTAAAAAATTCTTATTTTTTACTTTACTAGAATATCTTGTTCTTTACTTTTCCAGGTTGAATTTCTTGTCCTTTACTTTTCCAGGTTTAATAAAATCTTAAGAATATTACTTTTCATGCGCGCATTTTTCCATATAATCCATGATTTTTCCAGGCATTGCTATTGTATTAATATATAAATTTATAATATTTATTAATGATTGTCAAAAAAAATTAGCTCTCAAACACACATTTATGCAATATTTATCATTCAATCACAGTAGTTCCGAGCCAAGGTCTCTACCGAGACTGCGGTTCATGAATTCGTGATATGTATAGAGCGTAAACTAACAAAAAAGAAGATGGCACTCGGTGTCTTTTTAGATATCGTTGGAGCTTTTGACAACATACCCTTCAGTAGTACGTTCAAGTCGCTACGAGAACTCAATGTGCCACCAGTACTCATCCGATGGATTGAGTATATGGTGAGGCACAGAACAGTTCAAGTAGAACTACTGAGGGCAACTGTTAAAAGGGAAGTAGTTAAATGAAACCCCCAAAGTGGGATTTTATCACCTTTACTATGGAACTGTATGCTGAATCCTCTTTTAAAGGAGTTTAAAAATAGGAATATTTATGTCCAGGCTGATGCTGATGACATCGCAGTGCTGGTCGCGGGTTCAAAAGCATCATTGGTCAGACGCATTGCCAAAATGGCATTAAATATTCCTAATAAATGGTCTAATCGAAATGAATTAGAATTCAGTAGCCGTAAAACAGAAATGGTCTTGTTTACATATAAAAGGAATTGCCAACTTGGTGACCTTTTTCTGAGTGGACAGAAATCGAAACTTTCGCAGGAGGCAAGGCTGTTAGGGGTAATCCTGGACAGTAAGCTAACCAGGAAAAGCCACATAGAAAAGATTTCCTCCAAGGTGACTGCAGCCCTTATGCAATACAAACAAATTGTGGGGAAAACCTGGGCAGTTAACCCGCATGTAATAAGGTGGATATACATTGCTATGGTATGTCCCATTTTGTCGTATGCATGTGTTTCCTGGATCCGCGGGACAGAGAAACTGTACTTGAGGAAGAAACTCCAGAAGGTACAAAGACTTGCTTGTTTAATGACTTCTTCAGCATATCCGAGCACACCTACTGGAGCATTGGAGATGCTGTTGAATATCCCTCCGATTAAAGAATTCCTGAAGGCAGAAGCGATACGGGGATCGTATAGAATAGATCTCATGGGTCTGTGGTGGTCAAGATCTGTTGGGACTACTGGAAAAACAAAGAGTCACGTGGAGTTGTGTAATGAGGCTAGGAAGGAACTACCGCTCTTGCATGTGCCGGGTGACCTTATGACTAAAACCAGATCATTTGAAAAGCATTTCACATGTATGGTTTATGACAGAACAGGCGCAAGAGATTACGAAAAAGAGTTGGAAAGCAACGTAATCAAATGCTATACTGATGGATCTAAAATGAATGATAGGATTGGTGCGAGTGTTTATATAGAATACTCAAACCACCTCACCTGTCAAAAATCTTATTATCTTGGTAAACTGAGGACGGTCTTCCAGGCAGAAGTCTTCACCATACAGGTATCATCGGATACAACACCAAACACCAGTCATGAGCTGGCACCATTGGATGTGGTACCAAACACCACCCCCGCCTTCACCGAAGAGCAGGATCTCAGACCTATGTCTGACAAATCAGCTCTAACATTCGGTAAACATCACGACAAAAACAGAAGAAGAAGGAGAGATAGCGCATGTTTAAGACTTTTGAATCTGAGGTTCTGATCATGAAAGAGGTTCAGCAACAGGAAATAGCTATCCTTTCAGATAGTCAGGCAGCTATTAAAGCATTGGAGAATAGTACGGTAAGATCCCAAACCGTACTGTGCTGCATTGAAAATCTAAACCATCTAGGAAAAGAAAACCGCATATCTATATCATAAGGAGAGTTAAAAAAAATTAGTTATTAAAAAAAAAGTTCGGTTTTTAATTATTAAAAAAACCGATACACGGGATTGAACCTAAAATCTTTCCACCAACCCCCGGTACTCTAACAGTTACGCTAACATGTCATATTGGCAAAATCGCAGTAAAAAATAATTATATACAAAAAAAGTTATGCAAAATAAAAAAAAAAGCGTTAGTCACTTATGTATGTACTTACTCTCCTGTTTGTGAACCCACATATTTTGTTGTTGTAACTTTTTTTCTACTGAACCAATTTTCGAAATTTCTTTTTAAAAATGTAGCTAATGAGGTGTTCTATCCAACTATATAACCTGGTTGAAATTTGGTTGCGAACGGAATTAGTGGTGGGGGTTTGAATGTGACTCGATTCATTCAATTTCGGACTTTAAACATATCATTAAACCACGGTAGTGGTTGAATATATGCTTTACATATATATATGCATATTTATACATATATATATACATCTTTATACATATATATATACATCTTTATACATATATATGTATAAATATATATAGATAGATATAGATAGATATGTATATATATATGTTTATACATACACATCAATGTATATACAAATTTATACATATATATGTATATACATATTTAAACATGTATATATATATATACACATGTATATATGCATATACATATATATACATGAATATATATAGGTATATACATGCATGTATATCTATATACATATATATATTCATGTATATCTATATATATATGTACACATTTTTTTTTGTTTTTGTTTTTTACATAGGCATCACCACATTATCAAGGCCAAGAGGCCACTCAAGGATAAGGGTTAAAGAGTGTACAGTAGACATTGGACAATATAGTAATCATTAGTAATGAAAATTTGGTAAATTTGATAACTTATATGGAACGGCTCATCAAGAACTTATTTACGTTAGACTTGAAGACAACCATGTTGTAGTCAACCGGAAAGCAGGAAAACGGAAGACAATTTCACAGGCTGCAGTTCTAAGAAAGAAGCTTTGTTCATGGAATCTACGTTTAGGTTTAGGCACAGATAAAGAGTGGGGGGAATTATTGATAGTGTTTACAGCTAGACGAGTGTTTCTTGTGAAAGTTTGGCGAGGGGGGACCATAGATTGAAGCTCAGTCGAACACTTTCCATGAAAATAAAGATACATCAGAGACAAACTCGCAACATCTCTTCTGTGAGATAGAGGTTGCAAGGAAGAGAAAAGGACATCTCCTACGAGGCTACGAAGTCTATTTTGAACTCTATCAAGGCAGGCCAAGTCCTTTCTAGCAGCTCCTGCCCAGATGTGGCAACAGTATTCCATCCTTGGACGTACCTGGCTCTTATATAGATAGAGAATAGCATCAGCAGTGAGATATCTACCGGATCAATAGAAAGATCCCACCATTTTTCCAGCGGCCTTGGCAACAGATTTGATGTACGTGTTCCATTTAAGATCAGGAGTAATGGTCAAGCCAAGAAGCTTGTCAAAACTTGAGGCCTCCTGAATATGAGAGCCATTCATTTCAATTGATGCCAGATGTGGATCAGAATGTTAATGAGAAGCTTGGTTTTAGATGCATTAAAAGTAACCAGCCACTCCTTACCCCATTGTACTACGTGCTCAAGATCAGAGGAAAGAGAATTGGAGAGAACTTGGTCATTTACTGTCTTAGATGTGCTACCATAAATGGTAGTGTCGTCAGCATAAATGTCTACAAATGATGTAAGGATGTGATTTGGAAGATCATTAATGTAGATCAAGAAAAGAGTTGGGCCCAGGATGAACCCCTGAGGGACACCGGCATTAATACTGTGAGCTTCTGATTTTTGCCACTCAACTATTACTCTTATGAACCTATCAGAAAGAAATGATTTAGTAATTGAGAAGACATTTCCAGCAATACTATAGCTAGAGATCTTATGAAGTAAACCTTTATGCCATACCCTATCAAAGGCCTTAGATATGTCAAGAGCAATTGCCCTAGAAAGGTTTCCTCCGTCAAGAGATTTGCTAATCCTATGAGATATAACTGTAAGCACATCTGCTGTAGATCTAGCAGAACGGAAACCATATTGAGTGTCACTAAGAAGGTTATTTTTGTTGAGATGGTTGATTACTTCTCTATTTAACACAGATTCCAGCAACTTACTCATGACGCACAGGAGACTTATTGGTCTGTACTGAGAGGGGGATGAGCGATCACCTGAATTCTTAAATACAGGGCATACTGATGAAATTTTCCAGGGAGATGGGAAACTATTCTCCTTAAGACAACGTTTAAACAGTTTTGTAAGTATGGGCGCTAGTTTAGGTTGAAGTTTTTTTAGTACTATAATTGGAATACCGTAAAGGCCAGTTGCTTTACTGGAATCAAGCTTTTTGATTAGCTTGGCAACATCACGTACAGATATACGTATATCACATAGCATGTTTTTTGATACAGGAGGAAATATTGGGGGTTGGTGGCCTTGATCGCAAAGGGTAGAATTAGCTGCAAAGTTCTGGACAAAGAGTTTGGCTTTGTCTGATGCTGACGAGATTACCTCAGGTCCATTGATAATAGTTGGGATGGAGCACACGCTTCTGTTCAGGATTCTGTTTGCTATTTGCCAAAACTGGTGGGAACCAAGCCGCTGCTCAGCTACTTTGGACTTAACAGATTGAGCATACAACTCTCTTGCATTCTTTATTACTTTCTTACAATGGTTGCTGGCAGTCCTGAAAGCGGCTTTAGTTTCCATACATCTATTACGTTGGAAACAGTGGAAAAAGTGATTTCTGTGCGCAATGGCAGCAGCACATTCTGGAGAGAACCATGGCTGGCTGTTAGGTTTTTGCTGAAACTTTTTCGAGGGTATGAAACGGTCAATACCTACAATTAACCATTCCGTCAGGTCTAATACTATAGAGGACACATCCTTTTTAAACATGGAATGCAGAGGTAGATCAGATATAAATGTACGGAAGCTATCCCAGTCAGCCTTAGTGTATCGATATACTGTACGATGGAGAGGTACGTCTGGGGACTTATTACATTTCATTTTTATCTTAATTGATACAACAGAGTGGTCGGAAGAGCCAAGAGGCGACAGAACAGAAACTGAACATAGTTCAGGGCAAGTTGTGAGAAAAAGGTCTAGTAGGCTCGCATACTGGCCGTCATTGTCGGGCACACGAGTGGGTTCCTGAACAATCTGAGTGAGGTCATAGGCAATGGAGAAATCATGACAGAACCTCCCCTCATCATCGGTCTTGTTAGAATGGGTCAACCATTCGACGTTGTGAACATTGAAGTCACCACATACGTGAATGTTAGCTTAAGGATAAGCAGATAAGACTTGGTCAATTTTCTCAGATATGCTTTGAAAGATAGTAACTCCGCTGTTATGGGGGCGATAGAGAGTAAATATAAATGCCGTAGTGTGAGCTAAAGCAATCCGCAAGCACATATAGGGTAAGTTAGGATCTTCCCTGGAGATGTCCCTACCACATGGAAAGCTATCCCTAATCTAGGCACATATTCCATGCCCATGGCGATCTTGGGGGTCAGATTTAGAAGTTAAGTTAGAGTATCCTTCAATTGCAAACTCTTCTAGGGAAATAGCCTGTCCAATGCCAGTTTCACTTAAAAATAAAAGGTTTGGTTTAGTCTCCTGTAATTGGGTTTCAACCTCTGGAAGGTTAGAACGTAGACCCCTGATGTTGGAGAAGAAGACATGGTAGTAGGGGTCTACGTTCGAAGTTGGAGAACCGGGTTTAATCGTGTATTTTTTCTTGAAACTTGTCATGATGAAATTTTGGAATTTGTGGACTAGGTCGTCAGATTTACTTAGAGCAGGACAGAGAGGAGAAACTAAGAGAGAAAAAGAAACGAAGAATGTTTTTTTTATTTGTAGCAAATGATAAGGTAAAGCCGTAACAATTACCCACTAGTATGGCATCGAGAGGCCCCACCAGAAGCTACTGCATGGTCCAGAATCCATTCACTAAATGGCAATACAGCAGCCCCAGTACTTTGCACCTGCTGATAGGACAGCCTCCTTAGTGGTTAATCCAAGGTTCGGGTCCCTGACTATCAGGCGGATAACGTCAGCCCAGACAAAACGTTTACCTCCAGCACCCTTACTAGTGACGTGGCTACAAGGATAGACATAGAAACAGAAAATTTCCGCCATCTCTGCCAACTGTTCGCGCAAAATACTGCCAACCTAGAAAACAGCTTTTTCTTCTCCCTTTTTCAGAAAAATCACTCATTAAAAAATGAGGACTGATGGTCAAATAAGAAGAAGCGAGAGTAACAGGAGCTGCCGATAACGCATCCACAATGCGTTTTCTACTCTCCATTAAAAAAAAATTTATTAAGTATTCTACTTAAACACGTCTGTTGGACTTTTATTAAGGGAAAGTATGGTGATAGATTCCCCTCTCGCGAACTAAAAATGAGTACAATTACGTAATCTATTTTTGCAATCAACTCGGTAGATAAATAAACATTTATGGACGAGAAAAAAGCTAGCATTTAATAAAACAGAAATACATAAATTAAATACTGAAATAAAATGGAGTTATTGATATCTGAATCTAAAAATAAAAAGTATGATTAAAATTGAAATCACTTATCTCAACAAAAACACGTCCGTCTCCAAAATGTAAACTGAAGTGAGGAATTTAAGTTAACAGCGTTCAAAAGATGTTTTTTTTAATTAACCGTTAAAAGAAAAGCGTGATTTTATTCTGAACTTGAGCTAGTCACGTTTTAAGAAACTTACCATCATTGTATATACCATCTTTTACAGAATTTCTAATTGCGATGTAGAAAATGAAAGTAAATAAAGCCACATGGTGGACAACATCTGAAAACAAGACTATTCACTCTCATTCTTAAGATGTGGGAAGAACGTCAAGTACCAGAGGACCTGAAAGACGCAGTAATAGTAACCATCTTCTAAAAGAGTGACCGAAAGTCATGTGGCAATTAGTGTGGGATTGCCCTTTTGTTCATAATTGGAAAAATCTTTGGCTGCATACTACCGAATCGCTTGCTGCAAGTCACAGAATCCGTACTCCTAGAATCTCAGTTCGCCTTCCGTGCCTCTCGGGGAACAATAGATATGATTTTTTGTGCGGGCCAGCTGCAGGAGAAAAGCAGGGAACAACAGAAACCCCTTTTTCTTGTATTTTATTACCTTCAAAAAGCATTCGATAGCGTTCCAAGGGATGAAATGTGGAAAGTTCTCAAGCAATTTGGTTGCCCAATCCACTTTGTAGAACGCATCCAGGCCCTGCATGACGGCATGTCAGGATATGTATCGCACCAAGGCAAGGAAACAAAAAAGTGGACTAAAACAAGGTTGTGTCATTGTACCCACCCTTTTTTCCTTATATCTTGCTGCAATGCTGCACGAACTTCCCCCAAATAATCTGGGGGTAGACATTAGGTACCGTTATGATGGGGGACTTTTCCAGCCTGCTAGACTAAAATCTCAAAGCTTTGTGAAATTCCAACACATCACAGAGCTTCAATATGCAGATGACAACATGGTCCTTAGCCATTCCAAGGAAGGCATCCAGAGATCCGTAAACAACTTCACGACAGCCTACCATCGCTTCGGACCCTCTGTTAATATTGGTAAGACAAAAGTGTTAGTACAACCAGAACCCAATACCATCTTACAGGACGTAAGCATTCACATAAATGACACTCCTCTTGAGCAAGTAGATCACTTTCCATATCTCGGTAGCATAATATCGGAAAAGTGCTCAATTGAGAATGAAATAGAAAGCCGAATTGGCCTTGTCTATGGAGCTTTGGGTAAACTGACGAAGCGCGTCTCCAATAATAAACATCTTTCAATAAAAACTAAACTCATGGTATTCCACGCGATTGGTATACCTACGCTTTTGTACGGGTGTGATATATAGACTAAAGTGATCTCATTAAACTCGAAAAATTCCATCAACAAAAACTTCGAGCTATATTGAACATCAAATGGTATGACTACGTAACCAAGACAAGCGTTCTTGAGAGAGCAAACAGCTGCAGACCCCGTTGGTTGGGGCATATCCTCAGAACGGATGAAAACAGGCTCACTCGACAAACCCTTAGCTAGCCACAGGAAAAATACCTATCGGCCGCCCTCTACTGCAATATAAGGGGCAATTCAAACCCACCCTTAAAAACACCGGATTTGATCTTCACATCTGGGAAACAACATCTCAGGATAGGTGCCTGTGGCGCCAATCCATCATACATGGTACCACAGGATACGAAGCAGAAAGAAGAAGACTGGAGGAGATCAAGAGGCAGGCAAGAAAATATCGTGCTGAACAACAATGCCCCCCGCCAAGCACTGCTTGCCTTCTCTGTTCACGCGAATTCCACGCTCAGATATAGCAGAGAAGCCATCTGCGATCCAAATACTAAGGGAAGAGAAAACTTAAATTCTTGGATACGAGAAATCGGCCGACGCGACATGTATATACATGTATGTACATATATATATATATATATATATATATATATATATATATATACATGTATACACATTTATATTCATATATATATACATACATATACATATATATGCATATATGTATATATACATATACATATATATGCATATATGTATACATATATATATATATATATATATATATATATACACACACATTTAATTAATTGTAGTGATTGAATGAAAAAAAACCTTATTGAAATGAAGTGTTTGAGTTTCATATCAAACATTTTTATTATTCTAAGCAAGAAAAAGAATACTTTAGAAATTTAATATAGGGTTTGATGTCTACCATCTCATCAGAGGAGAGAAGATATTAAAAAATAGTTATAAAGGTATGCACCCTATTTGCTAAAGTCAGTGAGACATGGAAAGTCAAAGTCAAAAATAATTAATTAATCAGTAGCATGATGATTTGAAGAAAAGGATATGAAAATTGTAGATCCAGATTGCGTGGTAAAATCCATGGTGGACGTTCTTCAAAGCAATTGGGTAATAAGATCCAAGTTGTATATTGGGTAATCCGCATAGCTGAGAAGATATCCGAGTCGGGCATGTTCTTGTATAAAATTCCGTATGGATCCAGCGAAAATATTTTAAAGTCTGGTGGAAGCCTTATCATTATAAGACTATTTCATTGTTAGTGGGGTGAGGTATTAGTTGTAGGGAGAGGAGGTAATGGTGAAAGGTTAGAAATGGGGTGAACATATGCGTCTATATATATATATATATATATATATATATATATATATATATATTACACACACACACTCACGCACACATACAAATATATATATATATGTGATTGCAACGTCTTGTCAGACTAGTGCCACACCCTCAGAAACTTAAAGTCCATGAGTCCAAAAATGACTTCCATCGCCACAGGACCATATTTATAGACAAATCCCTGAGGGATTATCTATACACAGATGATGTTACAGAGTCTTAGCTTTGTACAACAGCTAAGTCTCTCTCTCGGTTCAAAATGTTGAGATCCAGCAAAAAGCAAGAGCAACATAGCCAGCAACAAGTTAAACTGCAGACCAGCTTAATGCGGGTACTGGTCTCCCGCTTTATGGTTTTTTTTATCAGAGATTTGCTTCTCCTAGAAAGGTTGCCTTCACCACGGCTTACAGGAGCCCTCTCCACCCCAACACACACAAACACACACGGTGCTAGTTGGCCGTTAACCCCGAAAAAGGGTTCATTCGCCCTTTGGAAGGTCTTGTTTTTAATCCTTCAGGGAGACTAGCTACCCTCCTCACCAAACAAGTTTGGTGGGAGAACCAGTTTAGTCGCCGGTGACCCGACCATGAGGCAGGTAGTACTGGGTTACATAGTACCAGTAGCATATGACATGACCTGACACAAATTCATATATATATATACATATATATATATATATATATATATATATATATATATATATGCATAGCAGAAGAGATAACTCTTTAAATAAAGTTCAAGAGATCCATAAAAAAGTTTGACTGGTCGCTTATTTAGGTCAGGTTGTGTACTGGATATAGAGACAGGGCAGGGAAAGAAGAGGGAACAAGAAGAAACATAGAGATAAGAATAAAGATAAAAACAAAAGAAGAGGACAAAACATCTTCATTTCATTTGTCAGTTTAAATTGAATTAGTCCAGTCAACACAAATTATATATATTTTATTCCATAAGGTGCTATTCTTGTTAATTTTATACGCATTGATAGTGTCACTTAAAAGGGAGAATTGAAATAAAGGTTTAGAACATACTAATGTTTATGAATGAATTGTAAAACCAAGTCTAAGCGTATTAATAGAACGTTTTATTTTATAATCCTAACGGTAATACTTCACTGTTAAATAAATAATAATAATAATAATAATAATAATAATAATAATAATAATAATAATAATAATACGTTATTGAAAAGTGTCTAAAGATCGGTAATATCAATAACAATTATACTATTTAATAATATTTAACTGGGAAAAAAGCCACTTGTTAAAACCCTTTTGTAAACTTCTTATTTTGTTAAATAGTTCTTTTTGTATCTTTTTTGGTGGTGTCTGCTTTCGAGAAGCATTTTTGAACTTCAAAATATTGCTGGAGTTATTATTGTCCACGAGCATACGATTAGTCTCTTCGTAACTGCGCAATGCCACTTTAAATTCGCTGAAATTTAGTGGTTTGTCTTTCTGAATTATAACAGTTGTAAATGGTTTAAAATCGGCTGGAAGTCCTTTGAGGGTTATTGATATCAACAGGCTATCGCTTATTATTTCACCTGAGAGTTTTAAGGCATTGGCCGTTGTTTCTGCCCTTATGACGTAGTCGGTGATCGTTTCATCCTCGTTACGTTTCAAAGGGGTTAATTCTGTATATAGGGATATTATTTTCGGTTTCTCTTTTGATAAATAGTGTTTTCGTAATATGTTCAATGCTTTCCTCCCATCATCCAATGCGTCTCTTATAATCAAAGACAGACTTCAAAATCTAAACATTGAACCAGTTCTGCAAAAACAGTCGCGTTTTCTTTTTCGAGAAATTCGGGGTCGTTTGGATTCTCTGTTGTAGCTTGTATGACTTTGTGTAGTTTTCGAATCCTTAGATATCCCAGAAATTTTACCTGGCACAATTCGAATTTAGATTCCGATCCGTCAAAGAAAAGACGGTGGCTGGGCCCATAACCTGTTAATTTTTTAGACATTTGTGGTGAACAAAGATGGCGGCTTAGTTCAGATCAGTAACCAAGATGGCGACCAAGAATCAAATGCGGTCCGTCGCGTAGTTAACCTCTTAAGTTCTGAGATATTATGTTGAACAAAGATGGCGGCGTAGTTCAGATCAGTAACCAAGATGGCGGCGAAGAATTAAATACGATCCGTGACGTAGCAAATGGCGAACTGACTGAATCAAAAATTCGACGATTTTTATAATAATTTTGCGACGTTTTGATTGGTTGTTTAGCACAGCCGTTGGTTATAAAACTGATTGGCGAATCCATTCGTCTCATACCCCCATTAGAAGTCAAAAACTTTTTACACTACACATGTATTCACATACACATATGCATACATATGTGCATATTTATGCACATGTACATATACATGCACGCATACAGATATATATACCCGTACAGATACATATACACACAAGAATGCACACAAGAACATACACAATATATCCATACATACTGTTGTGAGGGAATCACCCTCCAAATGAACTGTTCTATCCATTACATAAACCATAGACCTTTTGATCCCAGGTGTGGATTAAACACCAGAGCGACCCTCGCCTGTTCGGTTACGTTTACTACTCTTTTCAGTTGTAACCTTTTTACGTTGTTATTCCAGTAATGCATTGTTTAAACTCTATTCATTTTTTGGGGATTGCGTAGGGTGCTGTGTACTTAGTGAGGAGATTCACATTGTTAAGAACATGTTTTATGGGTAATTACTGAATTTAGTTTTCTCGCTAAAGGGGTTTTTGTTATATTCTATGCGTTCTTTATATCCTGAATTCCTTAAAGCATTGTTGTAGAATGTCAATACCTGGTCAAAGGTTTTTTTGTCAGCTAATAGATTTGATATTCTCTTGGAGATAGATGGAACAATTGACTTTGGGTGATTAGATTCTTTGTGTACATAAAATAGGTTTAGATTTGGTTTATGGTACGGGGTGTAAGATTCATAACATTGATTTAAAGATGCATCTAAAAAGTTGGATGTCTTTATTTGGGTCGGCATCGATTGTTAATCCAAAGCTTTTCAAAAATTCGTGTACTTTTTTGATAGTGCTATTGTATTGTCTTGGTCTTGAGGGGGTAACGAATAATGCGCCATGCCTGTATAGCCATCCTTGTACGTTGTTGAATTCTATACTAATTTCTTTTAATAAATCAATATATATATTTATATAAACATATATATATATGCATATATACATGTATATATACATATACATATATACATGAATATATACATATATATACATATATACGCACACATATATATACATATATAGGCACACATATATATACATATATACGCACACATATATATATATGTATACACATATATATATATATACATATACACATATATATATATATGTATACACACATATATATATACATATACATATATATATATGTATACACACATATATATATACATATAAATCCATATACATACATATTATGGAGTCTTCCGTCGATTGCGATGTATGAGGTTCTTACAATTTTTCTATATAATCTTGTCTGTGAGTCGCAGATGACATTTCATTACAGCTAATAATCTACAAAGAAGTCCACAAATTTTGCAATAATGTGTATTGTTGAATTATATGGCTGGAACGGCGGACGATTCTTTAATTCTTTCTTTAATTTGACGCAGTTCGATAATGTTTTATGCTGCATTTTTTGTAATCATATAGATCTCCATTCATTCTGATCAATAACAGGGTTAAGGTAGCGGGGTTTATTTCAGCATATATATATATATATATATATATATATATATATATATATATATATATATATATATAGAGAGAGAGAGAGAGAGAGAGAGAGAGAGCTGAATTTGTGTGTGTCTGGTCACAAATAGGCTCCTATATGGTTGACTATTTTAAAAAACTGATTACATATAATGATAGAAGATGTATCGAGAAACAGGAATCGGTGGTTCATTAAGACTGTGGTATCTGCGTTCGCGCCTGGTTCACAAAGTATGGAAATAAAATATTTAAAAAAAACGTTTACAAGTGTTTTTGATATAGATATACATAACAATACTTTGATAAGTATGTTTTAACTTAAATAGGGATGGTATAATATAATTGTGGGATCTGCGTTCGCACCTGGCCTCCATAGAATGGAAATAGGCACAAACTTTAATAAAGACTTTTCATATCTATCTGCGTAAGTATACTTTGATAATTGTTTCAGTTTGAAAAAATTTGGTATAATAAAATTATGGGGTGTTCGTTCGCACCTGACCTCCATAGAATGTAAATATGTCACAAAGTTTAACAAGGTTTTTTTAATATAGATCCACAGAATATTGTGATAAGTGTTTCAGTATGAACAGGTATGGCATAATAAATCATAGGGTCTATCTATTTTATTTTTACTTTCATCATATTTTGCTTTAGTTTTGATACCCCCAAATTCGACCCAAATTTACAACCCTTCCTACAACCCTATCATACTTTTATAAATCAGAGTCCATTTTGTGTAGGCTCTTTTTGAACCCAGTCAACGACGGGTACTTTTGCTAGTATATATATATATATATATATATATATATATATATATATATATATATATATATATATATATATACTAGAATGGTTTCCCGGTGTTGCTCGATAAATTACATTTTGTACATTAGATAAATAAAAAAAATTAAAAAAGACAGTCGGCTTAATATCGAGATTTGAAATGTGCAATGTCATTTATCCAGAAAATCAGAGTAAATATATTTATGCCCAGTGTGTTTCGAACTCATAACCTTAGTATGTAAATAGTGTAAACTAACCGATCGAGTCATTCTCAAGATGACGCTATTAGATATAGAACGCAAGGTTAAACGACTTCCTTTATTCGCAGACTTTTCACTTGCTCTTTCTACTAATATAACTCGTCCTCCCCCCCCTCTCTCTCTCTCTCTATATATATATATATATATATATATATATATATATATATTTTATTGCAATTGATTAAACTGGAGAAAGAAAGAATTTTTTAAAGTAATTGTATGAGTGATACTAACCAGGAAACTGGCAACCCCATCCGGCAACTCTACATCTTGTGTTTATCGGCAAGTTCCTCTCATGTGGAAGAAGTGGTAGGGGCGATACATTAATAGTTTTATCATTAAGAGGTACAGGTTGACTCAACATAAGAAGGGCAATGTCATGGGTATGGTAATCTGCAATGGAACAAATGTATCATACAATTACTGAAAACGCACAAACATGGAAATAGGAAACAAAATAAATGTAACACACATTTAATAAAAGGGCACACACATCAAAAAGAAATTATAGGATTGCAATATATAATTAATGAAAGGCACAAACATGAACACAAGAAATTGAATCAATTTAAAATACAACTTATGAAATGGCACAATCATAAGCACACGAGATTTAATAAATGTAACAGACATGAATAAATGAAAAGGCTCCAAAATTAACACGGAAAATTGTTCTTTTTCATTGTAAGCTGCGTTTATTCGAACATAAGTAAATTAATGGAGAGGAGCAAACATAACCACAAGATATGGAATGGATGTTATCGATAATTGGTAAAAAGACACGTATATCGACATAATATATGGAATGAAGGTAACAAACAGTTAATGAAAAGGCACAAACATAATGAGAAGATATGCAATGAAATTGAATAAATGTAACATACAATTAATAAATGGGCACAAAACTTAACATAAAAATGGAATAAATGTAAAATACAATTATTTAAAATTCACAAATATGACCACACGAAGTGGAATACGATAAGATACAATAAGACGGCACATGAACATAAAAAAGTAATAACTGTAACTTACATGAAAATAGAAAATTTAATGCATGTCGCATAAAATTAATAAATAACGTACAATTATTTATAAAGAACAATATGAACACAGAAAATTAAATTAATGGAACATAAATTAATGAAAAAGCATAAAAAAAACACAAGAAATATAAAGAATTTAAAAACAATTAAAAGCACACAAGAAATAGAATCAACGCATAATAATAAAATAATAAACACAAGAATTGGAATGAACGCAACATACCATTAATAAAAAAGCACAACCATGTGTTGTGTTATTGTATCATAAAGGGGATCGTGTGTGAATATCTAATAAGGGTTAACGTTGTGTGATCGTCTAGTGGTCAGTCTATTCAATGATATGTCCATATGCCGGTGTGTGTGTGTGTGTGTGTGTGTGTGTGTGTGTGTGTGTGTGTGTGTGTGGTACATGTATTTTTCGACATACCTTCTGCGTCGTCGATGTTGATCTATCTGAATTCATCTCGTGTCTTGGAGGGAGACTGGTACCTGTTTGGACGAAGATTCAATCACTCCAAAACGATGAATTGGTTTTATAGTTTATTTCACTTTCCAGGTGTCTCGCAGAAGGATGGAAAGCGAATCTCTGTCCTACGTCGTTTATTTTGGTCTCATTTCTACACACGTCAGCGTCTACTCCCGTGGAGGGGAGGAGACGTCTGTGAAGCCGTCCGTCGCCTTTTAAGTCCAAACCAAATCTCAACGATTCAGCTAACCTGATCACCTGACTCACACGCAATCCGATCAGCTGACTCTGACTTCCTGTCAATGTATGTACAATATAATTTACACTCCTCTCTCTCTCTCTCTCTCTCTCTCTCTCGATCCATTCTCTAACACATGAATACTATAAATGAAGTAAATTTAATGTAAGCATATTTATCTCTGCAGGACACAACCCAAGGTTGACAAAAGGTACAAAAATGAGCATACGAAATGGAAAGAGTGTAACATACAATTACTGAAAAGGCACAAAATGAATAGAACGTAACATGCAATGTATTACCCTTTCCTTCTCACACCCCATTATTTCGTTTCCGATGTATTTATCGCTAGACGTCGCATCTCTAATATGTTACCTAGCATGTTCTCTCCTCTTCTGATGAGAAGCATTAGGCTTCGAAATACCTAGGTATAAAGAGTTTACTTATCCTACACACCTAATTGATCTAATTTCTATATGGAATAAACGAATAAATCTATATGCATTATTATATATAGTTTTATATTGTCGTTCTTTTATTCCTTATCTTCTGTAAAAGCTCCACCTCAATTTGTTGAGTATTGCATTATCCTGATATGTCTCCTTTTAAAGAATTTCTCTATTTCTTTTACTCTCCCTATATATGTATCAACGCGGACTAGCGCAGTTCAATGGGCTCTTGTGTAAATGTGTGGTCTTTTAAACCAGCGCATTTCATATGTAAACATTATTAAGTACTTACATGTCATGTCAAAATAAGTATAAATTCCAAAAATTATGAAAAATAATTCTTTAGGTAAATAATCGATATATATCTATAAAAGTAAAATTGTCTGTCTGTGTGCCTGTGTACATTTCTCTACCAAACTACTCTGTAAATGTTCAGTCTACAGACTCGAGATTTGACACAAAGGGTATGGAGATTTGGGAAAATCTTCTAAATCGGTTTTCGGCTAAAAATTTGACTGTCAAAGGGTCAAAGTTAAACAATTTAATCTTTGAAAACTCTAACAAACTCCTCCGCTGATTTTGGATCTAAGAACTTGAAATTTTAGTCATAGATTACTTGGACATGGATCAAACTTTTTAATTTGATTTGAGCCCCAAACAATAAATGTTAAGGGGTCAAAATTGGGGTCAAAGGTTTTTAAAATTTGACTTCTACGGCCTCTACCAAATTACTCAGCGAATTTTGAAAATTTTACATAAAGTGTATTCAGACATAGGGCAAGCTTTTTAATCGGTTTTAGCCGATAATTTGGCTGCGCAGGGGTCAGAGTTCGAAAGATTTGATCTTTGCGGTCTCTAGCAAACTAGTCATCGAATTTTGGGTCTAAACATTTGAAATTTTATATAAAGGGTAATTAGACATGCAGCAAGCTTTTTAATCAGTTTTTTGGCAAAAGTTTGGCTGCCAAGAGGTAAAAGTTGAAAGAGTTGACCTCTGCAGACTCTACCAAACTCCTCCACCAATTTTTAAATACTTTAAATTTTAGATGTAGATTACCTGGATATGAGTCAAACTTTTAATGTATATATATATATATATATATATATATATATATATATATATATATGATGAAAATAATGGAAATAGTATTCCGACAAAATAGAGAAAATAAAAAAGGAACAAACCGTATTATGTGTTCACCAACGTTTCGTCTTTATTTCGAGACTTCCTCTGGGTGAATGAGATTAAGAAACCCAAAAAAAAAAAATATACCAGTACAAAATATTTGAAAAAGTTTCACGTGCACAGTGTGACGCAGTTCTATTTAAGAGAAACGGAAAAATTGATGTTGGAAATTCAAAAAGGAAGGGAGGCTGGCGCTGTTAAAGAGAAGGAAATTTTAGTGACGTCAATTAGTCGTTAATTTAATTTTAAAACTATGAACGCAAGTTTATATTCTTATTGGGAAAAAGATATATCTGTTGAAATTTAAATATAAGTTTGTAACAGGAATGAAATGAGTGTTTTTTATGTAATTTATTGATTGAGATTATGTGTTAATTATTACAGGGGGTGTTTGAATGGTGTGAGAAAGTTAACCTGTGTCCACAGTTAAATAATGTTCTTTTAATAACAGTTTACTTATTAATGGCGCTATGTTATAGAAACCTCCACGTTGTTTAATAGTGCTTGAAATTGCGATAAGCGCAGATTCAAGGAGTCTCCGGCGCGGTTTATTTGAAATAAATTTAACTACTTTTGCTTGTTTAAAATCAAAGGTGTGGTTATGTTGCAATGAATGAGAGAATAATGCACTAAGAGAATTGCTATTTTTTATATCTCTTTTGTGTTCATTGAGCCTTTTTTCCAATTTACGCTGAGTTTCACCAACGTATTTATTATGGCAATTATGGCAAGGAATAGTATATATACCTCCATCGGAAACTGGTTTGTTATAGAGATGTTTCGTGGTTTTTAATATATGTCTTATGGTTAGTGATGTGGTTTGTACGATAGGAATTTTTAGTTTATTTAGTGTGTTATAAATTATTGTATTATTGGTGTGTGTAGGTAAAAGAAGATGTCTGTTTATGAGAGAAAGGTCTGGTGTGTATGATTTTGTATTATTATTTATTCTGGAAAATATTTGTGTGGCTTTTCTCTTAGCATTCAATATGAAATATGTCGGATATTGCAAGGTTTTCAAAATGTTTGTAAGGTATTTGAATTCTTCGTCCAGATATTCAGGACTGCAAATTCTGAAAGCGCGTAAGAAGAAACCGATGGAGGTATATATACTATTCCTTGCCATAATTGCCATCATAAATACGTTGGTGAAACTCAGCGTAAATTGGAAAAAAGGCTCAATGAACACAAAAGAGATATAAAAAATAGCAATTCTCTAAGTGCATTATTCTCTCATTCATTGCAACATAACCACACCTTTGATTTTAAACAAGCAAAAGTAGTTAAATTTATTTCAAATAAACCGCGCCGGAGACTCCTTGAATCTGCGCTTATCGCAATTTCAAGCACTATTAAACAACGTGGAGGTTTCTATAACATAGCGCCATTAATAAGTAAACTGTTATTAAAAGAACATTATTTAACTGTGGACACAGGTTAACTTTCTCACACCATTCAAACACCCCCTGTAATAATTAACACATAATCTCAATCAATAAATTACATAAAAAACACTCATTTCATTCCTGTTACAAACTTATATTTAAATTTCAACAGATATATCTTTTTCCCAATAAGAATATAAACTTGCGTTCATAGTTTTAAAATTAAATTAACGACTAATTGACGTCACTAAAATTTCCTTCTCTTTAACAGCGCCAGCCTCCCTTCCTTTTTGAATTTCCAACATCAATTTTTCCGTTTCTCTTAAATAGAACAGCGTCACACTGTGCACGTGAAACTTTTTCAAATATTTTGTACTGGTATATATTTTTTTTTTTTGGGGGGGTTTATTAATCTCATTCACCCAGAGGAAGTCTCGAAATAAAGACGAAACGTTGGTGAACACATAATACGGTTTGTTCCTTTTTTATTTTCTCTCTCTCTCTATATATATATGCACATAAAGTTATGAACAGTATATAGGACCCAAACAAAGCCGGGCTGAACTGATAGGTTACAAATAAATATAGAATTTATCGAATTATCGATTTCCTCGTATGTTTAAATATGAAGGGCTTATGCGTCCAATTCAGTTTGACAAACTGGCTTAAAATATCTTCAATTAAAAGTCCACCATTTTAAAACAGAACGTAATTGTGTGTGATTTTACTGGATTATTTTTCATAATGTTTAGAATGTGTATTAATTTCGACATGACATAATAAAATTTTCGCCTGAAAGGCATCGGTTTAACAACTCAACAATCTTCCATAGTTCACGTTGATATTCATCGGAAACCTCAAACGAGGTCACTCTCAAATATATAAAGACTTGGTGATATATGTGCCGTGGGATTTATGACCGAAATGAGTACAACGTGTATTCACCTAATATAAAATTTCGAATATGTATGATTGTAGCTTAGATTCACTGCAACCATTGCATGTTTTAATGTGCGCTTGGTTACTCTTTTTCAGGTTGTTTAGTTAGAGAAAAAAAGCATTCAAGGAGAATCTTTCCAGCAATGCATAAAAGTGTGGAAGAGAAGAATATGAAAGTGGATTAGACCTAACGTCTGTTAATATCAGGAACTATGTATTTAGTGTTTAGAATTGTGATAAATGTTGTTATCCTACATTAAATTCCAGACATACTTTTTATCTTAGACATACAAAGATTCGAATATAATTTGAAAGTAAACTCACCTGTCTTCCTATACTGGGGATGCAAAATGATTTTACTTATTCGTCTCTGGACGGGCAACCAGTTTTTATTGTTATGGACGAAGTTAGTAATGTCAATATTGAGACCTTGGACTGTATCCTACAAGGATAAATATGTATAGAAATACACAAATAAAAGCAACTTTATAAATATACTTAATGAACTGTGGCCCATTGGGTCGCAACCACGACACAATATTAATGTTATTTTGTAAATTTTCGAATAACATCTAACTGGGATATATCTGTTAAGACATTCTTTTGGCAACAATAATCTATATTATCCGAATTTGTAGTAATAGTAGTAGTAGTAGTAGTAGTAGTAGTAGCAGCAGCACGATTCACTAGGAGTTCTCACAGAGTGAGTAATCTCTGATTATAACCTGACAACAATCAGTGGTGTTCCTGAACTTTGGGTAATAAGTCTCAGATTTTTAGTACTCTCCACTTCATTCTATAGCCTTTACAAATTGCTTTACGTTATCGCAGCAGCCACTTATCATTGACTTCTCGTTGGTAATGTATTCACTGGAATTTTGGTCCCAATAAGCCTCTCCAAGGTTCCAGTCCTCTTCATAATTCATCCATTGGAGATTTGGTTAGTGTTTTCTCTTATCGGCCTCTCCACCCTCTTTGACACTTCATGCCTATTTGATGTAACGCCGGTAATGCCGACTTTATCGTTTTTATTGTAGGGAATGATGCAGTTAATTTTCAATTATTTTTTATCATTATCATTATTTAGTATTATTCTTCACCAAGACTTTTCATGTGGTCCATCATCAAAGATTGCTCTTTGAAAATAACCTGTAGTGTTCTCCAGATTTCCAGTACTTTCCATCTTTGCCGATAATCTTTGCAAATGAATTTGAGTCATCGCAACAGTCGTTTATCATTGGTTTCCGTTGGCAACAACCATTGGTATTTATTTGAATTTTATTGGTAAAAAGCTTCTCTAAAGTCCCAGTTCTCTTCGCATTCATCTCATAGTGTTTATTGTTCTCGGTCTTTCCATCCTCCTTGACCATTCACAACTATTTGGTGATGCCGACTGTATGATGTTGGGTTGAGGAGGGGGGATAACTTATAACTATACGTTTTCATTTTTCTTGATTTTATGTGTTCTTCTATCTTTTTGTTTTACTTCTGTTGCAATTTCTATATGTTCGCTTAAGTTCATAGCTCATATGGATTAGTTTCTGCATTGAAAGGTTTCTTTAGGATTTCAGTCGTTTTTTTTTCTGTTCGTCGTATCTTCTCAGCCAATCCATCCGATTCCAATTTCTCCAATCCTTTTTTTCAAAGTTTTGCGGTATTGTTCCTAGTGCTCATACTGTAATTGATGTTATCTTGGCTTTCTTCATCTTCCTTATCTCTTTCAGCACTCTGGCCAGTTTTCTCCGTTTTTTTTTTTTTTTTTTTTTTGTCTCCTTGTAATTCACCCTGTGATATGCTGGAATTGCGATTCCCCCCCCCCACTCTCTATCTGTGCCTAAATCTAAACGCAACTTCCATAAACAAAGTTCTTTCTCAGAAGTGCCCGCCTGTAATACACCGTTCTGCTGGCTTGCTTCCCTAAAAATACATGGTAGTTTTCAAATCCAATGTCAAAAGTTCTTCTTGAACCGTCCCCATAAATAATCAAATTCTACTCAATTTACACAATTAACTACACTACCATCTTACAGTCATTAACCATTATTCTAGAGTGACCTTCCGACCTTGATAAGTGGTGACTCCCAAGTAAAAACCAAAAAGTACTACCGCTTGTTTGCGCTTGTACCATTCGTTTAGGTGTTCAACATGCAGTCGTTTGCATGATCCAATGGGAAAGGCAGTACAATGGAAATCATGCATACTCTTGTATTCCTTTTAGACTAGTTTGCTGCATTCACTTATGTGGTTTATAATTTCGTTTCTTAGTCAACAAAGTCTGCATTTGCTTTTTCTTGTGCTTTGCCAGCCTTTGCTTTGATGTAGTTGATTCTAATTGCGTTATTTGCTGTGGCTGTTATTGGGGATTAGGTTTTTTTCTGTTTAGGTGTCCTATTCGAAGCCATGTCAAAATTTTTCGTGAGTCATTTTTTTTTTTTGTCATTTTTATGAATTGTCCGTGTCTGTGTCCTTTGCCATTATTCTTTTCTCGTCTTATCCCTTACCTTTTTGTTCAATGTTTTAGTGTCTTTTACTGTGGTAATAATCCTTTCTGTGTTCAACATTATATATTTTTCTCATTTTTTTTTTCATTCACACAGTCTTTTATACAAACCAGCGTTCTTCCAACTTTCCTTTTCACGTAGAGCCGGTGGACATCATCCTTTGGATGTAATTCATTGTGTATGGTCGTAAATTTCCTAATCTTCTGGTCGAGATGCCTCAGTTCTACTTTAGTCCAACTTATAAACGGTCCGGGGTATCTTACTAGGAATACTGCCCATGCCCTTTATTAGGTTTCTACAATTATTTTCATTTATTATTATTATAAAATAGGTAAATAATAATACTTATAATAATAATAAAGAGACCTATTCAGTCAACTATTTTACGTGTTTATAGTTTGTACAAACACACGTATGTAAATTAAATGGCCACGCTGAAAAAAGAAAGAGTTTTTCTTACAGAGACATTAAAAAAATTAGAGAGTGATTGAATCAACCTAGAGTTGGAGGTGATTAGAGAAATACGCAGAAAACTAAGAAATGGATTACTATTGTTCCGATGATTACAAATTATTCAGTAGAAAAATCAAAATAATTTATTTTTCAACGATGACTTACTCCTAGAATTAGGGTGACCGCCGTCATGAGAAGATTAAAAACAGTGCGTAGAATGAGCAGAAGATTATATAAAAGTATTCATTTTCCATGGAGTATTTGTTTACATTAGATTTTCATATGTGCAGTATTTTGTTCTACAGATAGGATCTAGGTAAAATAAACATTGTGCATGAAAGTTCCGTGTCATGAAGACTGCTAAGTTTAGTTTCGGCAATGTCATGGTGTGGTTCATCTGCAGAAATTTACAATTCGCGTATATGTTTCCCTTCATTGAATGTTCTTATTTACTTTTCCTTCCACGAGGGCAGAGTGAGACACCAAGGTCTTTTTTTAATGTGGAGAAAAGGAACAAAAATAAAAGTCGTCATAGTCGGTAAGGATTTCTTCTCCACAAACTGAGAACAAAAAATTGAAGTATCAGAACAGATACTACACTTTGATTTGGCCCGAATGAGTGTTTTGTGTTATTTAAACGTTACATTTCGTCAGTGACATAGAATTGAAGTTTCATAAATACAATGAGTGTTGGTTTTTCTTGATTGAAATTTGAATTTGAATTTTCTTATTGTTTGGTTAAAATTGTCCAATAAATATTCGTTGTATTTTCCTTGTAACAAAGAAAAAATATTTATACATAATTTTTTGTCCTGGGGTTAAAAAAAATAAGATCACCTATCCAGGCTTCAACTTCACACAACGGGGAATAAATATACACCATGGGCAAAAAGGAATAACTCTACCATTTTATAGGGGAAATTACTTTACGGGCAAAGGAATTAGAGAAATAAATGACCATCAGTAAAATATAAGACAGTGTACCAAATCACGGAAATAGCATTGATTAGTCAAGACATGCTAAGATTTACAAAAAGCTTCTTTAATAGCATATACATGATATATATTTATAAATATATATGGTACCAAGATTATACCATGATCTATATAAATATCTTTGTAACCGATCGCGGACGCGTGTACATACACGCGTCCGCGATCGGTTACAAAGATATAAAAATGCATACGAAATGTAAAATGATGTCACCGTAAGGATGAAGAAAAAGACTATAAAAAAGAACGTGTGCAAGGGATGGCGGGGCACGGTCAGGAACACGTTCGAAGTCATGTTAGAGATGTGGATGGCGAGAGTTCAGAGGAGCACGATCACGCAAAGGAAGACGATCACATTTTATTCAGGAAATACCCGGAAATAAATGGCGTTATTACAAAAGAAAAATTGAGTTCAGTTATTACTTGTATTCTCTTCCTTGCGACGTACTTAGCTACAATGTGTTGGGTCGTGAAATATCTACATGTTAACGCGTGTGTAAACGTATGTACTACATTACGTCTTATTTTCATGCAGGACTATGCACTTTGTCACAAGGTTCAGAAAGCTATGCCTTTATTTAGGCAATCACTTCTTTAAATAAAGCGACCAGCACAGACCCCTAACCTGAATTCAATAGCCTGAATC
Organism: Euprymna scolopes; assembly: GCF_053919585.1. NCBI lineage: Eukaryota > Metazoa > Mollusca > Cephalopoda > Sepiida > Sepiolidae > Euprymna > Euprymna scolopes. Next base: position 149,341,587 of record NC_136490.1, read on the forward strand.
AAATGTTTGAAAGACAGGTGGAGAAATGGTCCAGAAAAAAAACAAAAACTAGGATCATCTATGGGAATTATTGAAACGCGAACGGGAAGGAATAACGGCTAAATTTTACAAAAAATTAATTAGATCATTTAATCGACAATACCAAACAGTCAGTGAAAATAAGTGGATGTTTACCAAATATTAAATTTTGTTGATATTATGTTCACAATCAAGCATTAATAAGATCGTTCATTAACAGAAACAGCAGTAACAGTATCTTACATATGCAAATGACTAAGTCGGTGCGCGAAGTGATATCATAGCGGGGAAAGAGAAGGAAAAGAAACGCGGATAATAAAATGAACTACGTAACGTGCGACGAACGTGTGGCATGGGAGCAATCAGAGGTCTTGAAAGCACGATTCTGTGTAAGAGGAACTTTTGAAAAAGAAAAGTGGACGAACGCCTGTGCGCGTGGGGCGAGTTGCAGATATAGCAGCGAAAAGAAGAGCAGAGATAATTAAAAAAAAACACGTGGTGGTGACTGGGATAGAGCAGACACATCTACGCGGAAGGAGAAAGGTCACGTGTGCGACACGGCAGAGTTTTGTTAATTACATGACGAACTAAGACTTTAAAACAAGATGCAGTGCGTTGTTTTGAAAGTACCATGAATAAATGCCTTTTATTTCAACTAGAAAAAGCTGAGTAAAATTTCTTTCTTTTTTCCTTTTGCGTCTTGAACCCCTTAAAATGTAACGGCACCGTTCAAGAAAATTAACAACAACTTTACAATATATATAATATATTGTTGCTTATGTCTTAACTTTAAGTCGCCCATCTTTCATTCAACTTTGATTCCGTTTTACTGATTTAGATTATCATACACTCAGTGTGACCCTTGTCAAAATTCACACTAGCTAACTTACTCGTCACTGACGTACGGTCCCCAATATGTAACAACTGTATTCTATGAGGAATAACTCTACTCCGTGGGAAAAGTGAAATGACTACTTTATGTGAAAGGAAGGATAATTCTACTTCATGACAAGATGGAATGAGTTTACTCCATTGACAATAAGGAATAACTTTACCCAATGGGGAATAAATCTACACCATGGACAAAAGGGAATAACTTTACTACATGAGAAAAGAGGAATAATTCTATTCCGCTGGCAAGGGGGAATAACTCTACTTCATAGGCAAAGGAATTTAACAAATAAATGACTAATTTATGTAGCAGTGAAATATAAAAAGATAACGCGCTAAATCGCGCTAATAACGTGTCTTTGCTATAAAAATAAAAAGAACATGAAAACACGCCGGACAATCAGGTCATATCAAAATTAAGACGTCAGTGTGATTTACCTCTTAACCCATCCAGTCTGCAATATCACATCCGTCCTAGTTATCTTAATACGACCTTAACTTAAAAACATTTGTTGACAAAGTCGTTAATAATATGTACAAAATAATTTTTACTAGCGAATAAAATTAAGTATTGATTTGTTTTGAGTAAAATCGTGTTGTGCTTGGTGTTTTCTTACTAAGGATCTGCTTTACTCATAAGCCGACTCTAAACAGTGACAATGCATTAAATGTGTATTTCCGTCGGGAAGTGTACCAGAATAAAAGGAAATGTTTTAAGACAGACGCCATCAGCATTTAATTACAAGACGCAATTTGTCTTAGATGAGAGAAACAATCCCATCTCAAACAATCTTTACAGAAAAAAGAAATTAAGAAAAAGGGAAAATACTGATATAATTGATAAAGAAAGGCTAATAAGCTGATAATGGACGGGAAAGTAGATTATTATTTGTATTTATGTACTGTTCTAAAATGCACACACAATCGCCTTTACACATGTGAATATATATATATATATATATATACATATATATAATATAAATCTCACCTGTCTGTTTAAATCTATGTATGTCTGTTTGTACGTCTGCCTAAAACTTTTGACAGACACGTCGTAACGTGACGAAACCGGTAGTGATTTAAACCTTGAACTTTCGGACGATAACTATCGAAAAATTAGCCAACAACATTAATTCCTTCTCCTTCGACGGGGAGTTTTGTACAGGGAGGGGTCGGATTTTTTTCGCCGATATTTTCGAAAGTCATCCACTCTTTTCGATTGACATTAATTTTGACGTTCGTCACTTCTGGTTTTGCGATGGACGCAACAGCAAAGACGTTACTTTTTTCACTTCTTCGCGGTACTTCGAGCCTGCCTGCCTACTACCATTTTTTTTTTTTTTTTTTTTTGCTCAACACACCATCAAACACTCGGGTAACGATGGGCACTACTGCTAGTATAATATACATATATATATATGTGTGTGTGTGTGTGTGTGTGTGTGTGTGTGTGTGTGTGTGTGTGTGTGTGTGTGTGTGTGTGTGTGTGTGGATAAAGATTGTTAAAAATAACAGAGAGCTTCTGTTTAATTATTCTTTTTTTATTTTGTTCGATTTTTATTTTATTAACTTTTGGATTTTTATACCAAAGTGATAATTTCTTATGTGTCACGAACGTTTATGATTCCGTACAGAATCGTCTTCAAGTGAGAAGCAAATGTACGGTGGGTTGAGAAAACTGGAGAATAAAGGGGTTTGATAAGCCGCACATGGTCAGTGTTAGCATACAGTGGAGAGCCAGGGTGTTTATTGAACTATTAGCGAGTTAAATTCGGAGAAGGGGGGGATTTGAGTTACATGGAAAAGGGGTGGTGATTGCGACAAGCATTTTAAAGTATTGCTACTGATTTGAAAGGCAATATTTTTGACTCTAGGTTTTCGGGGTTTGTGTGGATGGCTGCAAGTATGCTTTAGGACTGATTTGGTGTTCTTTCATAACGGCATTCACAATACAAATTGCAGTCTGATTGGAGAAATAGTTTTGGAAGTTGTGAAAGTTTTCATGGAATAACTTCGCGCATCCTCAATACAATATAGAAAACTAAAATTCATGTGATTCAATCGAAGATATATTATCAAACTAATCTACATAGAGTGTTAATAGAAACTACGCCTGCTCATTCCGTCACTCATGAGTCGTGCAGCTTGGCTTGTGGGTGCAGAACTGGCCTTGTGTCACACATGAGATACAGACATTAAAAGCAGAGTATAACAAAGTGGATTTATGACCCTTATGCGTCGAACACGACGAGAGAGTCCATCATCATAATATATAATATTGCATACCGAATATTTGATTTATTATCCAAAACAAAAAAGTTACTTGATTGATAAGCGTTGACCCCCGTAGTAAAAATAAACAAAGCTCAAAAACCTACTCGAGGATAAGGTGGACGTTGAGACTTCACCGTTATTGTCAGTGATGATGGAACTTGAGTAGTGTTTATTTTTTAAAAGGACTGCTAAACAGAAACTTGCTCACGCTAGACTTGAAAATGTTATATTATACCTGTTCTTTTTAAATTTATTTATACCTATGTTTATTTTTCTAATTTTTTCTAATAATTTTTCTCTTGTCAAAAGAAAATGTTCTATATGTATTTCTTGTATTTACGATTCAGGTGACAAAATCTAATGAAAATAGGAGAGGTGTCCCAAAACATCCCATAATACCATGTAAAGTCGTTGAAAATCAAAGAAACAAATCAGTACTTCTAAAACTGCGCCGGTTTTTTTTTTTTTTGGCAATATCAATTTTTTTTTTCTCCAGACGTTTATTCATTATACGTTCTTCATTGGGAAAGACATTTATTTCTTTATCGTTCAAACGCAGATGCCTTTTATCGAGGGGGGGGGGTCCCTACATTAAAAACTAGTTTTGTGTCTGCATCTTTCCTCACGAGGGGGAAAACGAGACACGGTTGCTGGTCTATCTTCTTTACACTCATAAGATCTATATTAATTCTCACTTTGCTTTATTTCCATAATTCAGGTTTGTAGACAGAATCTTATTGTCATTGAATAAATTGCTGCTTGCAAAGGCGAGCGTTCATGAAGACAAGAGAGTTCGCAAAACGTGCTATAGATAGAACAAGTGACCATTGTGTCCGGTGTAGAGTGTCATTCGAAGTGAAACTAACAATGGGACGATCGCTCTCAGCGTATACACAACACATCGAAGATGGAAGCATTCAAATGAAACGAAAACGTTCTATTTGGATGATCACTTCTTTGGCACGAAAGATTATTAATACGTAAGCTGAGGCAAAGTAGAATGGCCGTTTGTAAGCAAACGTTTGCAATATAAAGTCATAATTTATATCGAACATTCCAATGTATATTTCTAACACGCTTTAAAAAATCTGTGTTCAATGCGAACTTTACGGATTTTCCCCTTCGCAGAGTTACTTAAACCTTCTATCCATATAACTTATCTTTATTATATAAAAGGAAGATATAAACATACCGAACTTAAGTAATATTAACTTTCCCGTCTACTTCCAATCACAATAGCTCTTTAAACACAAGCGCCATATAGAATTCCAATATGGACACGTTTTATGCCCATAATTGAAACGAAGTTTTGGAAATTATCAGTCAGTTTTATTGGAGTTAATAAATTCTCACAACAACTCTCACAAAATAGTCATACATAGAAATTGGTGTAACTTTATTCACACATAAAAACACAACTAGCATCACTACCAACTTACAGGTGATCATTTTTATAACTAACGCCGCCGTGGCTATAATTCTATTCCTGAATAATTGATTGACTTCCAAACACTACACAAAAGAGCAAATTGAAATAAAACATGGCGTCTGCTATTCTGCCATTCAGTAAAACATCATTTATTATAGTAAAAATATTTTTTGTAAATATTTTTTACCTAATTATTACTTCCAACCTTCTATAATATTCAGATGATAAGAAAACGTTCTATTTGGATGATCATTTCTTTGGAACGAAAGATATTTAATTTATATATGAAGAAATAATGCTCACTCGATTTCAATTTCATCCTTTCAGGCGTTGTGACAATATTAATAAAACTGATCCCTGACGTACAGATCCCTGATGTGCAGATTGTGTAATGCAAAAACAGAAACCTCACCTCATATTGAATCAGTATTTCCTATGATAGAACAAGATCAATATAAATAATGGAAACACGACAAAGTCGCGAAATGATCTTTAAAAGTATTTTCTAATCTATTTATTCTTAACATAAGTAATCTGTAATGTGATGGATGAGGATTCATTAGTAAAAAAACGCTGTTAACGTTAATACGGGTTGCGCTTATATATATATATATATATATATATATATATATATATATATATATATGTATGTGTGTGCGTGTATATATATACACACACACATATATATATGTATGTATGTGTGTATATATACACACACACACATGCATATATATATAAACACACACACACATATATATATGTATATATATTTAGTAGAAATGGTATTTAATAAAAACCTGAAAAAGTGCTCAATACTGTTGTAGAGCAAATACGCGTTTTATTTTTTATTACTGTTTTTTTCTGTTCAGTTACATTTTTGTTTCAGCTACACGGCCGTTTTAACGGTCGTGTAGCTGAAACAAAAATGTAACTGAACAGAAAAAAAAACGGTAATAAAAAATAAAACGTATATATATATATATATATGTATATATATACATATATATATATATATACATATATATATATATATATATATATACACGCACACACACATATATATATAATTCTAGGTTAATGTTTTCCCGAGGTGAAAAAAAAACAATAAAGTTCTAATGGGGTTAATATAAGAATGCTCAATACCGAAGTAGGGCAAATAATATATATATATATATATATATATATATATTTGTGTGCGCGGTTGTGTGTGGGGGGTGTATGTGCATGTTAAATAGTGATTTTTTTCTAACTATTTTTAATGACTGCAAAGTGCGCTTTCGAGAGAGATGTGGTTTTTGTCTCCATCCTCGACTTTTTTTTATTATTGGGAAACAATATTAAATGTCATAGAACATATAGTGAGACTAGATGTAATAGAAAGAGCGCAAAAGCTACCGGTCTTATTTAAATATAATCAGATAAAAATAAAATCACCAATTAGGCTCAAATAGTAAAAGCTTTCAACGAGATTAAAAGTATATTTAGAACACAGATCAATTATCAACCTAAATCGTAAAAAAAAAAACAAGTGAAGCATGCATGGTCCCGCGTGAGTGAAATTTCAGCACCCCACCCCACCCCCCCATGTTGCGCAAAAGTTCCCAGGGGACATTAAATCCGGATGAAAATGAACAAACGGTGCAGTTTTAAGCTTTAACATATGGAAATTTGAGTTCTGCACCATGCAAAAAAAGTAATGACTAAGTTCATTATTTGTCCTCCCCATTTAACCCCAAAAGTCCCCAAGGCCCTAACATATTTAATTTTTAGTTCAGCACCATGCAAAACTGCTAAATAGACACACAGAAAATTTTGGGCAAATATGGTAAAATAGTCCCAAAAATGGAATGTTTTTATTATCCCTAAAAGAGCAGCTAAGCCACACCCAAGAGTTATCGCGAAGTATAGACAAACAAAATTATATAGAAATCAGTTAGTTACAACTTTTCAGAAAGTTTTATAAAAATTGCAGGCATCAATTTTTTTATAAGCACAAAAGTGTCAATTTTAACCATTTTAACATGAAAGCTACTCCTAGGGAGGCAACCGGAGTTTTCCCGGAAAATCCGTTCTGTTACTTTTTTACTCATATCATGTTTAATGTTTGTGCAAAAGTTTAAAAAAATTCCAATGCGTAGTTTTTTTAGAAAAGTGCGGACGAACGGACAAGGGTGGATTTACAGGTCCACCCTCCTTTTGTCGGGGGGGGCAAAAAACATCTATTCCCAGCAACCAAATAGATGAAAATCTAACTTTATCTATAAGATAATCCCGCTTGCATCGTCTATGTTTATTCCTTATAAAACATATTCAAGTGTTTTCTTTTTCCATTACTTTATGTTAAACGAAAGGCGGAAATCAGTAAATACGAGGAAGAATGAGTTTGACAGAACGCAGAGACAATCATTATATAGTTGCGCTGCATCATATAATAAACTCTATGAATCGTTTTGGAGCCTAAACCAGTGACCATCAACTTCATTAATGCATGACTAAAAGACAAAGTAATTTTACATATTACATAGGCTTATGTGAGACGATTTATCTGAGTTTCACTTTTTAACCTTTTACAATTAAAATGTTTTAATAAATATCTCTCCTTCGTGTAAAAATAATTGTCAGTTAAATAATGAAAACGAATCTCTCTTTTTTAATTTCTTAATTTAAAAGAAATTGTAACAAGTAGAAATATGAAAAATGTATATAGTAGAACCGCATTAAACAATTAGTAACAAAATACAGTACAGTATATAGTCAACTTCTGTAGTGTTTGAATATATGGTTAAGTGGCAGTCTTAGTCATTTAGAACTGCTTTAAAAGTTCACCGCTCGCTCATATTTCGACAAAATTTCAAACAATTATTACAGTTTATAGATCACTTTCTCAGCTATATTGTGATAAAAATTTCAATTTTAGTTCAGTAAAACAAATGTTTTGATGAAGTTTCTGGTGTTCAAAATCGTAAAAATATGTAAGAAGGTGAGCAATGCTTTTTATGACTGGTGTCCATAGCAACCACGTCGCTTCAGCGATTATTGTTGCTACTAATTCACTGCTGTCTCGAAAAGAGAAGTAACAAGCGAAACAGCGAGAATGAAAGCATGAAAGGGAGATTGGGGGAATATATTGAAAGCAGATGAGTGCCGTACATTGTGATTACATATGTGTTTATGGGGGCAAAAAACAGGACTGAAATTAAACAAAGAACAAGTGAATTTACTGGAAGTCTGGAAACATCATGGATTACAATAGAAAAATATGGACATGAAAAGTAATATGGTTAAGGTTAAACATAGAAAGTAAATGAACTAGTGGTTTATTCATTAAGATTTTTTTAATTCAAGTATATATAATCAATTCTTAATACTACAATATTTTAAGTTATAAATTTATTATTTTTTTACTAGAATATCTTATCCTTTTCTTTTCCAGTTTTAACAACAAGTCCTTCACTTTTCCATGTTTAAACTTAACCATATTACTTTCCAATTTGTAGGATAGTGTGACCTAATGAGTTAATATTTCAAATAGAAAATGACTTTTAGAATTCCATTGGTTTTATAAACAATTAATGCAGTTTGATGAAATATCTTAAAATTCACTTTTCTAATAGACTTTCTAGAATAACAAAATGCTTTTCTATAACTACAAAATGTTTTAAATGTTCTTTATGTAAGTACAAAATGTTTTGTAAAAAATAAAAATAATATACAAATTTAACAAAACTATATTTTACTTACCCCGAGTCTTGTGTCGCCAAACGTGGCGACCCACTTATGTGGCTCTATGAAATTTTCTCTGTTGAAAAATAAATGTTAAAAATGATATATAATTATGATTGAAGTCTTTGCATTCAGTTTTCATTCAGTTTTTATTCAATAATAATTAAATGAAACCATTAGAAATATCTGATGTGCAAACTAAAAAAAATATAAATAAACGGGAAAAAAATGTTTCCATAAAATATGCTTATAATAATAAACAAACAATTTTGGATGTTTTTTTTTTTTTTTTAGTAAATTTACATTCCGAGTGTATTTTTTTACTGGTCTTTTAATAAGTCCTACTCACAATTCAGAAAATAAAGATGTAAGAAAAGTCATTAAATAAATACTAACGTTGAACTGAACGTCTGTATTTATAAATTTAATCATTAAAAATCCACAATTTACATTTCAGATGCTGCACTTCTGTTTCTTGTTCTCTTTCAGTGGAGGAGAAATCCTTCACGACTGAGACAATTTTCATTTTTGTACCTTTTTTCCACGTTAAAAACGACTCTGGTGTCTAACTCTGTCCCGTGGGGAGGCATAGTAAATAGGTACATCAAACAACATATCACTGTTTTCATCGTTTCATGTACGTTTTCAGCATCTCAGATTCTCTGAGTTTTTAAATGACTATTCTATTTATATCATCAATGATTTATTAAGGTATTTAAATATTTAAAATATAATGATGGTGATTTTGCCCTATAACTCGCCGGAAGTATTTTCTGTTTTCATTTTCGGAAGAGTTATAATAGCAACCAGGACATTTTTCAGTAAATATCTCAAATAAAAAAGAAATAATTTATGTCAAGTCATTTTACAATATTATAAGATTTTATTTGGTTTAATTAAAGACGTTTAACTTTTATTAAAAAAATTAAACCAGCCCCTCAGTATAAATGTTAGTACATCCATATATCAAGTTTTGCATCAATAACATTTTTTTTTCTAAAATGTGTTTGTAAGGTTTTTGTTCAGGAGGGGGGGGATATGTAACATAGTATGTCGTCAAATGTATCACGAAACGTTAATGAGAGTAGAGAGAGGACGTTGGGTTTATTTTTGGAAGCATTGTAACTTCTAACTTCGCTTTTCTTTTTTTTTTTTTTTTTTTGGTCCGTTAATCCTCACATTCAATGAACAATGTTTCTAAAAGAAGGGGGCGAATTGCTGTTTTCTGTGTCGGAATCTATCTAGCTAACACGTCATTTCCTATTTTTTGAACTAGTAGTAGTAGTAGTAGTAGCAGCAGCAGCTCCTTAGATAAAGTGGGTTCATGCCTTGTTTGAGCGCTTTCTATAAATACGTGAAGTGACGAACGGAGAACTGTGAGTAAATGGAACCGTTAATTATCGCACGTTAATTATCACATATACGCCATAATCACGTTGACACACCGTCCTCATCAGATCGCCGAAGGTAAGCAACGACGAGCCTGGCCAGTACCAGATGGGTGACCATTTGGGAAGGCTAGGTGCTGTATGTACCGCGCCAAGTCGTTGAAATTTCCTGGTTGGTATCTGGGGGCGCGTTTAAATCAATAGAAATGCACCCCAGAAACAAGACGGAAAGCAACGGGAAACTTCTGTCTTTATTTGCCTTTCCCAAATTAGCATGGCTCTACAATTTGGAGAGCCGTGGTCGCCGAGGCTGTTAAAAGCAGCAGAACCACCGATGATGATGATGAATTATCACAAATATTTATTCAAATGGAATCAACAAAGAACCTTCTTTCTTACAAGTAAATAATTAGCCGGTGTAAGGAAAACGCAATACAATTTGATAAATCTAATTTCGATACTCATACATACATCATAAGTTATTGGCCGAGTTTCTTTGTTACATTTTATAACGGCGAGAAGGACGTGTCTTTATTTTATTCAGGCAAACTAGATCTATACAAAGGAAATACTTATCTATTCAGTAAATTCACGCAATCTATCGTTATCTATGTTCCGCATCGGAATAAGTCAGCTTTGTTACACCTGTATTATTGAGTTTTGGGGAACTGTACATGTTTTAAATTTTTTACTATGTGCAAAGTAATTAGAAATGCTATATCTTTTACACGCATCAAGCTTGTAGTAAAGAATACATTATTGCGTAGACTGATTTATCATCAAATGTTTTTCCGTCTTTACTGCAGAACACGATCGATTATTGATTTACTGTCTCTAAGGCGTATTATTTAGATTTTTCGAACTACTGGTCTCATCTTGAGTGCTATTTACACAATGTTTCGGTCGGTGTAATCTCCGACGTTCTTCATGCATATCTTGTCGAACTCGGAAATCTTTCTTTAGAGCTCGGAAACCTGCACGTAATTTCGAACGGAACCTATTTATTTCATCCACGTGGGTAGCATGCTCTCATTCCGTCAGCCATAACTAGGTAGAAGCCCTATTACTTTATTCAATGCGCCACATAGAGCACTTAGTAAAATTTAGTTGTAAAATTGACACTCTTCTGGAGGATGAAAGCTCAGTCTACAGTGCGGACGACACCCAAAATACAATTTCGAATTACTTAGAACTTCTAACCAATAATAGCTGATAGAACGATTGCATGCTATTCCGTGGATTAAATAAAAGGTTCTGTTCTAAATTCCGTGCAGATTCCCGAGTTCAACAAAATAAGAAGGTCAAAGGTTGCAGTGAACAATACGTTGTGAAAATAAAACTTAATTAAATTCTTCGGACTACTGTTCTCAGCTTAATACGAATAATCAATGCTCATATCAAAAATTAATAATCGTTTCCCCAAGACTTCTTGTATTTCATTGCATTGTTTAACTGACTCATTGATCTTGAAATACCCAAACATAAATCTCCAAGCCATCTCATTTTCGGCATCCTTCCACCATTCCCTCAAGATATGTCTCAATCTTTTACTAAGACAATGTGTATTATTAAGATTTAGCTTTGTTGTCTAAAACTGAATTGCAGTTTAAATATTGGCATTTGTAGGTTTATTTTAAAGCTTTTGTAAATTTGTAGCTTTTTAACGTTGTGCAAACAATTCGCACATGATCATTTACGTAAACGGGTACTTTTGAATATGTGTGTTCTCGGCCTTGAGCGATCAGCAAAACAATAGAACGATGTCTTTCTACATAAATGCGTGGGTGACGATCTTCTAATCTTTTCATCATCGCTTTTCCATGTGTGAGCCGTGATCTTCTCGTGGTTGTTCATCTTTTGTTTAATTTAATGTAACAAAGTACACACGAGCGCGTGTGAGAGTATCAGCAGCGGCGAAGGGGGGGATGACTTGCGAAGAGATTAGCAGCAGCAGTAGTCGAAAAACGCGAGGACGCAAATTAGGAAGTGTGCGGAAGAAAAGAAAGGGAAAAGAGGAGAGAAAATGCACCACGTTCTCGATAGAGAAGGAAAGTGCACATCGAAAAGATAGGACGTGTAAAGTCGAGGACGAGAATGGGTAGGTTGTGGCCAGCATACGGTCCGACGAAGAAGAAATGCGATTCAGGCTAGATGTACATGTGTGGTGTCGAGATGAGAAAAAAACGTTAATAACTTTTTATTAAAAAAGAATAGATTCCAACTCGGATTTTTATTTAGTAATTAATAAAAATAAAAGTGATAATAAATAAAGTGTAACACCAAATAACGTTACATTAAGACGAATCTACTCATGCATGAAACTACAATGGAAACTTTCTGAGATTTCAAAAGTTCTATTTAAGAAAGAGAGTTACTCATTGGGGAAGAGACCTCATAAATTATTTACTCAATTTTCTAAACTTAGTCTTAATTATGGAGATTGAGAGACGCAGATCGGCATTCACTTAGATTCTCTATACATTTTCGGGCGAATCTTGCTTGTATCGCTTCATGCCTCAAACTAACTAGAACCTGTTCTGTCGCCCGAAAACATGACGTTATTATTGTCTCGTATTATTCGACAACTGCATTTCTAGCGGATTTTATCTAGAGGATCAACCTTTGACCCCCGCTTTAATCACTCTTTCTGTAACTTGGTATATTTCTGTTTACCGCTAGCTTATTCTGGCGTGTACTAATATAACCCCTGCCGAAATGTATAGTATTTAACTTAATCTTTACTTGCTAACGTAGAGTCCCGATATATATAAAACATTGTGTAGCTTTTATTTTAATCAAGGATTCAATTTTCATTTTCTATAATTTATAAATACGTAGATATATGTATACAAATAAGTGAATCAATGTTTTTTTCGTAAATTCTATTTTATTATATACTATGAGACCATCGACATTCCACTCAAGTATCAAAAAGTAAAAAAGATGAATAAAATATACAAAAAAGAAAATCCGTTTTTTTTAGCAGAACAAAGGCATAGGAAGTTGTTCACCGGTGTACACAAAGGAAACTAAAATAGGATTGTTAATCAAGGTGTGGCTGTAATTTCGGACACAAAGACCGGACAGTGAAGGTTAATATGCTTAGAGTTCTTTTAGAAGTGGCAATGAGTTTTGCGACAGTTGCAGACAGTCTGGGGCTTGTGAAGATTCAGGACAGTTTGTCGAGAGTTTTCCAGTTTGAGATAGTCGAACACAGATTGTATCTCGAGTCAAATAAAGAGGAGCTGACGGAAACTGACGAACACAGCCTCGACAGAAGACGTAAATGTGCACCTTAGCGTTCAGAAAGTCGATGGTTTCACACACACACACACAGAGTGAAACTAATATTTACAGCATGTTTCGGAGTTTGTGTTATTTTTATTCAGCTGACAATATGACAGCGGACAGGCGGAAGAGAAGACCAATTGTCTGGTACACCCTTACCGGTAAATACTGACGAGTTTGTTCAGAATCAGAATGTGTTTTCTGGGTGGCTGGGATTTCTTTCCTTACCTTTCGACATTATTTCCATCGAGGAAAGGATCGCACAAAGCAAATAAACAGCTAAACATTAAATTCCTCCAAACGAATAAAAATGTATTTTTTAGAAGAATTGATATATTATTTTCTTTTTATTTTTAAGGTTTGTTTTAGAAGATTTATTTAGTCGATATTTTTTCTCTTTGTAATAATTTCTGTAAATGCGTCCTTGCACATCACTGAGAGGCTTTGTCTGTCGCATCAGTCTTCAATTACATTTTCATCGTCATATGCATATATTTATTAGACTATTTTATTACAAAATCGTCCAAAAGAGGTTATGTCGGTCGTTCTGTGAGCTTAAGTTTGACAGATCGACAACAATTACTTTATTGTTTGTTTGAAAAGACAGTTGCATCAATGTAATATACAAAGCTGTTGTATTGATCATCATGCTTTATAGATGCGTGCCGTGATTCGTCTATCAACGCCAGAAAACTAAATTGCTTCTACGCCACCAGGCTGAAGACACTACTTGGCATAAACTGGAAGAAAAGGATACCAGACCCAAAAGTTCCCACTCGTACCGGGCATTTCTACCATTCTGATGAAAGCCCAGCTTTGCTGAGTTGATCATGTAACTCGCATGCCAGACTACAGAATACTCCAAAAGAGTCTGTTGTGTGAGATCCAGCACGGAAAGCGCTCGCATGACGGCCAGAGAATACGTTTTAAAGACACTCTAAAGACATCACTAAAGGTTTGCAATGTTGAACTATTATCATTTAAGCAGATAGTTTCTGAAAAGATAAAATAGCGTGTCGCTGTTCACGACAGTGACAACTAATATTATGCTGGTGCAAAAATAATGTCGTTTTTATCAGATATATGCGTCAAAAACCGATATTATTTTTGCACCAACCAAATATCAAAGTGGGAGCGAATCTACTGCAGAAAAATGCAAACAGGAAAGAAAGAACAATGCTTTTATGGGCCTCGACACATGCTGCAAACAGGAAAGAAATGCTGCCATCACTTGTTTCCACTGCAGCATAACTTTACAAGCGCTGATTAGGCTAATCAATGATCTCCGCACTCACTGATGATGACCACCCCATCCCTTCCCGGATGATCGGACGTTCCGTGTCGTTCTGATGGACGAACATCACCCTTAAATGGTATTTTTTCGGTAAGTCAATAATTTGAAAAGAGAGTTTCGTTGATATATCACGTGTAAATTTTTAATTGGTCTGCAATGTTTTAGTTATAAATAAATACGTGGCTTTTGTTGGAAACATCAGCATCATTGTATTTATTTTTAAGCATCGACTTTCGATTGGACAACAGCTGAAATCATCAATTTATTTCAACCAATCACATAAGAAAGTCACTTCTGAAAAGTTGTATAAAGTAACACACAACTTTCTTCTTCATTGCTTTTCAGTGATTTTATTTCAGAAACAACACATGTGCGCACGTCACAATCCAGTCAAGCCCCTTTGGAACCGAAAGGCCCTCGGCAACTAGCATAAACATGACGAGAAGTATTCACAAACTATCGTTGACTGAGTGTTATTTCCTTAACACGTTTAAGTAGAAATGGTATTCTCATCTATATGCTAGACCGAAATAATCGTGAAAGAGTGACGAAATAACATTCCAGTTGAGCTATCCTTATTTAGTTTAATATAATATAGTTCGATTATTTTTTGAAAAGCCTGAATAGAACATTTCCTAAATAGATCTGTCACACTCATCACTTACAATAATGTGTTTCGCAAAACAATGCGTACACTTAAACTCCGTTTGAAAATTAATATATTACTTCCGATCAAAATATCTCTTTCAAATACGTATTCCCATACAGATGGTAGCAAACAGTTTTACTACCTATCCATTAAGTCCTCTTATTTCACTCACGTATCGTGTTATTTTTTTCAACAAGTATAACTATTTTTATGCGACCGTTATTGTCTCGTTTCAGGCTTTAGTTTGAAGAAAGCATGTTCGTTTGTTTATTATTCATACGTTGATCTGTAATGTCAAGTTTTGAATGAAGTATGAAATAGCATTTTCGTTGATCTGTTACACATGTGTAAATAGTGTTCTGTTTATTAGTAACGCTTTATTTCTATATAGTAGTTACGGTTTGAATTACATTTGTGTCTGTCACGTGTACGTCTGAAATTATAATTATATTTTCAAACACTTGCTTGAAATAGCGCATTCGTTAACATTCCACGCTTTGCTTAAAAATATTATTTTAAACTAATCTATCCGTTACAGCACAGGTCGTTACATGACAAAGTAGGAAGTAAAAATCGGTTCTAAGTGACACTATTCTAGTGTCAAGGTTCAATCTTTCGTGATGGCGATAATTATAATAAAATTGCGAATTACTTAAGATTTCTACTCGACCGTCGCTGATGGGACAAAATCATGCTTTTCCCGTTCATTAAATACAGTTCGATAAGATACACCCAAAGAAGGTTGGTGGTTACATCGGCCGAAACTTTGTGTAAATATCACTCAAAATAAGAACAGTAGTTCAAAAATCTCAAATGATACAAATCATCAATATTCATATTGAATCTATTACCATTTAATATTGAAATAATATATGCGTCACGCCTGATGCTACCAGATAGAGTTATCCGAAGATACCGGTTTCCTGATCTAAAATGCAGGCATTGATATTGAGTTTTTGTTTAGTTTTTTCCTTTGCGGAACTCAATTATGTTCTGCAAAGTCAAAAACAAAAACAACAGCTTTCCTCTATAAAACAAACAAACCAAATACTATGATATCTAATAACACCTTTGTAAAAATATATTTAAAGCCTGGAGGCCATTCGAGGATAAGGGTTAATTATTGTAGTCATCGGGACAGTAATCTAGTAATCGTTTGTAAGGGAAAATTTGGTATAGTCAGATTATTTACAAAGACGATCCAATGGCCTTGTTTACGTTGTACTTGAAGATGACAATATTGTAGTCAGTAGGAAAACAGACCACCAGGACAGAGTTCCACAGACGGGCAGTTTTAGGAAAGATTTAAAGATATATCAACAACTTGAAGTTTAATTCATTTTCCAAAATTACTTCATTCGGCATTAAATAAACCGAAAAGTTTGACATGCCGTAAAAACAACCAAACCAATAACGTCATGATTAACTTTTAAAATTAGTTTCGCCGATCTGTTAAAACATAAGTTAAGACTGACAAAGCATTGGCCCTGTCGGTGGGGCATTAAAATATGTCGACTGCCCCCCCCCCTGCAGAGGATAAAAGTCCCTCAATTGGGGTCCTGGATATGACCTTAAACTATATCCAGTGGTGAGGTCCCAGCTTGAGGGCTTTGGGGAATGTGGAGCCACCCTTTAATTACCATTGCTCCCAGGTCCACTCTGACCCGGAGTGGTAGTACCTGTTAGGGTCCCAACTATGGGTTAAATAGAAACCGACGTGAAAACAACAAATATATTCTATTAAAAAAAAAATTCTTCAAAATCTTTGGATTCGGCATTAAATAACCCGAAAAGGGTTGATATGCCGTAAAACAAAAACAACCAACCAACGACAAAGCATTGTTATCACACTTTAGTTTAAAAAAAAACATTTTCATCATTAAACGCGCAGATGGAATGGGCGCATCTTAAGAACACCCGGTTTTGTTTTTTAATATGCGTCCTCATGTAAAAAAGAAAATGATTACTTTCGTATTTTTTGTTACATTATACACATCTATTTTACCATCAAACAACGATTCATCTATCTTTAATTTACGTGAAAAGATGACGAAAAAAAATTACGAAATACCTGACTCGTTATCAAGTTGTGGAAACTAGAAAAATCTCTTAGTAAGGAAACAATAAAAAAAAAAGGTATTTTAGATCAATAATACGACTAGAAACTCGGTCATATTTTTTATGCCATTCTTTGGAAAATGTCTACAGAATCCATTTGTATTTTTATTTATTTGTTTTCTTTGTTTTGTTTTACTCTATATTAGATATTTAATGCCGAATCAAGTTAGGTTCTTTGAAAAAAATTTTGGAAAAACATTCTTTAAAAACATAATTCTTTTAGAATGTTATTAAAAGCAGCATTCTTAAAATATTATTCTTTGACAGCATTATATTTTAGAAATCATTTTTACGGCATATCATCCTTTCTAGTTCATTTAATTTCAAATCAAGTTTGCTTAATGTCTTCCGTTCTTTATATTTTCCTATATAGATGAACTGCTGTTTGAAAAAATCATTATCTATACAATGAAGAAACTGTTAAAAACAAATAAAGTCTTCTCTGTAGAACATTACTCTTATAGGAGCCAAACCAATGCAGACTATGTTTGAATTTGTATTGGTGTATTCCAGCATAATTCCCGATTCCGTACTAAATTCCTGATTGCGGTATAATTAAATATTTAATTATAAAGAATAGTAATCGGTAGAGATTTATACAGTTCTTATTTTCCCCCTAATTACCGTAAAAACAC
The DNA here is from genome assembly GCF_053919585.1 of Euprymna scolopes. NCBI lineage: Eukaryota > Metazoa > Mollusca > Cephalopoda > Sepiida > Sepiolidae > Euprymna > Euprymna scolopes. The sequence goes on from NC_136490.1 coordinate 149,359,291, forward strand.
ATGTTAAATGTAAAAATAGTTTCCTAAACGCAAAAATACACTTTGTTGGGGATGATCTATCGATTTTAGTTTTACTGGTTGTTAAAAATCAATAAATATTCCTTATTTTATCATTATTACCAACAATGGAAAATTTTGCTTCAAACAAAATCAAATAAAAAAGACAATTAAAAATGGCCGTTTGGCATCAGAAAATGGGCACACATTTTTCCGGTTTCAATACCTCTATAAATAGTTCGATTTTTTCATTCCCGATTCTGATTAATCGTGCCAAAACTAATCTGTATGTTGTCTCTAATATTGGTTGCTGTTCATCTTCATGTATTTCCAGCTACTCATCTCAATGTACATTCTTATATAATTAGGCTTCAAATTTGTTGGGCAATTCCAAACCATAGTTGATGTTACAATTTAAAAACAAGACAAAACTATATTAGTAAGGTTTAAATAATATAAATCAATGAAAGTCCACATACATAAAAATAAATACTGTTTTTCATTAGAAATTTGTGGAAAGATGTTATTACTTTTATGGATTGCTCTACTTACCTTTGACCGTCATTTTATAATGCTGAGTATAAAAAATTACAGGACGTATTTAATAAACAAGGCATTAAGTTACAGTTGTTTGTAATTATATTTTAGAAAATGACTAATAAAAACATTAATCAATAACTATATAAGTAATAGTGTCTGTGTGAAGAACGGTCTACCAAACTACTTAGTCAATTTTTGATCTATAGATTTGAAACATATACATATGGATCAGAGGAATAAATTCGATTGGGGTAAAAATAGTTGCTAAGGGGATCAAAATTTTGAAAAATGGAGTCGACTAAATGTGTACGCATGCGCAAATATACATTTATATCTTAAACAAAGTTATGTTTTCGTTTTTATATGCGTATGTGTAAAGGTAGGAAGGTAACAAATAATGCTGGAGAGTTATATGTTTTACTTTCGATTGTAGCTTATGACACTGAAAACATATTTTTCTTACTTTTAAAAATCAGTATTATAGTTCTTTTTTTTTTTTTTTACACAGTGATCACCACTTATCAAGGCCCGGAAGCCACTCAGGGATAAGGGTTATTGCAAGTACATTACGTTAGTGTGGAGATTTGATGAAGTGTTTACTTAAGGGGGTGATTCATTAGGAATTTGTTAACATTAGACTTGAAGACATCCACGTTGTAGTCCGGAGGGAAGCAGGCAGACGGAACAGAGTTCCACAGGCGTGCAGTTCTAAGAAAGAAGCTTTGTTCATGGAATCCGCGTTTTGATTTAGGCACAGATATAGAGTGGGGGAAATTTTTCACAGTGGATTCAGCTAGACGGGTGTTTTTCGTGAAAGATTGGCGAGGGGGGACCAGGGATTGGAGTTCAGACGAGCACCTGCCATGAAAATAACGATAAAACAAGGATAGGCTCGCAACGTCTCTTCTGTGGGAGAGGGGTTGCAGGGTAGAGAAAAGGGCATCCCCCACTAAGCCACGAAGTCTATTTTGTACTCTGTCAAGGCAGGATAGGCTGTTTTTGGCAGCTCCTGCCCAGATATGGCAACAGTATTCCATCCTTGGACGTACTTGGCTTTTATATAGATAGAGAATAGCATCAGTAGTGAGATATATTCTGGAGCGGTAGAAGGATCCCACCATTTTTCCAGCGACCTTGGCAACAGACTTGATGTACGTGTTCCATTTCAGATCAGGAGTAAAGGTCGAACCCAGAAGCTTGTCAAAACACGGGGCCTCACCCAGACGCAATATATATATTAAGCAATAGAGTATTGGTTCTATATTAATAGATATAAAGTTTGCAAAACTTATCTCAAATAAACTTTGATCTGCATGTTGTTTTAGCTCAGATGGTAGCGAATAATCCTGGAAAGCTAAATGTTTTGGTTTCGATTCTACCTTTTGGAAGCAAAGTCATATTTTAACTGTTTAAATCACTACTATATATTGGGTGCAATATAACAGCAGATAGAAAATTAGCTTTCTAACAATGAATACAAAATCTTCATAAATTAAAGTATATTTAAGCGTATTTTACGACCAGGCACCATCGAGCAACCTGCTAGTAATACCCGAAAATGAGCTTACGTGGATATGCATTATATTCTATGTAAAGAATTGCTGAACAATTCCGAGGAAGACATTGCCATGTCTGCTACAAAGAAGATGGGTTCTCTCTTACGTGCAAGAAAACTTCTCACATTCTCTATATCTACAAAGCCACCATCATCCATAAAGGAGTATTGTTGTCACATCTGGACGTGCACCAACCGCTTGCCTATCACTCTTAGACGGGATTCAAAAAAAGCAACTACCTGCAATCCTCCAGCTCTTGTCCAATCGCCGCAATTTTACATCCATCTGCATGTTTTACAAATACTTTAATGGAATGTGCTGTAGTGAACTTGTTGCACTTGTATCTCCTCGGTGTAAATATCTCCACCAACCCTGACAGCAAACTTCCATTCCTTCACCATAATGGTTCCCCAAATTTTGGAAGGTTTTCTACTCTAATAGCTGTTTCCGCGTATTGCTAGCGTTTGGAATCCGACTCCTATTTTCTGTTTCTCTTACTGTACCAACATGCATAAATTTAAATGTAATGTGAACAACATCTCGCTGCCACTTCGACATAAGCAGATTGCAATGTGCCTTGTTTGGAATAAATCAAAGACAAAATTATCAGAATTTAGTATTGTATAGATTTTTAAAACAGTATATTTTGCGCAGATGTTTCTGAATATTCAATATGAGTATTGAATATGACTATTGAATATGAGTATTGAATATGAGTATTGAATAATTTGCATTATTTGAACTGTTCGGACTATTGTTCTTATCTTAAGTGTTATTCACACAACGATTCGGCAGATGTTTTGAGAATCAATAGCGTATGGAACGAGACGTAACTGGTGGGAGGAGGAGAATATAGTAAAGGAAAAGTGCTGAAAGAGGAATGGTTAGGTACTCTTTGTCAATTGTCGGCGCGTGTAATACATACATTTTCTTCAAACTAATGGGCAAAACAAGGGCTTATGTTTTATTCTAGGAGATGAAAAAAGAATATCGTCAGCAAAAAAATGATTCCTCGAACAAATGTGCGCATATGCAATCATTCAAATCGCAATGATCCAATCAAATGCCGAGTTGTATTATTGCGCTTCTGGGAATTGACTCTGGTCAAGTGGTTAACAACGTGTAACATCCAGGTCGTCAGTCCAAGTTAGAATCCAGTTCGTTCCATAAAAGCACTTTCACTAAGCATGTTGGCAACCTTCACATGGTACCTCCCGTTAGTACCCGATATTTTACGAGAAAGAATTCTGACGAGGAAACAAATGATGCAATGTTTGGATTCATACGATATGATAATAATTGCGATTCTGAATACATGTTGTATTAAATTAATTGCCATTAAAAATCTGCTGGAGCATTTGGCTCAAGAATATTCTAAAGACATACCTAGGATCTATATGTTGTGGGTCTGATTCCATTTTCGACACAAAATGGGCTCTTCTAATACGTATATAATACTTTGACTGCAAACCACTAAGAAAGTAACCTAGCAAAGAGGCTTCATCACACCTAATTATGAGTGTATGAAAAAAGCTGAAGTACTAAGCTATAATTTGGTTCGTAATCGAGAAACTGTGGGAGAACCCATGTTATACTTCTTTATCGTTCTAATAGATATTGTGAAAGTATGGATATATATATGCCAGGCAAATGTCTGCAGATGACGTGAGCTGATTTTACTGTTAAGCATTGGTGTCTGTATTAGCCAAGAGAACCTTAATGAGATGGATAGCATTATTTGAATCTTAGTTTATGATAGTGGAGAAGAGGAAAAAAGGAGAAAACGGAGGAAAAAAAAAAGAAGTGAAGAACTATACTTACGCATGGTCAAAGAAACAATGAGCTGCTGTCAATACCCATCGGGAATCAACAAGTGTTCCACCACAACCACGTACCCGTTTGTCAGCTGGATACTGCTTTTCGGCATATACTGTAGCTAAAAACACCAGCGAAGGGTATTCACCAGGGTAAATGGCAACACCAGACAAAATAGCATCGGTTATTATGGCTGTATTGAAAAGGAAAAATGGCATATCGCTGATAAAAATGTATGCAAAAAAATGGATGAAGTTCACGGGATTACTTATTCTTGTTTAAAGTTAGTCACGTACGCATTGTAGTATAGAATTGTAGTAGTGGTGCTACCAACAACCTTACTTCAAATAAGCAAAATGTGTGCTTTCTTTGTTGCACGTGCAGGGAAAATCAGAAAAAGGCGCAAAAGGTGCGGCATGTTTTATGGAGAAGGGCGAGATAAGCCACGTGAAGTGGAGAGAGTTGCTGAACACAAATGGTCAATCTCTAAAGCAGGCTTTCCAAAACTTCAGGACATCATGGAGGCCCTTAGTGCTCAATGAAAAACCTTTGCCCTGCTAACAAGATAATTTCTAAAATAAATATGAAAAACATTAATTTGAAATTTTAACACTAACTAATAATGTTTACAACCATAGTTACATTTTTTATTTATTTATTTTTTTACTAGCATGGGTACCCGGCGTTGCACGGGTGGAGATGAAGGTGAGTCTGGACACAGCTGCTAACTCGAAAATAAACGAACGGATAAAAACAGGAAAATGTAATCGGACAGATAAAGAAAATGTACGCGAAGACTAGTTTAAGCGAACTCAGTTTAGAAAAGTTTCTCGTTACTGTGTGTTGCAAGGAAAACAAAGTGAAACGAAATAACCGTTATAAAAATGATTAGTTTAAAAAATCACATTACGTAACACAACTGTTAAAACTTTCTTTTAAAACCTCTGATAAAAAATCGAAATGAATAAATAGTTTTTAAAATTAAAATGCACCTCGGTTTTAAAAAAAGAACACCGTTACGTATCGTTACAGTTTGTTGCAACGAAAACAAAATTAAAATAATTCAGTTTAAAAAAGTAGAATTTGTTTTAAGCGAAATAACCGTTATAAAAATGATTAGTTTAAAGAAAAAAACACATTACGTAACCCTCGAAATAATAAGATTATTATTTATTTTTCTTGTCAACAGTGCATCAATTTTAGCCCCGGAAATTGTTACTTTGAAGATATATAATAGTTAACTCTTGACTATTTAACCACAGAGAGTACTTCTTAGCATTGGTAGTCTTTGTTCAACCCTTTTTTATCCTCAGCTTCGCTTTCTGGTATCCATTTGATGAACATAATGACAAGCGTCAATTAGATTCTTATATATAAAGGACCTTCATTGGCTACTGCGCTCTTAAAATGATTTCTAGGTTCTATCAATATTTTTCGATTTGTATCTGATTTATAGCGACTGTATTTGTAGAATGCTTTCTACTTTATCACTATGGCGGCTGCACAGGTTGAAGTAATCCATTGGAGAGAATTCAGCTTGCTCTAAAAAATTCTGCAAGAGAATAAATGCTCCAATGCCTGCTTTGGCCCATTCAATGGCTTAATTTACGCACTGTTGAGCAAGAAGAAAAAATATATTACTCTATGGGACGTTTCTTGTGTGTTCTCTGATGGATTCCCAATCAGCCTTTTTATTGTTTCTATCCGTTTTAAGCAATGGTTTTTCAGGTTGGAGTCGAGAATTAAGGGTGATATCTGCCAATATAAGCAAATATACGTTTCTGAACAGGTTATGGGCATTCACTATGCAAGTCTCAAGTAGTGTAGTCAAGAATAGATCAAGAAGCGAAGCTGGCTAATTCTCACTATCTGAGCGGTGATCGGGAAAGTGACATACTGTAAAAAGAAATTTTTAATCTGTAAAGCTCATGGAACCAAGTAATTTACTGTAGTTTGCATTAAAATCATCAAATACGTGTGTTTGGACGCTAATAGTAGGGTACAATCTTGAATTGAAAGATGACAGTAGAAGAAATATTATTAACCTTACCTTACAACGCAACATTAGTTGAAGCACATCGTGGTTTGATTGTATGATTCTAGATTTTGTTTCCTGGAACCTGTCAAGGAACCTACATTCGTTATTCGTAACATCCTATTTCAAGTCTTTGCATATGTCTGTTTGAATCTTTACGACAAAATTAAGGGACGAGTGGTATCCAGCTACGTCAAATCATTTAGAGAGAATCAGGGAGTGTAGGTTAGTTTCACAGTACTGGAATATCCGGGAAATTGCGGAAGCAATCATTCTATTTCGTCTAGATTGGTTCTAAATCCGTGTATATCTGTTGGTTTTATTGTTGTAGAGGCAGACATAAGTTTCATTTATTATCTTTTCAATAACATGCTCTTTTTTATTTGTACTTTTACTGCTCCATATTTCATTATGACTATTAAAGTTACTTAACAGGATAAATGGTTTGAGGGTTAATTTATCATGGTCAGGCCTGATGGCAGCTTGATGTAACAGATTGTCATGAGCTTGTACAATGTTACTGATACAACTGTCTAAGAATCTGTGTCAAGTACGATCTTGCGAAATCTTATTATTTACAACTACAGATTTTCCGTCCGTCGAGCTATGTGTATCCATATTTATACACTTGTATCGAGTGTAATTTGTTTGTTTGTCTGTGTGAATATCACTATTTTCCCGGAAGAATGTTTCTTGCAAGCAGATGTTTTCTGAAAACACTCTTATAACATAATCAGCAGTAAGTTTTATTCTATCATTGCTAGGGCTAAGACAACAGAATATTCTTATTGTTTTAGCTATCGAGTATATATTCGATACAGTAAGAGATAGTTAATCTACCGAAAGCCACACCACTTTATATAATAAATATAAAATATTAACGGATATATACACGAGAGTCGAAACAATGAAAAGAATATTCTGTTGTCTTGGCCTTAATCATTGCACACAAAATTACCCATATACCACCATATGCATTGTCCACAAAATACAGGGTATTTTTATTTTTATTTCTTTTACTGGGGGGGGGCACCCGGCTTTGCCTGGGTGAAAAATACGCTTAAATATGATTTTTTTTTTTTTTTTTACTTTTGAAATAACGACTCTAAAATAATAAATACGAAATCTGGACAAGTTAAAAGTATTTGAGTTCTATCAGATAGAATTGAAACCGAAACCGTTGCATTAAAAACTGGTGGCATTACCACTGTACCAACGTGACAATTTAAAATAAATTAAGATGAATATACAAAATGTATATGTTCTTTTATGGGTATTTAGCTGGATAAAATAGTTTTTAAAGGGTAAAAATGGGTCCAAATTTTAAAAAATCATTAATCATTTGAGGTTCCTAGCGCCCTCTGCGATTTTAAGTTTCGGATAAAATAGAGTTTGAAAATATGGAGACAGACAGACAGACATATCGCATTTTATATATTAGATTTATTATTTGAATAAGTCGCATTTGTTTTCAGTTATGGCAGTTTGAAGGAGCTTCATGATTCTTTCCCGGTATCACACCAGGAAGGTTTTTATAATGATGAGAATGGTCGATAACGAAACACTTATTACATCTCAAGGTCAGCGCAGTGCAAAAATGAACCTAAATTTTAATTACGTTCAAGTGTGCCTTTTCCACAAGCGCTGGTGGGGGTTCAAAGAATACTCGGCGGATGGCGGGGATCAGGCTGGCTTTGGTGTTGTGGGAGGTCATGTTAGTGATGGTGGGAGGGCCAATTAGAGAAGGGTACAAAGTCGTAGCACTCTTGGGTCTCTTTGGACTTGTGGACTGGCGCAGAGTCCTCTACGACACAAGGATCTACCAGCGGCCACCTTATTGAACCGGGGGGATTACCATACTCTTTAGCACATCGAAGTACACTTTGATGTGAACTTTCAAGCTGACTTCGAAGATGTGAGGTGGCATGATGTTTCCTCCACTTAAAACCAAACTAAAAATCATAACCGTGGGTGGTGCGATGCGTTTAGCTGTGTGGTCTCAAGCCTTGAATCGTCCGGATTTGTAATTTGAGAGTGCTGGCAATAGTCCTGTCGTCCTAAATTGGATCGGTGGAGAGCATGAGTTGTATAGTGACACATCTTCGATCTCGCTTGAACATTGTGTCACTTTCAGACATGATAGAAGGCTCGTATCGCTCTTGGGATTTGTACACAACTTGCCAACTAGTAGAGTGTATGCAAAAAACAAAAAAGAAAACCGGTTTTCATCAAACGGCAATGAAATCATGTCGATTTATCGTTCCACCTTGTATATGGGATCGTTTCTAACAGGAATTCTGTTCACATTACATTTAAACCTCAGCATGATTAATCCTTTCTCTTTAGTTTAAATGTCGTTGGTATTATTTCGATTTTTCAGACTGCTGTTTGCATATCAAGTGTTATTTCCACAATGTTTCGATCGATGTAATTTCCGACCTTCTTCGGGTATATCTATTCAAACTAGAAAATCTCCACGGAATTTCTTACAGTAACCTTCATTTAAACCAAAGGGATATCATGCTGTCGTTCCGTCAGCCATGACTGAGTAGAATCTTAAGTAATTGACAGGTGTATTTTAGTGTCGTCTGGACTGAAGATTGAACTTTAGTCCTCAAGAAGATTGTAAATTATAGCCGGATTTTAACCAAGTACTTTATTCACTATGCTACGGGTTCTTTCATCAAACTATGATAAATATCTGCAAAAACAAGTGGCGTAGTGGAAGCAATGTAAAAATAATGTAACAGAGTGCGAGCGCGCTTATGACAGCTGTATGCAAATGACCGAACCGTGTGCGAAGTGACGTCACTGCAAGGAAAAAGAAAAATATTATAAAAATAAACGTGTGCGTACACTGACGATAAGGATCATGTTTGAGGGACATGTTCGAGAAGCTCACGATCACGTTAGAGACGGACAGATGATCACGATAGAGAGGTGGATCTAGATCACGTTTTATTCGGAAAAGTACCCGAAAATAAATGTGGTTCCAACGAGAAAAAAGTGACTGCTATTTTTTGCCTTGGCCTCCTTTGCATGAAAAGACACAAAGATTTTATTAGAGAGGATGAACTTAGGAGACAGAAATTTATGACTAATGCTTTATGTCTAAAACTTACTTCTTATCTAAAGAAATGAGTGACGCGCAGACAGACAAACATTGGTAACATTCAGCTTAGATTATTTCTATACTGTATTAGCATGTTCCATTCGCATGCTTCCAATGGAGAAACTGAAGTGAAGCGCTTAGTTTTCTCTCGTTACAAAACACGACACATTCGTCATATCCTCATACCGTTCAACTACTATTTTGTTTACGTATATTTCTTGCCTTTTCCTTTACTCACGTAGCATGTTTCTTTTTTATTTGCAAATACGTTATCTTAATGTGTAATGGGAGTGATCCGCATCATAATTCGTTATGACTTAATCGCTACTGGCGAAGGATCTTTACTATAGATATAGGTTCCTTGGACATGGATCTAACTAACAATTTCTGGTCTAAACATTGAAATTTTATATAAAGGGTATTCAGAGATAGGGCAAGCTTTTTAATCGGTTTGGGTCGAAAATTTTTAGTTACCAATATATAAATGCATGTATATTTGCATGTCTGCCCAACACTTTCGACAGAGGCGACGGATTTTACCAAGATCAGTATCGTTTGAAGTTCGACCTTTCAGACGACAAATATCGAAAAATTGGCTAAAAACATTAATATCTTCACCTTAAACTGGGCACTTTTCTACAGGGGCGGGTCACTTTTTTCGCCGATATTTTTTAAAGTCATCCGCTCCTTTCGATTGTCTAGCCTAAATTTTAAAAAATGTCACTTCCGGTTTGGCGGTGGTCGTAACATCATAGACGTCAGATTTTTCCCCGTTCTTTTCCTCGTTTGCGGTATGGGTTCAAGCCTGCCTTCCTACTACCACTTTGTTTTTTTTGCTCAACATACTACGAAATAACTGTCAATTTTTAGTGTACACACTCGAAATTTGATATACAGGGTACTGAGATTTGGGAAAATCTATGTGATCGGTTTTCCGCCAGAAATTTGGCTGTTCAAGGGTCAAAGTTCAACGGTTTGACCTTTGAGAACTCTACCAAACTCCGACAATTTTGGGTCTAAAGACTTGAAATTTAAGACATAGGTTCCTTGGACATGGATCTTAATAACTTGATATGAGCCCAAAACAAATATAAGGGGTCATAATAGGGGTTAAAGTTTAAAAATAATTGACCTCTGTAGTCTACCAAATTATTCAGACAATTTCTGGTCTTAACATTTGAAATTTTACATAAAGAGCATAGGGCAAGCTTTTTACTCGGTTTGGGTCGAAAATTTGAGCTAGCAATATATAAATCTATGTACGTATATTTGCATGTCTGCCTAAAACTTCCGACAGAGGCGACGGATTTTCACAAGATCAGTATCGTTTTGAAGCTTGACCCTTCAGACGACAAATACCAACATATTGGCTAAAAACATTAATTTTTCACCCTCAACTTGGCACTTTTATACAGGGAGGGGTTGTTTTTTTTTCGGCCATATTTTCGAAAGTCATCCCCTCTTTTCGATTGTCTAGCTTTAATTTAAATCTACGTCACTTCTGGTTTGGCGATGGTTGTAACAGCAAAGACGTCACGTTTTTTCCTCCTTCGCGGTACGGTTTGATCCTGCCTCCCTACTACCACTACATGCTAGTATATCCATAAAAGTGAACGTGTCTGTATCTGCGTGTCTGTCTCTGTGTGTACATTTCCCTACGCAATAACTCAATTTTAAGTCTACACACTCGAAATTTGATATACAGGGCACTGAGATTTGGGAAAATCTATGTGATCGGTTTTCGGCCAGAAATTTGGCTGTTAAAGGGTCAAAGTTCAACGGTTTGACCTTTGAGAACTCTACCAAACTCCTACGACAATTTTGGGTCTAAAGACTTGAAATCTAAGATATATATTCCTTGGACATGGATCTAACTTAACATGATTTGAGCCCAAAACAATAAATGTGAAGGGGTCATAATAGGGGTCAAAGGTTAAAAAATTGACCGCTTTTTTTGTTTGTTTGTTTTTTTGTTTTGTTTTTTTTTTACTCAACATACACCTCCAAACACCCGGGCAACGCCGGGCTAAAATGCTAGTTTGTTTTAAGTTAGAACACTTTCTAATTCTTCTGAGTTCATCGTCGAGGATAGAATAATCTCACTGGTTTTGAACGATTTATATATATAATAATGTGTATATTTATTTCATTGTTTAATTATTTTAATAACTTTACCAACAGTAGTAATATCCTGAACTGTTTGTAAAGTTTATTGATAGTAGGTTTTTAGTTTTGATATATATTAGAATTTTTTTGGTTATATGTTTTTGTGTGTGTGCACGCGCGTGATAAATAACCATAATGATACTGATTATCAATCTCTATCACAAACATTTAATATTATCTGTCTACTATTATATGAAAGTAACTGTGTGTGTCTGTACGAGTTCATTCCTATGGACTCGAAAACGGTTTGGCCGATTTTTATGAAATTTGATACAAAAATGTTTTATGTGTCTGGTAGTGTTCTTAGATAAGGTTTGTATCGGAATATCTTGGATAAGTACCAAAATTGATAAGTGGAATAATTCGATTAAAGAAGGAACAGGTGATTTTGTCCAAAGTTAACCCTTTACACAGCTTTACATGACAAGTGTATTTGAGAAGTTTTATTATCACACAAGCCGAAAGGCTCGACATATAAAAATCAACAGTAGAACCTTTGATATGACAAAGGCGCGTTCGAAGTGAACGTTTCTATTTGAATCATAAGTGTATCATAATACTTGATATTTTCATTTTAACATTTTATACAAGTCATTATCACCGCACAAGTAGTAAGCCACTCATAGAAAATCAAATGTAGGTTCTTTGATTTGACAGAGGCGCGTTCAAATGAATGTTTCTATTTAGAGCACAATTAAATCATGATACTTGTCTTTTGCATTTTTAACTTGATATATAAAAAAATTTGTATAAAAACAAGAGTAGATTATTTACAGTGCAATGTAGACTACAATGTAATGTGACAATAAATATATGGGAATGTGAAACATTCAAATTTCAGTTTCTAATTATTTATTACAAATATGAAAACACAACTGTTTTTAATGTTGACGCAGATTGAAATGAATGCTAATGCGTTCTAAATTAAAAAAAAAATAAATAAAACTTTTTAAAAAATCCTCTTTCATAAACGATGACGAAATTTGGAAAAATTTTGCAAGAAATGGATGCCCAAAACAAAAAATCCAGCTTTTCCAACGTCTTTCAGTGCTATTTCGCTACATTTTGTGACTAGGAGCGGAGGACCACTTAAATATTAAAATAAAATATTTTTAATCGTTTTTATACTTTATACACTCCTATAAACACGAAATTACTTTTCTAAACGCATACATGGAATAAATTTGAATTCTCTTTGAATACATGGAATATATATTTGAAGTCTTTTAAGAGAATTAATTCTACAATGAAAGTCACTGATGATGTCGAGAATTCGAAGAGAAGATCAATTAACAGATCCCTTAATCAATCTTATATATAAGATATTGATATAAGAAATGCGTCTATCGCTCCATGTTTTTTAACATCTGGGGAGCTAGTTATCGTGCCCAGAATGTAACAGCCATTCCAGAAACATCCCCACGACACGGGCACACTCTTTCCCCGGCAAATTATAGTGGCATAAAACTTCTACCTGATGAAGGCTGACGGAACGAGAGCATTCTACTCTGTAGATTAAATTAAAGTTTCCGTTCGAAATTCCGTGCAGATTCCAGAGTTCAACAAAATACACCTGAAGAAGATCGAAAGTTATGTCAGCCGAAACGTTGCGAGAATATCACTCGAAATGAGTACAATAGACCGAATAATACGAAGTGGCATTGTAATAACACAGATGTATGAGCATCCTGCTTCGGCAATGTGGTCGAGGCTGAGGAAATGAATAATTTTGACAGCAACAAAATATACAACGGAAAACCATCGATTATTTTACTTAGAAAAACGAAAACAGAAACTTAAAAAACAAACAAAATTTATTTCAACTGTGGCAAGGAATTAGCATAAGGATTGCAATAACAATAAACATTTCTTTGAGAAAATAGACAAATGATATATGAACGTGTGCAATAACAGCTGTCGCTGAGGTCAGCGCAAATTTCTGTATTATTTTGTAATTTAATGATCTTACATCAGACTGCTTAGCAGAAATATTTGCCTTATGATTTGTTTAACATAAACATACGTCAGTCGTGATGTTGACAACAGACGGATGGCACAGTCGCACTACTTCATATTGGATTCTCGCATTTATCCCATCGAAAAGTTGATAACCAAAACTATGTATCTAATCAGTCAGTTTAAGAAAATGTAATCGATATTTCAGTTTAATGAAGGGTTTATGCTATTTACGAATAATCTTGTAAATATTTTTTTAAATGTATAGAGTGTACACTAGAATGTGTGCGATGGTGCACAGTTATTTCTATGGCATAGATAAATACTATTCTTAGGATCACAGATAAAATAAGTCTGGATCTGGTGTTGCTGCATGCACCAACAAATCTTTTTTAAAAATTACACTTAAAAACGAAAAAAAGATCTGAACATCATGATTAGCAGGTGCTCCTTGATACGTGATCCGGGTTTCTTATCCTGTATGAACGTTGGTCCTTCTGATTTCAGGAAATACAAGCAAATACGTGTAAATAAATATGACTCTAGCACAAAGATCACATAGACGAAGAAAAGGAAATTAGTTATGGAGTGCTATTACAAAATCAAACTTTACACAAAGAGGCTGTTTTACATATATAGAACATAATCCGATAATTATGTTAGCAATTGCCCATGTGACAAAATATGCGACTGAAGTGATTGTGTTCTTGAGAATCCCTTACCACAAGTGCTACATCTGAAAAAAAAAATTACAAAAAAGAAAATTATAAAAAAAATAATGAATATAGATTTCATGAAAGAATATCTGATTCACAAGGCAATAGAATCAACAACACTACCGGGATGGCACAAGAAGAGTGGTGATCAACTAAGGATGTGGCTCGCAAGATCAAAGTTTACTCGGAAGCTATGACTGTTTCTCACGTTTTTTGGTGAGGAAGCAGTCGACAGACGAGGATGGAATGCTTTTACTTGTGATGTGGCAAATTCATTTGAAGCAAACTCAACCCACCCTGATTGGATGCCGTCATACGTAAATACGTATAAAAGAATACTTAATCAACTTTATGCAAAGATATTGCATGTGAATATGTGTATAGATATTTAAAGCGATTGATATATATATATATATATATATATATATATATATATATATATATATAGGTGATGAAACAAGTCGTTTCAGAATTATAAGCTATGGAAACAAATACTCATCAACATTCTTTAATGTAAACATTTAACACATACATGTGCAATGGCGCACTGTTATTTCTATGGTATAAATAAATACTATCCTTAGGACAGCATCACAGATATAATAAGCCTGGGCCTGGTGTTGCTACATGCACCAACTAAAAAACAAAATGACACCTAAAAAATCTATAAGATCTGAACATCATGATTAGCAGGTGCTCATTGATAGGTGATCTTGTATTTCAGGTAATGCAAGTAAATACATGCAAAGAAATATGATCAGCACAAAGATCCATAGACAAAGAAAAGGAAATTAGTTATGAAGTGTTATTACAATAGCAAACTTTACACAAAGAGGTTGTTTTACAGATATAGAACATAATCCCATAATTATGTCAGCGATTGTTTAAATATGTTGTAGAAAGAGAATGAATCAAAATGTTTTCACAATTGACCATATTTTATTATATGCATTAAACTATTAATTATACTCAACAAAACGATACAATAAAATTAAAAAGAAAAATGACTTAGTTATTATAACAGTTTTTATAGAAGGTTATGCAAATGAAAAAGACCTTTGAATCTGTCAAAACTTTAAGAATATTTAAGCTTATGTAATCTAAGGATGATCTAAGTTTTTATTACATATTGATATGTAAATATTTTAATTGCATTTATTAATTGAAAGTTTTCAAAATATACTTAAATATATACAATTGAACAGAAACAATAAGGTATTAGTAAACCAGGTTTCAGGATAAAGTTTTTTCAGACAGATGTAAGTTTTAATATGAGTGAGTCCTTATGGAAATACTAGACATCTAAAATTGTCTTAATTAAGATCTAATAGTTTAAATTCGTCGCAGTGTTTACTAAACATGGCCGCATATGTTGCGAAGTCATCTTCGTCGTTTTTCATATTCAAGCCTTTCCATCATTTATGGAATAAAGTGACTTTTGGACTAAAGAATTATGTAAGAAGCTCCACCGTATTGGCGAAATATAGCTCCGAAGTTTTACGTGGCAAAATAAAATCCACGAATTTATTATGTTCAGCAGTCTCAAATTTTCCTAATAGCAAGCGATCATTTTCTTTCAGTGCTGATAGTCTATATTAAAGTCCTTGTATCTTCTGTAGTAAGCTGAAAATGACTTATCTTCTAGTGTGTAGCAGAAGTTATTAATCTCGTTCTATATTGAGTCTTGTAAAAATTCGGTATTATTCTCAGTTTACGCATTATTTTTAAGACTTGGACAAGTGGTTCCTCCATGCGTTGTTGCCGGTCAAGTAACTGTTTTGGCAGTTCTTAATTTTCATGTTGTTAAACCTGTAATTTGTTTCGTCTTTTTTCCTAGCTGCTATTGTTTGTATTTACTGGTTTTCATCCGTGCATTTCTGGTGTTCAAATAATTTCTTTTTCTGTTGTAGTTATTGTTTTACTAACTGTTCTAACGCTGTCTGCGCACGTTCATCCTTGTATGATTGGTAAAATTAAAAAATGTACAGATTCTTTTATTGTTTAGTAAATTAAACACTGTTTAAATAAAGTTTTAGTCTTTGTAGAACAACTGGGGGAGGTGAAAAACCAATTCAGTTCCAACTAATTTTGGCATTAAAAAACGTTGTACTTAGCTGCATTAACAGTTTTAATGTCCCGCTTTAATTCATAATCCTTCCAATGTATTTTCTTCATTAAAGAAAAATTACGCGAAACAATTGTTCTGAAATATTTAAGAGCGAAGACAAAAAAAGAAAAAAAACACGAGATCCGTATCTTTTATTCCAGTGCAAATTCACTGTCGGCTAACTGTAGTGGAAAAACAGAAGAACAGCAATAAATATTCTGTCTCATATTTTTCTATTACGCAGTTTTTTTTTTTTACTTTTTTCACCGTTGATGTGTGTTCACTCTGTTAAAAAAAAACGTTGTTTTTCCAGTCAATGTAATGGTTGCAAATGATGTGTTTTTCCACGCCGAGCCCACACTTAGTTTTCTTTTCAATACAAAGACGCTTCGTTGATATTTTGTTAGTGTTTTGGACAGTCAGTGTTTAATGAATTCCAGAGTTCTTCATCCGTCAATGTTATAATTACACTGGGGTATTTAAACTCGATACCTGCCGTAGTTCTTCGAATCCTAGTTTCGCCAGGATTCTATGAACACTGGGGTGTTTAAACTCAAGTTTCCTTCGTGGACTATTGAATATAGGTTACTACTCTCATAACCTTGTTTAAAGTATTACAAGAAAAACAGAACGCGGGAAGAAAGTAGTAAAATGTGGGCATACAAGAGCATACAAAAGTGCGAGTTGTTGGTCCATCCGGCGGATAGCGACGGCCTCCTTACGGCCTTGTCTTGTATTTATTGTGTTCTAGCCTGGGTGCCCGACGTTGCCCAAGTGTTTGTGTTACATGATAAGGGCTGTCCCCTTTTCATGTAAGTAAAAAACATGGAATTAGTTAAATGTAAATATGAAATAGGATAGTCAAGTATTCGAACTTGCGAAGCTAGACTTGGAATTAAGAATTCCAAATCATAAGTTAAAATAAATACAGAATGTTATTGAAAATAAGGAATGTGGAATTGCCATTGTTTAGCTCACAAAATAGTTAGATATCTGTTTATTGAAAAAGTAATATAATGATGAATTTGGTTTGTTATAAAAATGAAAATTAACATAAGGAATTTAAAAACGGACAATGGAAAATGTTATTTGTAAAGTGGGTTACGAAAATTAGGTTAGAGGGTCGGCTTTGTAAGAAACATGTGAATAACAATGCATGTTTAAACACTGAGGCATGTCGTGCCATGTGTTTTCATATGCACGTGCTTGGTCATGCAGTGACGTCATGAGTTATGAATTCAGTTAGAGAAGTCAGAATCAGAATCAGTCAGAGAGAAGAAGCCAGAGAAAGGAGTCAGATCAGAGAAGCAGAGGAGATCAGACCGATTCTCCGTTAGAGTCAAGGCTCCCTATAGAAGCGAGAGGGTTTAGAGATAACCCTGTAACAACTTTGAATCCCTGAAATACAAAATCATGTCCGACCGGTCGAAGAAGAAATAAACGTATAATCATATGTTGTTATAACTGCCGTCTTTCTGTGTGCATCATTACAACGAAAAAGGTAACGTGTTTATATTATATGCACAACTGTTAAACGTAAATTCCAAATACACTATCTCTCGGTCTACAGGCTAGGCTCTCTTGTAGTAACAGGTACACTGTTTATTATATATATACAGAACTGTCTCTCTCTTTATATATACCCTGTTTATGTCTCCAATATGCTATCTCCACAAACATGAACATCCTAAGACAATATGAATACTCCCAATGAATATATATAATATCTAGTATCTCACATGATCACACGCATGAACACACTAAGACTCTTCCTAATAGAAACAGTCAACACCAAAGAACAATACATACGTCATCTTAATAACACCCATTACATAACATTTGGAAGTGTGCTGAGCAAAAAGAAAAGTGGTAGTAGGCAGGTAGGCTCGAACCCGTACCGCGAAGAAGGAAAAGAACGTGAAAAACTTGACAACTTTGCTGCTGCGCCAATCGCCAAACCGGAAGTGATGTAGGTTTAAATTAAGGTTAGTCAATCTTAAAAAAGATGGGATAACTTTCGGAAATATCGGCGAAAAAAGCGGCCCCTCCCTGTAGAAAAGTGGCCAGTTGAGGGTGAAGGAATTAATATCTTTAGTCAATTTTTCGATATTTGTCGTCCGATGGGTCGGGCTTCAAAACGATACCAATCTCATGAAAATTCCTCGCCTCCATCGAACGTTTTCGGTAGACATACAAACCTAAATACATACATGGATGTAAACAGACAGGTAAGATTTATATCATAGATGGATCAGTTCATTCGTAGGTAACATAGGTAGTTCCACCAAAACAACGCTCAAATGTCTCATTTTTGTCCAAGGTCCAACAACGCCAAGAGAAAAAGAAATTAGATCACGTATTCTAAGAATACGTGATCTAATTTCCCAAAATGTTGCACTCCAAATGGTAACGGAGGAATGCCAGCGACTAATAAATATTTTTTAAAATAATCAGATCGAAAAGAAAAGCATACCACAGATTGAGAAACACCGCGCACAGTCTCTGAGTTGCGTTTGCACACGCGTTTGCTCATACCAATATGTCCACCAGCGATAACATAAGGAATTACATTACTATATTTTCAGAAAATTACTTATTTGCGGTAAATTTAAATACGATATTGGTTTTCAGCGTACCCGAAAAAGGAAAATGTTAATATGAAAACATAGATTAGATTTTTATCTTACAGTCTGGATAAATTTTTACTAAGTGAAGAAAAAATATATGCAATGCGTGTGGTGAAAAGCATATAAAAAGGACTATTTCGTTAAGGAGTCGTAATCGAAAGTGAACGTAGCTTTCTTTAAAAAAACAAGATGATGGAAGCGGATCAAAGAAGGAAAATAAATGGGTAGATCGTGAAATTGTTACGCAATTTAGGAAATAATATCGCTATAA
Organism: Euprymna scolopes; assembly: GCF_053919585.1. Lineage (NCBI taxonomy): Eukaryota > Metazoa > Mollusca > Cephalopoda > Sepiida > Sepiolidae > Euprymna > Euprymna scolopes. The sequence goes on from NC_136490.1 coordinate 149,378,189, forward strand.
TAAACGAAGAAATTTGTGGAAATAATAGGTTTCCACGGTTAATGAGTTTGAAAGGAAGACTTAATTGTAACATTTCGTTCATGAGGAAAGCTCATATCCAAAGTGTACATACTTCCGCGTTTAAAAAATCTTTTTGGTCTAGACTGGATTGTACTGTTCCTATTTACAATGCCTCCCCACGGGAGACACCAGGGTCGTTTTTTAACGTGGAGAAAAGGAACAAAAATAAAAAATTGTCTCAGTCGTGAAGGATTTCTCCTCCACTGACAGAACAAGAAATTGAAGCGGAGCATCTGAAGAAGATACTACACTGTGATCTTGTCCCAAAGGCCAAGAAAAAAATTGTACTGTTTATTTTTGAGAATTGCTCATTTTTTTTCAGTAACAGCAAAAGCGTCGAATAGAAAAATATGTTCAAGCAAACGAAAGGATTTCATAATTCTGATATATTGCTACTAACATATTTATTCATTTCAGATTTTTTTTTAGTTCAGCGTTCATACGTAGTGCCAGTTCTCCCTTCAATTTTTTTTTTTTTTCAATCTTAGCGCCGATAAACTTTTGGGATTATTTTCATTAAACTTGGTTACTATTAATTAAAAATCTGATAATGCTAAGATTTAAAAAATTAGTAAATATTTTATCTTTGCTAGGATTGATCGAAAACGAATGACGTACTCACCAAACAATAATAGAATATTGTATTGTCGTTATCGTCGAATCTTACCTACTTTCGTCCTTTATTCTATTCACTAAGGGCGGGGATATGAACATTTTTAGTTTTTTTTTCTTTATTTCATAACTTCTGAGAATGATTCTTTCCATTCTCTAAACGAGAACTACTATGTTTGCGTCATTACTAAACTAGGACAAAGCATTGATTGCCCCTCTTCCACAAATAGACACTAGAGGGCGGGGGCTAATAAATAGGAGAAATAAAGTATTGATTTTTTGTAGAAACAAAATATGCTTAGAGAATGAAGTTATAGATAATAGGAGTGACGTGACTAACCGGTTGATCCGTTCTCTTGTCTAGCGAAATTATGGCCGAAATAGACGAATGCCTATCTACCAAGATCCCGTCCCGTTATATTTTATATATATAACTTAACTTTTTTAAAAGTTTATTATTGTCTATCTTATTTTTATATAGTTTTTTAACGTTATATATATATATATATATATATATATATATATATATATATATATTGCATGTTGTATCCACGTGTATTTCTTTTGATACATATAAATATGTAATGATAAAATAACAATACGAAAAATATATAAATGTTTATATCTTTTCATACAGAAAAGATTAATACAAAAACTATGTATAAATGTTTATATTTTGCACATATATATTTACACACACACATACATATCATGGGTCGTCATCCACGTTTCCGGAGGTGTTTTAACCCTTTTAACTGGGTTATAATTGCTGATTTCGTGGCTCTCTCGACAGAGGCGAATATATATTAGGCTTGCGTGTCCTACTTGATATCTGGTTCATTCTCTTAGTAATGTCTGCATTCTGAAGTCTTAAATTATTGCTAATAATTACTTACACCAGAGAGTATCCTATCTTTTTACGGTCATAATTCGTGCATGTACGGAATATTGTTGTCACATTTGTCTTATGCATCTACCACTGATTTCTCATTACTGGACAAAAAAAAATGCCTACGACCTAAAAGATCCCGCACTATTAATCAAGCTTCAGCCTCAATTCTGTCGCCACAATTTCCATCCTTGTGCCTGTTTTACAAGTACTTTAATAGAATGTGTTCTGATGTATTCCTGGCACATTTTCCCCTTCGACGTATATACTCCAGACTTAAATAATAAGCAGAAAAATCCTACCCCTTCACTGTTGAAAGTCCTAGATGTCAGAAAGGCTTCTATTATATTTTATTCCTTCGGACTGCTAGACTTTGGAATTGCGTCCCTGTTTTCCTGACTGTACTAACCTGCAGAAGTGCAAATGCCCGTGAATAGATAGCTTACTGTTCAACCCCTCACATTCCCCTGTTAGACATTACTTCTAATAGTAGCCTCTTACGTTCAAGTGACAATATACCTTGCTTGGGATCAAAAAGTTTTAAAAGCATCGCTCCAGTTCGACCAAGGCATTCTTCATTAAACAGAAATGTATTTTATTCAAAAATTAAATAAAATACGCGTTTTTCTTTTATTTACTAGAAAAAAACAACTACAAATTGCAATATTTATCATAGCAACAGCTAATAGCTGTCTAAGATGTTTACAGTCTAACAAGCAATTCTCGGTACACCTATGTTTGCATTTCGTCATTTGGTTCGGTCGCCTTGTAAGACTTCAGTATTTCATGCAAAGTTTATTTAAGAGGTTTCTCCAGCAACATAGTAAGGAAGAAATCAAATTAATTCGGAAAGATTCGTTGGTTATATGAACAGTACAAAGAAAGCAACAACTAAAAAGTTGGCAAGTAATTCTATACGTAGGCATTATTTAGCGGTCAATGACACTACAACAATTGATTGCCTGCTCTATCGCAGTTAACCGGGAGGAAGCTCACAGGCCTCCTCGCAGTCAACAACTCATTGTAATCTATATTCCACTGTAGAGAACCTACTTTTAATTTTATAAATTTCTTTATATATGATGGCTCGAATTAAAGTTTTAAAGACATAAGTCAAGTACCATGCTTAAACTGGTCTCTAAACAGAAATATTCATTTCGAACGCGCCCCTGATATATCAAAGAACCTACTGTTGATTTTATACGTTGGGCCTTTCAGTTTGTGTGGTAATACAATTTCTCAAACGCACTTGTAATGTTAGGCTGTATAAGGTGTTAACTTTGGTAAAAAAATCACCTGTTCCTTCTTTCATCGGATTGTTTTGAGTATCGATACTTATCGAAGAAATTTCGATACAAAACCTATCTAAGAGCACTACCAGGCACAAAAGTACTTTCATATGAAATTTCATAGAAATCGACCCAGCCATTTTCAAGTACGAAACAAACTCAGAGACACAGACGAAGTTCCTTCTATATAACAATATGTATATATTATTATTATTATTATTATTATTATTATTATTATTATTATTAAGAGATTTGCAAAAGTTAAGATTAGGTTTCTGAGTTTTTCTTAAAATCTAATAGTTTTACAAATAAATGTATTTACCACCACAAATAATTAAGGACAATGTACTTGTTCACACCAAACAAGGCGTGTTGCCACTTGGATGCGAGCGACTACTAATTGGAATCATGTCTACCGGGGAATATTTGGACTGTTGAGCCGCGAGATGTCTGTTCGCATTACATTCAAACTTCTACGTGTTAATACAGTTATGGAAGCAAGAAACAACTAATAGACTTTGGAATTCCCTCCTTACCTCACACGGACTGTTAGAATAAAAGGCTTTCTGGTATCTAGAGACCTCAACATTGAAGTGAGGAGATTTTGCTGCTTGTAGGGTTAGTAAGGAGTATGTACTTCAACAGGCCACAACTGCTAAGAGTTCAGAGGACATTCTATTAAAGTACTTGTGAAAGGGGCATAGGGATACAATATTGTTCAAGCTCTAACTCTTGTCCTATCGCGGCAATAGTCTTTAATGGAATAGGTTCGACAATTTTTCGACTCTAGGAATGAGGGACTAGTAGGAGATACAGTAGCCCAGATGTGACAACAATACTCCATGCATGGGCGAATGGTGGCTGTGTTCGCACCTGAAAATATCCTATATCTCTACAATTTTCTAGCTCATTGCTAAAGCTGCAAAAAAAAGTGGGCTTTCTCTAATGTCCTCAACGTATTATTAATGTACACTTCATCAATACATAATATACCACCGTTAATCAAGCGGTTCACGGATCGCCTAGTTTGTTTAATCATTCGTTAATGCTTGTGCATGTTAAATCCCTTTTTTACACACATTTAAAAATTAAATCTTCCTATCAGATTGTGATAATCTGATGTCGTTAAGGTAAAAAAAATCTTAGTATATATTTTGATTTGGAACTATTATTTTTAAACTGGATAAAATGTTTAAGTTGACAGGACGACATAATTTTAAATTAATATATTTTAAATCGTTACATTCGTTTCGTTGAATAATATTTAGCTGCTTATTTATTGTTTTAAATTGATACAATATTAAGGAAATACAGGAAATATATGTTCATGTTATTTCGTTCAAGAATACTTAATCGACAATGAGAATTATTTCACAAAAAAGGGCATTTTTCTTTAGTATTAACCATGAAAAACATTCGGGGGAAATATTAATAACATTAAATTATACAAATCCATCTAGAAAACACCATGGACTTTCCTTTGATCTCCGTTACTATTATACCATTCTGTTAGAATGAAAGTAGAAAGTGAATCATGGGTTTACTGTCGTCAGCCTCATACCACTTCTTTTTGGTGGTTTAGTTCTCACACTCCATGAGCGATATTTCTGACAAACAGGGAAGAATTGCCGTTTTCTGGGTCAGAATCTATTCCATCTAACACTTATCGTTGTCAAATTTTTTATCTTGAAAATTTTTTTAGTTTCTTACATCAAGTGGCTTCATGGCTTGTTTGGAGCGATTTACATAAAAATTAGCAAGAGATTAATATTAAAATAGAAGCTTTGCAGTATGGAATGACAAATTGACGATAACAATAAAAAGACTAGATATTTTAAATAGAAGTACTTACATCTTCGATGTAGGCTTTGAATGCATGCAATCGCATATAAAACTGTCATTGTAGGGCCACACTTCATCGTCGGAACAACGACTTACCTGTAAGCCTTTCAGACAGTGATTAAAACGACAAAGCTTTTGAAAGCGCTTATGAACAAATGATTTAATGGTTCTTTTATATGATAATATATTACGTAGGTGTGTCTTGTGAGGAATCGTGAGGAAAGCACTGCCGCTATATCCCATGAACGATCTTCATAGTGTCAGCGTAAGAGTTGACGAGTGATCCAAATCTTACAGAAAATTTTAAAAGAAAAGAAAAAAAATATTTGGTTATTGAAAAAAAAAATATATATATATATATATATATATATATATGTTGTATCCACGTGTATTCCTTTTAATATATGTAAATATGTATGAATAAAAAAATCAATACGAAAAATATATAAATGCTTATATCTTTTCTGTATTTATTTCCTATGTGTTGACGTGTAGGAATACAAGTCTTTTGAAAAAAAAAAAAAAACAAGAATATTTCTTTCAAAAGCACAATTTTCGACCGATCATTCACACTAAGGAAGAACAAAGGATCGTGCTTTTGAAAGAAACATTCTTGTTTTTGCTTTTTTTTTTCAAAATACTTTGTATTCGTACACGTCAACACATAGGAAATCAATACGAAAAATGTTTTATATCTTTTCTGTATTTATTTTTTATTTATACATACAAAAAATTCCAAAAATTAACGGTTTAAAGCTAAACAATTGCAGAATCTAAATAAAAAAAACATTTATTTCAAATTAAATTCAATATTTCGATTCATAACAGAATCTTCATCGGGGTTGTTTTTTTACATGCTATGGTGATGGTAAAGCTTGCACGTCTTCAGATATTGGTGAAGTATGTTTAAATGTCCGATGCAGTAAAAGGCGCCGGTCGAACGCGTATGTGTTAATAGAAAGAATCAAAACATTTCAGTGACTTTTTGGACTCCCTGTATTATATACCTACACTCCTATGAATTTGGGATTTTTGTGTATTGATATATATAAAAAAAGGCTTTAATATCTATTTAAAAAGAAAATACAACTTTGCAAATTAGCTGGATCTTTTGCAACTGAATGCAATTCCACGATCCATATAACATTCTTTTCAACATTCATTTTAATTCCTTATTAGTTTTTTTTCGATTTTCTTATGGGATGATCATCTTTTGTTAACTATTACGTGTAATTATATTCATGCAGATATTCTACATTATTTATACTTGCGTAATATTTACGTAAAACGGTTATAGTAAACACAAAACACTTTATATATATATATATATATATATATATATATATATATATATATATATGTATATATATATATACACACACTCGCGGCCGAAAATCTGGAACAGTTTAGTTTGTTTTTTTCAATTTCTCCAGAACATTCGGAGGGGATTACAACTAAACTTACACACATTTAACATATCTCTTATGTTGATACACCGTATTAATTACACTTCATTATAAAGGATAGAAAAAAAAGTTATGAACATTTCAATTTTTTTTTAATTAAAGTGGACAAAACCGTGAGACAAAGAAAATAAATTTAACAATAACATTGAAACATCAACATACCAAAATTGGTGGACACACATTTAATATCTAGTGAAAAAGCCTTTATTTTCTATAATTGCAGCGCACCTTTCACTTCAATATTGAAGGAGATGGCGACATTCATTACATGAAACTTTCGCCCATTTTTCTTTAAGTTTTAACCACAAATCTTCAGTATTGATAGAGTTTCTTGCACTCACACGGTTCCCCAAAGTAGACCATAGGTTTTCAATGTGGTCTAGGTTCCGACTCTGAGGAGGCCAATCAAAAACATCCACATTTTGCTCATTCAAAAATTCTATTACATGCTTAGCCTTGTGGCAGGGGGCGTTATCCTGCATGAAAATATGTTTATCACAATCAGAATTTCTTTTATATTGTTCCATTAACTATGGTGTTTAGACGGACCAAATCAGTCGTTCCTTCCCAAGAAATCATTTCAAACACCATTACGCTACCCTCCGTTTTCTTCGTGCATTTTTATATTAAATCTTTCGCCAACAAACCCTCTTATAAATTTCTTCTCGTCAGATCCATATACATTAAACTTACTTTCATCAGAAAAAATACATTTCGCCACTGATCATCTGTCCACAACAAATGCTCTTGAGCAAAGCTTAATCTGAGTTTCTTGTTTATCAACGGTTTCTAGGTGGGGATCTCGTAAACAGATCAATTTCATTCAGGCGTCTTCATACTGTTTTACGAGATGCTTTGATGTCATGATAGGCATGTAGCTGTCTGAAACCTATCGTTCTGTGCCATCTTAATCAATCGATCTTCTCTAGGAAAAGTTATTCGAGGTCTGCCATTTTTCTTCGGTGGAAGAATATTCCCAGTATTCTTGAAAGCCTTTATAACTCCCAACAGTACTTTTCGACAGCTTCAAATCATCAGCTATCTTCCGTATTGAATGTTTTTCCCCCATGAAGTTTAATTGATTTTTTGACGGAAGTATCAATTTTAGGTGGCATAATGATAGTGAAACCGGCTGCAATGGCCACACAGTGACGTAATCGACTTATTCGTCATTTTCGTACTTAGAAAAGTGGAAAAACTGACAACACAGTCCACAATAAATTATTTTCTTTGCTTTGTCCCACGGTTCCGGAAAATCAATGAAAAATTGTGAAAATCAAAAACATGGAATTTGCCAGGCAAAGTTCATACGACGGCATTACGAACATACATGCGTAACGTAATAGCTATCGGTTCATGTTTTAATTTTTAGTCTTGCAGCAAACATGCCTTCATAGCTCCAGCATTAATATCAAAGGAAAAAGTAAATCGTAAGCTAAACGTTTTGGTTTCGATTCTCGGTGGTGGGGCACGAGTCATTTGTTTAAACTTTAAATCATTACTATATATTGGGTCCAACAGAATATAATGATAAATCTATATTAAACAAAATATATTTAAGCGATCGGCCAATGTCGGGCGGCCTGCTAGTATATAATTCCAGGTATTATATATTTAAAGATTAAAAAAAAAAAAAAACAATGAATTTAACGGGGTTTATATAAGTCTGCCCAATAATAAATAGAGCAAGATATTTATTTATATGAACATTTTACATTGTGTTATAATGGAAAAAGGCAACCACCCATTTAACACTAATTTTGCCGGCGTCTCTAACGATTAGCTAACCATTGTAAAAGAGGTTAAAACATAGACGGAGGGGGGGAAGAAAGGGCCTTCACGCACGTTGTAAGCGGAATCCCCCTTCTATACTTTCTTAACTACAGACATCCTTCATTAGACTGTTCTTGTTTTGTACTCTTCGTATAATCATATCTACCTCAGATTATGACTTGTGTAGCAATTTCGTGAATTTCGATATAAGTAAAATAATGTTTTAGTAATAGGTATAAATAAGTAAAGGTCTGTGGTTGAAAATGTTAAACTCGACACACTGCTCTGCTATAAAAAAAAACTCAACTCCAGATCTCCACACTGTACTGTCAAAACTCAACTCTAAAACACAACGCACTGCTGACAACATTTGATACTCTGACATCCAAATCCAAAATCCACCGCCTCTGAAAAAATCAGACTATATAAACGGAAGCATCTCATTTGCGTGTTAGGTGGCAATATTGCAAACATATAAAGAGAAAAGATGGACATTTTTTTCTTTTTTTTATTCTTTTCGCCTAAAACGGAACTAAAAAATTAGTACAAACCTGTTTGTATGCAGTCTCCAAAGTGCTTAATTACAAAAGAGCAACTTATTTCTTCAGACCATAGTCTTTCTTTTTACTAGTTGATATTAGTTTCATTACATGGAATCGTGTATGTGTGTATATATAAGTATTCTTAAAGTTATTTGTTTCACTTTGAATACAAAAAGGTTCGTAAGTTTTACAGCATGAAACGAAAACTTAGAAAAATACTCCTCTCAGAAATGGTAAAATTAATTCCTTGAACACAAGGTTTTTGCCACTTTTATGCCATCATATAATAAAACTTATCTATACTCCTATAAATTCGTTTTTCTTGTATGTATTGATATTAATATTAAAACCCCTCTTTTCTATTTATTTAAAAAGAAAATACAATTTTCTTATATATGGTCGTGGAATTGCATTCACTAGCAAAAGACCTAGCTAATTGGCACATTCTTTTAAACATTCATTTTAATTAATTCCCTATTAGTTTTTTCGGTTTTCTTATGTGGATGATCATCTTTAGTTAACTATTACGTGTAATTATATTCATGCAGATATTCTACATGATTTATACTTGCATAATATTTGCGTAAAAGTTTACAGGACACACAATATTTTTTTCATATATATTTATGTGTACGTATATATTTTTGTTTAATCTATCTATATATCTATAAAAGTGAACGTGTCTCTGTGTGTGTGTGTCTGTATGTATATATGTGTGTACATTTCCCTATATAATAATTGTCAATTTTTAGTCTACAGACTCGAAGTTTAATATACAGGGTACTGAGATTTGGGAAAAGCTATCAAAGTTCAACGATTTGACCTGTGAGAACTCTACCAAACTCCTCCGACAATTTTGGGTCTAAACACTTGAAATTTTAGATATAGGTTCCTTGGACATGGATCTAACTTAACTCAGTTTGATCCCAAAACAATAAATGTTAAGGGGTCAAAGTTTTAAAAAATGACTTTTTTTTTTTTGCTCAACATGCACCGCAAAACACCCGGGAAACGCCGGGCTGAAATGCTAGTTTTCTATAATCCTAATTTCAATATTCATCAAAATACAGTGCATAATTTTGATTCTAAAATATTCTAAAATTTAAGGTTTAAGCTTAAGGGTACGTAAGAAACTGAAATTCTTAGAATGTTGCTTAATTTGTTTCTAATTACTGTCAAATTTAAATACAATTATATATTTAAAAAATTTAAATGAAAGGTCATACCCGAAACCGTTTTAAGAGTTTAAAATAAATTATATGGATGATTATGTATGTATGTATTTATATATGATACGATCGTTGGCCGCAGAAGGTTACTTGGTGCGTCCGTGTCGTGGAGATGTGTTTTGGGACAGTTACGTGCGGGGCACGCAACTAGCTCCCCGAAGAAATAAACGATAGGCACATTCCCTTTAGATCAAAGGGTTGATATGCCGTCGACTACTTCCGCTGGTAGGCCTCGACATCGTTGTTGGCATTACCGCAATGCTTGAATTGACTGATTTATAAAATAAGCGAACAAGACATCTTTTTTTAATTAAAATAGAATTTTATTTAACAATTAAGGAGTATTTAAACTCATGGCCTGTCTGATTCTAACATTTTGCGACGGTCCGCGAGGTTTCCAATTTCGCAACTGTTAGAATTGAGACACGGGGTCTGTTGCTTTTAGGAATGCCACTGATTTACAATTATCTCCTCGAACCAAAAGGGAAACAGAGATAGAAAGAGTGAGAAAGAGAGAGGTACATATTTGTTTTGTATTTCAAATCTGGTGTAGGCCAAACATGGTTGTTTTTGCACCTTATGTACTCCGATTGCGCTGACATCTTTTGATTAAAAGAAAATTGGTACAAACCTGTTTGTATGCAGCGTCTAGTGTTTGTGGGCAAGCAAAAAGAAAAATATGCTACCGTGTTAACTTATATGCAAATGAAATTCTTGAAGTTTTGAAAAATAACCTATTTATTCAAAGACTCGGCCAGTTTGGATTTGAATGGTGGAGCAGCAAGTTTTGACAGTAGTTACGAGTTTTGAAACTGCGAATTTGGAATGTTATTCCCATATTATACCGCCTTAACTCCGGAAATTGTTACTGGGAAAGTGTATTTGATTTTATAAACATCTGTCAATCTGTGTAAGAGCCAAATACGCCACATCTGGGCACGAGCTGCTCGGCGCACCCTATCAAGCCTTAATAGAGTTCAAAACCGACTTCGAAACCTAGGTGATGTCCTTTTCTCTTCCATGAAACCTCTTTCCCACAGAGCCTGTCTCTGATCTATCGTTATTTTCATGGCAAGTACTCGACTGAACTCCAAGCTATGGTTCCTCCCTTGCCGAACTTTCACAAAAAAAAACAATCGACTAGCTACAACCACTAGATTTATGCGCAGATAGAGAGAGGGGGGAATCGTATATAAACAAATTCCATGAATAAAGCTTCCTACCAAGAACTGCCTGTTTATGGAACACTGTTTCACTGGCCTGATTCCTTGTTGAATACAACATGGTAACCTTCAAATCCAATGTAAACAAGTTCTTGTTGAGCTGTCCCCATAATCAAATTCTACTCAATTTACAACATTAACGATTGCTACACTACCACCTTACATTCATTAACCCTTATCCTCGGGTGTCTTTTGGGCCTTGATAAGTGGTGACTCCCAAGTAAAAAAAAGGACAGAAAAGATAAAGTTTAGCATCAGAACAGATACTACTCTTTGTTACCAGTAAAAAAAAACAAAAAAACGAACGTAACAGATATTGTTATGGAGTAAGCCGAGCCGTTTCAGAAATAATGGATTCACTTAGAAACACTGAAAATATACTTATATCTAAACGTCATAGTAGCTATTGATTTCGTATCCAGTCAAGATCACAAATACATGCTGGTCAAGGTTCCGACCTGTGCAATCAATCCAGCAGAAACTGGGTCATTTCAGTAGCTTTTTTATCTGGTGGCTGAGGCCTTCTAGGCAGTGCTAGAAGATCCACCCTCCTAAGCTTTGCCTCCCTTCTTCGGGATGGGGTAAGTTTATTATTTACTGCCTGAGATGTTCCAGCTGGGAAATACAGACGGGTTTGCCCAGACAATTTTAAAAAGGGTCAAACTGCTCCTCCTTTACGGGCTTTGGCTTGGCTCCCAATCTTCTGACCTCGTGTCACATCTACTGTTGTATTCATGGCGGGTGTTTGACTGAGTTCCAATTTATGGTTCCCCTTGCTAATCTTTCATTTAGATTCATGTACAAAGTTTATTTCCCAAAACTGCCCGCATGTGGAACACTGTTCCACTGGCCTGCTTCCCGATTGAATACAACATGGTAGCCTTCAAATACAATGTAAACCAGTTCTTGCTGAGTCGTCCTCATAAATAATCAAATTATATCCAATTTACATCATTAACACCTTGTATTCATTAACCTTTATCCTCGAGTGGCCTTCGGGCGTGGGTAAGTGGTGACTCCCAAGTAAAAAGTGAAAAATGTAAGCTGTGTGCGAACATTTCGAGATGAAAACACTGATTTAATTTTATGTGTTTCTCCGAGGACAAGAAAATACGGGAAGAAGTATTTTACATGTGGGTAGCTCAAATGTTTCACCATAAAAGACTCTTTATTGTTAAAATTCTAAAAAATCTGAAATATCTGAAGTTTGCCACATTTGTATGAACTAAATTAATCAAGAGTGTCTGCCCTTTTAATTCCCGCTTTCTACTATAATTTGACTGGATAATTAGACATTAAGCGGATAATAAAGGCATTCTTAACAGAAAAGGTGGGAGGGTTTTCACGTTATCATTAACTCGAAGTGACTATTTTGCTAGTCAACTCATTTTACAAATGATAAAATTGTTTATAAAATGTATATCGATGGAAAATTTAATTTGACTATTTAGGTTCTATGGCATATCAACCACTATGGGTTATTTAAAAATCAAATCTAGCCTCGGTACGTCGTGTGCGTATATATAACATAAAAATTATACAACTCAATACTAACTACCGCTCAAACATTCCGCCAAAGAACTACGTAATCATCTTAATCTATACTATGAAAGCGAAAATGTGTGTGTGCGCGTTTTTTTTTAATGTCCGACAAAGGCTTTTGAGGGGGGAGGTGAGGGGGGTTATTATTTCTTAGAACTTTTTATATACTCCCTAGATTATAATATCTCCGATTTACAAAAGGAGATCGTCTCTCTTATTTGAGCGACTTTTACAAAATTCGCGTTATTTCTTCCGCTCGCCTGTTTGTCTTTTATACGAAAAAGACAAACTGAATGCATCGCATATGCGATTCCCTGACACTCTTATCAGGGACGTCCAGAAGGCAATAAGCTTTGATCAATGTAGGGAAAACCCATCATATTAGACAATTGCTAATCATTTGGACACTCCCTTTTTATGGGGAGCTGGTTTTCTCCAAAAAATACACAGAAAGCTTCAAGCTTAATTGGCTTGCAGCCAAAGTTAAGTGCTTGATTTCGATGCACCTGTGTGAACTCATTCACGTAACTTTTTAATCGTTTAATTCGAACCATTCTCACTTCCTTTGTCCTCTTAGTGTCACAGTAAGATATCAGGTTTTCATTCACTTTCTTTTCCGCCTTCGCCTACCTGATTACTGACACTTTTTTCCTACACATAAACCGACAAACACCCGAGCATTACCACTAGTCTTCTATAATATAAAAAGGCAAAAGCGGCACGCGCATTTTTGTATGCCCAGCAAAGGCTTTTTGTGGGGCTCAGGGGTCGGGGTACTATGTTTTATAGCTTTTTATATACTCCCTAGATTATAATATCTCCAGTTTACAAAAGGAGGTCGTCTATCTTTTATTTGAGCGACTTTTACATAAGTCGCGCTATTTCTTCCTCTCACGTGTTTGTTTGACTTTTTCGTGTAAAAGCGAAACTGATTTGGAATAAAAATCGAATCGCTGGTTTTCGTGGCCAGCACGTCTTGAAAGGCAATCAGCTTTGATCGCTATGGGGAATACCCTTCATATCCGACAATTGCTATTCATTAAGACACTGCCAGCTTAACTGACTTACAGTGCGTGATTTCATTTCTTCGTCTAAACTCATTCACTTTCACTTTTTGAATGTCAACTTTTTGATCGCTATCTGGGCGAGTGGTAAAATGTCACGTTTTCTTTTACTTTCTTTTCTACCTTCGCGTCAAAGCTTCGGGTTCGAACCTCCCTGCCTACAACAACTTTTTTCTCAACACACACCAACAAACACCCAGGCAACGCTGGGCACCCCGCTAGTCTATAATATAAAAGCAAAATTGTGTATTTATGTGTGCTGGCAAAGGTTTGAGGGGGGTTACCATTTCTTAGAACCTCTTAGATACACCTATATTATAATATCTTCGATTTGTGAACGGACGTGGTGTCTTAATTGAGCGACTTTTATTTTATAAAATTCACGCTATTCTGTCTTCTCGCGTGTTTGTTCGTGTTTTTCGTACTAAATCGAAGTCGTGTTCTCGGCCTTTTCAGGATTAGTAGGCTCGGCCTTGCGTGGGATTAGTAATATCTGTTCGTACAAAATACAAGATTTGCGTATAGACCAAGAGCGACAGCCCACTTGAGCATTTGTGTTCACTTAAAAACCGACAATGAAAAAAACTCTTAAGGACCAGCCCCATTCTTTGGTAATGAGGTCCTTAAAGCTTTTTTTTTTTTTTTTTTACTCTTTTTGCCCATCTCGAGCCATTACCTGTTTACTTTTTCCTCTTTTTTTACAGACAGTCCCGAACTTGGTGGAGAATAAGCAACCGACAAGTCTAGGGGTGACTGACGTGCCTTTTAAGCGAAGGTCCCTCTAGTTCCAAATCGGCGAGTCTCCGATAAGTGCTGGGCCGCCAAGATGGAGGGGGCTTTTCTGCCCAAACGAGGGGACGCCATCAATGCCCGGCCCGGAGGCGGTACAGGTCCGGAGTCCCGTCCGTTCGTTGCGGAGGTTGCCACACCCGGTAGCACTCATCGTCCGTGTCGGGGGGGGGGGACCACATCCGGTGGTGCCAATAACGTTCGGTGAAAACATGTGTGAGCCTTTCCAACGCCCCTGGCTGATGCCCAAAGACGTGATAGTGGTACTCTCACAGGAACAAAGGAAGGCGTTCAAAAAGTGGGTAGCTGACGCACCAGGCGCTACCGCCAAACAATGGGAGATACCCAGAGTGTTAGCAACACCAAGAAAAATATCAAGGACGTGGAAAGAGCAGACCTAATCCTTAACCAACAGCCTTACAAAGTACACAGATGTCATGCGAAATAGATCAGTTACTCGTAGTAGATGGGTGCTGCCCTGGGAGGTTAACGGAAGAGTGGCTGATCTTAATAACGGACTCGCCGATTCCTGAAGCCCAAGAAGACTGTAGAAGGAGGGGGTGGCGGCGACGCCGACAACAAAACCAAAGGCACCAGAATTCTATAAAGACTTACTTGAAAAAAGTACGTTGATTACGTCCAAGAAGGTATAATCAAGCTCTTGCCAGGAACGATGGAAAGGATTAACGAGAGATCCGTGCCCCTGGTAACCCTGGACATGAAAAACAAAGGGTTAGCTGGAGTGCATAAAGATATTTTTTGTGTTTAACCGCATGCATAAAGATAAGATGATAGAATTGTTTGTGGAGCTAAACATTCCTGCCCAATACGCAGTTAGGAGCCATGCCATGTGGGATCTTTAGCCAACAAAAGACGCGGAGAAGGTGGCAAAAGGGGATATCACATGAAAGACACTCAGGCTCAAACCAGAGTACCATTCCAAGCGAAGAACCATGATTACGATCCTGGAGTCCCATGTTTCCTGTGCGAGGAACAGATCGGCGAAATAATGGCACAATTTGGAGAAGTTGAGGATGTCAGCCCCGTCAGAGGCCCCAGAAGTGTCATGACGGAGGAGTATAAAATTCAAGTGCGAGTAGATAGAAAGGGTTTTAATGAGATCCCGGTCCAATTATCGTGCAAAGGGTGGACAATGTCAGTAATTGTGGAAGGCAGGAGACCATATTTCTGGCATTATCAGGAGCCCGGCCAAAAAACAACCTGCGACAAATACGGCAGACGGATCACAAAAAGAGGCGCCAGCCCAAAAAGAGGAAGGAGAAAAGACTGTTTTTCCGGCCCTTGTTGCCGCTACTTTGCTCTATGTGTCAGGGGCAGCCCCGCAGAATACATCAAAGACGAGAGTAAGCTCGAGCAAAAGAAAGCTACCCCTCCCCTATTTAACACCCCTACAGAGGGACTAGAGGAGGACCCGGTCACTGAGAAAAAAGCTCCCGCCCCGGCCCAAAGAGAAACAAAAACGAAAGTTCCCATTTCGGCGGGGAAAAGAATCTTTGAAACTGACAGCAGCCAAGTCATCAAAGACCTAAACGGACGCCAACAAAGATACATCAAAAGGTTTGAGCAATTCAAGGAAGTTGACGGAAAACAAGTGGAGACCCCGCGCAACTTCCTCATTACACATGGCATCCTCATCTTTGTGAGGACAAATAGGGGAGAGAGGGCAAAAGCCCCGTAGAGCATGGTTGAAGCAGGATAGAACACCTTCCCAGATATACAGATCATTGATGGGGAGAATCCATCGTTAGCAAACGTAGCAACGAAATGCGAAAGGAAGGGTCCCTTTTTATTCACACCCGTCCTTTTTTAGAGCTTTAAAATTAACCTTTCCCTGAACGTAGGGGATCTATCACGAGATGGACAGTTTTCGTCCGATCTGCTCACGGGCAGTCTCGGCCAGGCCTTCAAACGTCCTAACCCCTAAGGACTTCAGACCCATACTCGACGAATATTACTAGTTAAGGACACAATGAACTAAACTCTAGCTAGTGTAACCCCTCGCGTGAGAAGGTGGTTACGACATTTCTCTAGAAATCTCGGCTCGTGTTGTCTAGTCTTCTCTGAGGCAGAAGAAAGACAAACTCATGTAGTCTATCTACAGAAGCTTAATTTCGCAGAATTATGTACAAGTTTTTACAATTATCACTCAGTTTCTGCAAGTTCTTTTCACAGTCTCAAATCTCTTCACAGACAGCGACAGGTGGTTGGATGAGGAAGGTGGAGGGTGCCCTCTCCAGGGAACGGCGGGTTTATGCGATCTGTTCTCCTCGAATTCAACAAGCAATCTGTTTAATTTTAGAGCGTATCGACCCGATGTAGGTGGGGTGGAAGTCTACCCAGCCAATCAAATTACGCTAAGCCTCAACGATCTGAGACCCCATTCAAGACTAAAAATCCTATAACCTCGAGTTCATCAGCCATCACTCAGCCAGTACAATATGTTCGTCTAACATCCTCGCATTTCCTGTTGAGTTTTTCCCAAATGACAAAATATCTCAAATGAAAAAATATATCCATTTTGACAGTGAATTAAAATATATCTATATTTATCTTCTCTATCTTAAATCCTCGGGTTATATGGCGTCACCCGGGAAAAAAAGCTATCTCAGCGTAGTTCTAAAGCTCCTCAATGGGGGATTACGTTACACTAGTTTGAATACGAGGGGCATGATATCTCGATGATGTTTCGAAGCAAGGATGCTCGCGTGCTGAGGGACATCGTGGCCCTTGAGGTAGATATAGCTGCTCTTCAGGAAACTCACTTTGTTTCCGATAGGGATTGCGATGTGCTGACGGGCGACTTTGACGTCTACTCAGCATATGGCAATCTCTATACTTGAGGGTTTCTGTGCTAGTGAGTCGCACCCTATCTGTGACGGTTAATGTAGTCCACGCAGACGCTCATGGAAGGCTGGTCTTGGTCTATGTTGCCGTTAAAAGCGGTAAGTTTTGGATTTGGTCTGCTTACGCGCCCAATATCGCTGGGGAAAGGGTTTCCTTTTTTCGGCATGGGGAGGTGTTTTTCTCAGCGGGTCCGGAGCGGGTAGTTTTAATGGGGGACTGGAATGCCATCCTGGACCCCAGAATTGATAAAACCGGGGGGGGTTAGTGGGTCGGAGAGATTTGAAAACAGCCTGTCTGACCTGATGACGTCGTGCGATCTTGTTGATAGGTTCCATCTGTTCGCCCAGTGAGAAAGATGTGAACGTGGCAAAATAAGGCCTCCTATAAAGTACCAACTTGGATATGATGTTAGTGACAAGAGGGGACAGAGATTTTTTATCTTGTCCCACGTTCCACAAAAACTAGTAATGGCCCGTTTGAAAATAGGAAATAGGGCTAGGTTGACTGGTAGTGGAAATTAAACGCCTCCTTGTTGGAGACGGCCGACTTCCGGAAACAGCTGCCAGTACTAATTCAGCGGGAGTTAGTGGGGCCGGTTACAGTGAGTAGCTGGTGGGTTAAACTTAAGGCTACTATAAGGCGTTTTTGCGTCCAATATAGCCAAAGCCTTGCTTTAACTATAAAAGCGCTTGTCTAGCGAGCTTTATGAAGGTCAAGTAGTTAGAGCTAGGTTAAAAAGAGGCTCTAACTAAGCCGTGAACGTTGAAGTTGTTGTGTAAGGCCGCCTTAAGACGTGGCTCGGATGGGTACATTCGGAAAGGGAAAAACCTGGAAGGACGTACACTTGCATCGACTCGAGGGATTTGCAATGGGTTTCGGCAACATTTGGAGCGCTTTACCCAACTACCCAGACTCCGCAGCCAGGAGTTTGGAAGCTATTTAGCTGGCTCGCCCAACCTTACTGCAGCCCGAGCAGCTAGCTATAATTGGATGGTTACGGAGCGTGAGATTATTACTGCGTTGAAGCAGGTTGGCCATAAAAAATCTCCAGGGCTTGATGGTCTGCGAACAGTATTTGAGGCTGTCGCCCATGCTCGTTCCTCTTCTGACGGGTGTGTTTAACCACTGGTTTGCTCAGGGAATCATCCCTGGGCAGGTTATCAAAGCGAGCTGCGTGGTGGAGAGGACTTAGATGATTATATAGGTCCATCACTCTGCTAAACATAGAGTGGAAAATTTTGTCCCGTGTTCTTGCAAACCGACTGCAGGTTGTTATCGGCGACTTAGTCGAAACGGATCAGACTTGTTCTGTGAAGGGGAGATCGATTCAAAACAATTTGCACTTGGTGGGCACGATCATAGAGGGTTAGAAGACGACACAGAAGCCGCGCTGGTCAATTTAGATCAGTCCAAAGCGTTCGACAGGGTCGACCATGGTTTCTTTGAATCTGTTATGGACACCGCCGGCTCTGTTCCGGACTTCCGCAAGTGGATCTCTGTTCTGTATCGTAATCCTGCGGTCGCGGTACAAGTAAATGGTAGGTTGTCGGAGTCTTTGGGGTCTCTCGGTCGGTGCGCAAGGGTTGTCCGCTATCGCCTCTGTTGTATGTCCTGGCGTTGGAGCCCTTCCTTCGCAAGTTAAGGGACAAGGCGGCTAGACCAGTCCTGCGCGGCATAGTTCTACCTGGCGGATGCTGATGATGTCACCGTTTTTGTTTGGCGAAGGATCGATATTAAAGCGGTGATGGAGGCCGTCACTGAATATGAAGAAGTAACAGGGTCCGTAATCAATTGCAGCAAGTCCGTTGGCCTGCGGTTGGGCGCCTGGACCAGGGTAAACTCTCTTCCAGGTGAGTTCGGCTGGACGGATGGCCTGGTAAGGATTCTCGGTGTGTTGTTCGGGCCTGGACTCCAGCTGGACAAAAATTGGTCGGAAGTACGGACGAAGGTCGAATCGTCAGTAAGGACTTGGATTTGCAGGGCGTTGTCCCTGGGGGTCGTGCGGAGGCCTACAAAACTTTCTTTCCGCTGATCCTTTGCCACTTGTCAGTACTTCCCCTGCCTGCGGACCGCTGTAACTTCTTTTTCAAACTTTTTTGGAAAGGGGGAAAGCCGTATGTTCGTAGACAGGTCTGTACACAGAAACTCGGCGAGGAAGGCTTATGAATGCCTGACTTAAGTCATAAGTACACGGAAACATTGGCGTTTCGGGGTCGGACACTGCTTGAGGAATTGCACTGGGTACCAGTTGTGGAGCAAGCTTTTCCACAGCTCATATCCTCCCCTGCCGCTGAAGGTCGCAGAAGACCGGTGGAGAAACGGTAGTTCCTCTCCGAATGCCGAGCCGCCCTTAGGGTATTGCTGGGGTCTAGTAACCTTGCACAGCATAGGAGGAGGCTATATCGGGATATAGTTGTGGACACCGCAAAAGATCCGCTGGTTGAGTGGCTGCACATATTGAGGGAGGAGGTCCTCGCTAAGTGAAATTGGGCGCCAGCCAGAAGCTTTTTAAAGAGAATTCTGAATTATTTAACATGGAGGCTTGTCCGGAATGCGCACGTTCTCTTTTGTCCCCGCTGCGAGGAGGACGAGCATGGAACAAAGGATCACGCCTTTTTTCTTTGCAGCGGAGTTAGGAGGCTCTGGGAGTACGTCGGAGAGGTAACGGCTCGCATTGAACCCGAGCGGTTGGTGCAACTTGATTTGGCGTACGTCGTCGACAACATGAATCTGCCGTTTATTGGGGAGAAACTGTTGGTGTTTCTCGCGATCCTCGCTGTAGTTAGGTTAGCGACGTAGATTACACGTCTTAAAATTGTTTGTGGGGTGTAATCTGTTTCGGATCGTGATCTGGTCGCTTACTTTAAGCATCAGCTTAAATTAAAGATCAGATGCTATTGGGAAAGATTACATCGCGTAGACTTTGATAGAAGATGGGTGCACAACACTGTTTTGTGCATCCGACGAGGCGCTAGGTTTGAGTTTGTTTTCCCACCCTAGTGGTATTAGTCAGGTGGTGCTAAGGTTCTACGGAACCTAGCCCCGAGCAAAGTTTAGTAGAGTAGGGATAGTTAGGTTGTAATCACTTCGAGAGGAAAATACTTTATTATTAGGTGCTAGACTAGGGCAAGTATGATAGTGGATCCTGTCCCCGATTTTATTTTTTCATCGGCACTAGGGGAGCTTCCAAAGATGCCCAGTCCACCCTTTGTTTTGTCCCCGGTATGTTGTCCCTATACGTACATTTATCTTGGAAGAAGCCGTCCATTCCCTCTGTTACCCATCCCTATCTAATTTGTTTTCTAAATATCGTCCCTAGGTCCTCCACTTCCCACTAGGGAACGACCTGCTTGCTTTCGACATTCGGGGCCGGAAGACAGTGGGCGCTCCATATTTAGAAGTATGTTGGGAGGATCCCTTACTAACCCGCCCCCATAGGCATTTTGTTTAGTTGTTTTCTTTTTATTTTGGTGTATGTTAGCTTGCACCCCTCCTCATAATCTCACTCATTTAATAAAATAAAATCCTTTCTGTTTGTATATATAATTATTGTTTTGTTAACATGTAAATATTTATTTTTTTCAGATTGTAATATAAAGCCGACACATACGCTGGGGAGATTTTTAGTAGACAAACTCCATAGTAAGAATGAGGTATTTTGGTGATAGTGTAGGGATCTTAATAAAGTCTTCAAAGGACCTAGCTAGTATTTAGAATGACCCCCGATCCCCACTTCCCCCTACTGGCCTTGTGGCCAAGTGCTTTGGACCCCAAATGAAGTTCTGGCCGAAGCAGATACTGCAAGCAAAGATCATATGTGGGGGTAACTCCACATATCAGACCTCGGTCAATGTAGGGGAAACCTTCATACCAATTGTCACTATCCAGCTCCCATTTCCCATCCTTCGGGAGTTGGTCCTCTTTTCCCTACCCCCCCATTGTGCCTAATTTGTTCAGTGGGGAAGCAAATAAATACAGCCTACCTTCTTCGCGGCGGTTCTGGCAATGCTTTCAATGTAACTGTTCCAACTCGTGTTTCTTGTTAACGTTATGCCAAGGTTGGTTGTTTTTGTTTTACGGCATATCAACCCTTTTCGGGTTATTTAATGCCGAATCCAAAGATTTTGAAGAAAAATTTTAATAGAAACCGACTTGAAAAGAACAAATATATTCTATTTAACCCATAATTGGGATCTTAACAGGTACTATCACTCCGGGTCAGAGTCGACCCGGGAGAAATTAAAGGGTTGCTCCACACTCCCCAAAGCCCGCAAGCTGGGGCCTCACCACTGGATATAGTTTAAGGTCATATCCAGGACCGTTAGGCCAAGAAGTTTAAAAGATGTACATACTTTCAAATAAAGAGACATTGGCCATTGCTATTCGTGGTAGAGAAGGTTTCTTGTAATTATTGAAGGAAACAAGTTTACTCTAGGCAGTATTGAATGTGACTATCCATTTGTTCCCATTCCACTACAGATTGGAGGTCATCCTCTTGTGTTTCTACCATTTCTTTAGATATGTGTTCATTTGTTTTCCTGTCGTGCCTGTTATAGAGTGTGGTGTCATCAGCATATATACCCATCTCAAAGGCAATATTGTCGGGAGGTCATTTATGAATATTAGGTATAATAGAAGTCCAAAGATAGACCTTTGAGGCACTCCCGCATTTATATCATATTGTTTTGATGTACGACCTTCGAGGACAACCTGGATATTTCTCTTATCTAAGAAGGATTTAATTATGTTAAGTATTCTTCCAGTGATACCGTATGATCTGATTTTCCTGAGGAAACCCTCATGCCATACCCTATCAAAAGCCTTAGATATATCTAGAGCTACCGCTCTACCCTCCCCTGCTTTGTAAAGTGAATGGTATATATGTTCAGAGATTACAGTTAGGATGTATGCCGTGGAATGGGCATGTCTAAATCCATATTGTTGGTCGGTCAGAAGTTTAGCATCTGTAAGATGATGGACTAGGGCTTGGTTAATTATGGTCTCAAATATTTTGGCGAAAATTGGGAGGAGGCTAATGGGGCAATAATTTAATGGGTTAGTTCTTTCGCCAGAATTCTTGAAAACTGGTACCACAGAAGCACCGTAATATCTACGGAGATCGTCTATATCTTTGAACGATCTTTACAAAGTTCACGCTATTTTGTTCTCTCGAGTGTTTGTTCAGCTTTTTCGTATAAAGCGAAAGTAACCGATGTAAAGGCGTCCGTGCAAGATCAAAGTTTAGTATATGAAACTGTATCCTGTTCTGAAACCGTTGCGACTACCCACTTTACCTCTTTTGTGCCAAGTTTAAGGGTTTTTCTTTTTTGGGCAATAAGGACCGACTCCATTCTTTGGGTGAGTGTTCCTTAAGCCTTGTATTTTGCATTGTTTTTTTGGCCCTCTTGGGCTTTTTATTAGCTATTCGTTTTCTATTTTTCTTTCAGAGTCCAGTTCTGACTCCGGTGACACCTCTTGTCAGCTGTCCGTGGAGTGGATGACAGCGCTTATCAGCAGCGAACTGGAAGCGGAGCCGTTAGAGGATTTTCTGAACCTCTGGGCTTTTGCAGGGCTAATACAGGACACAGTGATAGCCTACACAGAAGAGACCAGAAAGGCGTTGACTAAGTATGTCAAGGACATGCCAGGAGGAGTGTGGGTGATACCGAGATTACCGGACAGCAAAGAAAGTCCGAAAATTGTGAAGTCAGTGAGTAGCAGCACGCAGAAGAGTGATGAAGAAGTGGACGTTTCTAACCTTGGTAGAGGCAAGGCGGGAAGGACAAGCAGGAAGCATAGAGCAAAGGAAGACAGAATGGCCTAAGCTGAAACAGGCCAAACCAGCTGCGGCGGCAGAAGAGAAAAGCCCGGAAAAGAATAGTAACTGGGGCCCAAAAGGAAAGAAATCTCCGGAAGAGTATAGTAAGCTTTTCCAGGAAAAATATAAACCTCTGACCGAGGGAAATGTCATTAAATTAATCCCAGGAACATTCGAAAATTAGCGAGCCAGGATAATTCCATTGGTTACCTCGGACCAAAAACAAAAATGGCTCACAGGCGTGATCAAGGAAAAGATAGTCATGCTCATGGATTTGAATATCCCGGCAACGTAATAGTGCATCCTAGCTATGCAATGTGGGATCTTCTCCTCCTGACCGCATTAAACACAGCAAAGAAGACATTGTGTGGAAAGGGCTGCAATGCAAGTCGGAATACTTAGAGCAGAGAAGGACAACGGTGTCAGTTATCGAATCCCCATGTTGCATCATAAAGAGACCATAATCCCGCTTAGAGGATTGGGAAACATGGCCACTGCGGATTACAAGTTAATTATAAAATTAAACCGGGCAGGCCCAACTTAAATGTGAAAACCGGGTGATGTCAATCATCGTGAAAGGGAGGAAGGCGCATTTCTGAAACTATATGTTACTGGGCCACATAGCGAGAGCCTGCCCTAAGACGAATCCCGTAACTCCACTAGCAACGGTTCCTCCAAAGATGGTGACAGAGGAAAAAAAAAGGAAAAGATCCCTAAAGATAAGAAACACCCTAAGGATAACACAAGATGGAGCACGGTGGTCAGGGAATGAAAGGACGAGAAAGCAGCGGCAGCTAAAGCAACAAGGAAGGAGAAATGAGGGAGTCAGGTGAAAGTTTACTTCAGAATCTGAAGAAGAGCAGAATAAGCCGTAGACGAAAACAAGACGACAATGGGTCAAAACAAAAAAGTAAAAAGACCAAACAAACTCTGCTCAACCCCAACCCCCTTCTATGGAGGAACAGAATACCCCTCCCCGTTGTACACCCCCTACACCTGAGGAAGAGGTCCCTGAAACAAATGGCAGGCAAAGAGGAAAAAGGAGAGAATACTACCCCTCCAGGAAGCGACCATTCTTGCCTATGAGAGGATATGTGAAGTGGACATATCGCAGCTACAAACGGATCTGAGCGGAAGTCAGAGAAAGAGTTTAAAGCAGATGAAGAAATTCACTGAAGTCGAGGGAAGAAGTGGAAGACCCGAAAAACTTTCGCGATGCCCACCCTCCTGTTGATAATTTTTGTTCGAAAGAGAAGGGGGCAAGAGTTAAGGCTTGATTGGGCATGCTGAAAGAGGCCAAGGAAGCGATCCCTGGTCTTAAACTTGTAAAAGAGGAGCATCCTTCACTAAGATCAATAGACGCAAAGTGTAAGGGAAATGTCCCCATTTATGTTCACTCCACACTTTATAGAGTTTTGAAGTTAACCTTCCCCCTGGACGTGAAAGGGCTGGTTCAAGGGGGTCAGTTCATATTGACCTAAAGATTTTAGATTCGTGGTAGACGAATGCTACTAGTTAGGGAACTATGACGACAAACATAAACCGAGCTAGTTTGAACTCGAGGGGCATGAGATCTCGAAGCAAGGCTGCTCGCGTGCTAAGGGATCTCCTGGCCCTTGCGGTAGATGTATTTACTCTCCAGGAAACTCACTTTGTTTCCGACAGGGATTGCGATATGCTGACGTACGACTGGCGTCTACTCAGCATATGGCAATTGCCGTAGTCGTGGGGTTTCTGTGCTAGTGAGTCGCACCCTAGCTGCGACGGTTACTGTGGTCCACGCGGACGCTCATGGAAGGCTGGTCGTGGTCAGTGTTGCCGTTAATAAGCGGTAAGGTCCGAATTTTGACTGTTTACGCGCCCAATATCGCTGGGGAGGAGGTTTCCTTTTTTCGGCAGGTGGAGGTGTTTCTCTCGGATCCGGAGCGAGTAGTTTTAATGGGGGACTGGGATGCCATTCTGGACCAAAAAATAGATAAGGTCGCGGTGACTAGAGCGATGGATAGGTGTGAAAGCAGCTTGTCTAACCCAATTTCCCCATGCGATCTTATTGATCGGTTCCGTCTGGATCACCTGGACAGGGAGATGTGAACATGGCATCCTAGTGCGTCCTCCCGTCCGAGTACCTACTTGGACAGGATGTTAGTTAGAATAGGCAACATAGATTTATCTTGTCCCACGTTCCACTGGCTAGGTCATTCGGAACATAAACTTGTTAGGACCCATTTGAAGGTAGGTAACATGCCTAGCTAGGCTGAGTACTGGAAATTGAACGCCTCCTTGCTGAAGGCGACCGATTTCTGGAACCAGCTGAGAGCAATAATTGAGCGGGAGTTAGTGGGGGCGGTTACCGGGAGTAGCGGTTGGGTTTAGCTTAAGGCTACAATTAGACGTTTTTGCGTCCAATATAGTCAAAGCCTCGCTTTAACTAGGGCTCGGACGAAAACGCCCTTAGAAGATGGACTGACCCAGGAGGTGGCTGGTGGGGATCCTCTAGAGATAGCATTAGTAAAGGGTGACCTCTATCGCTTAGCTAGCGAGCAATATGAAGGTCAAGTAGTTCGTAAGGCCTCTTTAAGACACGGCTCTGATGGGTACATTTGGAAAGTGAAAACCTGGAAGTGCGTACTCTTATACCGACTCGAGATATTTGCAATGGGTTTCGACAACATTTGTAGGAGCGCTGCACCAAACTACCCAGACTCCACGGACATGAGTTTGCAGCTATTTAGCCGGCTCTACCCGCCTTACTGTGCCTAAGTAACTTAGGACCCCAAATGAGGTTCTGGCAGTAGATAATACCAGAGCCGGGACATCTGGAAAGCAATTAGCTTTGATCAATATGGGGAAAACCCTTCATATCAGACAATTACTATTCATTTGAGAGTTCCTCTTTTTCTGTGGAGCTTGGTTTCCCAAACATCGTGGGGAAATAAATCGGCGGAAGCTGAACTGGCTTGCAATCAATGTTCATTTCTGCACCTGTGTGAACTCATACACTTAGCAAGTCGACGTTTTGATTGACATCGTTAAATTTGAACGCTGTTCACTTCTCAAATCTTCATAGCGTAGTGTTAAGATGTCACGTTTTCTTTCATTTTTTTCCGTCTTCGTGTCATGGGTTTGACCCTCCAAACACTCTGGAAACGTCGGTTACTCCTGCTAGTCTATATCTATATGCGTGTATCTATGTTTGCTTTTTGCGTATGTCCGAGAAAGGCTTTTTTCCGAGAAGCGACCGGGCGGCTCACTCCTTAAAACTTTATATCACGTCTAAATGATAATATCTACGAGTTAACAACGGGGGTCGCCTATCTATTTAATTTGCCAGACTTTGAAAAGCTAAATATTCCACATTTTTCGATCGCCGCGTGTGGATTAGGCTTTTTCGTATAATAAAAGCGAAACGAAGCTAAAGACATTGTTCCCGGTGCTCTCTTTTTGGATTAGTAGTATCTGTTTTGAGAAAACACTAAGAACAACTTACCCATTTGACCACTCTTTGGTCAAGTTTAAGGGTTTCTATTGTTTGGCCCCAAAGGACCGACCCCAATCTTTGGGTGAGTGGTCCTTAGGGCATTGTTTTTGTTGTAACTAACTGTTCTTTTTGGATTTTTTTTCAGATTGTCTGGTGTCTGGTTCCGACTTAAGCAGCCGGCAGGGCTAGGGGAAACTGATGTGCCTTTTTAGGCGAAGTTTCCAAATCGGCGGGTCGGAGTCGGGCATTGAGCCATCACTAGAGAGAGCAGGCCTCTGCTCCTGTCACCATGGGGGACGCCCCTGGTGTAGGCACCGTGTTCGGGGCACCACCCCCGGTGGTACCCCAGTGTCTGTATCATGAGGGACTACACTTTCGTCGCCTACCGCGTTTTTCTCCGAGATTCCAGCCCGTGAATGTCCAAAATTTGACATAGGTGAACCATTGGAGGAAGGGAGCACCCTGGCCGAGAGTATGCCGTTGGGAATTTCCAGCGAGATCTCAATGTCTGGAAGAGTTGCAACCCAGGCGAGAGACTCTACCCAGGATAGCCTCGGAAGCTGGCTGCGGGAATCTCCGAGAAGAATATGGACAGTGCCGAGAAAAAGCCCCCGTCCATTTGCTGGCTGGGAGGAGTGGGCTAGGCAGATGAGGACCTCACAGTCTTTACAAAGTAGCCCAAGGAAGAAGCATACAGAGTTGCAGAAAGGGCAGTCTGCAGAATTAATACTTGCCGAGGACGTAGCGAACAAAAAAAGTTCTTCCAACACTGAGAAAGACCAGCCAGCGAGTAAAAGTAAAGAAAAGAGCCAAGAAGCTAAGGGACCAACTTGGGGTCCCCAGCAACAAAAGACGCCGGAAGAGTACAGAAGGCTCTTTAAAGAGAAATATCAGAATTTGACGGAGGGTAACAACATAAAGCTTGCTCCAGGTACTCTGGAGAAGTTGCAAGAAAGGATCGTCTCTCTTGTTACCGTCGACGAAAAAAAAAGGGGCTAGTTGGGGTCCCCAAAGAAGTGGAGCAAAATATACCGGCAAGGTATATAGTTAGAAGGACTTCTGCTGTTGGAAGAAGATCCCACATCGCAAAAGATGCGACCAAATTAGCAAACATACTATCAGGGGACTATCACCTCAGAATGCGCGTGGACCGGGCAGGGTTAAGCCGATTCCTGTTCAGCTCACCGGTGAGAAGTGGGCAATGTCTATCATCGTGGAGGAGAGTAGACCAACATGTTGGAACTGTCACGTGCCAGGCCATATGGCAAAGGTTTGCCCAAAAAGGGTCCAAAAAGCAGCGCCTTCCCCAGTAGAGACTCCAAAAGTGAAAGAAGACACCAGTAAAGCAGTTGGAGACAGAAAAGGCGGAAACAAGCTGGAGTATGGTGGCAAGCCGAAAAAAGGCCACCGCTATCAGAAGAGGGAAGGAGACGGAGGAGAAAACGGGGATGAAAAGGAAACTCCCATATCCCGCCTCAGAGACGGAATGTGACTCCGCTGACGATAAAAAAGAGAAATCCGCCAATGAAAAAAAGTCAAGAGTTAAAAGACAACATTGCTAATCCAGTGTAGAAATTTTATTTTCCTTTTTCTCTATTAACCTTCCCTTCCTTTTTCCCCCACTATTAGTGTCTTTCTACTCTCTCCACCTCCTTTCTTTCCTCCCTCTAATTAGTGTATTTTCTTCTCTCTGTCTCCCTTTTCTTCCTTCTTTTCTCCCCCTCTCTCCGTGTATCTGGTGCTACTACTTCTTGCTTCGATTGGCTAAAACATTGAGCGCGCCATTTTAAAAAGAGTTAAACCAGCAGAAGCTGTAGGAAGAAAAAAAAGCACCAGAGCTGTGTTGCGGCGAACTGAAAGAACCAGAGCGGTTTGGCGAGCTTTGAATTACACCAGAGCAGTGTTGCGATGTTTGAAATACAAGAAGAAAGTAATATTAACCATCGAGATTATTAAACTTACCAAACAAAATCTGAACGGAATCGAAATCAGATAAAATTATAAATTCGAGAAACAAGCAAAACAGTCTGTTTTCAATTTCCCATGACAGCAGTTGGAATTACTATTTTATTCGATAAAACAGTATCTATGTTATTTCCGGATGAATATTAATTCCCAAGAATTAAATAAGATAAATAACCCAAGAAATGCCGTAAAAAAGGCAAAGTAAAAGAAATAAACTTTGGTAATGTATCCTCCATCGATTTCTAGTGATGAAACGTCAACAGTTTCCAATTGAGTTTATCTAATGATTTATGCATCTCAATGTTGCATTGAATAGCACAAAAGGGTAAAAAGTGTTGACGTGTTCCAAATACGCCGAATTATTTATTTATTTTTTTTTTTGTAAAAGTATAATTGTTAAAAGAGTTTAAGAACCGCCAGAGGGACTGATTTTGCAGCCCAGTCGCACTATACATTTCCTTTTCTTTCCTTTTGTTTTTGATAAAATTTTATACCAGTTTATCTTGGTCTTTTTTTTATTATTAATGTAGTAAAAAAAAAAGAAAAAAAAATCGTGCAAACCTTTTACCACTGGCAACGCCCGCTTCAGAGAGTGAAAGAAGAAAGAAGAAGAGAATGGCCACTGCGTCTATTTATAGACTAGATATCATGGGAAGAGTATGCAAATAACTTTGGACGGTTTTGTCCTAAAAAAAGCCTGTATTTGGGAGAGAGGGTGTCTTTTTTGTTTGGCAGAAGCAATTGCTGTCAGAAGTGCATTGGACTGATAATTGCTCTCAGAACTGCATTGGACTGCAGAAAAAAAAAGCTAGAATTTTTTTTTTTTTTTTTTTCTTTAAGAAAAACAAATGTAAATTAGATACTCTTTACACATAGGAACGTTCTACTTTTATTCTATAGATAGGCACTCGACCAAGTTATCCGGAAATAGAAATCTTCTGACACTCTAGAAAGGCATAAACTAACTAACAGTTGATAAAACAGCGGGCGGAATCTCTAGTGCAAAAACGTGAAGTATTTTTATTTATTTTTTTTTCTCTAAACTAATCCTAAATGTTTTGTTACATTGTTTTAAATTTGCTTTTCGTGTTTTATGTATTTTGTCTGTATTCCGTATTATCCGTTCCCCATCTCCTGCTACAAAGCTGAACGTTTTAAAACAAACAAAATGCCGGCAACTAACGACAAAATAAAAAATGTCGGAAATTATTCTCTAGAGTAGATAAACTTAGGACTTTATAAAAAAAAAAGCTAAAAATTTTTTTTTTCTTTAAGAAAAAAAAATGTAAATTAGATACTCTTTACACATAGGAACGTTCGACTTTTATTCTATAGATAGGCACTCGACCAAGTTATCCGGAAATAGAAATCTTCTGACACTCTAGAAAGGCATAACTAACAATTGATAAAACAGCGGGCGGAATCTCTAGTGCAAAAACGTGAAGTATTTTTATTTATTTTTTTTCTCTAAACTAATCCTAAATATTTTGTTACATTGTTTTAAATTTGC
Organism: Euprymna scolopes; assembly: GCF_053919585.1. Classification (NCBI taxonomy): domain Eukaryota; kingdom Metazoa; phylum Mollusca; class Cephalopoda; order Sepiida; family Sepiolidae; genus Euprymna; species Euprymna scolopes. The sequence continues at coordinate 149,408,145 of NC_136490.1, forward strand.
TTTTCGTGTTTTATGTATTTTGTCTGTATTTCTCCTGTCTTTTTGTCTGTATTCCGTATTATCCGTCCCCCCTCCTGCTACAAAGCTGAACATTTTAAAACAAACAAAATGCCGGCAACTAACGATAAAAAAAAATGCCGGAAATTATTCTCTAGAGTAGATAAACTTAGGACTTAAAAAAAAAAAAAATTCTAGCTTTTTTTTTTTTATAAAGAAAAAAAAAATGTAAATTAGATACTCTTTACACATTCGAACGTTCGACTTTTATTCTATAGATAGGCACTCGACCAAGTTATCCGGAAATAGAAATCTCCTGACACTCTTGAAAGGCATAAACTAACTAACAGTTGATAAAACAGCGGGCGGAATCTCTAGTGCAAAAACGTGAAGTATTTTTATTTATTTTTTTTTCTCTAAACTAATCCTAAATGTTTTGTTACATTGTTTTAAATTTGCTTTTCGTGTTTTATGTATTTTGTCTGTATTTCTCCTGTCTTTTTGTCTGTATTCCGTATTATCCTTCCCCCCTCCTGCTACAAAGCTGAACGTTTTAAAACAAACAAAATGCCGGCAACTTACGATAAAAAAAAAGCCGGAAATTATTCTCTAGAGTAGATAAACTGTGGTAAATAATACATAGCTTACCTGAGTGTAGCTGCCGGAGGTGAGGATGGTCTTAATATTTATTTGCATAAATATACACAAAATGTGGCACATGGCCAAAAATAGGGGGGGGTTAATGTGGACCTATCTAACATAAAGTTAACTTAACTAGACTCTTTCACCAGAATACCAGAATCACTATGGGAATCCTAATTATAACCCGAAAAATGATATATACATGATGTTGGGGGGTTGGGGCTAAAAATTTTATATACAAAAAGAATGAAATATTTACAATGAAAAAATAGTAGTTAGTAAAAGAGCCCCCCACTACTAATTGTGGCAGATAGAAAGCTTTGTCAGTCGAAAAGACGCAGGTCCACACGAAAACTGACTTTATTGAATAAACACCACAAAGACGACCTGCATCACTGACAAAGCAGTCCAAGGTGAGGATGGTCTTCCAACAATCAAGAACAATAGCATTGTGGTTATTTATGCTAATAGAGTAAGGTAAATTGTTATAAAAACCTTCCTCCTTTGTGAAGAGTTAGTCATTATTCTTTTTATGACTCTTGTCCTGTGCGTTATTCAACCAGCGATTTCTACCTTTTATTTTTATTACCGTCGGATTTTTTTTTCTACACGACGCTTTTTTCCCCCCTTTGTCTTACTGTTATTTTTAACAGTTGTTTCTTTTTTCTTGGCCTTTTTTTTTACCGTCTTTTTAACGCTTCGGCGAGCCAAACGCCTATTGTCGTCGACATTACTGAAACGGAAAACGGCTCTACTGCTACGCCAAACACTTGGACCAAACCACCGAAAGTGGATATCAACGTCAATGAATTTATTGAAAAGGCAAAACAATGCCTGGAACTTGTCACCGACAAGGGTTTAATCGTCAACGTGCCAAGGTTGGAGGAAATCCAAAAAAAGTGTCTGACTATATTTATAGTCGACAGGAAATTAAAAAAAGTTATAAGAGCAAATACAGATATTGTCACCAACCTTTTGGCTACAGCTGGTTTTAGACCCTTGCGCATCGTCAAGTGCAAGGGCTACAACACATGGAGTGTACTTTTCAACTCCCAAGAAGACTGCCTAACTATCTCACAAAAAGAGATAATAACTCAGAACTATATTCTAAGATCAGAATATATGGGAAAAAGACGGACGACGGTGTCCGTTTTTAATGTACCGCACCACATTGAAGGAGAACACATCGACGCCTTCCTTCTAAAATATTGCGAAATGATTTCAGTGCAGGTGGACTGAGAGACGCTCAAGGGTACAAAAATAAGAATTGTCCCAGTCGTGAAGGATTTCTCCTCCACCGAAAGAGAACAAGAAATGAGAGTGCGGCATCCGAAGAACAGATGCTGCACTTTGATCCTGACCAAAAGGCCAAGAGTAGCGGTGAACCCGTGGAAAAAGAAAGGGAAAACAGGCAGCTGTAAACGACGAAAAGAAGAGAAAAAAGATAAGATCGTAGCTTATGGTGGAAGAACGTGATGACGTTAAATTGGCCATGACAGCCCGTGGGTGGCGAGGATACCAATGAAATTCCGATCTACAAAGCAAACAGTCGCCGAACAGCGGGGCGACACGTGACCCTATTGAAAAGACGCGTGGCCTTTGTGGAATCGGATTCAGCTGTTTTTATGTCCTCTCAAAAATAATTAATTTAGGCATCTCTGTTTTTATGTCCTGTCAAGTTCCATTAGGGAACAACCGAATGCCAACAGAGAAAGAAAGACAGCTCCTTTTTTGGGTATAGACCGCCTGGCGAAGATTTGACGGACAGTGATCCCTTAATTCTGATTGGCCAACGACCTGAAACGGGAAGAGACCCAGTCCACGCCCCCACAATATAAGCAGCGAGCCTTGAGATAGTAAGAGAGAGAGCCTTGCTTCCTTGGGTCCGACGAACGAAGATTCCCCCATCGACTGTCCCTGTCACGTAGATAATTGAGTTGTCTGTCGGAGAGAGAGAAGAGAAACCCTCGCAGTTAACAAGTGGCCAGTCCCTAACTAAACAGCTAACTGCGATTGTACCCTGATTGAATACAAAGAAGTTTAAACGAAAAGAAACGCTTATTGACTTGGTCCCTTCAATTGTTTTTGCATGACAAGTCTGTTTTAGGAAACCGGTCGTGACATCATCGCTGAGGAAACATCAGAACCGACAACCGGGGTCATTCCACCACTGGACGACGCGCGGGTGACGTAAGTGTCACAGGACGAGTTCCACGGCATATGGTCTTATGACATCCTCCTCGATAAGACAAACTTCGATACGATCCCTTTCTTCCTCGAGGGAGGAGAGGAGAAACTCCCTATAATAGTGGCTGGAAGAAGGCCAACATGCTGGAATTGCAGCGAAATTGGCCACCTCACATCAGAGTGCCCCTTAAAAAAACCTCCACCAAACACCAAAAAATCCAGCGGACAACACTTGGGATCAACATCAAAAAGCGTTCCGAAGTCGCCCACCAACGAAACAGAATCGGATGAAATCCTCAGGGGAGAACCCTGGCAAATCGCCCCTGGAAGAAAAACTCCTGGACGCCTGAGCCTTGACGAAATAAAAGAACAGGCAATGCTGCAAAATGACCCCGGAAAAGAAAAGTATCTCGAAATCGTCAAATTAAAAAAGAAACTAGACGCTCAACGCCCATCGCCCAAATCCCCATGTAGACCCACTTCTCCGAAACCAAGCCCCAAATCCCTAACCAACCCTATCACCCAGTCTCCTACAAAGCCAAAAACTCCTTCCCCTCTCAAAATGCCTCCTCCAGTTACAACTCCGATCCCTTATAAACAGCCCAAACTAACACATTTAAGCCCCTCAACAAAACACAAACCCTCCTCTCCCATTCCATCCACCTCTGCGACCACTCACAACACTCCCCTTGCATCTCCTTCTAAAAACACACATTCTGCTATGGACATTACCCCCTCGCCTGAACACAAAAAAAAAGACTCTATACCTCCCTGGCAAAGACATCTGCATATTAAACCAAGCCGCCATCAACAACCATAAAAACTTTAAAGGAACTGACCTCACAAAACTAATTGAGTTCAAGGAGGTGGGGGGAAAACTAGTAGATACCCCTGTAAACTTCCCAAACACCAAAAGAATCCTAACCGTCGTTCGGAAAAAAGAAGAGGCCAAGGACCTTTGGCTAATGCTCGAAGAAGCAAATAAAGCCTTTAACCTTCACACTCCCCTTGTTGTGTTTAAAGATAGCGATATAAAAAACCTTAAAAAATGTTGTGTTGGGAGGGTCCCGGTAAAAATGCACCCCTCCCTATATAGGATAGCAAAACTAACCTATCCTTTGCATATCGGTGGTATCTCTCGTGACGGCCTCATCGATACTACGATGGGTACTTATTCCCTCACGAGAGCCGTCGGCATGCTCACGACCGCGATGTTCGTTCCTGGTTCCCAACCCTAAGGCACCAGCATGGATCTCAAGCTTGCTAGTTTAAATGTCCGAGGGCTAAGGGCCGACTCGCGCAAATGGCGCTTGAGTTTGGACCTGCAGCACCTCGGAGTGGATATCTGTTGTGTGCAGGAAACCCACCTTATTCCTGGTGACCATTTGGGTGCACTGTCTAAGACCTTTGAGGCTTACTCAGCGCACTATAATTCTCGCTCGAGAGGGGTTTCCTGGCTAGTTAAAAGGTCTCTAGATGCGTCGTGTGACCCGTGTTACTTGGATCCGGAGGGAAGACTATGTGTTTTGGATGTTACCATAAAGGGTAGGGCATTACGTCTTATTGGGGTTTATGCGCCCAATAGCCATTCTGAGCTGGCTGTTTTTTTTTTCGGCGGATCGAGCAGTTCATAGATGTTTCCAGAACGGTTATCTTAGCGGGAGACTGGAACGCCGTCCTGGATCCCGAGTTAGATCGATTTGGGTTAACATCTAGGGGAACTAACAGATCGGGATGCTGTTTTATTTCGTGAATTTGTGGATAAGTTTGATCTTATCGACAAATTCCAAAATGAAAAGCCCCGTGACTTAGTGTGGACTTGGACAGGTAGAGGCGGCTCCGATTCGATACAGCTCTCGAGCTATATCGACCGGTTCTTAGTTAAGCGAGTCGACGTAGGAGTATTGGATTGTCCAAGTTTCCACAATATAGTTTACTCGGATCACAGACTTGTTCGTGTACGGGTAAACTTAGATAGACCTAAGCCTAGATTAGCCGGTTACTGGAAGCTCAACACGTCGTTGTTCGATGTGAAGGGCTTCCGTGACGGGCTATTACTAACCCTACAGCGGGAATTGACGGGGGAAATTATTGGGAATAAGTGGTGGGTAAAAGTTAAGTAAGCCATTAGGTCCTTTGCTGCTGACTTTAGCAAAAGACTCAATCTAGATTCTAGGGCAGCTAAAGTGACACTAGAGTCTAGACTAGATCGGGCGGTGGAGGAGGGGGATAGTGCTAGCGTTAATATAATTAGGGCTCGGCTTGCCTCCCTTGCTGAAAAGGAGCACCAAGCCTTAGCGATTAGGGCTAGGTTAAAAAGAATGCCCCAGGAAGCAACAAACATGGCCGCTGAACTGCGTGCAGAGGAGCTTAGGAAAGCGGCTAATAGGCACATCGCTCGTGTCACATTGCCGGACGGGCGTACCGTGACCACAAACCAGGGTGTGCTGGAGGCGTTTAGATCCCATTTCCAGGAGCTTTTTTCCATGGAACCCGGTCTGTCATTAGAACAGTTCGACACCTATTTGGCTGACTTTTCTCGTCTTTCTACGACCGAAGCAGCTAGGTGCGAAGGTGGCATAACGGAGGATGAAGTCATTGAAGCCTTAAAGCGGGTCGGCCTTAATAAGTCACCGGGGATCGATGGTCTTCCCTACGAAGTGTATTTGAGGTTGTCGCACATCTTTGTCCCTCTACTGACGGTTTTGTTTAACTCATGGTTTAGGAACGGCTCAATCCCCAAGTACTTTACCATGGGTGTGATAAAGCTTGTCCGTAAAAGCAAAGATGGTGGGGATGGGTTAGGTAATTTCAGGCCCTTAACGATGCTTAACGCTGAGTTAAAGATTTTGGCCAAGATTCTCGCAAATCGTCTGCAGCTTGTCCTGGCGCGTCTTATTAGCCCCGAGCAAACGTGTGCCGTGAAGGGCAGGACAATCCAGGATAACTTGCACTCGATACGCCTGATGATAGAAAAAGTCGACACTGAGGCCGCGCTGATCAATTTAGATCAGTCCAAAGCCTTCGACAGGGTTGACCATCGGTACTTGGGGGCTGTTTTATCGGCGGCCGGTTTTGGCCCGCAATTTCGCTCTTGGGTTCATCTTCTCTATGCTAACCCCGCGGTGATGGTGGAAGTAAATGGGAGGAGGTCGAGACCCTTCAGTTTGTCACATTCCATTCGTCAAGGGTGCCCGTTATCACCCATGCTATATGTGCTTGCGATCGAGCCATTTTTGCGCAGGCTAAGGGTGAATCCGGTCCTACGCGGAATCACTTTGCCAGGTGTGGATGCTCAGGCGAAGTACTCCGCCTATGCCGACGACGTAACTGTGCTTGTAACGAGCAGTGCTGAGATTAGTGTCGTCGGTGTAGAAATCAGATTGTATGAAACGGTAACAGGGGCCAAAATTAACTGCGACAAGTCTTCGGGTTTGCGCATTGGTGCCTGGAGGGGTATGCCCCTTCAGGGGCCCTTTAGTTGGAGCGATGGGCCTTGCAAGATACTCGGCGTCTGGTTTGGTCCTGACCTCCAGCTGGAGAAAAATTGGTCGGAGGTTCTGAAAGCGGTACGGTCTGCAGCTTCACGGTGGATCAGTAGAAACCTTTCATTAAAGGGGAGAGCGGAGGTGTGTAATACTCACATCTATCCAATCGCTATTTATCGTCTATCAGTGCTTCCAATCCCGTCAGATACACTGCTATATTTGCAAAGGGCTCTTTTCAACTTCTTATGGCTTGGAAGGGCCCCTAAGGTCTGTCGCGATGTCTGCTACCTACATCCTTCTGAAGGCGGTCTAGGTATGCCAAACGTGGAGATTCGGCTATACACGCTACGGCTTTACTACCTAGATCGAATGTGCACACAAGATAGGGAAAACGGTGGCCTCTGGATGGAGGACACCAAGAAAGCCTTCCCGGCTTTGAGAGGGGTGCACTACTCCGAGGGGGAGGCACACAGGTTGCCCCGAGGTGAATGTCCCTTCTATCGCGAGTGCCGGCGCACACTGAAGTCCCTCTTAAGAGTGAAGGAAAGCCTCTCTAACACTCTGCTGTTGTCCCGAAAGGCATTATATCGGGTTTTAGTGAGGGGATCCGTAACGGATGTCATCGGTGGGAGGCTCCCTTTGACGAAGGAGCAGCTCCGCTCAATCTGGCCTTGGGCGCCTGGGTCAGGATGCCTCACTAACGACGAGGCTTCTCTGACCTGGCTGGTAATTCGGGATGCTCTCTGGGTCGGTAAGAGACTCCACTCAGCTGGCTTGGTGGATTCGCCTATTTGTAAACGGTGCGGCGATGAGGACGAGACTTTATGTCACGCCTTCGTTTATTGTCGCATCGTGGTGCCGCTGATTGAGTTTGTTACGGGTCTCATGGTCCGCATACTAAACACATCCTCATTAACCTTGGTTCCTATTAATGTCTGTAGCAATTGGGCTCCGACAACGGATAGGCTCAGAAAAGATTTGTGTTTGACCTTGCTAGCTGTGATGAGAGGTGTTATCTGGAACACACGTATGAAAGTGGTCTATGGATCTGAGGACTTCGCTCCCCTCGACCTTATACGACTCTTCCGTCATTATTTAAAGGATCGTATCAAGGCCGAGAGAGTTAGACTCTCTCCGTCAGACTTTGTTGAAAGGTGGGTGTCAGTTGCGCGTGTGTGTCGGGTGAGAGAAGCAAGTCTTGACTGGTTCTTGGATGTTCCTTAGGAAGAAGAATTTTGGGTGACAGGAACGAACGTCAGCCCTGACTCGTTTTTAGTCCAGAGTAGGTCACGATATAGGCAAGAGTAGGACCATTATTTAGGCTTCTTTGTTCATAACCTAGCTAGTGTGTGATAGCGATCATTAGGCCCCTTTTAAGTTTGTCCCTGCGTTTTTTTTTTTAACCCCACTCCCCTCCCCAATTAGGTGACAGATCGCTTGATTCGCCAGAGATGCGGGTTCCCTTTCGAAGTTTTCGTAAGAGGTGTTTTAAATAAAGCGTTCGGACCCGCATCACCCTTTCGACTGGCGAATCGGTGTATCTGCCATAGTTTAACAACAGGGGGGTCTTTTGTTACTAACATTGTAAATATTTCATTTGTATTTTGTATATAAAATTTTTATCTTCCCAAATCCCCCTTTCTTATGGGTTTTAATTAGGTTATCATGGTATGATGTTCTTATGGTGATTGATGAAGGATGTATACGCTGATGGATGTATAGTATGAATGCGGTATTATGGTGTAAGTAGAGTGAAAGTAGGAACTAGTTAGGTTAGATTAGTTAGCACTAGTCAGAGAAGACCGTCCTTTCCCCTCCCCCATCTTCGGCCTTGTGCCAAATTTTTCTGATTTTTTTTACTTTGTAAATTTTCTGAAAATAAATACCGTCATTATTCTTTTTATGTTACTGTGGTTACAAGACCTGAGAAGAAGGTCGCGAAGAAGATTGTATTTTTTTCGCAACCTCACTTCAGGTTAGCTACTCTTAGTTATGACTTTTTTTCCAACAATTTGCGAAAAAAATACATTAGTTCAACACAATTTCTTACAGAACTTTGAGTCATTAGTAACAGCAATTAGTGACAACTCTGGAAATTGTTCGATTACCCGTACAAGGATATGGAGACCTCTGATACTTCAACTGTGGCAGATTCCAGGGAGCGACACCGTAACCAGATTTCCATTCTGAAGATGAAAATCAAGGGCAGGCTTCGTTTGTCCCGTGGCCCAGAGATCACTCCTGCTGTATTTTCTGTATTCCACAGGGAAATTTTGGAATATATCAACGAAGTTGAAATCTCCATCTGCAAGTTGAAACTTTCCTGTGTCTCTGAAGAGGAAAGAGAACTTATGGAGTCCGATTGGCTAAGTTACCAGCTGAATTTACGGAAGGAATTAGAAGATCTCTCACTCTTGTTACATCCTCCAGAGGCTAATGGCTATTCGGAGCGACCTTCCCTTCCATATACGCCTGGACCTTCTACGGATAGAGCTAATTCATCATTCACTGTTAGACTACCTCAAGTTCAAATCACTGGATCAACGTTCAGTGGTCGTGAAATGGAAAACGATAGAATGAGTTTTTACAATTTCTTATCTCGATTTGAAAATTGTGCAGCAGGCATGGCAAATAACGCAGAAAAGTTAAACTTTTTAAAATGCTCGCTATCTGGGAGACCTCTGCTGCTGATTAATAACTTAAGTTGCATCAATACCAATTATCAGCAAGCACTGGCAGTATTGAAACGAGAATATTTAGATGTGAGTGACATCATTGATAACATATTCCAAGATATTATCGATTTCTCCCCCAAGGGGGAAAATTCTTATGAGGATCTTGGTAGTTTCATCTGCAGAACAGCTTCCATTCTGGAAGAAATGGCCAGCTCTCTCGATTGTGATTTCTCTGAGGATGGTTCTGCAGGGGCCCGATTAATGGCCAAAATACTTTTTTTGAAATTTCCGAGAGCATTGAAGGGAGAGCTTATACAGTTATGTGGCTCTAGAATTCCTTCTCTGTCTGTTTTAATGCGAGACACCAGTGAGGCTATTAAACGCTTGCTAATTAAAGGCGGCGGGTTGCCTGGTTCTTCGGATATCCATCGAAACAATTCTCGGGTAACCGTTTCAAAATCTAGAGCCACTACAACCAGAGATGTTTCTTTCCGCATAGATTCAGATTGTCAGGCTCCTTCTGGTTACTCGAGTAAACTACCTCCTCTGATTTGTGTTACCTTCGGTCGAGGAGGAAGAACCATCTCTGTAAACTGCCTATTGGATACAGGCAGTGGCAGAACGTATTTGTCTGGTGATGTCTTGCACTCCTTGGGTTCCTTGAGTTCTGACGGTTTGGAGTGTCATTTGAGGCTGACTACACTTCTCGGAGAATGTGAGCAAGTATACAGAGAGGTGAAATTGGATGTGGACTTGGGGTCTGGTCATGTGGGGCACTTTCCGGTACTGGTTGCCAACTCATTGGACCTATCCTTATATCTAAAAAATTGGCATTTGCTGTTGGAGGAGTTCAAGCGAACTGGATGTTCTCTGGCTGGGCAATTTGAATCTGGCACTGATGCGGTGGCTATAAGTGGAATTATGGGTCTGGATCTGGTGCAACATTTGGGCCCCTTACAGTTGGTGCCTTGTTTGGGGGGTCGGGCTTTCTCTGTTCCTGCTGGTTTGATTCCCTTTGGTGAGGTGGACACTTTTTTTTCTACAAATCCTGCCCCTATTTCAAGAGATTATACGTTGTTCAGTGCAGTGATGGAGAATACTCCCCAAGTGGAATCATCGCACGTTTGCTTCATCCTGGAAGCTGACCCTACCTATGCGGACCCCTGGGTGGATGTCTTTCCCTCTAGCGATGTGGAAAGAGGATTAGAGAAAATGTTCAGCATTGAGTCATTGGGCATTCAGGACGGAGAAGAGATTTCAGGATATGATCAGGGTATGATTCGGCAGTTCCAGGAATCTATAATATTCAGGGATGGTAAATATCATGTGCAATTACCCTGGCATGCAGATAAGCTGGCTCTGGTTCCTTCCAATCATGCTATTGCTTTGCACGTTTTGGATCGTGTGGTCAGGAGCCTGGAGAAGAAGGGGCTGTACCAGGAGTATGTAGATGTATTCCTTCAGCAGCTACAAGAGGGTATCATAGAGGAAATACAGGTGGATCCTCAAAATTTTGTGGACTATGTATGGGTGCCTCATCGGCCAGTTTTCAAGACGGATCCGGCAGCTACTACTAAAATCAGGCCTGTATTTAACTGTAGCTTGAAGGTCGGTAACTCTGCCTCTCTTAACGAGGCTGCATACTCTGGTGTGAATATGACAGGAGATATGTTGGACCTGTTGATGTCTTTTAGATCGAATAAGTTTGTCTTGATTGCAGACATCAGGAAAGCTTTCTTGATGGTTCGCCTTGCACTGGAGGCAGACAAGAACAGGTTCTGTTTTTTTGTGAAGGATGGTGATCGCCTTCGATGTTTCCGCTATGCCACATTGATTTTCGGGTTCACCTCGAGTCGCTTTATATTGGGAAGTATCTTGAAGTTTTATGCAGCCCAATATCCCTTTGATGAATGTCGAGTTGCGATGGAGAACCAATTCTATGTCGACAACCTGGTGGTTACTGAGTCTGACCCAGCAAAGCTTGTAAGGCTGTATTTGTAACGTGCATCCAGGAGATAAGCGCCCGCGTGTTTGCGTGTTGTGTGGGTACGTGGGAGAGACGGATGAGGGGAAAAAGACTTACCTCGAGACCAGCTCAGCGTTACCGACCAAAAATAGAAAAGAGGGACCAAGATGGCGACCGCCGTCTTTTGTAAAGTATGATGTCTCGCAAAGTCACACGAATTCTCGGAATATGCAAATTTAGCCGGCCTAGAACGACGATAAAAGCGGGTGAGGGGAAAGACGTGGGGGAGTGACGATTGAGTTGGCTGGGGAATCGTGTGGCTGTTGCTTCTTGTGCCGTATTGAGGATATCTTACCGTGTTAAAGAGAGAGTCGGGCGCCATCTTTAATTTTTCCTTACATTTTTTTTTCTTACAAGCTATCTCGGCCATTTGGCCTCTAGGACTATGACCGAGTCGAAATTTGACTTAAAGCTCATACCCGAGTTTGACGGGTCCACGTCCATCGTCGACTGGGTTGAAAGGGTCGAGCTGACGTGCGACCTTTGTGAGGTGAAAAGGGTACACACTGTAATTCCCCTGAGATTGGCTGGGGGTGCCTTGAGTGTATATCAGCAACTCAGTGCTGCCGAAAAGGGAGATGTCACCGCAATTAAAGCTGCGCTGTACAAGGCATTTGCCATGGATCCTTGTACGGCCTATGAAAAATTTGCTTCCCGAAAACTTCTACCGGAGGAAAGCGTGGACGTTTTCTTCGCTGAGTTAAAGAAACTCGCAGTTCTGTTCGGTGGAGGGGTGTCGGAGCGGACGCTCGCGTACGCGTTTGTGGCGGGCCTTCCCACTCGGGTGAAGCAGCTACTGAGAGCCTCAACCAGCGTTTCAACAACGACCATGGAACACTTGATGGAACGTGCTCGAGCCATCATCAAAGATGAGGAGGACCTGGGGGAACCAGTTGTGATGGCGACACAGACAGGCCAGATTGGCGCTCGGGAGATTCCGAATCAGAACCCTGCAAGCAATGGGAAATGTTTTCGCTGCGGCCGACGCGGACATTTTGCAAGGAATTGCACCAACAGGGGGCGTGTGCGCTGTTTTAAGTGTGGCGGTTTGGGGCATCTAGCCCAAAACTGTGCGGGAAACGTATCAGGGGAGAGGACGTCAGCGCCGCCCTGCTCCCCGAGCAAAATTTGAACAAGGCGCAACCAGTAATAACCGTCTACGTAAACAGGATACCCTGCTCAGCACTTCTCGACTCAGGCTGTTCGCATACTATAGTGAGCACCAGGCTGTGTCCAAGTTGGACTAAGAGGAAGATCAAAGTCACCACGATAGGAGGCGAGACCCAGACATGCTGTGGAGCTGGAACTGTCAAGATCTACACGGACACCGGTGCAGCCACTAAGATCAATGTGCTCGTGACCCAAGGAAATCTCCTGGGGTTTGACCTGTTGCTCGGATACGATGCCATCAAGGCGCTGGGGGGAGTCGCAATTCATCGGGATGGAAAGGTGCGATTCTTAGAGGCCCCAGTGTGTGCAGCGCTCCATATCGATCGGCCGGATTTTACAGTGGACTACGACTCGCGCAAGAGGGCCTGGATTGCATCTTGGAAGTGGACCGAGGGAATGGCACCGACTAAACTCAAGAATGGGGTTGCAGAGTACCCTATACCCAGTGAGGCCCGAGCAGAATACGAAAGGGAACTAAAGGCGTGGATCCAAGATGGCTGGTTAATCCCCTACCCTGAGGACAAGCTTGGGCCTCCGAAGGGTCTAATACCCTTGATGGCAGTAGTCCAGCATAACAAGTCGAAAGTACGGCCCGTGCTGGACTATAGGGAGCTTAACAAGCATACTGAAGCCTACACTGCCGATGCTGACGTATGCGCCAGTAAGTTGAGGGAATGGCGTCAGAAAGGCACTAATGTCTCAATATTGGATTTACGAAAAGCCTATTTACAGGTGCGAGTTGATGAGACGTTGTGGCCGTTCCAGACAGTTTGGTTCCAGGGGCAGAGGTACTGCCTTACACGCCTTGGCTTCGGCCTAAATGTGGCACCACAGATCATGAAGACTATTGTCAACACAGTATTGTCCCAAGAAAATCCCATGAGGGACTCAACGTCAGCTTACATTGATGACGTATACGTCAATGAAGATGTACAGTCTGCGTCGTGTGTCAAAGAAAAGTTGGCTCAGTTTGGTCTGGAATGCAAGAATCCCGAACGTTTAAGGGAAGGAGCACGTGTTTTGGGATTGGATGTTTATGAAGAGGATGGCACCCTACAATGGAGGCGTGGCAGTGAAATTCCAAGCATCCCCAACCTCGTTACAAGGCGGACCGTTTTTTCTTGGTGTGGAAAACTTGTTGGTCACTTACCGGTCTGTGGCTGGCTCCGCGCAGCTGTTGGTGTGATTAAACGCAGAGCAAATTTAACAACCACGGGTTGGGATGACATATCCGATGATGTCCTACTAACTCTGATGATTAAAGAGACACTGGAGAGAGTGAACAAGAAGGACCCTGCCTGTGGGCGGTGGTGTGTTAACGGAGACAACGTAGGTGTGTGGGTTGATGCCAGTTCTTTGGCGTTGGGAGTATCGTTGGAGCAAGGAGGAAACGTGTTCGAGGATGCGTGTTGGCTGCGGCCCGTAACAGATTCTCAGCATATCAACCTGGCAGAGCTGGACGCTGTTGTAAAGGGGGTAAATCTGGCCCTGCAGTGGCAGTCTAAGAAGTTGACCTTGTACACAGATTCTCTCTGTGTCTACCACTGGGTGTCTGACACACTTTCAGGACGGACACGAATCCGTACCAAGGCAGCAAGCGAAATGTTAATACGGAGAAGGCTAGACACGCTAAAAAACCTGGTATCTGAGTATGGGCTATCACTGAGCGTCACTCTGGTGCCATCACATTGTAATCGTGCTGACCAACTGACCCGTGTACCTCACAAATGGTATGAAGCCGCGAAGATGGGAATGGAGATTACTGCTCGATCTTGTGCAGTTGCAATCGACCCATGTCAAATACAAAAAATTCATGCACAGAGCGGACATCCGGGTATCAAGAGGACCCTTTATTTTGTGAGGCGTGCATACCCAGCAGTGACCAAGATGGATGTCAGACAGATCGTCAGAAATTGTGAGGCTTGCCAGTCTATTGATCCTGCACCAGAGCGATGGCAGAAGGGTCGCTTGGAAGTTGAGAGTGTGTGGCAGCGGCTGGCCATGGATATTACCCATTACAGTGGCAAGCCCTTTCTAACTCTCATTGATTGCGGGCCTACGAGATTTGCGGTGTGGCGGCAGATGACCAGACAGGATTCAGCAAATGTTGTTCGCCACCTATCATCCATTTTTTTTGAGCGAGGTGCGCCGGAAGAGCTCCTGACTGACAATGATGCAGCGTTTTGTAGCCAGCAAGTCCGGCAGTTGTTAGATGAGTGGGGCGTCCGTCTACGGTTGCGATGTTCGCATGTGCCATCAGGAAATGGCATTGCTGAAAGAAGCCATCGCAGCATCAAGAGAATTGCTGCCAGGAAGCGATGTACTATTGCGGAAGCAACATATTGGTACAACATTACGCCAAAGGACGGGACGTCCCCTTCAACCGCACCTGCGAATGCTATTTACACGTACCGAGTCGGAGTGAAGGGAATCAACACTACGCAGCCAACCGACAAGGGAACATATAACAGATATGAAGTGGGAGATCCAGTGTGGGTGCGGCCTCCAGGAAATCGGTGCACCGACAAGTTTAAGCGAGGACACATATCTGGAGTGATTAGCCAGCAGTCTGTTTTGGTCGATGGAACCCCACGACATGTGCGAGATCTTCGCCCAGCTACCGAGGTGCGTCATACAACTACAGAAGAAAGCAGTGAAGCGTCTAGCGATGAGCTGCCGATGCACGGATTCAGTGAGCCCCTTCCAGAGACTGATAGCGATACTTCATCTGATGAGGCGGAACCAGATCCAGAGCCCGAATCTGAAACAGTGAATGTACCTCTTCGCAGAAGCACACGCACTAAAAGGCCACCCCCCCCCCCCAGTGCTCTCTATGTGATCATCAGATCAGGGGGGAGTGTAACGTGCATCCAGGAGATAAGCGCCCGCGTGTTTGCGTGTTGTGTGGGTACGTGGGAGAGACGGATGAGGGGAAAAAGACTTACCTCGAGACCAGCTCAGCGTTACCGACCAAAAATAGAAAAGAGGGACCAAGATGGCGACCGCCGTCTTTTGTAAAGTATGATGTCTCGCAAAGTCACACGAATTCTCGGAATATGCAAATTTAGCCGGCCTAGAACGACGATAAAAGCGGGTGAGGGGAAAGACGTGGGGGAGTGACGATTGAGTTGGCTGGGGAATCGTGTGGCTATTGCTTCTTGTGCCGTGTTGAGGATATCTTACCGTGTTAAAGAGAGAGTCGGGCGCCATCTTTAATTTTTCCTTACATTTTTTTTTCTTACAGTATTCCCAGGTTAGGAGGCGGTTGCAGGAAGGTGGATTTGTGGTGCAGTCCTGTAACTCAAACTGCGACAGCCTTAGGGAGGAGATGAGGAAAGATGGTACATTGAGTACTCATGAGGCCGGATGGGAGATGGTGCTCGGGTACCGGTATGATCCTATTTCAGAAAAGCTCCGCACTGCTCCTGTTAAGTGTGATCCGAGTGCATCTACTAAGAGGCGAATCCTTTCGGAATCGGCAAAGGTATTTGATCCCTTATCTCTTTGCCTGCCTGTGACTATAAAGAGTAGGATTTTGGTGGGAGAATTATGGAAGCGGGGCGTGCAATGGGGTGATGAAGTCTCTCCAGAGTTTCAGTCTTCTTGGAGGAACCTGGCAGAAGACTTATCTAAATTGAGTGACATGCATTTCTGCAGACAGGCCCATGACGGGAACCGAACTGGAGAGTTATACCTGTTTTGTGACGCTTCTACAGAAGCATATGGATTTGCAGCTTACTATGTTCAGGACAACAATTCTGCATTGATCTTTGCCAAAGCACGAGTGGCTCCAGTGAAGGATAAGACATTACCAACTTTAGAACTAATGGCGGTATTTCTTGCTCTGAAGTGTTTGCCCACTATCTTGGTAGGATGCAAGGGTGTCCGCCCTTCTAGGTTGTGTGTGGTAACAGATGCACAAGTAGTATTGTCATGGATTTTATCAGAAACAATGACTAGTAAAAGCATCTTTGCTAGAAACAGGTTAAAGGATGTGCTGCTAATGAGCTTGGATTTGGAAACGAATTACGGCATCAGGCCGACCTTTAGGTATGTTTCTACCACCGAAAACCCGGCTGACTTGATCACTCGTGGATTAACGATAAGGAAGTTCCGAGACAACTTTGACTTTTGGTACCATGGCCCTTCTTGGTTGCGCGGTGGGGTCTTGACTTGGCCGGAGCAGGAGTTGCCCTGTCTTGATGATAGGTGCCAGCAGATTGTTCGTTCATCAACAAATTTTGCGATGATTGTGGATGAGGAGTGTGCTTCGGTGATCTCCATACGGCGGTTCTCTACGTTTACCCGTTTGTTGAGGGTAACTTCTTTAGTCTTCCAATTCATCGGCTTGATGAGGAAAAGGGAAGACAACTACAACAAGAAAGCCGCAATTTACTTAATAAAATGTTCGCAACAGCAGGAATTTATGGCTGAATTGAATTACCTGCGGAATCCTATGGTAAGACCTGCACCTAATCGTGTTCGAGCACTAGATCTTTTTCTGGATGAGGAAGGGTTGATCCGCTCGCATGGACGGCTGGACAGGTCTTCTCAGTTTTCTTATGAAGTTAAGAATCCCTTGTTGCTGGGCAAGAATCATCACCTGACCCGACTTATAATATTAGACTGCCATCTTAAATGTTCCCATCTGGGTACAGGATCAACCTTAACGGAATTGAGATGTCAAGGATACTGGGTGCCTCAAGGGAGGCAGGTAGTCAAAAATGCCCTGAATTCCTGCACAAGGTGTAAAAGATACAATTCTAGGCCGGTACTGCCTGAGAACATGGCCAATCTACCAACTTCTCGTGTCGAATTTGAGGTTCCTTATAGGAATACTGGAGTAGACTTCACAGGACATTTTTGGGTGAAGGAGGGTAACAGTGAGAAAAAAATGTATCTGTTGTTTTCACTTGTTTGAGTGTAAGAGCAGTGCATATAGAGGTGGTGCCTGACATGAGTATATTGTCCTTTTTTCAGGCTCTAGTCAGATTTACTAATGCACATGGTGTTCCAGAGTCAATTCTCAGCGACAACGCAAAAACCTTTCTGGGTAGTGGAAGACTGTTTAAGCGCCTTTGTCTTCTCCAGGACTACCAGGCCAAATTTGGGTCATGTAACATTAAGTGGGAGACAATTCCTCTATTTTCCCCCTGGGTTGGAGGTGTATGGGAGCGTAGCATCAAGACTTTAAAATCTTGCCTATACAAGGTTATTGGTAGGGGTAAGGTAGATTATTATACCTTCCTAACTATTGTCTCAGATATTCAGCGGGCTGTAAACAACAGGCCCCTTACTTATCAAGAGTCCGCTGACAGGCAACCAATGATTATCACACCCAATATGTTTATTAGACCCAATAAAAGCCCTGGTCTATTGGTACCGTTGGGAAGAGATGATCTCTCCACCATGGTTCCTCCCAGCCGGAGAAGGTTGATCGAGACGATTGGATTACGAAATGAATGGTTGTCAAGATTTAGAGAACTGTGGTACAAGGAGTACCTCCTGGATCTTAGAGGAAGGATGCCAGGAAGATCTCGGATACCATTTCAGAATCGCATTAAAAGAAATGATGTAGTCTTAATCAAGAGCCCTTTAAAACCACGACCCTTTTGGATGTTGGGTACTATACTTGAGATTCTCCCAGGACAAGATGGAGTGGTGAGGACAGCTCGTGTCAGACAGGGCGATGGTGTGGTGAACGTCCATTCACTGAAGAATTTATATCCAATAGAAATTTCACAATCTGATGATGATCTTGGGGAAAGTGAACCAAATCAGGCGGGTGCATCCTCGCCTGTTGCTGCAGGTAGCAGTCAAAACCAGGAATCCTCTAGTTCATTTTCGGAAGGAGATGGCACCATTTGGTTGTGTCCTGCCTGCAATAGACCTCCAGGGAACCAAGATATGATATGCTGCGATTCCTGTGATGAGTGGTATCATTTTGAGTGTGTTGGAATTGACTTGGCTCCACCCGCTAGACAGAAATGGTACTGCAGTGATTGTGCACCTCAAAGGAGACGAAGGGGTAGACCTAGTCTGTTACCCGATCAATAGAAGTTGTCTTGGGTAGGACTATAAACTACAACCGACAGCGGGGCCTAGGCTAAGGGACAGAATGAGGGTACCCTGAACCACTGTTACCTCCAGGTGGCCCTTGACTGAGGCCTAGCACCTGTTAGTCCCCCTGCAGGGTCACGCCAACTTAGTTTTTTTTTATGAAGAGATATATATATATATATATAAATAAAATGCACTTTTCTTTTCTTTTTTTTTCTTTTGTTGGGAGAGTGTGGTAAATAATACATAGCTTACCTGAGTGTAGCTGCCAGAGGTGAGGATGGTCTTCCAACAATCAAGAAGAACAATAGCATTGTGGTTATTTATGCTAATAGAGTAAGGTAAATTGTTATAAAAACCTTCCTCCTTTGTGAAGAGTTAGTCATTATTCTTTTTATGTTACTGTGGTTACAAGACCTGAGAAGAAGGTCGCGAAGAAGACTGTATTTTTTTCGCAACCTCACTTCAGGTTAGCTACTCTTAGTTATATGACTTTTTTTTTGTTTTGTTACATTGTTTTAAATTTGCTTTTCGTGTTTTATGTATTTTGTCTGTATTTCTCCT
Source organism: Euprymna scolopes (assembly GCF_053919585.1). Classification (NCBI taxonomy): domain Eukaryota; kingdom Metazoa; phylum Mollusca; class Cephalopoda; order Sepiida; family Sepiolidae; genus Euprymna; species Euprymna scolopes. Next base: position 149,426,954 of record NC_136490.1, read on the forward strand.
GTCTTTTTGTCTGTATTCCGTATTATCCGTCCCCCCTCCTGCTACAAAGCTGAACGTTTTAAAACAAACAAAATGCCGGCAACTAACGATAAAAAAAATGCCGGAAATTATTCTCTAGAGTAGATAAACTTAGGACTTAAAAAAAAAAGCCAGAATTTTTTATTTTTTTTTAATTTCTTTAAGAAAAAAAAATGTAAATTAGATACTCTTTACACATAGGAACGTTCTACTTTTATTCTATAGATAGGCACTCGACCAAGTTATCCGGAAATAGAAATCTTCTGACACTCTAGAAAGGCATAAACTAACTAACAGTTGATAAAACAGCGGGCGGAATCTCTAGTGCAAAAACGTGAAGTATTTTTATTTATTTTTTTTTCTCTAAACTAATCCTAAATGTTTTGTTACATTGTTTTAAATTTGCTTTTCGTGTTTTATGTATTTTGTCTGTATTTCTCCTGTCTTTTTGTCTGTATTCCGTATTATCCGTCCCCCCTCCTGCTACAAAGCTGAACGTTTTAAAACAAACAAAATGCCGACAACTAACGATAAAAAAAAATGCCGGAAATTATTCTCTAGAGTCGATAAACTTAGTATATATTAAGTATACTACTTAAATAAAGTCCTGTTACTTCAAGCTTGCCTGTATTTAAAATACTTTCTTCTTGTTTTCGAATCCTACCTTATATAGTTAGCCTTATGTTCAAGTACAGTCGAAATATAATACAGTGCAAAGAAAGTCACTTATGAAAACGGACCTCCTAAATTAAAACCTTGAATAATTATTTAAACTCTAATGTAAATTAATATTAAGCAGTCTTTACAAATTGATAATAGTTAATTATTGGATTTTAATTAATTATAAGATGAAACTTTAATTATTCAAACTAGATAGATAACGACAAACTTCCACCCATTAATATGGGAGGGGAGATTATCACCAAAAGTGTCATGAATTATTAAGTTCGCACCGGACTTACTACTTAGATATAAGTCACTTGTACCCATTCCCCTTTCTCCTGCCCCCCCTTTTTTTTTTTTTAAATGGAGAGTAGATAATACAGTGGATGTGTTATCGGCAGCTCCAGTAACTCTCGCTTCTCCTATTTTGTCATTCATTCCTCATTCAATGAGTGATGTTTCTGACAAAGGGTGAAGAAAAAGCTGCTTAAAGGTCGGTACTACTTGGTGACCAGTAGTCTGAGATGTCGGATATTTTTCTGTCTTTGTCTGTCCTTGTTGCCATGTCACTAGTAAGGGTGCTGGAGGTAAACGTTTTGTCTGGGCTGACGTTATCCGCCTGATAGTCAGGGACCCGAACCTTGGATTAACCACTAAGGAGGCTATCCTATCAGCAGGCGCAAAGTACTGGGACTGCTGTATTGCCATTTGGTGAGTGGAACTGGACCATGCAGTAGTCTCTGGTGGGGCCTCTCGATGCCATACTAGTGGGTAATTGTTACGGTTTTACCTTTTCGTGTGCTACAAATAAAAAAAAAATTTTCCTGTCTTTTTCTCTTACTTTCCCTCTCTGTACTGCTCTAACCAAGTATGCCGACCTATTCCACAAATCCCAAAACCTCAACATGAAATATCTCCAGAATAAAAACTCGATTAAACCTAGAACCCCATCTTCCAGCGTAGACCCCTACTACCAGGTCTCCTTCTCCAATATCAGGGGTCTACGTTCCAACCTTCCAGAGGTTGAAACCCAATTACAGGAGACGAAACCGGACATATTTCTATGTGAAACTGGAATAGGGCCGACCACTTCCCTAGATGAGTTCATAATTAATGGATACTCCAATTTAACAGCTAAATCTGACTCCCAAGATCGCCATGGGCATGGAATATGTGCCTACATTAAGGATGGCTTCCCATGTGGCAGGGATATCTCTAGAGAAGATCCTAATTTACCCTATATGTGCTTCAGGGTTGCACTTGCTAACACCACTGCATTTATATTTGCCCTCTATAGGCCCCACAACAGCGGAGTTACTATCTTTAAGAGCATATCTGAGAAAATAGACCACATACTGTCTTCACATCCCTCGGCTAACATCCACATCTGTGGTGACTTCAACGTCCATAACGTGGAATGGCTGACCCATTCAAATAAGACAGATGATGAGGGGAGGTTTTGTCATGATTTTGCCATTGCTTATGACCTCACCTAGATTGTTCGCGAGCCCACCCGTGTGCCCGATACACCCAATCAATATGCAAGCCTCTTAGACCTTTTTCTTTCAACTTCCCCTGAGCTATGTTCATGTACCGTTCATTCTCCTTTAGGGTCCTCCGACCACTCCGTCGTATCAGTTAAGATAAAGACAAAATGTAAGAAGCCATCAGACGTACCCCTCCACCGTACTGTATACCGATACTCTATGGCTGACTGGGATAGCTTCCGTACATTCATATCTGATTTACCTCTGCACTCCATGTTTAAAAAGGAAGTGTCCTCTATAGTATCAGATCTGACCGAATGGTTAATTGTAGGCATAGACCAATTCATACCATCTAAAAAATTCCAACAAAAACCTAACAGCCAGCCATGGTTCTCCCCAGAATGTGCTGCTGCTATCGCGCACAGAAATCACCTTTTCCATAACTACCAACGTAATAGATGCACTGAGACTAAAGCTGCTTTCAGGACTGCCAGCAACCACTGTAAAAGAGTAATAAAAAATGCAAGAGAGCTATATGCCCAGTCTGTTAAATCCAAGGTAGCTGATCAGCGGCTTGGTTCCCACCAGTTTTGGCAAATAACAAATAGGATCCTGAACAGAAGTGTGCGTTCTATCCCAACCATTATCAATGGGCCAGAGGTTATCTCGTCAGCGTCAGACAAGGTCAAACTATTTGCAAAGAACTTTGCAGCTAATTCTACCCTATGCGACGAAGGCCATCAACTCCCCATATTTCCTCCTATAACACAGAACAAGCTAGGTAACATACAAATATCCGTGCATGAGATCGCCAAGCTAATAAAAAACCTAGATTCCAGTAAAGCAACTGACCCTGATGGCATCCCAATTATAGTGTTAAAAAAGCTTCAACCAGAACTTGCTCCCATACTTACGAAACTATTTAAGCGCTGCCTTAAGGAGAAGTGCTTTCCGACCCCCTGGAAGACCTCATCAGTTTGCCCTGTATTTAAGAATTCAGATGATAAGTCATCTCCCTCTCAATACAGACCAATAAGTCTTCTCTGTGTTATGAGTAAGTTACTGGAATCAATATTAAATAGAGAAATAGTCAACCACCCCAGCAGGAATAACCTTCTTAGTGACACACAATATGGTTTCCACTCTGCAAGATCTACCGCAGATGTGCTGACGGTTATATCTCACAGGATTAGTAAATCTCTTGACAAAGGCTTCCTTTCTAGGGCAATTGCTCTTGACATATCAAAGGCCTTTGACAAAGTATGGCATAAGGGTCTACTTCACAAGATTTCCAGCTACGGTATAACTGGAAATGTTTTCTCAATCATTAAATCATTTCTCTCCGATAGGCTTATAAGAGTAGTGGTAGATGGACAAAAATCGGAGGCCTGCAATATAAATGCTGGGGTTCCTCAGGGGTCAATCCTGGGCCCAACTCTCTTCCTGATCTACATCAATGACCTCCCTAAACACATACTTAAATCATTCATTGACATCTATGCTGATGACACGACCATCTACGGCAACACATCAAAGGCTGTAAAGGACGAAGTTCTCTCGGATTCTCTTTCCTCTGATCTCGAGCGCGTGGTTCAGTGGGAGAAAATCTGGTCGGTTACCTTTAATGCATCCAAAACCAAACTCATATCCTTACATCATCAACGCTCTGATCCCCAGCTGGCATCAATTGTGATGGATGGCTCTCGTCTGGGTGAGGCCCCGTGTTTTGACAAGCTTCTGGGTTTGACCTTTACTCCTGATTTGAAATGGAACACGTACATCAAGTCTGTTGCCAAGGTCGCTGGAAAGATGGTGGGATCCTTCTACCGCTCCAGAAGATATCTCACTACTGATGCAATTCTCTATCTATATAAAAGCCAAGTACGTCCAAGGATGGAATACTGTTGCCATATCTGGGCAGGAGCTGCTAAAAACAGCCTATCCTGCCTTGACAGAGTACAAAATAGACTTCGTGGTTTAGTGGGGATGCCCTTTTCTCTACCCTGCAACCTCTCTCCCACAGAAGAGACGTTGCGAGCCTATCCTTGTTTTATCGTTATTTCCATGGCAGGTGCTCGTCTGAACTCCAATCTCTGGTCCCCCCTCGCCAATCTTTCACGAAAAACACCTGTCTAGCTGAATCCACTGTCAAAAGTTTCCCAACTCTTTATCTATGTCTAAATCAAAACGCGGATTCCATGAACAAAGCTTCTTTCTTAGAACTGCACGCCTGTGGAACTGTTCCGTCTGCCTGCTTCCCACCGGACTACTACTTGGATGTGTTCAAGTCCAACGTTAACAAATTCCTAATGAACCGCCCCCTTAAGTAAACACTTCATCAAATCTCCACACTAACGTAATGTACTTGCAATAACCCTTATCCCTGAGTGGCTTCCGGGCCTTGATAAGTGGTGATCACTGAAAAAAAAAACTGTACATTTTGCTAAAAGTACGATAATTTGTTACGTGATATGGTCTACCATGTATTTACAAACAGTTGTTATCGTTCACTTTTCCTTTTGCCGTGACTTGCGCTTGACTTCGTTTAAAGTGTGGGGGACTTGCATCTACCACACTCATCCAGAAACATTTGGTCCTGATGGTACTGGCCAGCCTCATCGTTGCTTAACTTCGGGTGTTATGAAGGCAATATATATATGATTAGTTTTTTTTGGAAAAAGAATTCCAGCAGAGTGCTCAATTAAAAGGAATATCCAAATTGTAAGAGCGTATTTATATTTTGTGTACAGAAAGTTGTTAGTTGAGACAGATCATTGGTACCGGCGGTTTCAAGCCCGATAAAAGGCCCGTTTAAGGTATCCTTATCAAGCTCTCTTCAGCCAATATTCGTCTATCTTATAACCGGAAAAAAAGGGAGGGGGATTTAATAAAACGAGATTTAAACGTGAATTCGCGAGGTATATATACTTCACACTTCCGGTTATAAGATAGACGAATATTGGCTGAAGAGAGCTTGATAAGGATACCTTAAACGGGCCTTATTATCGGGCTTGACACCGACGGTACCAATGATCTGTCTCATCTAACAACTTTCTGTACACAAAATACAAAATATAAATACGCTCTTAAAATTTGCATTTTCCTTTTAATTGAGCACTCTGCTGGATTTCTTTTTCCAAAAAGAAACTAATCATAATCGCCCCCACCAGGAATTTACGGTAAATACCAATAGCCTAGTGGTTGAGCACTATCGGGAAAGAACACCACAAAACAGGGAGCAAAGACCACCTTCTTTAAAACAAGATGGAACAATATACCTTAAATTACTCCACTAAAAATATACCAACATCAAGTAACCAGCTGTATACAAGAATCTGTACTGACCAAAGATTTAGGCCACAAAAGCAAAATTAATACTATCATTCCCTTTTGCATTATATTAAACCTTCCTTTCCCTACAATGAAAAAGAGACAATTCTGATTCTTTGGCCTTCCTCTCGCCGGGTGGTCCTGCTTGCTGACTCGTCCCCCACCGCCTGCTATCGTCCAGAGAGACGAGGGTAGGTGTGGGTGTCCTTTTTAACTACTACAGTCAGAGAGTTCATGCGACTAAGTCCAGTACGCACGCGTTTATAAAACTGCTACATAATGTATCTTACCAATGTTTCGCAGTGTTGACTTAAAAATAAAATAATCATTCAAGTTATATTTGTGTTGTGTCTTATTCATATGAGATAACAGCAACTATTTACAATGGTGACCCCGCCTAAAGAACACTGCACCTCATCAAAAGAACTTTACACTAAGAAATGAACAACGTAAACTGGACTCGTACCGAAAAGAAATGAAACACACTTTGGAATCTTCAGGAAAATACAAGTGATTACTCATTTTCGTCGCAAACGTTTCAAAGAAAACCGTCGACGTAAGTACAACAATACTATATTTCCCCCCTCCTTCCTAGTCAACACACGCCAAAAAAAAAAAAAAAGATACACACATATATATAAAAAAAAGGAAGAAAATGGAAGAATCCAGTGTGCAACAAATAAACATAAAAACTCCTGAATTTATGGAAACGGCAATTCCACCTACGCAACATAACAGCTTCAACAACCAAATTTTACGCTGTCATATCATCACTGCCTGCAGAAGTGGTAGCTAAAATACCGATAAATATTTTAGAAGGCAGGAAATATGAGGAACTAAAATGCTCCTTAATTGAGTCCCACGAAAGGACCAAGCCGGAATTGCTCGACAAACTAATGTCAACTAACACTATAACTGGTCGCCCTTCCGCTTATCTTCAAGAGATGCTGTCTATTGCAAAAAGAATAGGTATTGGCGAAAAGATTGTTCTTCATAAATTTTTACAAGCCTTACCCGCAACAATTTCCCCGGTCATTGCCTCACAGAAAGAATTAAACCCATCTCAACTAGGAAAACTAGCGGACGAACTAATGTAATAATATAAATGCAACAGCATTTACCGCTCAGCAATCTCAACATATTGACAAAAACAAGAGCAACGTTCGGATACCGATAGGTGTTAAACCATTTTTCCCCGAACAAAGGACAAGGATATGTAGAGCACATATTTACTTCGCGGAACAAGCCAGAACCTGCAAACCCTGGTGCAAATGGATAGGGAAGCGAAACATAAAAATGTTACCAAGCTCACGCCCACCCACACCAAGTGACTCGGAAAACTAGTTGCGCGAGCCATGTCCGTCCCCTTGAGTTCGCAACTACTACAAGTCAAAGCAAGACTAGAGACAAAAACATTGAAATTTATTGTAGATACAGGCGCAAGTATCTCGATAATACCAGCAGCCATGATAAACGGTGTCACATTACACCCAACACCAGTATCGCTAACCACTGCCAACGGTGAGAAAATAGAATGCCACGGCCAAGCTAACCTCGAAATTGGGATACCAAGTTTGAGAAGATCATTTTCCTGGACATTTGTTATCGCAAACATCACCAATCCCCTCCTCGGACTTGATTTTTTAAATAAATTTGGCCTTACAGTGGACTGCAAAAATAGAACAATTTACGACCCAGTTACTACCACCAAAAAAAAGTTACTGTTAAATTCTGCAGCACCAGTAAATGTGGTCATAAATGAAATAGAACTGCCGGTATTCATAAGAAAAAGCCTGGATAAACACCCAGAAATTATTTCTCCGCACACCAACAAAAACAGTGAGTACTGTGGTGTTTATCACAGAATCGACACAGGCAGCCACTCCCCAGTCTTCGCTAAATCCAGACAACTGTCCGCTGAAAAGCTGACGGCGACGAAAGAGGAATTCAAACGTTTGACAAACGAAGGTGTAATAACCCCTTCAGACAGCGAGTGGTCAAGCCCAGTACATCTGGTACCCAAACAAAGTGGAGGCTATCGTTGTTGTGGAGACTACCGCGCCTTAAACAGCATCACTAAAAGTGATAGATACCCCATCCCCAATATAAACTCCTTTACGGCTAAACTCGCTGATAAACAGCGATTTTCGAAAATTGATTTGATTTCGGCATATCATCAAATTAAGATGCACCCCGATGATATTCCAAAAACTGCCATAATCTCGCCGATGGGACTCTATCAATATGAATCCATGCCGTTTGGACTAAAAAACGCAGCGGCTACATTTCAAAGATTTATGGACAAAATTTTCCGAGATATCGACTGTTTTTTCATTTATATAGACGAAATATTGATCTTCAGTGAAAACGAACAATCCCACAAACAAGATATCGACACAGTTTTTCAAATCTTAGAAAACAACATCCTAAAAATATCTCTTTCCAAATCCATCTTCAATGTGACATCTCTTGACTTCCTAGGATTTAGAATCAATTCAAAAGGAATTACACCAACTGCAAATAAAATGCAAAGATGCAAAAAGCCTACGCAGATTTCTGGGTATGGTAGGATTTTATAGGAAATTAATACCAGGATTTGCGAAATTAGTCTTACCCCTATCTGAGAGAATGGGACTAACACCGAAAGGTTTAATCACCTTAAATACATCGGAAAAAGAAGTCTTCTCTACTATGACAAAAATACTTGGTAACCTAACAGAATTACCCCACCCTCAACCAACTTGTACCCAATATCAACTAGTAACGGACAGCAGCAAAGATGCAGTAGGTGCTGCCTTACATCAAGTCATCGATGGAACCCCAGTACCAATAGGGTTTTTCTCAAAAAAACTCACAGCAACACAGACGAGATATTCCACTTTCGACCGTGAACTTTTAGCAGCATATTTGGCCGTATTACACTTTCGCCACATAATAGAAAGTCGCGAAGTATTGCTTCTGACAGACCATAAACCAATATGCGGTGCATTTCACAGTCTAAAACCTGCAAAATCAGATAGACAACAAAGACAACTAGCCATCATCACATAATTAATTTCAGATATTGCCCATGTGAAGGGTGACCAAAATATAGTTGCAGATTGTTTATCTCGCCCAACATTTGCTGTACAAATAGATATGTACGACCTCCCTGCACTCGCAGATGCACAGAAAACAGACACCGAAATACAGTCCTATCCAGACTTAAAGAAATTCACATTGTATGGAAAAGATCAATTTGTGTTATGTGATACATCAACGTTATACCCTAGACCTTTTGTACCATATACACTACGGAAATCTATCTTCGACAGCTTATATTCAGTATCACATCCTGGAATAAAATCATCTATCAAAATGATTAAGGCTAGATTTTACTGGCCACATATGGATAAAACAATTAAAGAATTATGTGCATCATGCACATCTTGTCAACAAGCAAAAATATACAGACATACTAAATCACCAATTCAAACGTTGGAAATACCATCATCAAGATTCCAGACCGTACACATTGATATAGTTGGACCATTACCCCCAGCAAAACGTGCCAACAATCCTTATACAAGCCCATGTCGGTATGTTTTAACATGTATAGATCGAACCAGTCGATGGATAGAAGCACAACCTATAGCAGATATTACAGCAAAAACTGTAGCAGAAGCTTCTGTTGACACATGGATTACTCGCTTTGGTGTTCCACTGCATGTCATAACTGACAGAGGCACACAATTTGAAAGCGAACTATTCCTTGAATTGTCAAAAATTATTGGATTCTATAGATTACGAACGACTTCTTATCATCCGCAATGCAACGGACTTATAGAAAGAGCACATAGAACTATTAAAGCAGCTATAATGGCCCGAAAAGAATCTTGGATTTCAGCTCTACCAATAGTCCTCTTAGGAATTCGAAGTATGCCCAACGACTCTAATTTTTCCCCATTTTATGCGGTCACAGGTACACAAATGTTATTACCACAACTAATGATTGGTACAGAAAATACAGAAATAATTACACAAAATTTTACAAGAGAACTACACAAAACTATGGAAAAATTTGATCTGACAGACTTTTCAAACAGAGATAAATCAACAAAGAAAACGTACGTACCAAATCAACTTCAAACCTGTGATAAAGTTTGGATTAGGATAGACCGCGTTCGAAAACCATTAGAAGCACCCTATTCAGGTCCTTACATTGTACTCGAACGAACACCGAAATATTTCCTAATAGAAACGAACCCAAACACGCATACACAAGTTTCAATAGACCGTTTGAAACCTTACATTGAAAACAAGCAAAAATGTACGCAAAATACAACTATCAACAAAAATAAAAACAACGACATTTTACTCCCCGAAAAAGTGCAGGAACATGAGATAAAAACAAGAACTTCAAGTAGGAGAGTTACATGGAAAAAAGATACTGAATACATTTATTATTAAAAATTTCTTTTTAAAATAAATAAAAAAAATAAAAATATACATATACATATATATATATATGCATATATATATATATGAGCACTCCGTCTACTGGCAGGGTACCTCTCTGTACTGACCAAAGATTTAGGCCACAAAAGCAAAATTAATACTACCATTCCCTTTTGCATTATATTAAACCTTCCTTTCCCTACAATGAAAAAGAGACAATTCTGATTCTTTGGCCTTCCTCTCGCCGGGTGGTCCTGCTTGCTGACTCGTCCCCCACCGCCTGCTATCGTCCAGAGAGACGAGGGTAGGTGTGGGTGTCCTTTTTAACTACTACAGTCAGAGAGTTCATGCGACTAAGTCCAGTACGCACGCGTTTATAAAAACTGCTACATAATGTATCTTACCAATGTTTCGCAGTGTTAACTTAAAAATAAAATAATCATTCAAGTTAGTATTTGTGTTGTGTCTTATTCATATAACAGCAACTACTTACAAATCCTACTAGCGAAAATTGAAGATGTAATTCAGAGGATGAGATGGAAGGTTATAAACGAAACAAACGTCCAAGAGAATGTGAAAAACAATTTTGGATTAAAATCGATAAAATACCCGAGTAAAGTGGAAGAATTAGAAAATTTTGAAACAGATTTACTAGACATTATCGCTAAGCTTGAATTTAAACATAGATCAAATCAATTTCAAAAAACAATAGCAGTTGATATAAAAAAAATAAAAGGAGAAAATGAGACGATTGTTTTCTCAGATAAAACGAAAAATTTATATAAAATGGAAAAGGAAAAGAAAAACAACTTGTACTAAACTCAATTACATAAAAATACCAAGTAGCAGGAAAAGATACTTATAAATCTATTAACCAAGAGGCTACAGAAGTAGCCACAAAATTAGGTACATAATACAGAGTAAGTAGATTAGCAAAGAAAAATGTGTTTATAACTTTAAAAGACCACAAAGAAAATTTTAATAAGCCAACCTGCAGGTTAATAAACCCGGCTAAAAGCGAAATCGGTCTAGCTAGCAAGTCTATAATTAGAGAAATAGTAAAAGAGATGAGAGGAAATCCTAGAAAAATCGTTGATATTCGCATCAAAATATAGAAAGATAAGTGAGCTCGATAAGGAAACAATCATGCAAGCAAAACAGACCTTTTTAGTTTTTGACGATAAAACATGGGTCAAAAAATCAAACCCCGAAGACCCCTTTGACGTCGCGATGGGGGCGTATCACAGTGCGGATATCTGCGATCTGGTTGGACTTTTTCTACTGGAGACCATGAAATATAAATTCCCAGATCATTTTTTTGGGATTATATAGAGATGATGGACTTTGCCTATCGCGTGACTACAATGGATGTGCACTAGACAGGCTTAGAAAAGACCTAACTGAATTTTTTAAGGAACTAGGCTTTAAAATAATAATACAGACAAATTTAGATAGAGTAGATTTTTTAGATGCCACTCTAGATATCGAGAAGAAAATACGCAAACCCTTCCACAAACTAAATGAAAAACTTATGTACATAAATAAGGGTTCATGCCACCCACCCACAGTGTTTAAAAATATGGTAGCGAACATTAGCCAAAGGATTTCACGGCTTTCTTCGAACGCTGAAGTGTTCGAGAAAGCAGCACCATATTATAATGAAGCACTGCATCAAAGTGGGTTCAAAGAAAACATAAAATTTCAACAAACCCAGGATAATAGAGAAAATAAAAAACGAAAGAGGAAACGGAAGATAATCTGGTTCTTACCTCCGTTTACATTGAACACTAAAACTAGAGTAGGGCATTTTTTCTTAGCCTTCTAGACAAGCATTTTCCAAAAACACAGACTACATAAACTTTTTAATAGAAACACTGTAAAAGTTAGTTACTCGACAGCTCCATCAATAAAGTCGATAATATCCAAAGAACCAAAAAAGATAGATAACGCAGGCTGCTCTTGCAGGACCAAAAATAGCTGTCCATTAGAGGGTAATTGTAAAGCTGAATCCCTTGTTTATGAGGCCACAATAACGGAACAATCCACAAATATACCGGAAATATATATAGGTATGACAAAAGGCCAATTTAAACAGATATTACGCGCATATGAGCTCCTTTAGAGCTAAAACAAGGATGAATACAGCATTAGCTGCCCGCGTGTGGGAGTTTAAAGAAAAAATATACCCTTTTCCATAAAATGGAGAAAAATAGAGCATAAACCAGCATACGTCCCGGAATTAAGTCAATGCTCATTCTGTAACGCAGAGAAATACTACATCCTCCGGGCCATTCATGACCCAAAAATAAAATGAGAAGCGTCAGTGGTGAATAATCACTTTCGAGGGAGACCTATTGACGAATATTTCTTTTCAGAAAGCAAACATTTTTCATGCGAAAATCAAATAACCGCTTTGTTACTGATCTGTTCGAAAAGTTTTGCCTATTGGATCTGCCTTTAAGCTCCTATTCTCAAAATGTTGAAGATTCGAATGTGAAGGCAAAAAAAAAACTTAAAAGGGATTTAAAAGATACTTTTCCAGACGCATTTTAGGCGGTCTTGGAAGGTGTACAAAAGCGGTAGTAAAATTTGGAGTCCAAGTAAATGAACAACCAGTGTTCAGAAAGAAACCCTTATCAAAAAGAAAAACGTTCCATACACCTCTATAGAACAAATAGATGGTGAATTAGAAAGACTCGAAAACATGACAAAATTGACCACAGTGAGTGGGCTATACCAAGAGTTTACATCAAAAAGTGTAAGGAGATTTGGGTTTGTGCCTACTTCTCCACAGGCTTAAACAATGCATTAAAAGATTATTATCCTCTTCCGAACCCTGAATAAATATTTGCAAAACTGAGTGGAGGGGAATATTTTTCTAAAATCGATCTAAGTGACGCGTATTTACAAGTTCCAGTCTTTGAGGGGTGTTCAAAGCTGCTATGTATCAATACCCACAAGGGATTGTACAAGTTTAACAGACTTCCTGTTGAGGTTAAAGTCGCCCCTGCTATTTTTCAAATTATGAACATTGAGTTAAATGGGTTGGATTGCGCAATAGGGTACTTGGACGATGTGTTAACTAAGTATTCAAAAGGATCTAGGAGTATGAATTTAAACTAAAATAGGAAAATGTACTTTTTTCGTAGAAGAAATAAAATACTTGGGGCAAATCATCGATGAGCATGGAAGGCCGGATCCAGATAGATCGAGTGCAATAAGAGACATGCCTGCTCCAGAAAATATTGCATCTCTACAAAGTTTCGTGCCAAATATGCATAAACTAAGTTCACCCTTAAATGAACTGCTAAGGAAGGACAAAAATGGGGCTGGACGCAAGAGTGCAAAGAAGCATTTCAGAAAATTTTGCAAGTTTACAGGGTCACTGCGAATGCAAACATCGAAGACACCTACGGATGAAATGTCCAGGCACAAGGTTAGATCGATTTTCCACGAGTTGTTACCAAACCAGGATAGGCCAAACCTCAAAAAATGGTATAAAGTTGGCGAAAGAGTCTTCTACAAGATTCACAGAAATAATTGTCGAAATTAGTAACATATCCAAGAATTACGAAAAATAATGAAATGTGAGTTGGTTGATGTGTGTTCGTAATGAAATAATCAGCCTAGACAATATATCAAAGTTATTATTTTAGTAAGGTGTGCGATATGGTGAGTTTAAATGAAAAATTGTCAAAATTAGTACCATATCCAAGAATTATTAAAACTGATTAAATATGAGTTAATTGATAGTTGTGTTTTTTTATATAAAATAATCAGCCGGTACAATATATCAAATTTAATATTTTAGTAAAGGGAGGGGCGATAATGTGGGTTGAAATTATGAAAAACTATTGTCGAACATAGTAACATTCAATAATTATGAAAAATGATAAAATGGGTCTTAATTGACCGGTGTGTTTGTAATGAAATAATCAGCCCAGGAAATATATCAAAGTTATTATTTTAATAAGGGGGCAGTACAGTTTTAATAAAAAAGTAGAATAACATTGTGCCTTCATTCATGCTGAACAGAACGCTCACAGCATGCCCAGCAACAATATATTATATATATAAAAAATGCTGCTGTGGAATTTCTACAGGTCCCGCTAGTAAATAATTAAGCCAAAAATATGTCAAACAAATTCTAGTCTTATTTCAAAACATTCTTTCGTTATGAAAACACAATCTTATGGAAATAACAGTCATCAGTTTAAATGTCGGTCACACACCTCTCTGCCCTGGATATCCGATGTTGTCCGGCCATAATATTCAGAATAGGGAAATGCAACGAAAATGGTCAAAGATTTCATGAACTTTGTGTCACCAGAATATTTTCCACCACGAAAAACCATCACCTGTTATGCAGAAACAAGAGGTTAAAGCATTGGCACCAGATACACTTTTTACTTACCAGACTCAAGTTCTTCCTAAACTTAAAAATTACCAGCACTTACCACAGCGTTGATTGTAAAACCGACCATTCCCTCGTGTGCTGCAAAAATCAAATTTCAACCGAAAAAATATTACCACTCTAAACCAAAGATTCATGTCACCAAGACAAATCACCAAAACTGAATTTGCATCCCTTTCACAATACCTACATTCAACAGAAATCCATAATACAAAAGCGAAAATGTGTGTTAGTGTATGCACATTTTTTGTATGTCCGGCAAAGGCTTTTGGAGGTGGGGTGCTCACTCATTTCAGAACTTTATATACTCAGATTATAAAATCTTATTTACGAAAGGAGGTCGCGTCTATCTTATTTGAGCGACTTTTACATGTTATTTTCGCGTTTTTTTTTTTTGTTTTGTTTTTTTACTCTCCTGGTGTTTGTTTGGCTTTTCCGTATGTAATTGAAATGGAATCCGTACTAAAACGCCCTTTGTTATTTCTTGGTCGGTTCGTCAGGGTTGTCCGCTGTCGCTCCTGCTCTGCTGAGATGTAGGGAGGCAAATTCGGCCCTGCACGAAGGTCCCCTTGGTTTCCGAATCGGCGGGTGCCTAGCCGGGCCTTGGGCCACCAAAGTAGATGGACGCCCCAGGTGTAGAGATCGTGAAGGGTCCGGGGGGTGCCGTCCCGCAAGGCACCCCAGTTCGAGAAGGGTTCCTGGGGTCGCCACGCCGGTGTCCGGATCGAGAGCGAGGGTCGCTACCCCCAGTAGGGTCGAGTCGGTTCTGCCACACCGAAAGGCAGCACCAGTGGTGTCGTTTACGCGTCGGTCGGTGCCCCAGCGGTCGGTGAGCGGATGGGTAAGAAGAAAAGGCCGGTGAAGAAGTGGTGGGTCCTGGAAGAGGAGCCCAGAGCCCCTCTGACAAGGTCACAGTCGGCGAGGGACAGTCCAAATAAGGAAGTAGAGAAGGGTTTACGCAGAAGTAGATCGGAAGAGGTGATAGTGGTGGATGGGTGCTCCCCAGGGGTGGGGGTTTCCGGAAGTGACGCCAGTTAGTCTATTCGAGTGGCCAGTCCTCACACAGAATGGTTGCTCCCCAATACCACCTGGGCAGGAAAAGCAAGTAGTAGCAGCAGCAGCAGAGACCAGCTTACCAACAGCAGCTGTGAAGGAAAATAATGCGTGGGGTCAGAAAAAGGAGAACAAAAAGACCCCAGAATACTACCGGGAGCTGCTGAATGGTCGATTTAAGGATTACGTCAGTGGCAATCAGCTAGTGATGATTCCAGTTGCGTTGGAAGACAAAGCTGAGGACGGTCTCCCTCGTAACCCTGGACGCGAATGGGAAAGGGCTCACCGGAGGGCCCCTAGAGAAAATGTGCGACGCGCTGAGAGACTTGAAGATTCTTGCCCAGTACTTGGTGAGAAAGTACCACGCCACGTGGGATCTCCTCCTGCCATCAAAGGAGGAATCAGAAAAGCTAGTGGGAGGGGACCTCACATGGAAGAATTTGAGGCTCCGCCCCGAGTACTTGTCAAAAAGGAGAGCTGGTGTAACATTGCTCGGGGTACAAAGTTTCATCACTGGAGACCAGCTAGGTGCCACCTTGGCCCAGTTTGGAGAGGTCGAAGAAGTCAACCCAACGAAGGGACCTCGAAACATCCAAACTGGGTCATATAAGATCTATATGAAGATGGACCGGGAAAACTTTCATCAAATCCCGGCTAAGCTAACTTGTGAGGGCTGGCAGATGGCGGTGAGTTGAGGGAGGAGGCCATACTGCTGGCAATGCGCGAAACCCGGCCACGTGGCCCGATTCTGCCCTCAAAGAAAAGGACCGGACCAACAAAAGAGAGGAGAGAATACGGGTGTGAAGGCGGTTCCAGCGGTGGAGAGCAGAAAGCAGGAGAACGAGGAAGGAGGAGCATGGAGCAAGGTCGTCGCCAAGAGGGGCAAGAAGAAGGAAGGAGATGCCCCTCCAGCACCAACAAGAACATCAGCGGCGACCGTAAAAAAGGAAACTGAAGGTGAGCTACTCAGAGTCGGAGGGGGAGGAAGGAGAGTCCACAGGCAAACATGTGGAAAAGAAAGAGAGGAAGGAGACACCTAAAGAATCTCCGAAGAAGTCTCCCCCCTCGAAAATCCCTGGAAGAAGAGAAAATGGAAGATACGAATGCTGAGCCTCCAAAAACCAGTTTTCCCAGAGGACGCTCAGCCCACCCCTCCCCTGTTCAACACCCCGGAGCGGGGGTCCGTCTGTGTTAAGTGGACGAAGCGGTCGGGGACTTAAGCGGGACGCAGAAGAAGTACCTGCGCGTCCTAGAGAGCCTCAAAACGATAGAGGGGAAGGACGTCACCGACCCCAAGAACTTTGCGGACACTCCACAGGTGATCACGTTCGTAAGACCAAACAGGGGTGGGCGAGCAAAGGCCCTTTGGAGATGTTGGAGGAGGGGAAGGCCGCGTTCCCGGGCTTCAGATTAATAGACGAGGAGCACCCATCACTGTCGCAGATCGCCCAACGTTGTGAGGGAAGGGTCCCGATTTACGTTCACCCCTCCTTCTATAGGGCGCTAAAGTTGACGTTCCCTCTGGACGTGGGGGGGGTCTGGCCAAAGACGGGCGGCTTACGCCTGTCCTGCTCACGGGCAGTCTTGGGCAGACCTTCGATACCTTTTCCCCCGAGGATTTCAGACCCTTGATAGACGAATATTACTAGTTAGGGGAACATGGCAACAAGCTTAAACCTAGCTAGTTTAAATGCGAGGGGCATGAGGTCTCGAAGTAAGGCTTCTCGCGTGCTGAGGGACCTCGTGGCCCTTGAGGTAGACATAGCTGCAATACAGGAGACCCACTTTGTTGATGACGTTACCGTGTTCGTTGCGCAGAGTAACGATATTAAAGCGGTGATGAAGGCGATCGCTGAGTACAAAGTTTTCACAGGGGCCGTGATCAATCGCAGCAAGTCCGTCGGCCTGCGGTTGAGCGCCTGGACCGGGGTAAACTCGCTTCCAGGTGCGTTCGGCTGGACTGATGGCCCGGTAAAAATCCTCGGTGAGTGGTTTGGGCCGGATCTCCAGCTGGACAAGAATTGGTTTGAGGTACAGACTAAGGTCGAATCGTCTGTCGTGACTTGGATTCGGAGGAGATTGTCCTTGAAGGGTCGCGAAGAGGCATGTGCTACGTACGTGTTTCCTTTGATCCTTTACCATCTATCTGTTCTTCCCCTGCCTGCGGACCGCTGTAAGGCTTTAGAGCGTCTCCTTTTCAAACTTCTTTGGAAGGGAGGAAAACCGTATGTCCGTAGACAGGTCTGTACGCAGAAGCTTAGCGAGGGAGGCTTGGGGATGCCTAATCTGCGCAGCCAAAAACGCGCAGAAAGATTGGCGTTCCTGAGTAAGACACTGATAAGGAAGCGCCCTGGGTACCAGTTGTGGAGCAAGCTTTCCCACAGCTCTTATCTGGCCCCGCCGCTGAAGGTCGCAAAAGACCAGCGGGTGAAAGGTGCTTCCTGACCGAATGCCGAGCTGCCCTTAGGGCATTGCTGGGGTCCAGTGACCTTGCACGGCCTAGGTGGAGGCTATATGAGGAATTAGTGGTGGGTACTGCGAACGACCCGCTGGTGGAGCGGCTACATGTGTCGAGGGGGGGTTCTCTCGCTGTGGAGTTGGGCGCCTGCCAGTAGCTATTTAAATAATTCAGAGTTTTCAGTAACGTGGAGGCTAGTCCGGTATGTGTTGCCACTCTTCGACCGACTTGCCAGGGATTCTTTGGATAGGGATTATTACTTTCCCCCGTGCCCACGCTGCAACGATGAAGATGAAACGAGAGAACACGCGTTCTTTCTTTGCAGCGGGGTGCGGAGTCTCTGGATGTATGTCGAAGGGGTAACAGCTCGCATCGACCCCGAGCGGTTGGTGCCACTTTATTTGGTGTATGTGGTTGACAATGTGGACCCGCCGTTTATCAGGGAGAAACGGGCGGTGTTTCTGGCGATCATGGCTGTAGCTAGGCTAGTGACGCGGGTTTCACGTCTGGGCATTGTCTATGAGGGGCGATCTGTTTCCGATCAGGATCTGGTTGTTTATTTTAAGCATCAACTTAAAATAAAAATCAGATGTGATTGGGAAAGATTGCACCGCATAGACTTTGATAGGAGATAGGTGCACAACACTTGCTTGTGCATCCGACGAGGAGCTAGGTATGAGCTCGTGTTCCAACCCTAGTGGTATTCGTCTTGAGGTGCTGAAGTTTCGATTGTCGTACACTCGGAACCCAGCCCCTTTAAATTTTTATACGGGGTTTACTTCGTAACATGGGTAGGTGTAGGTTTGCTAGTTAGGCAGAGTAACCACCTAGAGTGGAAAGCATGTTCTTTATTTAGGGCCTAGACTAGGGTGTATGTGAGTTTGATCATGTCCCCTTTAGCTCTTTATTTTTCGATAAGATTGGGCATCTTTGGAAGCTCTCCTAGTGCCAAAGTCCACCTGTTTTATTTTGACCTAGGCCTGTTTTCACCTTTACGTATTTGATCTTGGAAGACGCCATCCATCCCTGTTATCCCCGACCCTAATTTATTTTTTCTTACAAATCCCTATTTCCTCCACTCCCCTCTATGGAACGACCTGCTTGCTTTCACCCTTTACCCCTAGGGGGAAGAGGACCGGAAGACAGTGGGCGTTTACTACGACCGACCAGCCGTCAGGTAGGGAGGGTCCCCTTACTAACCCGCCCCCATAGGCATTTTAAGTTGTTTTCTTTTTCTTTCTTTTTAGGTGTATTTCAGTTTGCCCCCCTCCCCATCATCTCACCCACATTTATAAAAAAAAAAGAAAAATACTTTTAAGTTTGTACATAATATTTTGTTTTGTTTTCTTTGTATATAAATTTCTTTTGCTTTACAGAATGAATGTCGCCCGCCATCCCGTTAAGCTTGGGAGCTGTCATTTTAAATAGGTCCTGGTAAACATGTAGGCGGATGTGAAATGATAGAAACTAGTGTAGGTTTTCTCTAAATAAAATACTTGCTTTCCAATGCAAGTCTAGCTAGGAAATTTAGCAAAGTCCCGTTTTCTTCCCCATTTCCCCTTACTGGCCTTGGTGCCTAAGTTGTATCGGACCCCAAATGAGGTCCTGGCAGTAGATAATGCCAGGGCCGGGGCCGATACGACTAAATATCGATCGCTTCTCGGCCTCTTCTGGCTAAGATCAAAGTGTAGTATCTGTTCTTCAGTGCTTGCTCTGGTCTGCTATTAGTTGTCGAGTTGGGAGCTTTTAGCCTTTGGTCAAAAGTCTTTTTTCTTTTTGGCCTCTTTTGGCGTCTTGCTCTTGCGAGGACCAGCCCCTTCTTTGGGGATTGGACCTCCTTGAGAACTTGTTGAATTTTTGTTTTGTTTTTTGTTAACTGTTGTTTTCTATTTTTTACAGATAGTCCGGGGTCTAGCTAGAGCTTAAGCAGCCGGCAGGGCCAAGGGATACCGACGTGCCTTTTTAGGCGAAGGTCCCTTGGTTTCCGAATCGGCGGGCACTAGTTG
The DNA here is from genome assembly GCF_053919585.1 of Euprymna scolopes. Taxonomy (NCBI): domain Eukaryota; kingdom Metazoa; phylum Mollusca; class Cephalopoda; order Sepiida; family Sepiolidae; genus Euprymna; species Euprymna scolopes. The sequence continues at coordinate 149,446,820 of NC_136490.1, forward strand.
GGCTCCGGGCCTTCACTTAGATGGAGCAGGCCTCTGCTCCTGCCACCTTGGGGGACGCCCCAGGTGTAGTGTCCGAGACGGGTCGGGGGGGTGCCATCCCGCAAGGCACCCCCAGTTCGAGAAGGGTTCCCGGGGTCGCCACCCCAGAGGTCGGATCGAGAGCGGGGGTCGCTGCCCCCAGTCCAGTGGTCGAGACTACTGGCATGAGTTCGGAAGGGTCGAGTTCGGCCGCGGGGGTCGCCGCCCCCAGTTCGAGACGCGTGTCGGGGGTTGCTGCCCGTAAAGGCAACCCCAGTTCGAGTGCAGCGGTCGCTAAGGCAGGCAGAATGATGGTCGCGGGGGGGGATGCCCCGTGGGGTACCCCCAATGAGGTGGGTCCTAGCGTTGCCATCATAGAAGTCCCCCCAACTGTAGCTATAGGCAGAGCAGGGGCTATGACAAGGGAGAAAGTGGCGGAGGCTTGGAGGAACTCCATGAGGGAGTCGAAAGGAGACGAGGAGGCTGCGACCTGGGAGGAGGCGCGGAAAAACCGTAGACGGCCGGTTAAGCGTTGGTGGGTCCCGGACGAGGGTCCCCCAACTGGAACGCAATCTGAGAGGAACAGCCCACAAAAGCCGTCGATGGAGGGCCTCAGAAAGGCAAAATCGGAGGAGGTAATCGTGGTGGATGGGTGCTCCCCGGGGTCAGGGAGGGCGTCAGCGACGGAAGCAGTACCAGCCAGTGCGGAGGATTGGCCAGCCCTCACCAAGGACGATTCCCCAATTCCGGCTGCACAAAGAGAGGTGACAACTGCATGGTCGGGCGCAAAGACAAGTACGGCGGTTCCAGGAGGCAAGAAGAAGACCCCCCAGTACTACAAAGACCTCCTGGAAAATAATTTTAAGGAATATGCGTCCGGCAGCGTGATGAAGATTGTTCCAGGGGTACAAGAGGCCATACAGGAGCGGTCGATCGCCTTCCTCACCTTCGACGAGAAGGGGAAGGGACTCACCAGGATCCCGCAGGAGAAGATGGCGGAAATATTGGGAGAGCTGCGGATTCCGGCCCAGTATATGGTTCGGCGTTTTTTTTGCCATGTGGGATATCCTTTTGCCATCAAGGGAGGTTGCAGAGAGACTGTCAAAAGGGGATCTCACATGGAAAGGATTTCGACTGAGGCCGGAATACAAGTCTAAGAGAAGGGCAGCTGTTACGATAAAAGGGGTGCCCAGCTTCATCTCGGAGGACCAGCTGGGTGCCACGATGTCCCAATATGGAGAGGTTGAAAGTGTGCAGCCGGTGATTGGGCCCCGTGGAATAAGGATGGGGGAGATTAAGCTCGAGATGAGGGTCGATAGGAAGGAGGTAGAAAAGATCCCCTCCCAACTATCTTGCGAGGGTTGGACCATGCTAGTTCTGGTAGAAGGGAGGAGACCGCACTGCTGGTCCTGCCAAAAACCTGGCCATGTGTCCCGCTTCTGTCCCAAAAGGATAGAGGAAGAGAAGAAGAACAAGGGGCAGAAGCCGGCCGAAGAAAAGGCAGTAAAAAGGAACGAGGCCGACACCTGGAGCAAGGTGGTGTCCAGGAGGACCAAGAAAATAGCTGAGGTGTCCGCTCCCACAACAACACCCAGAGGAGCGGCGGTGTCGGCCAAACGGAAGCTCAGGGTCAGCTCCTCCGAATCAGAAGGAGAAGAGGGAGGAGAATCCAAGAAGGATGCAAAAAGAGAAAAGACGGCAGAAGAAGACCCTGAGCATCCGCCAACAGCCCCCGATGAGGATGTCCAGGCCACCCCTCCCCTATTCAACACGCCTCCAGAGGAAAAGGAGCCGGGCGAAGCCCCTGAAACACCGATGGAGGCTGAGGAGCCAGTAAGAAAACAAACAGAGAAGCCGGCAGCCCCCAGAGAGGAGAAGACAAGGAAGTTTCCTTTCTGGCCGGGGGAAAGGATATGTGAAGTAAGGATGAGTGAGACGGTCAGCGACCTCAACGGGAGACAAAAAAAACATCTCAAGTCCCTCGAAAGCCTCTCAAAGGTGGACGAGAAGGAGGTCGCTGATCCCAGAAACTTCCCGGATGCTCCTCAGCTCATCACGTTCGTCCGGCCAAATAGGGGAGGGCGAGCGAAAGCCCTATGGAGGATGCTGGAGGCCAGCAAAACAGCGTTCAAGGGGCTAAAGATATTCGACGGGGAGCACCCATCACTAGGGCAAATAGCCAAGAAAAGTGAGGGGCGGGTCCCTATTTATGTTCACCCCTCCCTGTATAGGGCTCTAAAAATTACGTTTCCTCTGGACGTTGGGGGCCTGGCTAGAGACGGACGGCTTACGTCCGACCTGCTCTCGGGCAGTCTTGGTCAAGCCTTTGACGTCCTGTCCCCCGAGGACTTCAGACCCCTAGTTGACGAATTTTACTAGGTAGGGAAGCATGGCCACGGGCTTGAACCTGGCTAGTTTGAATGCGAGGGGCATGAGATCTCGAAGCAAAGCTGCTCGCGTGCTGAGGGATCTCGTGGCCCTTGAGGTAGATATAGCTGCGTTGCAGGAGACCCACTTTGTTGGGCCCGGGGATTGCAGTGTGCTGGTCAACGACTTTGACGTTTACTCAGCATACGGCAATCTCCGTAGCAGTGGGGTTTCTGTTCTAGTAAGTCGCACCCTGTCTGCGACGGTTACCGTTATCCACGCCGACGCTCATGGGAGGCTGGTCGTGGTCGATGTTGCCGTTAAAAGCGGCGTGTTCCGGATAGTGGCAGTTTATGCACCTAACATCCCCAGCGAGAGGGTTTCCTTTTTTCGGCGGGTGGAGGTGTTTCTCTCTTCGGGTCCGGAGCGGGTAGTGTTAATGGGGGACTGGAATGCCGTCCTGGACCCCAGCATAGATAAGGTCGGGGGGGTTAGAGGGTCGGGTTGGTGTGAAAGCAGCCTGTCTGACCTGATGGCCTCGTGCGATCTGGTCGATAGGTTCCGTCTGGATCACCCCGGGAGGGAGATGTGGACGTGGCATACTAGTGCGGCCTCCAGTCCAAGTACATACTTGGACAGGATGTTAATTAGAAGGGGCGACGTAGATTTTCTATCTTGTCCCACGTTCCACTGGCTAGGTCATTCGGACCACAAACTCGTGTTGGCCCGTTTGAAGTTAGGTAATAGGCCTAGGTTGGCTGGCTACTGGAAGTTGAACGCCTCCTTGTTGGAGTCGGAAGACTTCCGGGAGCGGCTGACAACACTAATCCAGAGGGAGTTAGTGGGGGCGGTTACCGGGAGTAGCTGGTGGGTTAAGCTTAAGGTCACCATTAGGCGCTTTTGTGTCCACTATAGCCAAAGCCTCGCGTTAGTTAGGGCTCGGACCAAAAGGCACTTAGACGATAGACTGACCCGGGCGGTGGCAGGGGGGGATTCCCTAGAACTAGCTCTAGTAAAGGAGGACCTGAATCGCTTGGCTAGCGAGCGATACACAGGTCAGGTAGTTAGAGCTAGGTTAAAAAGAGTCTCCAACGAAGCCGCGAACGTTGACGCTGTTGAGCGTGGGGCTGCTTTAAGACGTGGCTCGGATGGGTACATTCGGGAGGTGAAAGACCTGGAAGGGCGCTCTCTCGTGTCGGCGCGGGAGATCTGCAACGGGTTTCGACAACATCTGGAGGAGCGATTCACCCAACTACCCAGACTCCGCGGCCAGGAGTTTGGCGGCTATTTGGCTGGCTCGCCCCGCCTTACTGCGGACCGAGCGGCTAGCTGCGAGGGGATGGTTACGGAGCGTGAGGTCATTACTGCGTTGAAGCAGGTAGGCCTCAACAAATCTCCGGGACTTGATGGTTTGCCCTATGAATTGTTCTTGAGGCTGTCGCCCATGTTTGTGCCCCTTCTGACGGGCGTGTTTAACCACTGGTTTGTCACGGGCTCGATCCCGAGACAGGTAACCAAAGGAGTGGTCACGCTTCTGAAGAAGGGGAACCAACCTGGAGGGGGGAATCTAGACGATTACAGGCCGATCACTCTGCTTAACGCAGACGTGAAGATTTTGGCTCGCGTTCTCGCAAACCGGATGCAGGTTGTTATCGGTGACTTGATCGAACCGGATCAGAATTACGCTGTGAAGGGTCGATCAATTCAGAACAACTTGCACCTGGTGCGCTTGATCTTAGAGGGTTTAGAAGACGACACGGAAGCCGCGCTGATCAATTTGGATCAGTCCAAGGCGTTCGATAGGGTGGACCATGGGTTCCTGAGGTCTGTTGTGGAAACCGCCGGCTTTGGTCCGGACTTCCGCAAGTGGGTCTCTGCTCTGTATCGTGATCCCGCGGTAGTGGTGCAAGTCAACGGTAGGTTGTCGGAGTCCTTTGGGGTCTCTCGGTCGGTGCGGCAGGGCTGTCCGCTGTCGCCTCTGCTCTATGTCCTGGCGTTGGAGCCCTTCCTTCGCAAATTAAGGGACGAGGCGGCGAGACCAGTCCTACGCGGCATTGCTCTACCTGGCGGCCGATTTGCCAGGGTGTCCGCGTACGCTGATGACGTCACCGTTTTCGCAGCTTGTCGTAACGACATCGAAGCGGTGATAGAGGCGATCGCTGAGTACGAAGTTGTTACAGGGGCCGTGATCAATCGCAGCAAGTCCGTCGGCCTGCGGTTGAGCGCCTGGACCGGGGTAAACTCGCTTCCAGGTGCGTTCGGCTGGACTGATGGCCCGGTTAAGATCCTCGGCGTGTGGTTCGGGCCGGATCTCCAGTTGGACAAGAATTGGTCGGAGGTACAGACGAAGGTCGAATCGTCGGTCGTGTCTTGGATTCGAAGGAGGTTGTCCTTGAAGGGTCGTGCGGAGGCATGCGCCACTTACGTGTTTCCGCTGATCCTTTACCGTTTATCTGTTCTTCCCCTGCCTGCGGACCGCTGTAAGGCTTTAGAGCGCCTCCTTTTTAAACTGCTGTGGAAAGGAGGAAAGCCGTATGTCCGTAGACAGGTCTGTACGCAGAAACTTGGCGAGGGAGGCTTGGGAATGCCGGACTTGAAAAGTCACAAGCATGCTGAAAGACTGGCGTTCCTGAGTCGTACACTGTTAGAGGAGACGCACTGGGTACCAGCGGTGGAACAGGCTTTTCCGCAGCTCGTATCCGCCCCTGCCGCTGAAGGTCGCAGAAGACCAGCAGGGGATTCGCGTTTCTTCACCGAGTGCCGGGCTGCCCTTAGGGCGTTGCCGGGGTCCAGTGACCTTGCGCGGTCTAGGAGGAGGCTGTATCGGGATCTAGTGGTGGGGACCGCTAACGATCCGCTGGTGGAGCGGCTACATCTGTCGGGGGAGGAGGTTCTCTCGCTGTGGAGTTGGGCGCCTGCCAGCAGTCATTTAAATAATTCAGAATTTTCAGTAACGTGGAGACTGGTCCGGGACGCGTTGCCACTTTTCGACCGACTTGCCAGAGATTGCCGGGATAGAGAATTTTATTATCCCCCGTGCCCCCGCTGCAATGACGAGGAGGAGGACGAGACGAGGGAACACGCGTTCTTTCTTTGCAGCGGGGTGCGGAGTCTCTGGAGGTATGTCGAAGAGGTAACGGCTCGCATCGACCCCGAGCGGTCGGTGCCACTTGATTTAGCGTATGTGGTCGATAATGTGGACCCGCCGTTTTCTAGGGAGAAACGGTTGGTGTTTCTAGCGATACTAGCCGTAGCTAGGTTAGTGACGTGGGTTTCACGTCTAGACATCGTCTATGAGGGGCAGTCTGTTTCCGATCGGGATCTGGTCGTTCGTTTTAAGCACCAACTTAAAACGAAAATCAGATGCGATTGGGAAAGGTTGCCCCGCATCGACTTTGATAGAAGATGGGTGCACAACACTAGTTTGTGCATCCGACGAGGAGCCAGGTTCGAGTTCGTGCTTCCCCCTGGTTAGAATTGGTCCTAGGGTGCTGGGGTTGGTGTTTTCTATACTCGGAACCCACCCCAATGTATTTGTTAAACAAGAGTTTACTCTTGTCCATGGGTAGAAGCTAGGGTTAGTTAGGAGATGGTAACCACTTCGAGTGGAAGATGAGTATCTTTATTAGGGCCTAGACTAGGGATGTATGTGTGTCGATCCGGTCCCTGATTTATTTTTATTCGGCACTAGGAGAGCTTCCAAAGATGCCCACTCCCACTTGTTTGTTTTGTCCCCGGCCTTTGTTGCCCCTTATGCATTTTTATCTTGGAAGACGCCGTCCATTCCCGACGAACCCCCTCCACAAGTTATTTTTTCACCAGCAGTTTTTGCTGTCCCGTAGATCCTCCATTCCCCACTAGGGAGCGACCTGCTTGCTTTCACCTTTCCCTTCGGGGAGGGGACCGGAAGACAGTGGGCGTTCCACTAACGAGTAGAGAGTAGGATGGGAGGGTCCCTTACTAATCCGCCCCCATAGGCATTTTGTTAAGTTGTTTTCTTTTTCTTTCTTTTTGGGTGTATTTTAGCTTGCCCCCCTCCCCTTCATCTCACCCCCATTTATTTAAAAAAAAAAAAAAAAAAAAAAAAAAATACTTTTGTTTGTACATATATAATTTTTGTTTTGTTTGATGTAAATACACTTTTTTATTATTACAGAATGCATGAAGGTCGCCTGCCATCCCGTTAAGCTGGGGAGAATTAGTTTTATTTTAAATAGGTCCTGGTAAGAATGTAAGGCGAATTGTAGAATGATAGTTCTCTAGTGTAGTCTTTTAATAAAGAACTTGTCTTTCAGTACAAGTCTAGCGTTAGCTCTAGTAAAGACCCGATTTCTTTTTTCCCCCACACCCCCCTACTTGGCCCTGGTGCCTAAGTTGTTACGGACCCCAAATAAGGCCTTGGCAGTAGATAATGCCAAGGTCGGGGCCGTAACGACTAAATAAATTCTCGGCCTCTTCTGGCCAAGATCAAAGTGTAGTATCTGTTCCGGCAGATGCTGCACTTAAGATAATTTGTACCAGTCAATGGAGGGGAAACCCTCTATACTGGGACAATTATTATTTTTGGTAACCAGAGTGACCCCTTTTAGGGGAGCTGGTTTTTACCTCACATTAAAAACGGCCTTGTGCCTAATTTGCTCAGTGGGGGAGCAAATAAATACCATCTGTTCTTCAGTGCTTGCTCTGGTCTGCTTTTAGTGTGTCGAGTTGGGAGCTTTTGGCCTTTGGTCAAAAGTCTTTTTTCTTTGGCCTCTTTTGGCGTCTTGCTCTTGCGAGGACCAGCCCCTTCTTTGGGGATTGGCCCTCTTTGAGAACTTGTTGAATTTTTGTTTTGTTTTTTATTAACTGTTGTTTTCCATTTTCTTGCAGATAGTCCGGGGTCTAGCTAGAGCTTAAGCAGCCGGCAGGGCCAAGGGATACCGACGTGCCTTTTTAGGCGAAGGTCCCTTGGTTTCCGAATCGGCGGGCACTAGTTGGGCTCCGGGCCTTCACTTAGATGGAGCAGGCCTCTGCTCCTGCCACCTTGGGGGACGCCCCAGGTGTAGTGTCCGAGACGGGTCGGGGGGGTGCCATCCCGCAAGGCACCCCCAGTTCGAGAAGGGTTCCCGGGGTCGCCACCCCAAGTTCGGTGTCCGGATCGCGAGCGGGGGTCGCTGCCCCCAGTACAGTGGTCAAGGCCACTGGAGGTAGAAGGGAAGGGGTCGAATCCCCTTGGTCGAGATCGGTCGCGGGGCTCGCCGCCCCAAGTTCGAGACGCGTGTCGGGGGTTGCTGCCCGTAAAGGCAACCCCAGTTCGAGTGCCGTTGTCGCTGCCGCGGGTTGTCAAATGGTCGCGGGGGGGATCGCCCGATGGGGTACCCCTAATATGGTAGAGGAAGAACAGGGGGTCGCTAGTCCCAATGTTACCGTGGTAGAGGTCGCCCCAACAGCAGCTACTGATAATGTAGGGGCCATGACGCGGGAGCAAGTGGCGGAGGCATGGAGGAAATCCATGAGGGAGACACAGGGAGACGAGGAGGCAGCCACTTGGAAGGACGCTCGAAAGAACCGAAGACGGCCGGTGAAGCGTTGGTGGGTCCCGGACGAGGGTCCCCCAACAGAGACAAAATCAGAACGAAGCAGCCCCCAAAAGCCGTCAATGGAGGGGCTCCGAAGGTCCAAGTCGGAGGAAGTGGTTGTGGTAGATGGGTGCTCCCCGGGGTCAGGGAGGGCGACGGGAGAGAGTGCGGTTCCCACCAGTGCGGAGGATTGGCCATCATTGACCAAGGATGATTCCCCCATTCCGGCTGCACAAAAGGAAGTAGCAACTGCCTGGACCGGCGCAAGGAGTCAGTCAGCTGTTCCAGGAGGCAAAAAGAAGACCCCCCAATACTATAAAGACCTCCTGGAAAACAACTTCAGAGAATATGCAGCTGGCAGCGTCATGAAGGTGGTTCCGGGCGTTCAAGAGGCCATCCAGGAGCGGTCGATTGCCTTCCTCACCTTCGACGAGAAGGGGAAGGGACTCACAAGGATCCCGCAGGAAAAAATGGCCGAGATTTTAGGAGAGCTGCGAATTCCGGCCCAGTATATGGTGCGGCGTTTTTTTGCCATGTGGGATGTCCTTTTGCCAACGAGGGAAGATGCGGAAAGGTTGTCAAAAGGAGATCTCACCTGGAAAGGGTTTCGACTGCGGCCGGAATACAAGTCGAAAAGAAGAGTAGCAGTTACCATCAAGGGGGTGCCCAGCTTCATCTCGGAGGACCAGCTGGGCGCCACGATGTCTCAATTTGGCGAAGTAGAATGCGTGCAGCCGGTGATTGGCCCCCGAGGAATAAGGATGGGGGAAATCAAGATGGAGATGAGGGTCAGCAGAAAGGAAGTGGAGAAGATCCCCTCCCAACTATCGTGTGAAGGATGGACCATGTTGGTGCTGGTAGAAGGGAGGAGACCGCACTGCTGGTCCTGCCAGAAACCGGGCCATGTGTCCCGCTTCTGTCCCAAAAGGATGGAAGAGGAAAAGAAAAAGGACGGACAGGAGCCGGTCAGGGAAAAGGCGGTGGACAAGGATCGGGCCGACACCTGGAGCAAGGTTGTGTCCAGGAGGACCAAAAAAACAGCAGAGGTGTCCGCTCCCACAACAACACCCAGAGGAGCGGCGGTGTCGGCCAAGCGTAAGCTCAGGGTCAGCTCCTCCGAATCAGAAGGAGAGGAAGGAGGAGACACGAAGAAAGACGCTAAAAGAGAAAAAACAGCAGAAGAAGACCCTGAGCATCCGCCAACAGTCCCCGAAGAGGATGTCCAGGCCACCCCTCCCCTATTCAATACGCCTCCAGAAGAAAAGGAGCCGGGCGAAGCTCCGGAAACACCCATGGAGGCTGAGGAGCCAACAGTAAAGCAAGTAAAAGAGAAGCCAGTAGCCCCCAGAGAAGTGAAGACCAGAAAACTTCCTTTCAGGCCGGGGGAGAAGATTTGCGTAGTAGGAACCGAGGAAACGGTCAGCGACCTCAATGGGAGGCAAAAAAAACATCTGAAGTCCCTCGAAAACCTCTCAAAGGTGGACGAGAAGGAGGTCGCTGATCCCAGGAACTTTGCAGATGCTCCTCAGCTGATTACGTTCGTCCGGCCAAATAGGGGAGGGCGAGCGAAGGCCCTATGGAGGATGCTGGAAGAGAGCAAAACAGCCTTCAAGGGATTAAAAATTTTTGACGGGGAGCACCCATCACTAGGGCAGATAGCCAAAAAGTGCGAAGGGCGGGTCCCCATTTATGTTCACCCCTCCCTGTATAGGGCTTTAAAGATTACGTTTCCTCTGGACGTTGGGGGCCTGGCCAGAAACGGACGGCTTACGTCCGACCTGCTCTCGGGCAGTCTTGGCCAGGCTTTTGACGTCCTATCCCCCGAGGACTTCAGACCCCTAGTCGACGAATTCTACTAGGTAAGGAAGCATGGCCACGGGCTTGAACCTGGCTAGTTTAAATGCGAGGGGCATGAGATCTCGAAGCAAGGCTGCTCGCGTGCTGAGGGATCTCGTGGCCCTTGAGGTAGATATAGCTGCGTTGCAGGAGACCCACTTTGTTGGGCCCGGGGATTGCAGTGTGCTGGTCAACGACTTTGACGTTTACTCAGCATACGGCAATCTCCGTAGCAGTGGGGTTTCTGTTCTAGTAAGTCGCACCCTGTCTGCGACGGTTACCGTTATCCACGCCGACGCTCATGGAAGGCTGGTCGTGGTCGATGTTGCCGTTAAAAGCGGCGTGTTCCGGATAGTGGCAGTTTATGCGCCTAACATCCCCAGCGAGAGGGTTTCCTTTTTTCGGCGGGTGGAGGTGTTTCTCTCTTCGGGTCCGGAGCGGGTAGTTTTAATGGGGGACTGGAATGCCGTCCTGGACCCCAGCATAGATAAGGTCGGGGGGGTTAGAGGGTCGGTGCGGTGCGAAAGCAGCCTGTCTGACCTGATGGCCTCGTGCGATCTGGTCGACAGGTTCCGTCTGGATCACCCCGGGAGGGAGATGTGGACGTGGCATACTAGTGCGGCCTCCAGTCCAAGTACATACTTGGACAGGATGTTAATTAGAAGGGGCGACGTAGATTTTCTATCTTGTCCCACGTTCCACTGGCTAGGTCATTCGGACCACAAACTCGTGTTGGCCCGTTTTAAGTTAGGTAATAGGCCTAGGTTGGCTGGCTACTGGAAGTTGAACGCCTCCTTGTTGGAGTCGGAAGACTTCCGGGAGCGGCTAACGACACTAATCCAGAGGGAGTTAGTGGGGGCGGTTACCGGGAGTAGCTGGTGGGTTAAGCTTAAGGTGACCATTAGGCGCTTTTGTGTCCAATATAGCCAACGCCTCGCGTTAGTTAGGGCTCGGACCAAAAGGCACTTAGACGATAGACTGACCCGGGCGGTGGCGGGGGGGGACTCCCTAGAACTAGCTCTAGTTAAGGAGGACCTGAATCGCTTGGCTAGCGAGCGATACACAGGGCAGGTAGTTAGAGCTAGGTTAAAAAGAGTTTCCAACGAAGCCGCGAACGTTGACGCTGTTGAGCGTGGGGCTGCTTTAAGACGTGGCTCGGATGGGTACATTCGGAAAGTGAAAGACCTGGAAGGGCGCTCTCTCGTGTCGGCGCGGGAGATCTGCAACGGGTTTCGACAACATCTGGAGGAGCGATTCACCCAACTACCCAGACTCCGCGGCCAGGAGTTTGGCGGCTATTTGGCTGGCTCGCCCCGCCTTACTGCGGACCGAGCGGCTAGCTGCGAGGGGATGGTTACGGAGCGTGAGGTCATTACTGCGTTGAAGCAGGTAGGCCTCAACAAATCTCCGGGACTTGATGGTTTGCCCTATGAATTGTTCTTGAGGCTGTCGCCCATGTTTGTGCCCCTTCTGACAGGCGTGTTTAACCACTGGTTTGTCACGGGCTCGATCCCGAGACAGGTAACCAAAGGAGTGGTCACGCTTCTGAAGAAGGGGAACCAACCTGGAGGGGGGAATCTAGACGATTACAGGCCGATCACTCTGCTTAACGCAGACGTGAAGATTTTGGCTCGCGTTCTTGCAAACCGGATGCAGGTTGTTATCGGTGACTTGATCGAACCGGATCAGAATTACGCTGTGAAGGGTCGATCAATTCAGAACAACTTGCACCTGGTGCGCTTGATCTTAGAGGGTTTAGAAGACGACACGGAAGCCGCGCTGATCAATTTGGATCAGTCCAAGGCGTCTGATAGGGTGGACCATGGGTTCCTGAGGTCTGTTGTGGAAACCGCCGGCTTTGGTCCGGACTTCCGCAAGTGGGTCTCTGCTCTGTATCGTGATCCCGCGGTAGTGGTGCAAGTTAACGGTAGGTTGTCGGAGTCCTTTGGGGTCTCTCGGTCGGTGCGGCAGGGCTGTCCGCTGTCGCCTCTGCTCTATGTCCTGGCGTTGGAGCCCTTCCTTCGCAAATTAAGGGACGAGGCGGCGAGACCAGTCCTACGCGGCATTGCTCTACCTGGCAGCCGATTTGCCAGGGTGTCCGCGTACGCTGATGACGTCACCGTTTTCGCAGCTAGTCGTAACGACATCGAAGCGGTGATAGAGGCGATCGCTGAGTACGAAGTTGTTACAGGGGCCGTGATCAATCGCAGCAAGTCCGTCGGCCTGCGGTTGAGCGCCTGGACCGGGGTAAACTCGCTTCCAGGTGCGTTCGGCTGGACTGATGGCCCGGTTAAGATCCTCGGCGTGTGGTTCGGGCCGGATCTCCAGTTGGACAAGAATTGGTCGGAGGTACAGACGAAGGTCGAATCGTCGGTCGTGTCTTGGATTCGAAGGAAATTGTCCTTGAAGGGTCGTGCGGAGGCATGCGCCACTTACGTGTTTCCGCTGATCCTTTACCGTTTATCTGTTCTTCCCCTGCCTGCGGACCGCTGTAAGGCTTTAGAGCGCCTCCTTTTTAAACTGCTGTGGAAAGGAGGAAAGCCGTATGTCCGTAGACAGGTCTGTACGCAGAAACTTGGCGAGGGAGGCTTGGGAATGCCGGACTTGATAAGTCACAAGCATGCTGAAAGACTGGCGTTCCTGAGTCGTACACTGTTAGAGGAGACGCACTGGGTACCAGCGGTGGAACAGGCTTTTCCGCAGCTCGTATCCGCCCCTGCCGCTGAAGGTCGCAGAAGACCAGCAGGGGATTCGCGTTTCTTCACCGAGTGCCGGGCTGCCCTTAGGGCGTTGCCGGGGTCCAGTGACCTTGCGCGGTCTAGGAGGAGGCTGTATTGGGATCTAGTGGTGGGGACCGCTAACGATCCGCTGGTGGAGCGGCTACATCTGTCGGGGGAGGAGGTTCTCTCGCTGTGGAGTTGGGCGCCTGCCAGCAGTCATTTAAATAATTCAGAATTTTCAGTAACGTGGAGACTGGTCCGGGACGCGTTGCCACTTTTCGACCGACTTGCTAGAGATTGCCGGGATAGAGAATTTTATTATCCCCCGTGCCCCAGCTGCAATGACGAGGAGGAGGACGAGACGAGGGAACACGCGTTCTTTCTTTGCAGCGGGGTGCGGAGTCTCTGGAGGTATGTCGAAGAGGTAACGGCTCGCATCGACCCCGAGCGGTCGGTGCCACTTGATTTAGCGTATGTGGTCGATAATGTGGACCCGCCGTTTTCTAGGGAGAAACGGTTGGTGTTTCTGGCGATACTAGCCGTAGCTAGGTTAGTGACGTGGGTTTCACGTTTAGACATCGTCTATGAGGGGCAGTCCGTTTCCGATCGGGATCTGATAGTTCGTTTTAAGCACCAACTTAAAACGAAAATCAGATGCGATTGGGAAAGGTTGCCCCGCATCGACTTTGATAGAAGATGGGTGCACAACACTAGTTTGTGCATCCGACGAGGAGCCAGTTTCGAGTTCGTGCTTCCCTCTGGTTAGAATTGGTCCTAGGGTGCTGGGGTTGGTGTTTTCTTTACTCGGAACCCACCCCAATGTATTTTTTAAACAAGAGTTTACTCTTGTCCATGGGTAGAAGCTAGGGTTAGTTAGGAGATGGTAACCACTTCGAGTGGAAGATTAGTATCTTTATTAGGGCCTAGACTAGGGATGTATGTGTGTCGATCCGGTCCCTGATTTATTTTTATTCGGCACTAGGAGAGCTTCCAAAGATGCCCACTCCCACTTGTTTGTTTTGTCCCTGGCCTTTGTTGCCCCTTATGAATTTTATCTTGGAAGACGCCATCCATTCCCGACGAACCCCCTCCACAAGTTATTTTTTCACCAGCAGTTTTTGCTGTCCCGTAGATCCTCCATTCCCCACTAGGGAGCGACCTGCTTGCTTTCACCCTTCCCTTCGGGGAGGGGACCGGAAGACAGTGGGCGTTCCACTAACGAGTAGAGAGTAGGACGGGAGGGTCCCTTACTAATCCGCCCCCATAGGCATTTTGTTTAGTTGTTTTCTTTTTCTTTCTTTTTGGGTGTATTTTAGCTTGCCCCCCTCCCCTTCATCTCATCCCCATTTATTTTATTAAAAAAAAAAAAAAAAAAAAAAAAAAATACTTTTGTTTGTATATATACTTTTTGTTTTGTTTGTGTAAATACTCTTTTTATTATTACAGAATGCATGAAGGTCGCCCGCCATCCCGTTAAGCTGGGGAGAATTAGTTTTGTTTTAAATAGGTCCTGGTAAGAATGTAAGGCGAATTGTAGAATGATAGTTCTCTAGTGTAGTCTTTTAATAAAGAACTTGTCTTTCAGTACAAGTCTAGCGTTAGCTCTAGTCAAGACCCGATTTCTTTTTTCCCCCACACCCCCCTACTTGGCCCTGGTGCCTAAGTTGTTACGGACCCCAAATAAGGCCTTGGCAGTAGATAATGCCAAGGTCGGGGCCGTAACGACTAAATAAATTCTCGGCCTCTTCTGGCTAAGATCAAAGTGTAGTATCTGTTCTTCAGTGCTTGCTCTGGTCTGCTTTTAGTGTGTCGAGTTGGGAGCTTTTGGCCTTTGGTCAAAAGTCTTTTTTCTTTGGCCTCTTTTGGCGTCTTGCTCTTGCGAGGACCAGCCCCTTCTTTTGGGATTGGACCTCCTTGAGAACTTGTTGAATTTTTGTTTTGTTTTTTATTAACTGTTGTTTTCCATTTTCTTTCAGATAGTCCGGGGTCTAGCTAGAGCTTAAGCAGCCGGCAGGGCCAAGGGATACCGACGTGCCTTTTTAGGCGAAGGTCCCTTGGTTTCCGAATCGGCGGGCACTAGTTGGGCTCCGGGCCCTCAGTTAGATGGAGCAGGCCTCTGCTCCTGCCACCTTGGGGGACGCCCCAGGTGTAGTGTCCGAGACGGGTCAGGGGGGTTCCATCCCGCAAGGCACCCCCAGTTCGAGAAGGGTTCCCGGGGTCGCCACCCCAAGTTCGGTGTCCGGATCGAGAGCGGGGGTCGCTGCCCCCAGTCCAGTGGCTGAGGCCGCTGGACAATGTTCGGAAGGGTCGAGATCGGTCGCGGGGGTCGCCGCCCCCAGTTCGAGACGCGTGTCGGGGGTTGCCACCCGTAAAGGTAACCCCAGTTCGAGTGCTGCAGTAGCTGCCGCTGGTAGCATGATGGTCGCCGGAGGAATCGCCCCGCGGGGCTCCCCCAATGAGGTAGTAGGTCCGGGTGTGGATAGCCCTAACGTCGCAATTGTAGAGGTTTCCCCAACCGTAGCGGTAGCAGGGGCCATAACGAGGGAACAGGTGGCCGAGGTATGGAGAAACTCCATGAAGGAATCTCAAGGGGACGAGGAGCCAGCGACGTGGGAGGCGGCCCGGAAGAGCAGAAGACGGCCGGTGAAACGTTGGTGGATCCCGGACGAGGGAGCCCAAAAAGGAACCCAGTCGGAAAAGAGTAGCCCCCAAAAGCTGTCGATGGAGGGTTTTAGGAGAACAAGGTCGGAGGAAGTAATAGTGGTTGATGGGTGCTCCCCGGGGTCAGGGAGGGCGTCAGCGACGGCAGCAGTTCTAGCCAGTGCAGAGGAGTGGCCAGCCCTCACGAAGGACGATTCCCCAATTCCGGCTGCACAAAAGGAAGTGACAACGGCCTGGTCTGGCGAAAAGCCGAAAACAGCAACTCCAGGAGGCAAGAAGAAGACCCCACAATACTACAAAGACCTCCTGGAAAACAATTTCAAGGACTACACGGCAGGCAGTACGATGAAGGTGGTACCAGGAATCCAGGAGGCCATCCAAGAGCGGTCAATTGCCTTCCTCACCTTCGACGAGAAGGGGAAGGGCCTCACCAGGATCCCCCAGGAGAAGATGGTGGAGATATTGGGAGAGCTGCGGATTCCGGCCCAGTACATGGTTCGAAGATTTTTTGCCATGTGGGATATCCTTTTGCCGACGAGGGAGGATGCAGAGAGGTTGTCAAAAGGAGATCTCACCTGGAAGGGTTATCGACTGCGGCCGGAATACAAGTCAAAGAGGAGAGCAGCGGTGACGGTCAAGGGAGTGCCCAGCTTCATCTCGGAGGACCAGATGGGCGCCACGATGTCCCAATATGGGGAAGTGGAGAACGTGAAGCCGGTGATTGATTTCCCCCATCCGGATTCCTCGGGGGCCAAAGTGGAAATGAGGGTAGACAGGAAGGAGATAGAAAAAATTCCCTCCCAGCTGACATGTGAAGGATGGACCATGCTTGTCCTGGTGGAAGGTAGAAGACCGCACTGCTGGTTCTGCCAAAAACCTGGCCACGTGTCCCGCTTCTGTCCCAGAAGGATAGAAGCAGAAAAAGAGAAACTTGGACAGAAGCCGGACGAGGAAAAGACGGCGGAAGTGAATGAGGCCGACACCTGGAGCAAGGTAGTGTCCAGGAAAACCAAGAAATCAGCAGTGGTGGCCGCTCCCACAACAACACCCAGAGGAGCGGCGGTGTCGGCCAAGCGCAAACTTAGGGTCAGCTCCTCCGACTCAGAAAGTGAAGAAGGAGGAGAAACTACCAAAAAGGGCACAAAAAGGGAGAAGAAAGCAGAAGAAGACCCTGAGCATCCGCCAACAGCCCCCGAAGAGGATGTCCAGGCCACCCCTCCCCTATTCAATACACCTCCAGAGGAAAAAGAGCCGGGCGAAGTTCCTGAGACACCCATGGAGGCTGAGGAGCCAACTGTGAAGCAGACGAAGGAAAAGTCAGCAGCCCCCAGAGAAGTAAAGACCAGAAAACTTCCTTTCTGGCCGGGGGAGAAGATGTGTGAAGTCCGGATAGAGGAAACGGTCAGCGACCTCAATGGGAGGCAAAGAAAACACCTAAAGGCCCTCGAAAACCTCTCAAAGGTGGACGAGAAGGAGGTCGCTGATCCCAGAAATTTCCCGGATGCTCCTCAGCTCATCACGTTCGTCCGGCCAAATAGGGGAGGGCGAGCGAAGGCTTTGTGGAGAATGCTGGAAGAGAGCAAGACAGCCTTCGGGGGGAAAAAAATCTTTGACGGGGAGCACCCATCACTAGGGCAAATAGCCAAGAAATGTGAGGGGCGGGTCCCTCTTTATGTTCACCCCTCCCTGTATAGGGCTCTAAAAATTACGTTTCCTCTGGACGTTGGGGGCCTGGCCAGAGACAGACGGCTTACGTCCGACCTGCTCTCGGGCAGTCTTGGCCAAGCCTTTGACGTCCTGTCCCCCGAGGACTTCAGACCCCTAGTTGACGAATTTTACTAGGTAGGGAAGCATGGCCACGGGCTTGAACCTGGCGAGTTTGAATGCGAGGGGCATGAGATCTCGAAGCAAAGCTGCTCGCGTGCTGAGGGATCTCGTGGCCCTTGATGTAGATATAGCTGCGTTGCAGGAGACCCACTTTGTTGGGCCCGGAGATTGCAGTGTGCTGGTCAACGACTTTGACGTTTACTCAGCATACGGCAATCTCCGTAGCAGTGGGGTTTCTGTTCTAGTAAGTCGCACCCTGTCTGCGACGGTTACCGTTATCCACGCCGACGCTCATGGGAGGCTGGTCGTGGTCGATGTTGCCGTTAAAAGCGGCGTGTTCCGGATAGTGGCAGTTTATGCGCCTAACATCCCCAGCGAGAGGGTTTCCTTTTTTCGGCGGGTGGAGGTGTTTCTCTCTTCGGGTCCGGAGCGGGTAGTGTTAATGGGGGACTGGAATGCCGTCCTGGACCCCAGCATAGATAAGGTCGGGGGGTTAGAGGGTCGGGGCGGTGTGAAAGCAGCCTGTCTGACCTGATGACCTCGTGCGATCTGGTCGACAGGTTCCGCCTGGATCACCCCGGGAGGGAGATGTGGACGTGGCATGGTACTTCGGCCGTCTGTCCGAGCACATACTTGGACAGAATGTTAATTAGAAGGGGCGACGTAGATTTTCTATCTTGTCCCACGTTCCACTGGCTAGGTCATTCGGACCACAAACTCGTGTTGGCCCGTTTTAAGTTAGGTAATAGGCCTAGGTTGGCTGGATACTGGAAGTTGAACGCCTCCTTGTTGGAGTCGGAAGACTTCCGGGAGCAGCTGACAACACTCATCCAGAGGGAGTTAGTGGGGGCGGTTACCGGGAGTAGCTGGTGGGTTAAGCTTAAGGTCACCATTAGGCGCTTTTGTGTCCAATATAGCCAACGCCTCGCGTTAGTTAGGGCTCGGACCAAAAGGCAACTAGATGATAGACTGACCCGGGCGGTGGCAGGGGGGGACTCCCTAGAACAAGCGCTAGTTAAGGAGGACCTGAATCGCTTGGCTAGCGAGCGATACACAGGCCAGGTAGTTAGAGCTAGGTTAAAAAGAGTCTCCAACGAAGCCGTGAACGTTGACGCTGTTGAGCATAAGGCTGTCCTAAGACGTGGCTCGGATGGGTACATTCGGGAAGTGAAAGACCTGGAAGGGCGCTCTCTCGTGTCGGCGCGGGAGATCTGCAACGGGTTTCGACAACATCTTGAGGAGCGGTTCACCCAACTACCCAGACTCCGCGGCCAGGAGTTTGGCGGCTATTTGGCTGGCTCGCCCCGCCTTACTGCGGACCGAGCGGCTAGCTGCGAGGGGATGGTTACGGAGCGTGAGGTCATTACTGCGTTGAAGCAGGTAGGCCTCAACAAATCTCCGGGACTTGATGGTTTGCCCTATGAATTGTTCTTGAGGCTGTCGCCCATGTTTGTGCCCCTTCTGACGGGCGTGTTTAACCACTGGTTTGTCACGGGCTCGATCCCGAGACAGGTTACCAAAGGAGTGGTCACGCTTTTGAAGAAGGGGAACCAACCTGGAGGGGGGAATCTAGACGATTACAGGCCGATCACTCTGCTTAACGCAGACGTGAAGATTTTGGCTCGCGTTCTTGCAAACCGGATGCAGGTTGTTATCGGTGACTTGATCGAACCGGATCAGAATTACGCTGTGAAGGGTCGATCAATTCAGAACAACTTGCACCTGGTGCGCTTGATCTTAGAGGGTTTAGAAGACGACACTGAAGCCGCGCTGATCAATTTAGATCAGTCCAAGGCGTTCGATAGGGTGGACCATGGGTTCCTGAGGTCTGTTGTGGAAACCGCCGGCTTTGGTCCGGACTTCCGCAAGTGGGTCTCTGCTCTGTATCGTGATCCCGCGGTAGTGGTGCAAGTTAATGGTAGGTTGTCGGAGTCCTTTGGGGTCTCTCGGTCGGTGCGGCAGGGCTGTCCGCTGTCGCCTCTGCTCTATGTCCTGGCGTTGGAGCCCTTCCTTCGCAAATTAAGGGACGAGGCGGCGAGACCAGTCCTACGCGGCATTGCTCTACCTGGCGGCCGATTTGCCAGGGTGTCCGCGTACGCTGATGACGTCACCGTTTTCGCAGCCAGTCGTAACGACATCGAAGCGGTGATAGAGGCGATCGCTGAGTACGAAGTTGTTACAGGGGCCGTGATCAATCGCAGCAAGTCCGTCGGCCTGCGGTTAAGCGCCTGGACCGGGGTAAACTCGCTTCCAGGTGCGTTCGGCTGGACTGATGGCCCGGTTAAGATCCTCGGCGTGTGGTTCGGGCCGGATCTCCAGTTGGACAAGAATTGGTCGGAGGTACAGACGAAGGTCGAATCGTCGGTCGTGTCTTGGATTCGGAGGAGATTGTCCTTGAAGGGTCGTGCGGAGGCATGCGCCACTTACGTGTTTCCGCTGATCCTTTACCGTTTATCTGTTCTTCCCCTGCCTGCGGACCGCTGTAAGGCTTTAGAGCGCCTCCTTTTTAAACTGCTGTGGAAAGGAGGAAAGCCGTATGTCCGTAGACAGGTCTGTACGCAGAAACTTGGCGAGGGAGGCTTGGGAATGCCGGACTTGATAAGTCACAAGCATGCTGAAAGACTGGCGTTCCTGAGTCGTACACTGTTAGAGGAGACGCACTGGGTACCAGCGGTGGAACAGGCTTTTCCGCAGCTCGTATCCGCCCCTGCCGCTGAAGGTCGCAGAAGACCAGCAGGGGATTCGCGTTTCTTCACCGAGTGCCGGGCTGCCCTTAGGGCGTTGCCGGGGTCCAGTGACCTTGCGCGGTCTAGGAGGAGGCTGTATCGGGATTTAGTGGTGGGGACCGCTAACGATCCGCTGGTGGAGCGGCTGCATCTGTCGGGGGAGGAGGTTCTCTCGCTGTGGAGTTGGGCGCCTGCCAGCAGTCATTTGAATAATTCCGAATTTTCCGTAACGTGGAGACTGGTCCGGGACGCGTTGCCACTTTTCGACCGACTTGCCAGGGATTGCCGGGATAGAGAATTTTATTATCCCCCGTGCCCCCGCTGCAATGACGAGGAGGAGGACGAGACGAGGGAACACGCATTCTTTCTTTGCAGCTAGGTACGGAGTCTCTGGAGGTATGTCGAAGAGGTAACGGCTCGCATCGACCCCGAGCGGTCGGTGCCACTTCATTTAGCGTATGTGGTCGATAATGTGGACCCGCCGTTTTCTAGGGAGAAACGGTTGGTGTTTCTAGCGATACTAGCCGTAGCTAGGTTAGTGGCGTGGGTTTCACGTCTAGACATCGTCTATGAGGGGCAGTCTGTTTCCGATCGAGATCTGGTTGTTCGTTTTAAGCATCAACTTAAAACGAAAATCAGATGCGATTGGGAAGGGTTGCCCCGCATCGACTTTGATAGAAGATGGGTGCACAACACTAGTTTGTGCATCCGACGAGGAGCCAGTTTCGAGTTCGTGCTTCCCCCTGGTTAGAATTGGTCCTAGGGTGCTGGGGTTGGTGTTTTCTTTACTCGGAACCCACCCCGTTGTATTTGTTAAACAAGAGTTTACTCTTGTCTATGGGTAGAAGCTAGGGTTAGTTAGGAGATGGTAACCACTTCGAGTGGAAGATAAGTATCTTTATTAGGGCCTAGACTAGGGATGTATGTGTGTCGATCCGGTCCCTGATTTATTTTTATTCGGCACTAGGAGAGCTTCCAAAGATGCCCACTCCCACTTGTTTGTTTTGTCCCCGGCCTTTGTTGCCCCTTATGCATTTTTATCTTGGAAGACGCCGTCCATTCCCGACGAACCCCCTCCACAAGTTATTTTTTCACCAGCAGTTTTTGCTGTCCCGTAGATCCTCCATTCCCCACTAGGGAGCGACCTGCTTGCTTTCACCTTTCCCTTCGGGGAAGGGACCGGAAGACAGTGGGCGTTCCACTAACGAGTAGAGAGTAGGATGGGAGGGTCCCTTACTAATCCGCCCCCATAGGCATTTTGTTTAGTTGTTTTCTTTTTCGTTCTTTTTGGGTGTATTTTAGCTTGCCCCCCTCCCCTTCATCTCACCCCCATTTAATATAAAAAAAAAAAAAATCCTTTTGTTTGTACATATATTTTTGTTTTGTTTATGTAAATACACTTTTTTATTATTACAGAATGCATGAAGGTCGCCTGCCATCCCGTTAAGCTGGGGAGAATTAGTTTTGCTTTAAATAGGTCCTGGTAAGAATGTAAGGCGAATGGTAGAATGATAGTTCTCTAGTGTAGTCTTTTAATAAAGAACTTGTCTTTCAGTACAAGTCTAGCGTTAGCTTTAGTCAAGACCCGATTTCTTTTTTCCCCCACGCCCCCCTACTTGGCCCTGGTGCCTAAGTGGTTACGGACCCCAAATAAGGCCTTGGCAGTAGATAATGCCAAGGTCGGGGCCGTAATGACTAAATAAATTCTCGGCCATTTGGCTAAGATGAAAGTGTAGTATCTGTTCTCAGTGCTTACTGCGGTCTGCCTCAACGCCGAGTTGGGAGCTCTTAAGCTATTAGCTTAGAGTCTTTTTGCTTGTCTATTGCAAGGACCAGCCCCTTCTTGGGGATTTGGACCCGCAAAGACCTGTTTTTTGTTTTTATTGTTGTTTTTTGTTATTGCCCACCCTGGGCAACTACTAATTGTTACTGTTTTCCTTCTTTTTTGCAGATAGTCCGGGGTCCAGCTAGCACTTAAGCAGCCGGCAGGGCCAAGGGAAACCGACGTGCCTTTTTAGGCGAAGGTCCCCTTGGTTTCCGAATCGGCGGGTGTTTAGCCGGGCCTTGGGCCATCAAAGTAGATGGAGCAGGCCTCTGCTCCTGCCACCTTGAGGGACGCCCCAGGTGTAGTGTCCGCGAAGGGTCCGGGGGGTGCCGTCCCGCAAGGCACCCCCAGTTCGAGAAGGGTTCCAGGGGTCGCCACCCCTGAGTCGAGCGTAGCGTCGGTGTCCGGATCGAGAGCGGGGGTCGCCACCCTCAGTAGGGTCGAGTCAGAGCCGAATGCCGTGCAGGGGGTTGTCGCCGAGAAAGGCAACCTAGGCGGCATTATGTATGCGTCGGTAGGGGCCCCAGCGGTTGGGGATCGGAAGAGGCGGCCGGTGAAGAAGTGGTGGGTCCTTGAGGAGGAAAAGCCTAGAGTCCCTCTGACAAGGTCCCAGTCTGCCAGGGTTAGTCCCAGCAAAGTAGAGGAGGAAGGACTTAGGAGGAGTAAGTCGGAGGAGGTAATTGTGGTGGATGGGTGCTCCCCCGGGGGGAGGGTTTCCGGGAATGAGACGCCAGTTACTCATTGTGAGGGCTGGCCACTCCAAAAGACTGATTGCTCCCCAATCCCACCTGGACAGGAAAGGAAAACGGCAGCGACAATAGCAGCAGCAGCAGCAGTGGTAGAGGCCAGTATACCGGCAGCGACTGGAAATAATGCGTGGGGTCGGAAAAAGGAGACCCAAAGGAGCCCAGGCTACTACCAGGAACTACTGGAAGGAAAATTTAAGGAGTTTGTGAGCGGGAACAAAATTATGGTAGTTCCCGGGGCTCTAGAGGAGATAAAATTGAGAACCGTCTCCCTCGTCACTCTTGATGCCAACGGGAAGGGGCTCATTGGCGTGCCCCTGGAAAGGATGTGTGACGCAATTGGAGAACTGCGGATTCCTGCCCAGTACCTGGTAAGGAAATACCACGCCACGTGGGATCTCCTCCTACCATCGAAGGAGGAAGCGGAGAAGTTAGCAGGAGGGGACCTCACGTGGAAGAATTTGAGGCTCCTCCCCGAGTACTTGTCAAAGAGGAGAGCTGGCGTAACAGTGCTCGGGGTGCCCAGCTTTATCACTGCTGACCAGATAGGTGCCACCTTGGCCCAGTTTGGAGAGGTCGAAGAAGTCAGCCCAACAAAGGGACCTCGAAATATCCAAACTGGGTCATATAAGATCCATATGAAGGTGGACCGACAAAATTTCCACCTTCTCCCCTCTACGATGACGGCCATCTGCCAGCCCTCACAAGTCAATTGCGCCGGGATGAGGCCATACTGTTGGCAGTGTACTAAACCAGGTCACGTGGCCCGATTCTGCCCTCAACGGAAAGAACAGCAACCATCGGGCACGAAGGCGGTAACGCAGGAGGTTCCAGCAGCGGAGGGCAAACAGCAGGCAGATGAGGAAGGAGGAACTTGGAGCAAGGTCGTCGCCAAGAGGGGCAAGAAGAAGGAAGGAGGAGCCCCTGCAGAAACAACAAGAACACCGGCGGCGACCACGAAAAGAAAGCTAAGGGTGAGCTCCTCAGAATCGGAAGGGGAGGAAGGAGAGGCTGCTGGAAAACATACTGAGAAGAGGGAGAGGAAAGAGACTCCAAAAGGATCTCCCAAGAAGTCTCCCCCGAGAAAAGTGCAAGAAGAAGTCATGGAAGAGAGCAGTACTGAGCCTCCAACATCAGTTGCCCCAGAGGACGATCAGCCCACCCCACCCCTATTTAACACCCCGGAGCCAAAGGTGATAGCTCCAGTTGCGGAATGTGTTGAAGAAGAAGAAAAAGAAGATCAGGAGAAGGCGGCCCCCAGGAAGGAAAAAAACAGAAAGTGTCCATTCTGGCCGGGGGTCCGTCTCTGCGAGGTCGACGAGGCGGGCGGAGACCTGAGCGGGACACAACGGAAGTACCTGCGCATCCTTGAGAGCTTGAAGATGGTGGAGGGGAAGGACATCACCAACCCCAGGAACTTCCCAGACGCTCCACAAATTATCACTTTCGTCAGGCCAAACAGGGGTGGGCGAGCTAAAGCCCTTTGGAGAATGTTAGAGGAGGGGAAAACGGCATTCCCGGGGATCACACTGATAGACGGGGAGCACCCATCCTTAGAGCAGGTCGCTAAGCGATGTGAGGGGAGGGTCCCTGTTTATGTTCACCCCTCATTTTATAGGGCGATTAAATTGATGTTCCCTCTGGACGTGGGTGGTCTGGCCAAAGACGGGCGGCTTACGCCTGTCCTGCTCACAGGCAGTCTTGGGCAGACCTTCGACGTCCTCTCCCCCGAGGATTTCAGACCCTTGATTGAAGAATATTACTAGTTAGGGAAACATGGCAGCAAGCTTAAACCTAGCTAGTTTGAATGCGAGGGGCATGAGGTCTCGAAGCAAGGCTTCTCGCGTGCTGAGGGACCTCGTGGCCCTTGAGGTAGACATAGCTGCAATTCAGGAGACCCACTTTGTTGGGGCCGGGGACTGCGATGTGCTGGTGAACGATTTTGATGTTTACTCAGCATATGGCAGTTTCCGGAGCCGGGGGGTTTCTGTGCTAGTAAGTCGCACCCTATCTGCGACGGTTACACTTGTTCATGCGGACGCTCATGGGAGGCTGGTCGTGGTCTATGTTGCCGTTAGCAGCAGCGCATTCCGGATCATGGCAGTTTATGCGCCCAACATTCAAAGCGAGAGGGTTTCCTTTTTTCGGCGGGTGGAGGGGTTCCTCTCTTCGGGTCCGGAGCGGGTAGTATTAATGGGGGACTGGAATGCCATCCTGGACCCCAAGTTAGATAAGGTCGGGGGGCCTAGAGGGATGGATAGGTGTGAAAGCAGCCTGTCTGACCTGATGGCCTCGTGCGATCTGTACGACAGGTTCCGTCTGGATCACCCCGGGAGGGAGATGTGGACGTGGCATACTAGTGCGGCCGCCAGTCCAAGTACATACTTGGACAGGATGTTAATTAGAAGGGGCGACGTAGATTTTCTATCTTGTCTCACGTTCCACTGGTTAGGTCATTCGGACCACAAACTCGTGTTGGCCCGTTTGAAGTTAGGTAATAGGCCTAGGTTGGCTGGCTACTGGAAGATGAACGCCTCCTTGTTGGAGTCGGTCGACTTCCGGGAGCAGCTGACAACACTAATCCAGAGGGAGTTAGTGGGGGCGGTTACCGGGAGTAGATGGTGGGTTAATCTTAAGGTCACCATTAGGCATTTTTGTGTCCAATATAGCCAAAGCCTCGCTTTAACTAGGGCTCGGACCAAAAAGCACCTAGAGGATAGATTGACCCGGGCGGTGGCAGGGGGGGATTCCCTAGATCTAGCACTAATTAAGGGGGACCTAAGTCGCTTGGCTAGCGAGCGATATGAAGGTCAAGTAGTTAGGGCTAGGTTAAATAGAGTCTCCAACGAAGCCGTGAACGTTGACGCTGTTGAGCGTGGGGCCGCCTTAAGACGCGGCTCGGATGGGTACATTCGGGAGGTGAAAAACCTGGAAGGACGTTCTCTCGTGTCGACGCGGGAGATCTGCAATGGGTTTCGGCAACATTTGGAGGAGCGCTTCACCAAACTACCCAGACTCCGCGGCCAGGAGTTTGGCAGCTATTTAGCTGGCTCGCCCCGCCTTACTGCGGCCCGAGCGGCTAGTTGCGAGGGGGTGGTTACGGAGCGTGAGGTCATTACTGCGTTGAAGCAGGTTGGCCACAACAAATCTCCGGGGCTCGATGGTTTGCCCTACGAATTGTACTTGAGGCTGTCGCCCATGTTTGTGCCCCTTTTGACGGGCATGTTTAACAACTGGTTTGCCCAGGACTCGATCCCGAGGCAGGTAACCAAAGGAGTGGTCACGCTTCTGAAGAAGGGAAACCAACATGGTGGGGGGAACCTAGATGATTATAGGCCCATAACTCTGCTTAACGCAGATTTTAAGATTTTGGCCCGTATTCTTGCAAACCGACTGCAGGTTGTAATCGACGAGTTGGTCGAACCGGATCAGAACTACGCTGTGAAGGGTCGAACGATTCAAAACAATCTGCACTTGGTGCGCACGATAATAGAGGGGTTAGAAGACGACACAGAGGCCGCGCTGATCAATTTAGATCAGTCCAAGGCGTTCGATAGGGTAGACCATGGGTTCCTGAGGGCTGTTGTGGAGGCCGCCGGCTTTGGTCCGGACTTCCGCAAGTGGATCTCCGCCCTGTATCGTGACCCCGCGGTGGTGGTGCAAGTCAATGGTAGGTTATCGGAGTCCTTTGGGGTCTCCCGGTCGGTGCGGCAGGGCTGTCCGCTGTCGCCTCTGCTCTATGTCCTGGCGTTGGAGCCCTTCCTTCGCAAATTAAGGGACGAGGCGGCGAGACCAGTCCTACGCGGCATTGCTCTACCTGGCGGCCGAGTGGCCAGGGTGTCCGCGTACGCTGATGACGTCACCGTTTTCGCAGCCAGTCGTAACGACATCGAAGCGGTGATAGAGGCGATCGCTGAGTACGAAGTTGTCACAAGGGCCGTGATCAATCGCAGCAAGTCCGTCGGCCTGCGGTTGAGCGCCTGGACCGGGGTAAACTCGCTTCCAGGTGCGTTCGGCTGGACTGATGGCCCGGTTAAGATCCTCGGTGTGTGGTTCGGGCCGGATCTCCAGTTTGACAAGAATTGGTCGGAGGTACAGACTAAGGTCGAATCGTCGGTCGTGTCTTTGATTCGGAGGAGATTGTCCTTGAAGGGTCGTGCGGAGGCATGCGCCACTTACGTGTTTCCGTTGATCCTTTACCGTTTATCTGTTCTTCCCCTGCCTGTGGACCGCTGTAAGGCTTTGGAGCGACTCCTTTTCAAACTGCTCTGGAAGGGAGGAAAGCCGTATGTCCGTAGACAGGTCTGTACGCAGAAGCTTAGCGAGGGAGGCTTGGGGATGCCTGATCTGCGCAGCCATCAACACGCAGAAAGACTGGCGTTCCTGAGTCGGACACTGATAGAGGAGGCACCCTGGGTTCCGGCCGTGGAGCACGCTTTCCCACGGCTATTAACCGACCCCGCCGCCGAAGGTCGCCGTCGACCAGCGGGGGAAGGGCGCTTCCTGACCGAATGCCGAGCCGCCCTTAGGGCATTGCCGGGGTCCAGTGACCTTGCACGGCCTAGGTGGAGGCTATATGAGGATTTAGTGGAGGGTTCCGCGAACGATCCGCTGGTGGAGCGGCTACATCTGTCGAGGGGGGAGGTTCTCTCGCTTTGGAGTTGGGCGCCTGCCAGGAGCTACATCAATAACGCAGACTTTTCTATAACATGGAGGCTAGTCCGGGATGCGTTGCCTCTCTTCGACCGACTTGCCAGGGATTTCAGGGATCCAGATTATTATTTTCCCCCGTGCCCACGCTGCAACGATGAGAACGAGGACGAAACGCGTGAACACGCGTTCTTTCTTTGCAGCGGGGTGCGGAGTCTCTGGAGGTATGTCGAAGGGGTAACGGCTCGCATCGACCCCGAGCGGTCGGTGTCACTTGATTTAGCGTACGTGGTCGACAATGTGGACCCGCCGTTTATCAGGGAGAAACGGGCGGTGTTTCTGGTGATACTGGCTGTAGCTAGGTTAGTGACGTGGGTTTCACGTCTAGACATCGTCTATGCGGGGCGGGCTGTTTCCAATCAGGATCTGGTTGTTCGTTTTAAGCACCAACTTAAAACGAAAGTCAGATGTGATTGGGAAAGGTTGCCCCGCATCGACTTTGATAGAAGATGGGTGCACAACACTAGTTTGTGCATCCGACGAGGAGCTAGGTATGAGCTTGTGTTTCCACCCTAGTGGTATTCTTCTGGAGGTGCTGAAGTTTCGATTGTCGTGCACTCGGAACCCAGCCCCTTCATATGTTAATACGGGGTTTACCCCGTAATCATGGGTAGGAGTACGTTTGCTAGTTAGGCGGAGTAACCACCTAGAGTTGAAAGCTGATACTTTATTTAGGGCCTAGACTAGGGTGAATGTGAGTTGGATCCTGTCCCCTTTAGATCTTTGTTTTTTGATAGATTGGCACTAGGAGAGCTTCCAAAGATGCCCAAAGTCCACCAGTTTTATTTTGTCTTCGGCCTGATTTTACCCCTTACGTACATTATCTTGGAAGACGCCATCCATCCCTCATATCCCCGACCCTAAGTTATTTTTCTTACAAGTCCCTATTTCCTCCACTCCCCCCTAGGAAACGACCTGCTTGCTTTCACCCTTTCCCCCCGGGGGAAGTGGACCGGAAGACAGTAGGAGTTTCATACGACAGACCAGCCGTTAGGTAGGGAGGGTCCCCTTACTAACCCGCCCCCATAGGCATTTTATTGAGTTTGTTTTCTTTTTCTTTCTTTTTGGGTGTATTCTAGTTTGCCCCCCTCCCCATCATCTCACCCCCATTTATTTTTTTGGAAAAAAAAAAAAAAAAAAAAATACTTTAAGTTTGTAAATATCATTTTTGTTTTGTTTTTGTACATATTTCTTTCTCTTACAGTACGAGAGTCGCCCGCCATCCCGATAAGCTGGGGAGCTGTCTTTTTAAGTAGGTCCTGCTAAGAATGTAGGCGGTTGTGGTATGATAGAATCTAGTATAGGTGTTTCTAAATAAAATACTTGCTTTCCAACGCAAGTCTAGTTAGCAAATTTAGCAAAGTCCCGTTTTCTTCCCCACTTCCCCCTTACTGGCCTTGTGCCTAAGTTGTATCGGACCCCAAATAAGGGCCTGGCAGTAGATAATGCCAGGTCCGGGGCCGATAGGACTAAATAAATTCTCGGCCTTTTGGCTCTGATCAAAGTGTAGTATCTGTTCCGGCAGATGCTGCACTTAAGATGATTTGTACCAGTCAATGGAGGGGAAACCCTCTATACTAGGACAATTATTATTTTTGGTAACCAGAGTGCCCCCTTTTTGCCTACTTTTAGGGGAGCTGGTTTTTACCTCACATTAAAAACGGCCTTGTGCCTAATTTGCTCAGTGGGGGAGCAAATAAACACCATCTGTTCTCAGTGCTTACTGCGGTCTGCCTCAAAGTCGAGTTGGGAGCTCTTAAGCTATTAGCTTAGAGTCTTTTTGCTTGTCTATTGCAAGGACCAGCCCCTACTTGGGGATTTGGACCCGCAAAGACCTGTTTTTGTTTTTATTGTTGTTTTTGTTATTGCCCATCCTGGGCAACTACTAATCGTTACTGTTTTCCTTCTTTTTGCAGATAGTCCGGGGTCCAGCTAGCACTTAAGCAGCCGGCAGGGCCAAGGGAAACCGACGTGCCTTTTTAGGCGAAGGTCCGCTTGGTTTCCGAATCGGCGGGTGCTCAGCCGGGCCTTGGGCCATCAAAGTAGATGGAGCAGGCCTCTGCTCCTGCCACCTTGGGGGACGCCCCAGGTGTAGTGTCCGAGACGGGTCGAGGGGGTGCCATCCCGCAAGGCACCCCCAGTTCGAGAAGGGTTCCCGGGGTCGCCACCCCAGAGAGTTCGGTCGGATCGAGAGCGGGGGTCGCTGCCCCCAGTCCAGTGGTTGAGACTACTGGCATGAGTTCGGAAGGGTCGAGATCGGTCGCGGGGGTCGCCGCCCCCAGTTCGAGATGCGTGTCGGGGGTTGCTGCCCGTAAAGGCAACCCCAGTTCAAGTGCAGCGGTCGTTAAGGCAGGTAGAATGATGGTCGCGGGGGGGGGCCCGTGGGGTACCCCCAATGAGGTGGTAGAAGACCAGGGTCCTAACGTTGCCATCATAGAAGTCCCCCAACTGTAGCTATAGGCAGAGCAGGGGCTATGATAAGGGAGAAAGTGGCGGAGGCTTGGAGGAACTCCATGAGGGAGTCGAAAGGAGATGAGGAGGCTGCGACCTGGGAGGAGGCGCGGAAAAACCGTAGACGGCCGGTGAAGCGTTGGTGGGTCCCGGACGAGGGTCCCCCAACTGGAACGCAATCCGAGAAAAACAGCCCCCAAAAGCCGTCAATGGAGGGCCTCAGAAAGGCAAAATCGGGGGAGGTAATCGTGGTGGATGGGTGCTCCCCGGGGTCAGGGAGGGCGTCAGCGACGGAAGCAGTACCAGCCAGTGCGGAGGATTGGCCAGCCCTCACCAAGGACGATTCCCCAATTCCGGCTGCACAAAGAGAGGTGACAACTGCATGGTCGGGCGCAAAGACAAGTACGGCGGTTCCAGGAGGCAAGAAGAAGACCCCCCAATACTACAAAGACCTCCTGGAAAACAATTTTAAGAAATATGTGTCCGGCAGTGTTATGAAGATTGTTCCAGGGGTACAGGAGGCCATACAGGAGCGGTCGATCGCCTTCCTCACCTTCGACGAGAAGGGGAAGGGACTCACCAGGATCCCGCAGGAGAAGATGGCGGAAATATTGGGAGAGCTGCGGATTCCGGCCCAGTATATGGTTCGGCGTTTTTTTGCCATGTGGGATATCCTTTTGCCATCGAGGGAGGTTGCAGAGAGGCTGTCAAAAGGGGATCTCACCTGGAAAGGATTTCGACTGCGGCCGGAATATAAGTCTAAGAGGAGGGCAGCAGTTACGATCAAGGGGGTGCCCAGCTTCATCTCGGAGGACCAGCTGGGTGCCACGATGTCCCAATTTGGAGAGGTTGAGAGTGTGCAGCCGGTGATTGGGCCCCGTGGAATAAGGATGGGGGAGATTAAGCTTGAGATGCGGGTCGACAGGAAGGAGGTGGAAAAGATCCCCTCCCAACTATCTTGCGAGGGTTGGACCATGTTAGTACTGGTAGAAGGGAGGAGACCGCACTGCTGGTCCTGCCAAAAACCTGGCCATGTGTCCCGCTTCTGTCCCAAAAGGATAGAGGAAGAAAAGAAGAACAATGGGCAGAAGCCGGCCGAAGAAAAGGCGGTAGAAAGGAACGAGGCCGACACCTGGAGCAAGGTGGTGTCCAGGAGGACCAAGAAAACAGCTGAGGTGTCCGCTCCCACAACAACACCCAGAGGAGCGGCGGTGTCGGCCAAACGGAAGCTCAGGGTCAGCTCCTCCGAATCAGAAGGAGAAGATGGAGGAGAATCCAAGAAGGAAGCAAAAAGAGAAAAGACAGCAGAAGAAGACCCTGAGCATCCGCCAACAGCCCCCGAAGAGGATGTCCAGGCCACCCCTCCCCTATTCAATACGCCTCCAGAGGAAAAGGAGCCGGGCGAAGCTCCTGAAACACCAATGGAGGCTGAAGAGCCAGCAAGAAAACAGCCAGAGAAGCCGGCAGCCCCCAGAGAGGAGAAGACCAGGAAGTTTCCTTTCTGGCCGGGGGAAAGGATATGCGAAGTAAGGATAAGTGAGACGGTCAGCGACCTCAACGGGAGACAAAAAAAACACCTCAAGTCCCTCGAAAGCCTCTCAAAGGTGGACGAGAAGGAGGTCGCTGATCCCAGAAATTTCCCGGATGCTCCTCAGCTCATCACGTTCGTCCGGCCAAATAGGGGAGGGCGAGCGAAAGTGTTATGGAGGATGTTGGAGGCCAGCAAAACAGCGTTCAAGGGGCTAAAGATCTTCGACAGGGAGCACCCATCACTAGGGCAAATAGCCAAAAAGTGTGAAGGGCGGTTCCCCATTTATGTTCACCCCTCCCTGTATAGAGCTCTAAAAATTACGTTTCCTCTGGACGTTGGGGGCCTGGCCAGAGACGGACGGCTTACGTCCGACCTGCTCTCGGCAGTCTTGGCCAGGCTTTTGACGTCCTATCCCCCGAGGACTTCAGACCCCTAGTCGACGAATTTTACTAGGTAAGGAAGCATGGCCACGGGCTTGAACCTGGCTAGTTTAAATGCGAGGGGCATGAGATCTCGAAGCAAGGCTGCTCGCGTGCTGAGGGATCTCGTGGCCCTTGAGGTAGATATAGCTGCGTTGCAGGAGACCCACTTTGTTGGGCCCGGGGATTGCAGTGTGCTGGTCAACGACTTTGAAGTTTACTCAGCATACGGCAATCTCCGTAGCAGTGGGGTTTCTGTTCTAGTAAGTCGCACCCTGTCTGCGACGGTAACCGTTATCCACGCCGACGCTCATGGGAGGCTGGTCGTGGTCGATGTTGCCGTTAAAAGCGGCGTGTTCCGGATAGTGGCAGTTTATGCGCCTAACATCCCCAGCGAGAGGGTTTCCTTTTTTCGGCGGGTGGAGATGTTTCTCTCTTCGGGTCCGGAGCGGGTAGTGTTAATGGGGGACTGGAATGCCGTCCTGGACCCCAGCATAGATAAGGTCGGGGGGGTTAGAGGGTCGGGGCGGTGTGAAAGCAGCCTGTCTGACCTGATGGCCTCGTGCGATCTGGTCGACAGGTTCCGCCTGGATCACCCCGGGAGGGAGATGTGGACGTGGCACGGTACTTCGGCCGTCTGTCCGAGCACATACTTGGACAGAATGTTAATTAGAAGGGGCGACGTAGATTTTCTATCTTGTCCCACGTTCCACTGGCTAGGTCATTCGGACCACAAACTCGTGTTGGCCCGTTTGAAGTTAGGTAATAGGCCTAGGTTGGCTGGCTACTGGAAGTTGAACGCCTCCTTGTTGGAGTCGGAAGACTTCCGGGAGCAGCTGACGACACTAATCCAGAGGGAGTTAGTGGGGGCGGTTACCGGGAGTAGCTGGTGGGTTAAGCTTAAGGTCACCATTAGGCGCTTTTGTGTCCAATATAGCCAACGCCTCGCGTTAGTTAGGGCTCGGACCAAAAGGCAACTAGATGATAGACTGACCCGGGCGGTGGCAGGGGGGGATTCCCTAGAACTAGCTCTAGTTAAGGAGGACCTGAATCGCTTGGCTAGCGAGCGATACACAGGCCAGGTAGTTAGAGCTAGGTTAAAAAGAGTCTCCAACCAAGCCGTGAACGTTGACGCTGTTGAGCGTGGGGCTGTCCTAAGACGTGGCTCGGATGGGTACATTCGGGAAGTGAAAGACCTGGAAGGGCGCTCTCTCGTGTCGGCGCGGGAGATCTGCAACTGGTTTCGACAACATCTGGAGGAGCGATTCACCCAACTACCCAGACTCCGCGGCCAGGAGTTTGGCGGCTATTTGGCTGGCTCGCCCCGCCTTACTGCGGACCGAGCGGCTAGCTGCGAGGGGATGGTTACGGAGCGTGAGGTCATTACTGCGTTGAAGCAGGTAGGCCTCAACAAATCTCCGGGACTTGATGGTTTGCCCTATGAATTGTTCTTGAGGCTGTCGCCCATGTTTGTGCCCCTTCTGACGGGCGTGTTTAACCACTGGTTTGTCACGGGCTCGATCCCGAGACAGGTTACCAAAGGAGTGGTCACGCTTTTGAAGAAGGGGAACCAACCTGGAGGGGGGAATCTAGACGATTACAGGCCGATCACTCTGCTTAACGCAGACGTGAAGATTTTGGCTCGCGTTCTTGCAAACCGGATGCAGGTGGTTATCGGTGACTTGATCGAACCGGATGAGAATTACGCTGTGAAGTGTCGATCGATTCAGAACAACTTGCTCCTGGTGCGCTTGATCTTAGAGGGTTTAGAAGACGACACGGAAGCCGCGCTGATCAATTTGGATCAGTCCAAGGCGTTCGATAGGGTGGACCATGGGTTCCTGAGGTCTGTTGTGGAAACCGCCGGCTTTGGTCCGGACTTCCGCAAGTGGGTCTCTGCTCTGTATCGTGATCCCGCGGTAGTGGTGCAAGTTAATGGTAGGTTGTCGGAGTCCTTTGGGGTCTCTCGGTCGGTGCGGCAGGGCTGTCCGCTGTCGCCTCTGCTCTATGTCCTGGCGTTGGAGCCCTTCCTTCGCAAATTAAGGGACGAGGCGGCGAGACCAGTCCTACGCGGCATTGCTCTACCTGGCGGCCGATTTGCCAGGGTGTCCGCGTACGCTGATGACGTCACCGTTTTCGCAGCTTGTCGTAACGACATCGAAGCGGTGATAGAGGCGATCGCTGAGTACGAAGTTGTTACAGGGGCCGTGATCAATCGCAGCAAGTCCGTTGGCCTGCGGTTGAGCGCCTGGACCGGGGTAAACTCGCTTCCAGGTGCGTTCGGCTGGACTGATGGCCCGGTTAAGATCCTCGGCGCGTGGTTCGGGCCGGATCTCCAGTTGGACAAGAATTGGTCGGAGGTACAGACGAAGGTCGAGTCGTCGGTCGGGACTTGGATTCGAAGGAAATTGTCCTTGAAGGGTCGTGCGGAGGCATGCGCCACTTACGTGTTTCCGCTGATCCTTTACCGTTTATCTGTTCTTCCCCTGCCTGCGGACCGCTGTAAGGCTTTAGAGCAACTCCTTTTTAAACTGCTGTGGAAAGGAGGAAAGCCGTATGTCCGTAGACAGGTCTGTACGCAGAAACTTGGCGAGGGAGGCTTGGGAATGCCGGACCTGATAAGTCACAAACATGCTGAAAGACTGGCGTTCCTGAGTCGTACACTGTTAGAGGAGACGCACTGGGTACCAGTGGTGGAACAGGCTTTTCCGCAGCTCGTATCTGCCCCTGCCCCTGAAGGTCGCAGAAGACCAGCAGGGGATTCGCGTTTCTTCACCGAGTGCCGGGCTGCCCTTAGGGCGTTGCCGGGGTCCAGTGACCTTGCGCGGTCTAGGAGGAGGCTGTATCGGGATTTAGTGGTGGGGCAGTCTGTTTCCGATCGAGATCTGGTTGTTCGTTTTAAGCACCAACTTAAAACGAAAATCAGATGCGATTGGGAAAGGTTGCCCCGCATCGACTTTGATAGAAGATGGGTGCACAACACTAGTTTGTGCATGCGACGAGGAGCCAGTTTCGAGTTCGTGCTTCCCTCTGGTTAGAATTGGTCCTAGGGTGCTGGGGTTGGTGTTTTCTTTACTCGGAACCCACCCCGTTGTATTTGTTAAACAAGAGTTTACTCTTGTCTATGGGTAGAAGCTAGGGTTAGTTAGGAGATGGTAACCACTTCGAGTGGAAGATAAGTATCTTTATTAGGGCCTAGACTAGGGATGTATGTGTGTCGATCCGGTCCCTGATTTATTTTCATTCGGCACTAGGAGAGCTTCCAAAGATGCCCACTCCCACTTGTTTGTTTTGTCCCCGGCCTTTGTTGCCCCTTATGCATTTTATCTTGGAAGACGCCGTCCATCCCCGACGAACCCCCTCCACAAGTTATTTTTTCACCAGCAGTTTTTGCTGTCCCGTAGATCCTCCATTCCCCACTAGGGAGCGACCTGCTTGCTTTCACCTTTCCCTTCGGGGAGGGGACCGGAAGACAGTGGGCGTTCCACTAACGAGTAGAGAGTAGGATGGGAGGGTCCCTTACTAATCCGCCCCCATAGGCATTTTGTTTAGTTGTTTTCTTTTTCGTTCTTTTTGGGTGTATTTTAGCTTGCCCCCTCCCCTTCATCTCACCCCCATTTATAAAAAAAAAAAAAAAGAAATATATATAACTTTTTGTTTGTACATATATTTTTGTTCAGTTTTTTGTAAATATTCCTTTTTATTACAGAATGCATGAAGGACGCCTGCCATCCCGTTAAGCTGGGGAGACTTAGTTTTGTTTTAAATAGGTCCTGGTAAGAATGTGAGGCGAATTGTAGAATGATAGTTCTTTAGTGTAGTCTTGTACTGAAAGACAAGTTCTTTATTATAAGTCTAGCGTTAGCTTTAGTCAAGACCCGATTTCTTTTTTCCCGCACACCCCCCTACTTGGCCCTGGTGCCTAAGCTCCTTCGGACCCCAAATGAGGCCTTGGCAGTAGATAATGCCAAGGTC
Source organism: Euprymna scolopes (assembly GCF_053919585.1). NCBI lineage: Eukaryota > Metazoa > Mollusca > Cephalopoda > Sepiida > Sepiolidae > Euprymna > Euprymna scolopes. The sequence goes on from NC_136490.1 coordinate 149,482,190, forward strand.
GGGGCCGAAGGGCTAAATAAATTCTCGGCCTTTTGGCTAAGATCAAAGTGTAGCATCTGTTCTCAGTGCTTACTGCGGTCTGCGCCTTTTTGTCGAGCTGTGAGCTTTTGGCCGTTGGCCAAAGGTTATTTATTTTTCTTGCTTTGCTCCCTGCAAGGACCAGCCCCTCTTTGGGGATTTGGACCCGCAAGGACTTTGTGTTTTGTTCCTGCCCACTCTGGGCAACTATTAACTGCTTGTTTTTTCCTCTCTTTCAGATAGTCCGGGGTCCAGCTAGCACTTAAGCAGCCGGCAGGGCCAAGGGATACTGACGTGCCTTTTTAGGCGAAGGTCCCCTTGGTTTCCGAATCGGCGGGTGTCTAGCCGGGCCTTGGGCCAACAAAGTAGATGGAGCAGGCCTCTGCTCCTGCCACCTTGGGGGACGCCCCAGGTGTAGGTGCCGTGAAGGGTTTCGTGTCGAGAAGGGTCTCGGGGGTCGCCACCCCCACTTCGGAAGGGTCGAGTGCCGGTGCGGTTCCGGGGGTCGCCACCCCCAACTCAGAAGGGTCGATTTCGGTTGCGTCGCGGTCGGTAGCGTCTGACAGGGTTGCAGGCGCCGTGCAGGGCACCCCCAGTGCAGGTGCGCCCGGTTGGGTTTCGGGCGCTGGGATGACCTCCCAGGAGGACATCCCTGGATCGGTAACGGGAACAGCAACGTCCAGGGATGAGGAGGTGGAGGCCTGGCGAAAGTTTGTTCATGAGATTCCAGGCGGGCCGTGGAAGGTGAAAAATAGAAGGAGACGAGCCAGGCAATGGTCACGGTCAGAGAGAAGCAGCCCAAGGGATAGATCGGTGGAAGGGATGAGGAAGGCGAGATCCATGGAGGTGTTCAGGTTAGAAGGGTGCTCCCCGGGGACGGGGGGATACACTAGCGTGGAGCCGGTGGAAAAGGAGGAATGGCCAGCCCTCGTATTGTCGGATTCACCTATCCCAGCAGGCCAGAGAACTCCGCAGGAAAAGACGGTGGCAGAAGCAGTAGTAGCAGCGGCAGGAGTCCAGTCCACGGGTGAACAGCTGAGCTGGGGACCAAAGGAGAGGAAGGCAAAGTCCCCAGCTTACTACAAACAGCTGTTTGAAACGAAATACAAAGAGCTCGTGGACGGGAATAACATCAAGGTGGTCCCAGAAACATTGGATGGAATAAGGGAGCGCTCCGTCTCCCTACTAACATTGGATGCCAAAGGGAAGGGACTTAAAGGCGTCCCGAAAGATAGAATGATGGAACTCCTGAGCGAAGTCAAGATCCCGGCCCAATACGCCGTCAGAAGATTCAATGCCATGTGGGAGGTCCTCTTGCCGACAAAAGAAGAGAGACAGAAACTGGCAAGAGGGGATCTCACATGGCAAGACATCCGCATCAGACCAGAATATTTGTCCAAAAGGAGAACAGCGGTGACAATTTCAGGAGTCCCCTGTTTCTTAGAAGAAGACCAGCTGGGGGCCATCATGTCCCAGTACGGGGAAGTCGAAGAAGTGGAAGCTGTGAAAGGCCCCCGTAATATTAGAACAGGGGAATATAAATTTCTGATGCGGCTGTCAAGGAAGGAGTTCCATGAAATTCCCGCCCAATTGACATGCGAGGGTTGGTCCATGGTGGTCATCGTGGAGGGCAGAAGACCACAATGTTGGCAATGCCAAAAACCAGGGCACGTGGCCAGATTCTGCCCTCAAAGGAAAACAGCAGAGACCAGTAAACAAGGACCAGCTCAGAGCCAGACTAAGGAGCCCCCGATGGAGGTAGATACCACTACAAAATGGAGTACGGTGGTATCAAAGAAGGGGAGAAAGGTGGAACCGGCTCCACGAGCAGAAGCAAGACCAACAGTAACGGCTACAAAGAGAAAGATCAGTAGCAGGTCATCCGAATCAGAGAGCGACGGAGGGGATGACAAACAGCAAGAAAAAAGAGAAAAGAAAGACCAGCCTACTGAATCTCCAAAAAACCAACCCCCCCCCAACAGGATGTTCAGCCAACCCCTCCCCTATTCACCACACCAGCAAGCGAAACGGAGCATTCGGAGGCTCCAGCGGAAACGTCCGAACCAGTCGAAACACCCGAACCAGTTGAAATGACGGCAGAAAAAGAAACCCCGGGAAAGAAAGTAGAAAAGCCGGCAGTAAGAGCGGAAAAAAACAGAAAGTTCCCTTTCTGGCCCGGGGAAAGAGTTTGTGAAGCCGACTTAAGCAACACGGTCAGTGACCTCAACGGAAGGCAGAGGAGGTACCTCAAAGAACTAGAAAGCCTCTCAAAGGTCGACAAAAAGGAGGTTACTGACCCAAGAAACTTTCCGGACGCTCCGTCATTAATTACATTCGTCCGAGTGAATAGGGGAGGTACAGCAAAAGCGCTCTGGAGAATGGTGGAGGAGGCAAAAACAGCATTTAAAGGCCTCAAACTAGTAGACGGGGAGCACCCATCACTAAGTAAGATAAATAACCAATGCGAGGGGAGGGTCCCTCTTTATGTTCACCCCTCCCTCTATAGGGCACTGAAAATGACGTTCCCCTTGGACGTGGGGGGCCTGGCTCGAGACGGACGGCTTACGTCCGACCTGCTCACGGGCAGTCTTGGTCAGGCCTTCGACGTCCTCACTCCCGAGGACTTTAGACCCTTAGTTGAGGAATATTTCTAGCTAGGGAAACATGGCCTTGAACCTAGCTAGCTTAAATGCGAGGGGCATGAGGTCTCGAAGCAAGGCTGCTCGCGTGCTGAGGGACCTCATGGCCCTTGAGGTAGACATAGCTGCAATACAGGAGACCAACTTTGTTGGGGCTGGGGACTGCGATGTGCTAGTGAACGATTTTGAGGTTTACTCAGCATATGGCAGTTTCCAGAGCCGGGGGGTTTCTGTGCTAGTAACTCGCACCCTATCTGCGACGGTTACACTTGTTCATGCGGACGCTCATGGGAGGCTGGTCGTGGTCGATGTTGCCGTTAGCAGCAGCGCATTCCGGATCATGGCAGTTTATGCGCCCAACATCCAAAGCGAGAGGGTTTCCTTTTTTCGGCGGGTGGAGGTGTTTCTCTCTTCGGGTCCGGAGCGGGTAGTATTAATGGGGGACTGGAATGCCATCCTGGACCCCAAGCTAGATAAGGTCGGGGGGCCTAGAGGGACGGGTAGGTGTGAAAGCAGCCTGTCTGACCTGATGGCCTCGTGCGATCTGGTCGACAGGTTCCGTCTGGATCACCCCGGGAGGGAGATGTGGACGTGGCATACAAGTGCGGCCGCCAGTCCAAGTACATACTTGGACAGGATGTTAATTAGAAGGGGCGACGTAGATTTTCTATCTTGTCCCACGTTCCACTGGTTCGGTCATTCGGACCACAAACTTGTGTTGGCCCGTTTGAAGTTAGGTAATAGGCCTAGGTTGGCTGGCTACTGGAAGATGAACGCCTCCTTGTTGGAGTCGGTCGACTTCCGGGAGCAGCTGACGACGCTAATTCAGAGGGAGTTAGTGGGGGCGGTTACCGGGAGTAGATGGTGGGTTAATCTTAAGGTCACCATTAGGCATTTTTGTGTCCAATATAGCCAAAGCCTCGCTTTAACTAGGGCTCGGACCAAAAAGCACATAGAGGATAGATTGACCCGGGCGATGGCAGGGGGGGATTCCCTAGATCTAGCACTAATTAAGGGGGACCTCAGTCGCTTGGCTAGCGAGCGATATGAAGGTCAAGTAGTTAGGGCTAGGTTAAATAGAGTCTCCAACGAAGCCGTGAACGTTGACGCTGTTGAGCGTGGGGCCGCTTTAAGACGTGGCTCGGATGGGTACATTCGGGAGGTGAAAAACCTGGAAGGACGTTCTCTCGTGTCGACGCGGGAGATCTGCAATGGGTTTCGGCAACATTTGGAGGAGCGCTTCACCCAACTACCCAGACTCCGCGGCCAGGAGTTTGGCAGCTATTTAGCTGGCTCGCCCCGCCTTACTGCGGCCCGAGCGGCTAGTTGCGAGGGGGTGGTTACTGAGCGTGAGGTCATTACTGCGTTGAAGCAGGTTGGCCACAACAAATCTCCGGGCTCAATGGTTTGCCCTACGAATTGTACTTGAGGCTGTCGCCCATGTTTGTGCCCCTTTTGACGGGCGTGTTTAACCACTGGTTTGCCCAGGACTCGATCCCGAGGCAGGTAACCAAAGGAGTGGTCACGCTTCTGAAGAAGGGAAACCAACATGGAGGGGGGAACTTAGATGACTATAGGCCCATAACTCTGCTTAACGCAGATTTTAAGATTTTGGCCCGTATTCTTGCAAACCGACTGCAGGTTGTTATCGACGAGTTGGTCGAACCGGATCAGAATTACGCTGTGAAGGGTCGAACAATTCAAAACAATCTGCACTTAGTGCGCACGATAATAGAGGGGTTAGAAGACGACACAGAGGCCGCGCTGATCAATTTAGATCAGTCCAAGGCGTTCGATAGGGTAGACCATGGGTTCCTGAGGGCTGTTGTGGAGGCCGCCGGCTTTGGTCCGGACTTCCGCAAGTGGATCTCCGCCCTGTATCGTGACCCCGCGGTGTTGGTGCAAGTCAATGGTAGGTTGTCGGAGTCCTTTGGGGTCTCCCGGTCGGTGCGGCAGGGCTGTCCGCTGTCGCCTCTACTCTATGTCCTGGCGTTGGAGCCCTTCCTTCGCAAATTAAGGGACGAGGCGGCGAGACCAGTCCTACGCGGAATTGCTCTACCTGGCGGCCGAGTTGCCAGGGTGTCCGCGTACGCTGATGACGTCACCGTTTTCGCAGCCAGTCGTAACGACATCGAAGCGGTGATAGAGGTGATCGCTGAGTACGAAGTTGTCACAGGGGCCGTGATCAATCGCAGCAAGTCCGTCGGCCTGCGGTTGAGCGCCTGGACCGGGGTAAACTCGCTTCCAGGTGTGTTCGGCTGGACTGATGGCCCGGTTAAGATCCTCGGTGTGTGGTTCGGGCCGGATCTCCAGTTGGACAAGAATTGGTCGGAGGTACAGACTAAGGTCGAATCGTCGGTCGTGTCTTGGATTCAGAGGAAATTGTCCTTGAAGGGTCGTGCGGAGGCATGCGCAACTTACGTGTTTCCGTTGATCCTTTACCGTTTATCTGTTCTTCCCCTGCCTGCGGACCGCTGTAAGGCTTTGGAGCGACTCCTTTTCAAACTGCTGTGGAAGGGAGGAAAGCCGTATGTCCGTAGACAGGTCTGTACGCAGAAACTTAGCGAGGGAGGCTTGGGGATGCCTGATCTGCGCAGCCATCAACACGCAGAAAGACTGGCGTTCCTGAGTCGGACACTGATAGAGGAGGCACCCTGGGTTCCGGCCGTGGAGCACGCTTTCCCACGGCTATTAACCGACCCCGCCGCCGAAGGTCGCCGTCGACCAGCGGGGGAAAGGCGCTTCCTGACCGAATGCCGAGCCGCCCTTAGGGCATTGCCGGGGTCCAGTGACCTTGCACGGCCTAGGTGGAGGCTATGTGAGGATTTAGTCGAGGGTTCCGCGAACGATCCGCTGGTGGAGCGGCTACATCTGTCGAGGGGGGAGGTTCTCTCGCTTTGGAGTTGGGCGCCTGCCAGGAGCTACATCAATAACGCAGAATTTTCTATAACATGGAGGCTAGTCCGGGATGCGTTGCCTCTCTTCGACCGACTTGCCAGGGATTTCAGGGATCCAGATTATTATTTTCCCCCGTGCCCACGCTGCAACGATGAGAACGAGGATGAAACGCGTGAACACGCGTTCTTTCTTTGCAGCGGGCTGCGGAGTCTCTGGAGGTATGTCGAAGGGGTAACGGCTCGCATCGACCCCGAGCGGTCGGTGCCACTTGATTTAGCGTACGTGGTCGACAATGTGGACCCGCCGTTTATCAGGGAGAAACGGGCGGTGTTTCTAGTGATACTAGCTGTAGCTAGGTTAGTGACGTGGATTTCACGTCTAGACATCGTCTATGCGGGGCAGGCTGTTTCCGATCAGGATCTGGTTGTTCGTTTTAAGCATCAACTTAAAACGAAAATCAGATGTGATTGGGAAAGGTTGCCCCGCATCGACTTTGATAGAAGATGGGTGCACAACACTAATTTGTGCATCCGACGAGGAGCTAGGTTCGAGTTCGTGTTTCCACCCTAGTGGTATTGTTCCTAAGGTGCTGAGGTTTGGTTTTCTCGGAACCCAGCCCCTTATGTAAAGTAATATAAGGTTAACCTTATACGATGGGTAGGAGTAGGCTAGGTAGGTGTTTAACCACCAAGAGTGGATAGCTTATGCTTTATTAGGGCCTAGACTAGGGTAGTATGCATGTTATCCTGTTCCCGTAGTCTTCTATTTTTTCGTTAGATTGGCACTAAGAGAGCTTCCAAAGATGCCCAGCCCACTTGTTTATTTTGTACGGCCTATTTTTGCTCATTACGCACTTTTATCTTGGAAGACGCCATCCACCCCGGTTTACCCCAACCCCAAGTTATTTTTCACACATACCCTTAGGTCCTCCACTCCCCCCTAGGGAACGACCTGCTTGCTTTCACCTCTTCCCCCCGGGGGAGAGGAGCGGAAGACAGTGGGCGTTTCACACGACAGACCAGCTATTAGGTAGGGAGGGTCCCTTACTAACCTGCCCCCATAGGCATTTTGTTTATTTGCTTTCTTTTTCTTTCTTTTTGGGTGTTTTCTAGTTTGCCCCCCTCCATCATTTTCACCCCCATATTTATAAAAAAAAAAAAAATATATATATATACTTTATTTTGTATATAAATAAGTTTTGTTTTGTTCCTGTATATATTTGTTTTAAAAATTTTTTCAGCGTGAATGTCGCCCGCCATCCGTGTAAGCTGGGGAGCTGTTATTTTAAGTAGGTCCTGGTAAGAATGTAAGGCGGTTATGCAAATAGTGCGTGATAGCAAGTTCTTTATTAAGTAAAACCTATACTAGTTTCTATCAAACGCAAGTCTAGCCTAGGACTAGCAAAGACCCCTATTTTTCCCCACTTCCCCCCTACTGGCCCTGGTGCCTAAGTTGTTACGGACCCCAAATAAGGCCTTGGCAGTAGATAATGCCAAGGTCGGGGCCGTAACGACTAAATAAATTCTCGGCCTCTTCTGGCTAAGATCGAAGTGTAGTGTCTGTTCTCAGTGGTCTCTGCGGTCTGCGCTAAATTGACGAGTTAGAAGCTTTTGGTAATTGGCCAAAGGTTTTTGTTTTTGCTTTGCTCCCTGCAAGGACCAGCCCCTTCTTTGGGGATTTGGACCCGCAAGGACTTTTTTTTTGTTTCTTGTTTGTTTTTTGTTTTTTGTTATTGCCCATCCTGGGCAAATACTAACTGTTTTGCTTTCTCCTCTCTTTCAGATACGTTTTTCTTCTTTTTCCAGATAGTCCGGGGTCCAGCTAGCACTTAAGCAGCCGGCAGGGCCAAGGGAAACCGACGTGCCTTTTTAGGCGAAGATCCCTTGGTTTCCGAATCGGCGGGTGCCTAGCCGGGCCATGGGCCACCAAAGTAGATGGAGCAGGCCTCTGCTCCTGCCACCTTGGGGGACGCCCCAGGTGTAGTGTTCGTGAAGGGTCCGGGGGTGCCGTCCCGCAAGGCACCCCCAGTTCGAGAAGGGTTCCCGGGGTCGCCGCCCCAGAGTCGTCGGTGTCCGGATCGCGAGCGGGGGTCGCCGCCCCCAGTACGGTCGAGGCAGTTCCGGGTGTTGCCACCCCGAAAGGCAACACCAGTGTGGTTGGGTCGTGGGTTGCCACCGTAAATAGCAACCCAGTTTCGGTCGGTATGGTCGCTGCCCCTAGTGGGATGTCGGGAGTTACCGCCCTGAAAAGTAACCCCATAGAGGTGGTCGAGATGGACATGGAGATAGCAGCGGAAGAAAAGCGTCCGTGGTCGGTGCCCGCAGTAGGGCAAGTTCCTACGAAAAAACAAAAGAAGGCGGTTAAGAAATGGTGGGTCCTGGAAGGGGAGAAAAGGACCCCACTAACGGAATCGCAATCAGAAACCAATAGTCCGACTAAACCAGTAGTAGAAGGATTGAGGAGGGTAAAATCTGCGGAGGTAATTGTAGTAGATGGGTGCTCCCCGAGGGTGGGGGGATCGGCAGTCAAGACAACGCCAGCCAGCAGAAGCGAGGGGCCAGCCCTTACACAGAGCGACACCTCTCCGATACCAGCTGGGCAAGCTGTGGCGAAATCGGCCGAAATTTCCTCACCAGCAAAGACTGATTCACCGAAAAGCGTCTGGGGGCAAAAGAAGAAGGATCGGAAAACCCCCAAGTATTATAGATAGCTGTTGGAATGCCGGTATAAGGAATTTGTCGAGGGCAACCAGATGCGAATTGTTCCAGGGGCACTGGAGGAGATTAAGGAAAGGACAGTCTCATTAGTAACCCTGGAAACTAATGGAAAGGGACTCACCGGGGTGCCCCTGGAAAGGAGGTTTGAGATCCTTGGGGATCTGAAGATTCCAGCAGAGTACCTGGTGAGAAGATATGCCACGTGGGATCTCCTCCTACCGTCAAAAGAGGAGGCAGAAAAACTAGCAGGAGGGGACCTCACCTGGAGGAATCTGAGACTCCGGCCGGAGTATATGTCAAAGAGAAGAGCAGGAGTCACAGTCCTTGGAGTCCCCAGTTTATCGGAGAGGACCAGCTGGGAGCGACCCTTGCCCAGTTTGGTGAATTGGAAGAAGTTCTCCCAACAAAAGGGCCGAGAAACATCCAAACCGGTTCCTATAAGATTTTCATGCGGGTAAACAGGGAAAACTTCCACAAGATCCCGGCCCAGCTGAATTGTGAGGGCTGGCAAATGGCAGTGATAGTAGAAGGGAGGAGGCCATACCGCTGGAACTGTGTGAAGCCCGGGCACGTAGCTCGCTTCTGCCCTCAGAGAAAGGAGCAGAACCCCCAGAAGGCAGGAGCGGTGGAAAAATCAAAGAGAGGGCAGCAAGGAACAAACGGAGACAATCGAGAAGACGAATGCGGAGAGTGCAGAGGCCAGTACATGGAGCAAGGTCGTCGCCAAAAGAGGGAAAAGGAAGGAAGTAGAAGGGTCGCCAGCACCAGCGAAAGCAACAAAGGCGACGACCAAAAGACAACTGAAGATGAGCTCCTCCGAGTCGGAGGGAGAGGAGGGCGAGATCAAGGAGAGGCAGCTGGAGAAGAAAGAAAGAAAAGAGACGCCGAAAGCATCTCCGAAAAAGACTCCTCAAAAATCACCCAAAGAGGCGGAAACAGAAACGCCCATAGAAATAGAAGACCCTTGCACTGAGCCTCCAACAGAAACCCCCCAAGAGGAAGCTCAGCCCACCCCTCCCCAAAACAACACCTCGGAACCGAGAGAAGAGGTTCCAGTCAATATGGAAGAGAAGGTAGCGGAAGAAAAAGACCAGGAGAAGGCGGCCCTCAGAAAGGAAAAAACCAGAAAGTTTCCGTTCTGGCCGGGGGACCGTCTGTGTGAGGTGGAGCGCGCGGCCGGTGACCTCAACGGAACACAGAGGAAGAACCTACGGGCACTAGAAAACTTCACAACAGTGGATGGGACGGAGGTCACCGACCCAAGGAACTTCTCAGATGCGCCGCACGTGATTACGTTTGTGAGGCTGAATAGGGGTGGGCGTGCGAAGGCCCTTTGGCGAATGTTGGATGCCGGAAAAACCGCGTTCCCGGACTTCAAACTAGTGAATGGGGAGCACCCGTCATTAACACAGATCGCGAAACACTGAAGGGAGGGTCCAATCTATGTTCACCCCTCTCTTTATAGGGCCTCTGGACGTGGGGGATCTGGCCAGAGACCGGCGGCTTACGCCCGACCTGCTCACGGGCAGTCTCGGACAGACCTTCGGCGTCCTTTCCCCCGAGGATTTTCAGGACCTGCTAGAGAGCCATTTCAAGGAGTTTGTTGAGGGCAACACAATGAAGATAGTTCCAGGTGCGCTAGAAGACATCAAAGAAAGAACGGTCTCTTTGGTGACCCTGGAAACGAACGGGAAAGGTCTCACCGGGGTGCCCCTGGAAAAAATGTTCGAGATCCTGGGGGATCTGACGATCCCGACACAATACCTAGTGAGAAGATATCATGCCACGTGGGATCTCCTCCTGCCGTCGAAGGAGGAGGCAGAAAAATAAGCAGGAGGGGACCTCACGTGGAGGAATCTGAGATTGAGGCCCGAATATTTGTCAAGAAGAAGAGCGGGAGTCACAGTCCTGGGAGTCCCTAGTTTCATTGGAGAGGACCAGCTGGGAGCTACCCTCGCCCAGTACGGAGAAGTGGAGGAAGTTCAACCTACGAAGGGCCCAAGGAACATCCAGACGGGATCCTACAAAATCTTCATGAGGGTGAATAGGGAGAACTTCCATAAGATCCCGGCCCAGCTAAATTGTGAGGGCTGGCAGATGGCCGTAATTGTAGAAGGGAGGAGGCCGTACTGCTGGCATTGCGTGAAGCCCAGGCATGTGGCGCGCTTCTGCCCACTGAGAAAGTAGCAGGACACCCAGAAGGCAGGAGAGGCAGAAGAGCAAAGAGTGGGCTACAAAGCACAAGGGGGAAAAACGAACGCGGAGAGCGCCGAGGGCGGAACCTGGAGTAAGGTCGTTGCCAAAAGGGGGAAGAGGAAAGAGGTAGAAAGCGCCCCAGTACCAACCAGACCAACGGTGACAACGACCAAAAGGAAGTTAAAAATGAACTCCTCTGAGTCGGAGGGAGAGGAGAGTAAGCCAAAGGAAAGACAACCCGAAAAGAAGGAAAGGAAGGAAACACCCAAAGCGACACCCGGAAAAACTCCCAAGAAGGTGCCGATTGAGACGGAACAGGAAGCACCAGTTGAGGTGCAGATGGAAGACCCTTGTGCTGAGCCTCCAAGAAGAAGCTCAGCCCACCCCTCCCCAAAACAACACCTCGGAGTCAAAGGAAGAGACTCCGGTCATTGTGGAAGCAGCGGAAGACAAGGACCCGGAGAAGACGGCCCCCAGAAAGGAAAAAAACAGGAAATTTCCGTTCTGGCCTGGGAACTGGCTGTGCGAAGTAGAGCGCGCGGCCGGTGACCTCAATGGGACCCAAAGGAAGTACCTGCGGGTACTAGAGAACTTCACGACCGCTGATGGAAAGGAGGTCACCGACCCGAGGAACTTTTCGGATGCGTCGCACTTGATCACGTTTGTGAGGCCGAATAGGGGTGGGCGTGCGAAGGCCCTTTGGCGAATGTTGGAGGCCTGAAAAACCGCGTTCCCGGGCTTCAGATTAATAGACGAGGAGCACCCATCACTGTCGCAGATCGCCCAACGTTGTGAGGGAAAGGTCCCGATTTACGTTCACCCCTCCTATAGGGCGCTTAAGTTGACGTTCCCTCTGGACGTGGGGGGTCTGGCCAAAGACGGGCGGCTTACCCTATCCTGCTCACGGGCAGTCTTGGGCAGACCTTCGATACCCTTTCCCCCGAGGATTTCAGACCCTTGATAGACGAATATTACTAGTTAGGGAAACATGGCAACAAGCTTAAACCTAGCTAGTTTAAATGCGAGGGGCATGAGGTCTCGAAGCAAGGCTTCTCGCGTGCTGAGGGATCTCGTGGCCCTTGAGGTAGACATAGCTGCAATACAGGACACCCACTTTGTTGGGGCTGGGGACTGCGATGTGCTGGTGAACGATTTTGATGTTTACTCAGCATATGGCAGTATCCAGAGCCGGGGGGTTTCTGTGCTAGTAAGTCGCACCCTATCTGCGACGGTTACACTTGTTCATGCGGACGCTCATGGGAGGCTGGTCGTGGTCGATGTTGCCGTTAGCAGCGGCGCGTTCCGGATCATGGCAGTTTATGCGCCTAACATCCACAGCGAGAGGGTTTCCTTTTTTCGGCGGGTGGAGGTGTTTCTCTCTTCGGGTCCGGAGCGGGTAGTATTAATTGGGGACTGGAATGCCATCCTGGACCCCAAGTAAGATAAGGTCGGGGGTACTAGTGGGTCAGATAGGTGTGATAGCAGCCTGTCTGACTTGATGGCCTTGTGCGATCTGGTCGACAGGTTCCATCTGGATCGCCCTGGGAGGGCGATGTGGAGGTGGCAAACTAGTGCGGCCGCCTGTCCGAGTACATACTTGGACAGGATGTTAATTAGAACGGGCGACGTAGATTTTCTATCTTGTCCCACGTTCCACTGGCTAGGTCATTCGGACCACAAACTTGTGTTGGCCCGTTTGAAGTTAGGTAATAGGCCTAGGTTGGCTGGCTACTGGAAGATGAACGCCTCCTTATTGGATTCGGTCAACTTCCGGGAGCAGCTGACGACACTAATTCAGAGGGAGTTAGTGGGGGCGGTTACCGGGAGTAGATGGTGGGTTAATCTTAAGGTGACCATTAGGCATTTTTGTGTCTAATATAGCCAACGCCTCGCGTTAACTAGGGCTCTGACCAAAAAGCACCTAGAGGATAGATTGATCCGGGCGGTGGCAGGGGGGGTGATTCCCTAGATCTAGCTCTTGTTAAGGGGGACCTCAATCGCTTGGCTAGCGAGCGATATGAAGGTCAGGTAATTAGGGCTAGGTTAAATAGTTTCTTCAACGAAGCCGTGAAAGTTGACGCTGTTGAGCGTGGGGCCGCTTTAAGACGCGGCTCGGATGGGTACATTCGGGAGGTGAAAAACCTGGAAGGACGTTCTCTCGTGTCGGCACGGGCGATCTGCAAAGGGTTTCGGCAACATTTGGAGGAGCGCTTTACCAAACTACCCAGACTCCGGGGCCACGGGTTTGGCAGCTATTTATCTGGCTCGCCCCGCCTTACTGCGGCCCGAGCGGCTAGTTGCGAGGGGGTGTTTACAGCGTGAGGTCATTACTGCGTTGAAGCAGGTTGGCCACAACAAATCTCCGGGGCTCAATGGTTTGCCCTACGAACTGTACTTGAGGCTGTCGCCCATGTTTGTGCCCCTTTTGACGGGCGTGTTTAACCACTGGTTTGCGCAGGACTCGATCCCGAGGCAGGTAACCAAAGGAGTGGTCACGCTTCTGAAGAAGGGAAACCAACATGGAGGGGGAACTTAGAAGATTATAGGCCCATAACTCTGCTTAACGCAGATTTTAAGATTTTGGCCCGTATTTTTACGAACCGACGATTTGGTCGAACCGGATCAGAACTACGCTGTGAAGGGTCGAACAATTCAAAGCAATCTGCACTTAGTTCGCACGATAATAGAGGGGTTAGAAGACGACACGGAAGCCGCGCTGATCAATTTAGATCAGTCCAAGGCGTTCGATAGGGTGGACCATGGGTTCCTGAGGGCCGTTGTGGAAACCGCCGGCTTTGGTCCGGACTTCCGCAAGTGGATCTCCGCCCTGTATCGTGACCCCGCGGTGGTGGTGCAAGTCAATGGTAGGTTGTCGGAGTCCTGTGGGGTCTCCCGGTCGGTGCGGCAGGGCTGTTCGCTGTCGCCTCTGCTCTATGTCCTGGCGTTGGAGCCCTTCTTTCGCAAATTAAGGGACGAGGCGGCGAGACCAGTCCTACGCGGCATTGCTCTACCTGGCGGCCGAGTTGCCAGGGTGTCCGCGTACGCTGATGACGTCACCGTTTTCGCAGCCAGTCGTAACGACATCGAAGCGGTGATAGAGGCGATCGCTGAGTACGAAGTTGTCACAGGGGCCGTGATCAATCGCAGCAAGTCCGTCGGCCTGCGGTTGAGCGCCTGGACCGGGGTAAACTCGCTTCCAGGTGCGTTCGGCTGGACTGATGGCCCGGTTAAGATCCTCGGTGTGTGGTTCGGGCCGGATCTCCAGCTGGACAAGAATTGGTCGGAGGTACAGACTAAGGTCGAATCGTCTGTCGGGACTTGGATTCGGAGGAAATTGTCCTTGAAGGGTCGTGCGGAGGCATGCTCCACTTATGTGTTTCCGTTGATCCTTTACCGTTTATCTGTTCTTCCCCTGCCTGCGGACCGCTGTAAGGCTTTAGAGCGCCTCCTTTTCAAACTGCTGTGGAAAGGAGGAAAGCCGTATGTCCGTAGACAGGTCTGTACGCAGAAACTTGGCGAGGGAGGCTTGGGAATGCCGGACTTGATAAGTCACAAACATGCTGAAAGACTGGCGTTCCTGAGTCGTACACTGTTAGAAGAAACGCACTGGGTACCAGCGGTGGAGCAAGCCTTCCAGCAGCTCGTATCCGCCCCTGCCGCTGAAGGTCGCAGAAGACCGGCGGGGGATTCGTGTTTCTTCACCGAGTTCCGGGCTGCCCTTAGGGCGTTGCCGGGGTCCAGTGACCTTGCGCGGTCTAGGAGGAGGCTGTATCAGGATCTAGTGGTGGGGACCGCTGACGATCCTCTGGTGGAGCGGCTGCATCTGTCGGGGGTGGGGAGGTTCTCTCGCTGTGGAGTTGGGTGTCTGCCAGCAGTTATCTTAATAATTCCGAATTTTCCGTAACGTGGAGACTGGTCCGGGACGCGTTGCCACTTTTCGACCGACTTGCCAGGGATTGCCGGGATAGAGAATTTTATTATCCCCCGTGCCCGCGCTGCAATGACGATGAGGAGGACGAGACGAGAGAACACGCGTTCTTTCGTTGCAGCGGGGTGCGGAGTCTCTGGAGGTATGTCGAAGAGGTAACGGCTCGCATCGACCCCGAGCGGTCGGTGCCAATTGATTTAGCGTATGTGGTCGATAATGTGGACCCGCCGTTTTCTAGGGAGAAACAGTTGGTCTTTCTGGCGATACTAGCCGTAGCTAGGTTAGTGACGTGGGTTTCACGTCTAGACATCGTCTATGAGAGGCAGTCTGTTTCCGATCGGGATCTGGTAGTTCGTTTTAAGCATCAACTTAAAACGAGAATCAGATGCGATTGGGAAAGGTTGCCCTGCATCGACTTTGATAGAAGATGGGTGCACAACACTAGTTTATGCATCCGACGAGGAGCCAGTTTCGAGTTCGTGCTTCCCCCTGGTTAGAATTGGTCCTAGGGTGCTGGGGTTGGTGTTTTCTTTACTTGGAACCCACCCGTTGTATTTATTAAACAAGAGTTTACTCTTGTCTATGGGTAGAAGCTAGGGTTTGTTAGGTGATGGTAACCACTTCGAGTGGAAGATCAGTATCTTTATTAGGGCCTAGACTAGGAATGTATGCGTGTCGATCCGGTCCCTGATTTATTTTTATTCGGCATTAGGAGAGCTTCCAAAGATTCGCGCTCCCACTTGTTTGTTTTGTCCCCGGCCTTTGTTGCCCCTTACGCATTTTATCTTGGAAGACGCCGTCCATTCCCGACGAACCCCCTCCGCAAGTTATTTTCACCAGCAGTTTTGCTGTCCCGTAGATCCTCCATTCCCCACTAGGGAGCAACCTGCTTGCTTTCACCTCTCCCTTCGGGGAGGGGACCGGAAGACAGTGGGCGTTCCACTAACGAGTAGAGAGTAGGATGGGAGGGTCCCTTACTAATCCGCCCCAATATGCATTTCGTTTAGTTGTTTTCTTTTTCTTTCTTTTTGGGTGTATTTTAGCTTGCCCCCCTCCCCTTCATCTCATCCCCATAATTTATTTATAAAAAAAAATTATATATTTATATATATATATATATATATATAAATATATATATATATATATACATACACACCTTTTTGTTTGTACATAGATTTTTATTTTGTTTCTTGTAAATATTCTTTTTTCCTTACAGAATGCATGAAGGTCGCCTGCCATCCCGTTAAGCTGGGGAGAATTAGTTTTGTTTTTAAATAGGTCCTAGTAAGAATGTAAGGCGAATTATAGAATGATAGTTCTCTACTGTAGTCTTTATAATAAAGAACTTGTCTTTCCGTACAAGTCTAGCGTTAGCTTTAGTCAAGACCCGATTTCTTTTTCCCCCCACACACCCCTACTTGGCCCTGGTGCCTAAACTCCTTCGGACCCCAAATAAGGCCTTGGCAGTAGATAATGCCAAGGTCGGGGCCGAAGGGCTAAATAAATTCTCGGCCTTTTGGTCAAGATCAAAGTGTAGTATCTGTTCTCACTGCTTGCTGCGGTCTGCGCTAATTTGTCGAGTTGTGAGCTTTTGACCACACGGTTAAAAGTCTTTCTCTTGTTCTCTGCAAGGACCAGCCCCTTCTTTGGGGATTTGGACCCGCAAAGACCCTTTTTGTTTATTGTTTTCTTTGTTTTGTTATTGCCCATCCTGGGCAACTACAAATTGTTGCGTTTTCTTCTTTTTTTCAGATAGTCCGGGGTCCAGCTAGCACTTAAGTAGCCGGCAGGGCCAAGGGAAACCAACGTGCCTTTTTAGGCGAAGGTCCCCTTGGTTTCCGAATCGGCGGGTGCCTAGCCGGGCTTTGGGCCATCAAAGTAGATGGAGTAGGCCTCTGCTCCTGCCACCTTGGGGGACGCCCCAGGTGTAGTGTCCGCGAAGGGTCCGGGGTGTGCTGTCCCGCAAGGCACCCCCAGTTCAAGAAGGGTTTCCGGGGTCGCCAGCCCAGAGTCGTTGATCGTAGCGTCGGTGTCCGGATCGCGAGCGGGGGTCGCTGCCCCCGGTACGGTTGAGGGTGTTGCCGCTCTGAAAGGCAACACCAATGTAGTTGGGTCGTGGGTTGCTGCCGTAAATTGCAACTCAAGTTCGAGTGGTACGGTCGCTGCCCGCAGTGGTTTTCCGGGGGTTGCCACCCCGAAAGGCAACCCCTTAGAGGTGGTAGAGATCGATATGGAGGCTGCAGGGGAGAAAAAGCGTTCGTGGTCGGTACCCACAGCAGGGCCAGTGGCCAGTAAAAAGACTAGAAGGGCGGTTAAAAAGTGGTTGGTTCTAGAAGATGAGAAAGGGACCCTCTCAACGAGGTCACAATCGGAATCCTACAGCCCGACCAAATAAGTAGTGGAAGGTTTAAGAAGAACGAAATCTGCGGAGGTTATTGTAGTGGATGGGTGCTCCCCGAGGGCGGGGGGATCGGCAGATAAGATATCACCAGCCAGCGGAAGCGAGTGGCCAGCCCTCACACAGAGCGACACCTCTCCAATACCTGCTGGGCAAGCTGTGGTGGAATCAGCTGAAACTACTGCACCAGCAAAAACTGAAGCACTGCAAAGCGTGTGGGAACAAAAGAGAAAGGAGAAGAAAACCCCCGGATATTATCAGAACCTACTGGAGAGCAGATTTAAGGAGTTTGTCGATGGTAATCAAATGAAAATTGTTCCAGGAGTGCTTGAGGAAATCAAAGAGAGGACGGTCTCCCTGGTTACTCTAGAAACCAACGGGAAAGGACTCACCGGTGTGCCCCTGGAAAGGATGTTCGAGATCCTTGAGGACCTTAAAATTCCAGCCCAATATCTTGTGAGAAGATACCATGCCACGTGGGATCTCCTCCTACCGTCGAAGGAGGAGGCAGAAAAACTAGCAGGAGGGGACCTCACGTGGAAGAATCCGAGACTCCGGCCGGAGTATATGTCCAGAAGAAGAGCAGAAGTCACGGTCCTTGGAGTCCCCAGTTTTATCGGGGAGGACCAGCTGGGAGCTACCCTCGCCCAGTTTGGTGAAGTGGAAGAAGTTCTCCCAACAAAAGGGCCGAGAAACATCCAAACCGGTTCCTATAAGATTTTCATGCGGGTAAACAGGGAAAACTTCCACAAGATCCCGGCCCAGCTGAATTGTGAGGGCTGGCAAATGGCAGTGATAGTGGAGGGAAGGAAATGTGTGAAGCCCGGGCACGTAGCTCGTTTATGCCCGCAGAGAAAGGAGCAGAACCCACTGAAGACAGGAGCGGCAGAAGAGCAAAAAGTGGGCAACAAGGAACCGATCGAGACGAGCAAGAAGACTTATTCGGAGAGTGCAGAGGGCGGTACGTGGAGCAAGGTCGTCGCCAAGAGGGGGAAAAGGAAAGAAGTGGAAGGCCCCCCAACACCAGCCAGAGCAACGACGGCGACGACCAAGAGGAAACTGAAGTCGACCTCCTCCGAGTCGGAGGGTGAGGAGAGTGGGAGCAAGGAGAGGCAGGCGGAGAAGAAGGAGAGAAAAGAAGAGCCGAAGGCATCCCTGAAGAAGACTCCGCGAAAAGCATCCAAAGACCCGGAGATAGAAATGGAAGACCTTTGCATTGAGCCTCCAACAGCAACCCCCAAGAGAAAGCTCAGCCCACCCCTTCCACAACCAACACCTTGGAGCCAAAAGAAGAGGCTCCGGTCATTGTGAACGAAGCAGGCGAGAAAGACCAGGAGAAAGCGGCCCCCAGAAAGGAGAATACAAGGAAGTTCCCGTTCTGGCCGGGGGACCGTCTGTGTGAGGTGGAGTGCGCGGCCGGTGACCTCAACGGTACTCAAAGGAAGTACCTGCAGGTACTGGAGAATTTCACCATCGTTGACGGAAAGGAGGTCACCGACCCTAGGAAGTTTGCAGACGCGCCCAATATCATCACCTTCGTAAGACCGAACAGGGGTGGGCGAGCAAATGCCCTATGGCGAATGTCGGAGGCCGGAAAAACCGCGTTCCCGGGCTTCAGACTAATAGACGAGGAGCACCCATCACTGTCGCAGATCGCCCAACGTTGTGAGGGAAGGGTCCCGATTAACGTTACCCCTCCTTCTATAAGGCTCTAAAACTGACGTTCCCTCTGGATGTGGGGGGTCTGGCCGGACCCGGCCGGCTTACGCCCGACCTGCTCACGGGCAGTCTCGGACAGACCTTCGACACCCTTTCCCCCGATGATTTCAGACCCTTGATAGAGGAATATTACTAGTTAGGGGAACATGGCAACAAGCTTAAACCTAGCTAGTTTAAATGCGAGGGGCATGAGGTCTCGAAGCAAGGCTTCTCGCGTGCTGAGGGACCTCGTGGCCCTTGAGGTAGATATAGCTGCAATTCAGGAGACCCACTTTGTTGGGGTTGGGGACTGCGATGTGCTGGTGAACGATTTTGATGTTTACTCAGCATATGGCAGTATCCAGAGCCGGGGGGTTTCTGTGCTAGTAAGTCGCACCCTATCTGCGACGGTTACACTTGTTCATGCGGACGCTCATGGGAGGCTGGTCGTGGTCGATGTTGCCGTTAGCAGCGGCGCGTTCCGGGTCATGGCAGTTTATGCGCCCAACATCCAAAGCGAGAGGGTTTCCTTTTTTCGGCGGGTGGAGGTGTTTCTCTCTTCGGGTCCGGAGCGGGTAGTATTAATGGGGGACTGGAATGCCATCCTGGACTCCAAGTAAGATAAGGTCGGGGGGACTAGCGGGTCGGATAGGTGTGATAGCAGCCTGTCTGACTTGATGGCCTCGTGCGATCTGGTCGACAGGTTCCGTCTGGATCACCCTGGGAGGCAGATGTGGACGTGGCAAACTAGTGCGGCCGCCTGTCCGAGTACATACTTGGACAGGATGTTAATTAGAAGGGGCGACGTAGATTTTCTATCTTGTCCCACGTTCCACTGGTTCGGTCATTCGGACCACAAACTTGTGTTGGCCCGTTTGAAGTTAGGTAATAGGCCTAGGTTGGCTGGCTACTGGAAGATGAACGCCTCCTTGTTGGAGTCGGTCAACTTCTGGGAGCAGCTGACGACACTAATCCAGAGGGATTAGTGGGGGCGGTTACGGGAGTAGATGGTGGGTTAATCTTAAGTCACCATTAGGCATTTTTGTGTCCAATATAGCCAACGGCTAGCGTTAACTAGGGCTCGGACCAAAACGCACGTAGAGGATAGATTGACCCGGGCAGTGGCAGGGGGCATTCCCTAGATCTAGCTCTTGTTAAGGGGGACCTCAATCGCTTGGCTAGCGAGCGATATGAAGGTCAGGTAATTAGGGCTAGGTTAAATAGTTTCTTCAACGAAGCCGTGAACGTTGACGCTGTTGAGCGTGGGGCCGCTTTAAGACGCGGGTACATTCGGGAGGTGAAAAACCTGGAAGGACGTTCTCTCGTGTCGGCACGGGAGATCTGCAATGGGTTTCGGCAACATTTGGAGGAGCGCTTCACCAAACTACCCAGACTCCGTGGCCAGGAGTTTGGCAGCTATTTATCTGGCTCGCCCCGCCTTACTGCGGCCCGAGCGGCTAGTTGCGAGGGGATTGTTACGGAGCGTGAGGTCATTATTGCGTTGAAGCAGGTTGGCCACAACAAATCTCCGGGGCTCGATGGTTTGCCCTACGAACTGTACTTGAGGCTGTCGCCCATGTTTGTGCCCCTTTTGACGGGCGTGTTTAACCACTGGTTTGCGCAGGACTCGATCCCGAGGCAGGTAACCAAAGGAGTGGTCACGCTTCTGAAGAAGGGAAACCAACATGGAGGGGGGAACTTAGACGATTATAGGCCTATAATTCTGCTTAACACAGATTTTAAGATTTTGGCCCGTATTCTTGCGAATCGACTGCAGGTCGTCATCGACGAGTTGGTCGAACCGAATCAGAACTACGCTGTGAAGGGTCGAACAATTCAAAGCAATCTGCACTTAGTTCGCACGATAATAGAGGGGTTAGAAGACGACACAGAAGCCGCGCTGATCAATTTAGATCAGTCCAAGGCGATCGATAGGGTGGACCATGGGTTCCTTAGGGCTGTTGTGGAAACCGCCGGCTTTGGTCCGGACTTCCGCAAGTGGGTCTCTGCTCTGTATCGTGACCCATCGGTGGTGGTTCAAGTCAATGGTAGGCTGTCGGAGTCCTTTGGGGTCTCCCGGTCGGTGCGGCAGGGCTGTCCACTGTCGCCCTACGCGGCATTGCTCTACCTGGCGGCCGATTTGCCAGGGTGTCCGCGTACGCTGATGACGTCACCGTTTTCGCAGCCAGTCGTAACGACATCGAAGCGTTCATAGAGGTGATCGCTGAGTATGAAGTTGTCACAGGGGCTGTGATCAATCGCAGCAAGTCCATCGACCTGCGGTTGAGCACCTGGACCGGGGTAAACTCGCTTCCAGGTGCGTTCGGCTGGACTGATGGCCCGGTAAAAATCCTCGGTGTGTGGTTTGGTCCGGATCTCCAGCTAGACAAGAATTGGTCGGAGGTACAGACTAAGGTCGAATCGTCTGTCGGGACTTGGATTCGGAGGAAATTGTCCTTGAAGGGTCGTGCGGAGGCATGCGCCACTTACGTGTTTCCGTTGTCCCTTTACCGTTTATCTGTTCTTCCCCTGCCTGCGGACCGCTGTAAGGCTTTAGAGCGCCTCCTTTTCAAACTGCTTTGGAAGGGAGGAAAGCCGTATGTCCGTAGACAGGTCTGTACGCAGAAGCTTAGCGAGGGAGGCTTGGGGATGCCTGATCTGCGCAGCCACCAACACGCCGAAAGATTGGCGTTCCTGAGTCGGACACTGTTAGAGGAGGCACCCTGGGTACCAGCCGTGGAGCAAGCTCTCCCACGGCTGTTAACCGACCCCGCCGCCGAAGGTCGCCGAAGACCAGCGGGGGAAAGGCGCTTCCTGACCGAATGCCGAGCCGCCCTTAGGGCATTTCCGGGGTCCAGTGACCTTGCACGGCCTAGGTGGAGGCTATATGAGGCGTTAGTGGAAGTTCTCCTGCTGTGAAGTTGGGTGCCTGCCAGTAGCTACATTAATAATGCTGAATTCTCGATTACGTGGAGGCTAGTCCGGGATGCGTTGCCACTCTTCGACCGACTTGCCAGGGATTTTAGGGATGCTGATTATTACTATCCCCCGTACCCACGCTGCAATGATGAGGATGAAGACGAAACGCGTGAACACGCGTTCTTTCTTTGCAGCGGGGTGCGGAGTCTCTGGAGGTATGTTGAAGGGGTAACGGCTCGCATCGACCCCGACCGGTCGGTGCCACTTGATTTGGCGTACGTGGTTGACAATGTGGACCCGCTGTTTATCAGGGAGAAACGGGCGGTGTTTCTGGCGATTCTGGCTGTTGCTAGGTTAGTGACGTGGGTTTCACGTCTGGGCATTGTCTATGAGGGACGATCTGTTTCCGATCAGGATCTGGTGGTTTATTTTAAGCATCAACTTAAAATAAAAATCAGACGTGATTGGAAAAGATTGCCCCGCATCGATTTTGATAGGAGATGGGTGCACAACACTAGTTTGTGCATCCGACGAGGAGCTAGGTATGAGCTTGTGTTTCCACCCTAGTAGTATTCTTCTGGAGGTGCTGAAGTTTCGACTGTCGTGCACTCGGAACCCAGCCCCTCATATGTTAATACGGGGTTTACCCCGTAATCATGGGTAGGAGTACGTTTGCTAGTTAGGCAGAATAACAACTCAGAGTGAAAAGCATATACTTTATTTAGGGCCTAGACTAGGGTGTATGTGAGTTTGATCCTGTCCCCGTAGTTGTTTGTTTTTGATAGATTGGGCATCATTGGAAGCTCTCCTAGTGCCAAAGTCCACCAGTTTTATTTTGTCCTCGGTCTGTTTTTACCCCTTATGTACATTATCTTGGAAGACGCCATCCATCCCTGTTATCCCCGACCCAAAGTTACTTTTCTTACAAGTCCCTAGTTCCTCCACTCCCCCCTAGGGAACGACCTGCTTGCTTTCACCCTTTCCCCCCGGGGGAAGTGGACCGGAAGACAGTAGGCGTTTCATACGACAGACCAGCCGTTAGGTAGGGAGGGTCCCCTTACGAACCCGCCCCCATAGTCATTTTATTGAGTTATTTTCTTTTTCTTTCTTTTTGGGTGTATCTTAGTTTGCCTCCCTCCCCATCATCTCACCTCCATTTATTTTTTTATGAAAAAAAAAAAAAATGCCTAAGTTTGTATATAAAATTTTGTTTTGTTTTCTGTATATAAATGTTTTTTCTTTCACAGTATGAGTGTCGCCCGCCATCCCGATAAGCTGGGGAGCTGTCTTTTTAAGTAGGTCCTGGTAAGCATGTAGGCGGATGTGTTATGATAGAAACTAGTATAGGTTTTTCTAAATAAAATACTTGCTTTCCAACGCAAGTCTAGTTAGCAAATTTAGCAAAGTCCCGTTTTTCTTCCCCACCTCCCCCTTACTGGCCTTAGTGCCTAAGTTGTATCGGACCCCAAATGAGGGCTTGGCAGTAGATAATGCCAAGTCCGGGGCCGATACGACTAAATACCATCGCTTCTCGGCCTTTTGGTCAAGATCAAAGTGTAGTATCTGTTCTCAGTGCTTGCTGTGGTCTGCCTTAAAGCCGAGTTGGGAGCTCTTAAGCTATTAGCTTAGAGTCTTTTTTCTTCTTGTCTCTTGCAAGGACCAGCCCCTTCTTGGGGATTTGGACCCGCAAAGACCCTTTTGTTTTTCTTGTTGTCTGTTTTATGTTATTGCCCATCCTGGGCAACTATTAATTGTTTGCTTTCTTTCTTTTTACAGATAGTCCGGGGTCCAGCTAGCACTTAAGCAGCCGGCAGGGCCAAGGGAAACCGACGTGCCTTTTTAGGCGAAGGTCCCCTTGGTTTCCGAATCGGCGGGTGCTTAGCCGGGCCTTGGGCCGTCAAAGTAGATGGAGCAGGCCTCTGCTCCTGCCACCTTGGGGGACGCCCCGGGTGTAGTGATCGTGAAGGGTCCGGGGGGTGCCGTCCCGCAAGGCACCCCCAGTTCGAGAAAGGTTCCTGGGGTCGCCACCCCAGAATGTTCGGTCGAGTCGGTGGTCGGATCGCGAGCGGGGGTCGCCACCCCCAGTAGGGTCGAGTCGGGTGTTGCCACCCCGAAAGGCAGCACCAGTGCAGGAACGGGAGAGGGGGTCGCCGCCCCCAGTAGCGTTGAGTGTGGTGTCGCCACCCCGAAAGGTGACACAAATGCCCGTTTTGTCCGAGAGCGGGTGGGGAAAAAGTCGAAGAAGTGGTGGGTCCTTGAGGAGGAAAAGCCCAGGGTCCCTCTGACAAGGTCGCAGTCTACTAGGGTTAGTCCCAAAAAGGTAGATGAAGGTAGCCTTAGGAGAAGCAAATCGGAGGAGGTAGTTGTGGTCGATGGGTGCTCCCCCGGGGGGACGGTGTCCGGTAACGAGACACCAATTAGCCTGTTCGAGTGGCCAGCCCTCACAATGAGCGATTGCTCCCCAATCCCTCCTGGACAGGATAGAACAGCAGAAACGGTAGCAGCAGCAGCAGCAGTGGAGGCCAGTAGGACCAAAGCAGCGGAGAACTGTGCGTGGGGTCGGAAAAAGCAGACCCAGAAGACCCCAGGCTACTACCAGGAACTGTTGCGGGAAAAATATCAAGGATTTATTAGCGGAAACAAGCTGATGGTGGTGCCCGGAGCGCTGGAAGATATCAAACTCCGCACGGTTTCTCTAGTCACCCTGGATGCCAACGGAAAGGGGCTCGTCGGCGTGCCGCTAGAGAAGATGTGCGATGCAATAGGAGAGCTCCGGATTCCCGCACAGTACCTGGTTCGAAAATACCACGCCACGTGGGATCTCCTCCTGCCATCAAAGGAGGAAGCGGAGAAGTTAGCAGGAGGGGACCTCACGTGGAAGAACTTAAGGCTCCGCCCCGAGTATCTATCAAAGAGGAGAGCGGGAGTAACAGTACTCGGGGTGCCCTGCTTTATTACTGCCGATCAGATAGGTGCCACCTTGGCCCAGTTTGGAGAGGTCGAGGAAGTTAGCCCAACAAAAGGACCTAGAAATATCCAAACTGGGTCATATAAAATACATATGAAGGTGGACCGGCAGAATTTTCACCAAATACCGGCGCAGCTAACATGTGAGGGCTGGCAGATGGCCGTCATCGTTGAGGGGAGGAGGCCATACTGTTGGCAGTGTTCCAAGCCAGGGCACGTAGCCCGATTCTGCCCGCAAAGGAAGGGGACAGAGACACAAGCATCGGGCACAAAGTCGGCAGCACAGGAGGGTCCAGCAGCAGACGGAAAAAAGAAGGAAGATGGAGAAGGAGGAGCTTGGAGCAAGGTCGTCGCCAAGAGGGGCAGGAAGAAGGAAGGAGAGGCCCCTCCAGTAACACCAAAAACACCGGCGGCGGCGACCTCAAAAAGAAAGTTACAAACGAGCTCCTCTGAATCTGAAGGAGAGGATGGAGAGGCTGCCAACAAGCACACTGAAAAGAGGGAGAGAAAAGAAACACCGAAAGGATCTCCTAAGAAGTCTCCCAGGAGTAATGAAATTGAAATGACCGAGACCAGCTCTGAGCCTCCAACATCAGCTGCCCCAGAGGACGCTCAGCCCACCCCACCCCTATTTAACACCCCGGAGCCAAAAGTGATAGCTCCAGTTGCCGAGGAGGAAGAAGCAGGAGAAGTGGAACAGGAGAAGGCGGCCCCCAGGAAGGAAAAAACCCGAAAGTGCCCGTTCTGGCCGGGGGACCGTCTCTGCGAGGTGGATGAAGCGATAGGGGATCTGAGCGGGACGCAGCGTAAATACCTGCGCATCCTGGAAAGTTTAAAAATGGTGGAGGGGAAGGACGTCACCGACCCGAGGAACTTCCCTGACGCCCCACAAATCATTACTTTTGTTAGGCCCAACAGAGGTGGGCGAGCTAAAGCCCTCTGGAGAATGTTGGAGGAGGGGAAGACGGCATTCCCGGGGATTAGACTAATAGACGGGGAGCACCCATCCTTAGAGCAGGTCGCGAAGCGATGTGAGGGGAGGGTCCCTGTTTACGTTCACCCTTCATTTTATAGGGCCATTAAGTTGACGTTCCCTCTGGACGTGGGAGGTCTGGCCAAAGACGGGCGGCTTACGCCTGTCCTGCTTACGGGCAGTCTTGGGCAGACCTTTGACGCCCTTACCCCCGAGGATTTCAGACCCTTGTTAGAGGAATATTACTAGTTAGGGGAACATGGCAACAAGCTTAAACCTAGCTAGTTTGAATGCGAGGGGCATGAGGTCTCGAAGCAAGGCTTCTCGCGTGCTGAGGGACCTCATGGCCCTTGAGGTAGACATAGCTGCAATTCAGGAGACCCACTTTGTTGGGGCTGGGGACTGCGATGTGCTGGTGAACGATTTTAAAGTTTACTCAGCATATGGCAGTCTCCAGAGCCGGGGGGTTTCTGTGCTAGTAAGTCGCACCCTATCTGCGACGGTTACACTTGTTCATGCGGACGCTCATGGGAGGCTGGTCGTGGTCGATGTTGCCGTTAGCAGCAGCGCGTTCCGGATCATGGCAGTTTACGCGCCCAACATCCAAACCGAGAGGGTTTCCTTTTTTCGGCGGGTGGAGGGGTTTCTCTCTTCGGGTCCGGAGCGGGTAGTTTTAATGGGGGACTGGAATGCCATCCTGGACCCCAATTTAGATAAGGTCGGGGGGCCTAGCGGGCAGGGTAGGTGTGATAGCAGCCTGTCTGACCTGATGGCCTCGTGCGATCTGGTCGACAGGTTCCGTCTGGATCACCCCGGGAGGGAGATGTGGACGTGGCATACTAGTGCGGCCGCCTGTCCGAGTACATACTTGGACAGGATGTTAATTAGAAGGGGCGACGTAGATTTTCTATCTTGTCCCACGTTCCACTGGTTAGGTCATTCGGACCACAAACTCGTGTTGGCCCGTTTGAAGTTAGGTAATAGACCTAGGTTGGCTGGCTACTGGAAGATGAACGCCTCCTTGTTGGAGTCGGTCGACTTCCGGGAGCAGCTGACAACACTAATCCAGAGGGAGTTAGTGGGGGCGGTTACCGGGAGTAGATGGTGGGTTAATCTTAAGGTGACCATTAGGCATTTTTGTGTCCAATATAGCCAAAGCCTCGCTTTAACTAGGGCACGGACCAAAAAGCACCTAGAGGATAGATTGACCCGGGCGGTGGCAGGGGGGGATTCCCTAGATCTAGCACTAATTAAGGGGGACCTCAGTCGCTTGGCTAGCGAGCGATATGAAGGTCAAGTAGTTAGGGCTAGGTTAAATAGAGTCTCCAACGAAGCCGTGAACGTTGACGCTGTTGAGCGTGGGGCCGCTTTAAGACGCGGCTCGGATGGGTACATTCGGGAGGTGAAAAACCTGGAAGGACGTTCTCTCGTATCGACGCGGGAGATCTGCAATGGGTTTCGGCAACATTTGGAGGAGCGCTTCACCAAACTACCCAGACTCCGCGGCCAGGAGTTTGGCAGCTATTTAGCTGGCTCGCCCCGCCTTACTGCGGCCCGAGCGGCTAGTTGCGAGGGGGTGGTTACGGAGCGTGAGGTCATTACTGCGTTGAAGCAGGTTGGCCACAATAAATCTCCGGGGCTCGATGGTTTGCCCTACGAACTGTACTTGAGGCTGTCGCCCATGTTTGTGCCCCTTTTGACGGGCGTGTTTAACCACTGGTTTGCCCAGGATTCGATCCCGAGGCAGGTAACCAAAGGAGTGGTCACGCTTCTGAAGAAGGGAAACCAACATGGAGGGGGGAACCTAGATGATTATAGGCCCATAACTCTGCTTAACGCAGATTTTAAGATTTTGGCCCGTATTCTTGCGAATCGGCTGCAGGTCGTTATCGACGAGTTGGTCGAACCGGATAAGAACTACGCTGTGAAGGGTCGAACAATTCAAAACAATCTGCACTTGGTTCGCACGATAATAGAGGGATTAGAAGACGACACGGAAGCCGCGCTGATCAATTTAGATCAGTCCAAGGCGTTCGATAGGGTGGACCATGGGTTCCTGAGGGCTGTTGTGGAGGCCGCCGGCTTTGGTCCGGACTTCCGCAAGTGGATCTCCGCCCTGTATCGTGACCCCGCGGTGGTGGTGCAAGTCAATGGTAGGTTGTCGGAGTCCTTTGGGGTCTCCCGGTCGGTGCGGCAGGGCTGTCCGCTGTCGCCTCTGCTCTATGTCCTGGCGTTGGAGCCCTTCCTTCGCAAATTAAGGGACGAGGCGGCGAGACCAGTCCTACGCGGCATTGCTCTACCTGGCGGCCGATTTGCCAGGGTGTCCGCGTACGCTGATGACGTCACCGTTTTCGCAGCCAGTCGTAACGACATCGAAGCGGTGATAGAGGCGATCGCTGAGTACGAAGTTGTCACAGGGGCCGTAATCAATCGCAGCAAGTCCGTCGGTCTGCGGTTGAGCGCCTGGACCGGGGTAAACTCGCTTCCAGGTGCGTTCGGCTGGACTGATGGCCCGGTTAAGATCCTCGGTGTGTGGTTCGGGCCGGATCTCCAGCTGGACAGAAATTGGTCGGAGGTACAGACGAAGGTCGAGTCCGCTGTCGGAACTTGGATTCGAAGGAGATTGTCCTTGAAGGGTCGTGCGGAGGCATGCGCCACTTACGTGTTTCCGCTGATCCTTTACCGGTTATCTGTTCTTCCCCTGCCTGCGGACCGCTGTAAGGCTTTAGAGCGACTCCTTTTCAAACTGCTCTGGAAGGGAGGAAAGCCGTATGTCCGTAGACAGGTCTGTACGCAGAAGCTTAGCGAGGGAGGCTTGGGGATGCCTGATCTGCGCAGCCATCAAAACGCAGAAAGACTGGCGTTCCTAAGTCGGACACTGATAGAGGAGGCACCCTGGGTACCAGCCGTGGAGCACGCTTTCCCACGGCTGTTAACCGACCCCGCCGCCGAAGGTCGCCGTCGACCAGCGGGGGAAGGGCGCTTCCTGACCGAATGCCGAGCCGCCCTTAGGGCATTGCCGGGGTCCAGTGACCTTGCACGGCCTAGGTGGAGGCTATATGAGGATTTAGTGGAGGGTACCGCAAACGACCCGCTGGTGGAGCGGCTACATCTGTCGAGGGGGGAAGTTCTCTCGCTTTGGAGTTGGGCGCCTGCCAGTAGCTACATAAATAATGCAGAGTTTTCGATAACGTGGAGGCTAGTCCGGGATGCGTTGCCTCTCTTCGACCGACTTGCCAGGGATTTTAGGGATCGCGAGTATTATTATCCCCCGTGCCCACGCTGCAACGATGAGAACGAGGACGAGACGCGTGAACACGCGTTCTTTCTTTGCAGCGGGGTACGGAGTCTCTGGAGGTATGTCGAAGGGGTAACGGCTCGCATCGACCCCGAGCGGTCGGTGCCACTTGATTTGGCGTACGTGGTTGACAATGTGGACCCGCCGTTTATCAGGGAGAAACGGGCGGTGTTTCTGGCGATACTGGCTGTAGCTAGGCTAGTGACGTGGGTTACACGTCTGAACATTGTCTATGAGGGGCGATCTGTTTCCGATCAGGATCTGGTCCTTTATTTTAAGCACCAACTTAAAATAAAAATCAGATGTGATTGGAAAAGGTTGCCCCGCATCGACTTTGATAGGAGATGGGTGCACAACACTAGTTTGTGCATCCGACGAGGAGCTAGGTATGAGCTTGTGTTTCCACCCTAGTAGTATTCGTCTGGAGGTGCTGAAGTCTCGATTGTCGTGCACTCGGAACCCAGCCCCTCATATGTTAATACGGGGTTGACCCCGTAATCATGGGTAGGAGTAGGTTTGCTAGTTAGGCGGAGTAACCACCTAGAGTGGAAAGCATGTGCTTTATTTAGGGCCTAGACTAGGGTGAATGTGAGTTTGATCCTGTCCCCTGTAGATCTTTGTTTTTTGTTAGATTGGCACTAGGAGAGCTTCCAAAGATGCCCAAAGTCCACCAGTTTTATTTTGTCCTCGGCCTGTTTTTACCCCTTACGTACATTATCTTGGAAGACGCCATCCATCCCTGTTTTTCCCCGACCCTAATGTATTTTTCTTACAAATCCCTAGTTCCTCCACTCCCCCCCTAGGAAACGACCTGCTTGCTTTCACCCTTTCCCCCCGGGGGAAGTGGACCGGAAGACAGTGGGCGTTTCATACGACAGACCAGCCGATAGGTAGGGAGGGTCCCCTTACTAACCCGCCCCCATAGGCATTTTATTAAGTTGTTTTCTTTTTCTTTCTTTTTGGGTGTATTTTAGTTTGCCCCCCTCCCCATCATCTCACCCCCATTTATATAAAAAAAAAAAAAAAAAAAAAAAATATATATATCTTAAGTTTGTACATATGATTTTTTGTTTTGTTTTTGTAAATAAAGTTCTTCTTTTTTCACAGTACGAATGTCGCCCGCCATCCCGATAAGCTGGGGAGCTGTCTATTTTAAGTAGGTCCTGGTAAGAATGTAGGCGGATGAGTTATGATAGAATCTAGTGTAGGGTTTTTCTAAATAAAATACTTGCTTTTCAACGCAAGTTTAGCTAGCAAATTTAGTAAAGTCCCGTTTTCTTCCCCACCTCCCCCCTTACTGGCCTTTGTGCCTAACTTGTATCGGACCCCAAATGAGGGCTTGGTAGTAGATAATGCCAAGTCCGGGGCCGATACAACTAAATACCATCGCTTCTCGGCCTTTTGGCTCTGATCAAAGTGTAGTATCTTTCTCAGTTCTTACTGCGGTCTGCCTCAAAGTCGAGTTGGGAGCTCTTAAACCGTTGGTTTAGAGTTTTTCTGCTTGTCTATTGCAAGGACCAGCCCCTTCTTGCGGATTTGGACCCGCAAAGACTTGTTTTTGTTTTTCTTGTTGTTTGTTTTTGTTATTGCCCATCCTGGGCAACTATTAACTGTTTTTTCCTCTTTTTTTGCAGATATTCCGGGGTCCAGCTAGCACTTAAGCAGCCGGCAGGGCCAAGGGAAACCGATGTGCCTTTTTAGGCGAAGGTCCCCTTGGTTTCCGAATCGGCGGGTGCTCAGCCGGGCCTTGGGCCAACAAAATAGATGGAGCAGGCCTCTGCTCCTGCCACCTTGGCGGACGCCCCAGGTGTAGCTGTAGTGAAGGGTCCGGGTTGTGCCGTCCCGCAAGGCACCCCCAGTTCGAGAAGGGTTCCAGGGGTCGCCACCCCTTAGTCGAGTGTAGCGTCCGAATCGCGAGCGGGGGTCGCCACCCCCAGAAGGGTCGAGTCGGGCGTTGCCACCCCGAAAGGCAGCACCAGTGCCGGATCGAGAGAGGGGTTCGCCAACCCCAGCAGCGGTGGGTCGGTGTCAGATGCCGTGCAGGGGGTTGTCGCCGAAAAAGGCAACCTAGACGGCGTAATGTACGCGGCGATAGGGGCCCCAGCGGTTGGGGATCAGAAAAAGAAGCGTCCAGTCAAGAAGTGGTGGGTCTTGGAGGAGGAACCCAGGGTCCCTCTGACAAGGTCCCAATCGGCAAAGGTTAGCCCGAGTAAGGAGTCGGTGGAGGGGCTAAGAAGAACTAGGTCGGCAGATGTAATCGTTGTTGATGGGTGCTCCCCGGGGACGGTAGAATCCGGTAGGGTGACGCCAGATAACCTATTTGAGTGGCCAGCCCTCACACAGAGCGACTGTTCGCCGATACCACCAGGGCAAGCAGGACGTCCAGCAGCAGTAGAAGCAGCAGCAGTAGCACGAGTCGGGTTCAGCATTCCAGTCAAAAAAGCAGCCAACGTATGGGGCCAAAAGAAGCTGGAGAAGAAGTCGCCCCAATACTACCGGGACCTGCTGGAAGGTCAATACAAGGACTATGTGAGTGGCAACCAGTTGGTAATTGTTCCAGGAACAATGGAAGACATAAAAGAAAGGACGGTCTCCCTGGTAACCCTGGAGGGAAATGGAAAGGGGCTGACAGGAGTGCCCCTGGAGAAGATGTGCGAGATCCTTGGCGATTTGAACATCCCCGTCAAGTATCTCGTACGAAGATATCACGCGACATGGGATCTCCTCCTGCCAACCAAGGAGGAAGCAGAAAGACTTGCAGGAGGGGACATTACCTGGAAGAACCTGCGGCTCCGCCCCGAGTACATGTCGAAAAGGAGAGCAGGAGTAACTGTACTCGGGGTTCCAAGTTTCATTGGTGAAGACCAGCTGGGTGCCACTCTGGCCCAGTTTGGAGAGGTCGAAGAAATCAACCCAACGTAGGGACCTCGCAACATCCAAACTGGGTCATACAAGATCTACATGAGAGTCAACCGGGAGAACTTCCATAAGATCCCGGCTCAACTGACCTGTGAGGGCTGGCAGATGGCCGTAATAGTGGAGGGAAGGAGGCCATATTGCTGGCAGTGCGCGAAGCACGGACACGTGGCCCGCTTCTGCCTCCAAAGAAAGGAGCAGGAACAGCAGACAGCGGGAGCCAAAGGAAAGGAAGCAGCGGAGGAAAAGAAGGTGGAAAATGTAGAAGGAGGAGCCTGGAATAAGGTCGTCGCCAAGAAGGGCAGAAAGAAGGAGGCGGACGCCCCACCAGCGCCAGCAAGACCAGCGGCGGCGACCGCGAAGAGGAAATTGCGGGTGAGCTCCTCGGAGTCGGAGGGGGAAGAAGGAGAGTCCTCCGAAAAACTGACCGGAAAAAAAAAGAGAGAAAAGAATCCAACAAAGCTTCTCGTAAGGAATCTCCCCCTCGGAAATCCCCGGCAGAAGAAGCAATGATAGAAGACCAGACAACCGAGCCTCCAACACCAGTTTCCCCAGAGGACGCTCGGCCCACCCCTCCCCTGTGTAACACCCCGGAGCAAGATACAGTGGCTCCAGTTTCGAAAGTAGAAGATCCAGACAAGGAGATGACGGCCCCCAGGAAGGAGAAGACCAGAAAGTGTCCATTCTGGCCGGGGGTCCGCCTGTGTGAAGTGGAGGAAGCCGTTAGTGATGTCAGCGGGACGCAGAAGAAATATCTGCGAGTCCTAGAAACTCTGAAGACGGTGGAGGGGAAAAGCGTCACAGACCCCCGAAACTTTCCAGATGCTCCACATCTGATCACCTTTGTGAGACTGAACAGGGGAGGGCGAGCGAAGGCCCTCTCGGGGATGCTAGAGGAAGGGAAAACCGCGTTTCCGGGCATCAAGCTAGTTGACGGGGAGCACCCATCCTTGGCGCAAATAGAAAAGCAGTGTGAGGGGAGGGTCCCTATTTATGTTCACCCCTCCTTTTATAGAGCACTCAAATTGACGTTCCCTCTGGACGTGGGAGGTCTGGCCAAAGACGGGCGGCTTACGCCTGTCCTGCTCACGGGCAGTCTTGGGCAGACCTTTGACGCCCTTACCCCCGAGGATTTCAGACCCTTGATTGAAGAATATTACTAGTTAGGGAAACATGGCAGCAAGCTTAAACCTAGCTAGTTTGAATGCGAGGGGCATGAGGTCGCGAAGCAAGGCTTCTCGCGTGCTGAGGGACCTCATGGCCCTTGAGGTAGACATAGGTGCAATTCAGGAGACCCACTTTGTTGGGGCTGGGGACTGCGATGTGCTGGTGAACGATTTTGATGTTTACTCAGCATATGGCAGTTTCCGGAGCCGGGGGGTTTCTGTGCTAGTAAGTCGCACCCTATCTGCGACGGTTACACTTGTTCATGCGGACGCTCATGGGAGGCTGGTCGTGGTCGATGTTGCCGTTAGCAGCAGCGCATTCCGGATCATGGCAGTTTATGCGCCCAACATCCAAACCGAGAGGGTTTCTTTTTTTCGGCGGGTGGAGGGGTTCCTCTCTTCGGGTCCGGAGCGGGTAGTATTAATGGGGGACTGGAATGCCATCCTGGACCCCAAGTTAGATAAGGTCGGGGGGGCCTAGAGGGATGGATAGGTGTGAAAGCAGCCTGTCTGACCTGATGGCCTCGTGCGATCTGGTCGACAGGTTCCGTCTGGATCACCCCGGGAGGGAGATGTGGACGTGGCATACTAGTGCGGCCGCCAGTCCAAGTACATACTTGGACAGGATGTTAATTAGAAGGGGCGACGTAGATTTTCTATCTTGTCCCACGTTCCACTGGCTAGGTCATTCGGACCACAAACTCGTGTTGGCCCGTTTGAAGTTAGGTAATAGGCCTAGGTTGGCTTGCTACTGGAAGTTGAACGCCTCCTTGTTGGAGTCGGAAGACTTCCGGGAGCAGCTGACGACACTAATCCAGACGGAGTTAGTGGGGGCGGTTACCGGGAGTAGCTGGTGGGTGAAGCTTAAGGTCACCATTAGACGCTTTTGTGTCCAATATAGCCAAAGCCTCGCTTTAACTAGGGCTCGGACCAAAAAGCACCTAGAGGATAGATTGACCCGGGCGGTGGCAGGGGGGAGGATTCCCTAGATCTAGCACTAATTAAGGGGGACCTCAGTCGCTTGGCTAGCGAGCGATATGAAGGTCAAGTAGTTTGGGCTAGGTGTAATAGAGTCTCCAACAAAGCCGTGAACGTTGACGCTGTTGAGCGTGGGGCCGCTTTAAGACGCAGCTCGGATGGGTACATTCGGGAGGTGAAAAACCTGGAAGGGCGTTCTCTCGTGTCGACGCGGGAGATCTGCAATGGGTTTCGGCAACATTTGGAGGAGCGCTTCACCAAACTACCCAGACTCCGCGGCCAGGAGTTTGGCAGCTATTTAGCTGGCTCGCCCCGCCTTACTACGGCCCGAGCGGCTAGTTGCGAGGGGGTGGTTACGGAGCGTGAGGTCATTACTGCGTTGAAGCAGGTTGGCCACAACAAATCTCCGGGGCTCGATGGTTTGCCCTACGAATTGTACTTGAGGCTGTCGCCCATGTTTGTGCCCCTTTTGACGGGCGTGTTTAACCACTGGTTTGCGCAGGACTCGATCCCGAGACAGGTTACCAAAGGAGTGGTCACGCTTCTGAAGAAGGGAAACCAACATGGTGGGGGGAACCTAGATGATTATAGGCCCATAACTTTGCTTAACGCAGATTTTAAGATTTTGGCCCGTATTCTTGCAAACCGACTGCAGGTTGTAATCGACGAGTTGGTCGAACCGGATAAGAACTACGCTGTGAAGGGTCGAACGATTCAAAACAATCTGCACTTGGTGCGCACGATAATAGAGGGGTTAGAAGACGACACAGAAGCCGCGCTGATCAATTTAGATCAGTCCAAGGCGTTCGATAGGGTGGACCATGGGTTCCTGAGGGCTGTTGTGGAGGCCGCCGGCTTTGGTCCGGACTTCCGCAAGTGGATCTCCGCCCTGTATCGTGACCCCGCGGTGGTGGTGCAAGTCAATGGTAGGTTGTCGGAGTCCTTTGGGGTCTCCCGGTCGGTGCGGCAGGGCTGTCCGCTGTCGCCTCTGCTCTATGTCCTGGCGTTGGAGCCCTTCCTTCGCAAATTAAGGGATGAGGCGGCGAGACCAGTCCTACGCGGCATTGCTCTACCTGGCGGCCGATTTGCCAGGGTGTCCGCGTACGCTGATGACGTCACCGTTTTCGAAGCCAGTCGTAACGACATCGAAGCGGTGATAGAGGCGATCGCTGAGTACGAAGTTGTCACAGGGGCCGTGATCAATCGCAGCAAGTCCGTCGGCCTGCGGTTGAGCGCCTGGACCGGGGTAAACTCGCTTCCAGGTGCGTTCGGCTGGACTGATGGCCCGGTAAAAATCCTCGGTGTGTGGTTCGGGCCGGATCTCCAGCTAGACAAGAATTGGTCGGGGGTACAGACTAAGGTCGAATCGTTGGTCGTGTCTTGGATTCGAAGGAGATTGTCCTTGAAGGGTCGTGCGGAGGCATGCGCCACTTACGTGTTTCCGTTGATCCTTTACCGTTTATCTGTTCTTCCCCTGCCTGCGGACCGCTGTAAGGCTTTAGAGCGACTCCTTTTCAAACTGCTCTGGAAGGGAGGAAAGCCGTATGTCCGTAGACGGGTCTGTACGCAGAAGCTTAGCGAGGGAGGCTTGGGGATGCCTGATCTGCGCAGCCATTAACACGCAGAAAGACTGGCGTTCCTGAGTCGGACACTGATAGAGGAGGCACCCTGGGTTCCGGCCGTGGAGCACGCTTTCCCACGGCTATTAACCGACCCCGCCGCCGAAGGTCGCCGTCGACCAGCGGGGGAAGGGCGCTTCCTGACCGAATGCCGAGCCGCCCTTAGGGCATTGCCGGGGTCCAGTGACCTTGCACGGCCTAGGTGGAGGCTATATGAGGAGTTAGTGGAGGGTTCCGCGAACGATCCGCTGGTGGAGCGGCTACATCTGTCGAGGGGGGAGGTTCTCTCGCTTTGGAGTTGGGCGCCTGCCAGTAGCTACATAAATAATGCAGAATTTTCTATAACGTGGAGGCTAGTCCGGGATGCGTTGCCTCTCTTCGACCGACTTGCCAGGGATTTCCGGGATCCAGATTATTATTTCCCCCGTGCCCACGCTGCAACGATGAGGACGAAGATGAAACGCGTGAACACGCGTTCTTTCTTTGCAGCGGGGTGCGGAGTCTCTGGAGGTATGTCGAAGGGGTAACGGCTCGCATCGACCCCGAGCGGTCGGTGCCACTTGATTTAGCGTACGTGGTCGACAATGTGGACCCGCCGTTTATCAGGGAGAAACGGGCGGTGTTTCTGGTGATACTGTAGCTGTAGCTAGGTTAGTGACGTGGGTTTCACGTCTAGACATCGTCTATGCGGGGCGGGCTGTTTCCGATCAGGATCTGGTTGTTCGTTTTAAGCATCAACTTAAAACGAAAATCAGATGTGATTGGGAAAGGTTGTCCCGCATCGACTTTGATAGAAGATGGGTGCACAACACTAGTTTGTGCATCCGACGAGGAGCTAGGTATGAGCTTGTGTTTCCACCCTAGTAGTATTCTTCTGGAGGTGCTGAAGTTTCGATTGTCGTGCACTCGGAACCCAGCCCCTTCATATGTTAATACGGGGTTTACCCACTAATCATGGGTAGGAGTAGGTTTGCTAGTTAGGCGGAGTAACCACCTAGAGTTGAAAGCTGATACTTTATTTAGGGCCTAGACTAGGGTGAATGTAAGTTTGATCCTGTCCCCTTTAGATCTTTGTATTTTTTTGATAGATTGGCACTAGGAGAGCTTCCAATGATGCCCAAAGTCCACCAGTTTTATTTTGTCCTCGGCCCGATTGTATCCCTTACGTATTTTATCTTGGAAGACGCCATCCATCCCTGCTATCCCCGACCCAAAGTTATTTTTCTTACAAGTCCCTATTTCCTCCACTCCCCCCTAGGGAACGACCTGCTTGCTTTCACCCTTTCCCCCTGGGGGAAGTGGACCGGAAGACAGTAGGCGTTTCATACGACAGACCAGCCGTTAGGTAGGGAGGGTCCCCTTACTAACCCGTCCTCATAGGCATTTTATTAAGTTGTTTTCTTTTTCTTTCTTTTTGGGTGTATTCTAGTTTGCCCCCCTCCCCATCATCTCACCCCCATTTATTTTTTGGAAAAAAAAAATAAAGTATATTATTATTATTTTTTTTTTTTATTTTAAGTTTGTAAATATCATTTTGTTTTGTTTTTGTATATATTTCTTTTCTTACAGTACGAGAGTCGCCCGCCATCGTGATAAGCTGGGGAGCTGTCTTTTTAAGTAGGTCCTGGTAAGAATGTAGGCGGTTGTGGTATGATAGAATCTAGTATAGGTTTTTCTAAATAAAATACTTGCTTTCCAACGCAAGGTTAGCTAGCAAATTTAGCAAAGTCCCGTTTTCTTCCCCACTTCCCCCTTACTGGCCTTGGTGCCTAAGTTGTATCGGACCCCAAATGAGGGCCTGGCAGTAGATAATGCCAGGTCCGGGGCCGATAGGACTAAATAAATTCTCGGCGTCTTGGTCCAGATCAAAGTGTAGTATCTGTTCCGGCAGATGCTGCACTTAAGATAATTTGTACCAGTTAATGGAGGGGAAACCCTCTATACTGGGACAATTATTATTTTTGGTAACCAGAGTGACCCCTTTTAGGGGAGCTGGTTTTTACCTCACATTAAAAACGGCCTTGTGCCTAATTTGCTCAGTGGGGGAGCAAATAAATACCATCTGTTCCGGCAGATGCTGCAAGCTATGACTAGCTATGACTAGCAAAGACCAGATGTGGGGGTAACCCCACATGCCTGACCATTAACCAGCTCCCATTTCCCACCTCTCGGGAGCTGGTCCCCTTTTTCCCTTTCCCCTCCCTTCACTCCTCACATTAAAAATCGGCCTTGTGCCTAATTTGCTCGGTGGGGGAGCAAATAAATACCATCTGTTCTCAGTGCTTACTGCGGTCTGCCTCAACGCCTTCTGTCCGTTGGTTAAGAGTTTTTTCTTGCTTGTCTCTTGCAAGGACCAGCCCCTTCTTGGGGATTTGGACCCGCAAAGACCTTTTTGTTTTTTGTTTTATTTGTTTTTTGTTATTGCCCACCCTGGGCAACTACTAATTGTTTGTTTTCTTACTTTGTTGCAGATAGTCCGGGGTCCAGCTAGCACTTAAGCAGCCGGCAGGGCCAAGGGAAACCGACGTGCCTTTTTAGGCGAAGGTCCCCTTGCTTTCCGAATCGGCGGGTGCCTAGCCGGGCCTTGGGCCATCAAAGTAGATGGAGCAGGCCTCTGCTCCTGCCACCTTGGGGGACGCCCCAGGTGTAGTGATCGAGATGGGTCCGGGTTGTGCCGTCCCGCAAGGCACACCCAGTTCGAGAAGGGTTCCCGGGGTCGCCACCCCAGAGTGTTCGTCGGTGTCCGGATCGCGAGCGGGGGTCGCCAACCCCAGTAGCGGGGAGTCGGGTGTTGCCACCCCGAAAGGCAGCACCAGTGGGGTCGTTTTCGCAGCGGTCGGTGCCCCAGCAGTTGGAATAGCTAAGAAGAAGAGGCCAGTGAAAAAGTGGTGGGTACTAGAAGAGGAACCGAGAGTCCCTCTAACTAGATCGCAGTCCGCGAGTGGAAGTCCCAATAAGGTGGCAGAGGAGGGTATGCGGAGGTGTAAATCTGAAGAGGTGATTATAGTAGATGGGTGCTCCCCGAGGTTGGGAGGGGTCGGTGATTCGATGCCAACCAGCCTGTTCGAGTGGCCATCCCTTACGCAAAGTGACTGTTCCCTAATTCCACCGGGACAGGGAAAAGAAGCGGTGCCAGAAGTAGCAGCAGGGACCAGCACATCCACAGCAGCAGTAAAGGAGAGCGGTGTATGGGGTCAAAAGAAAGTGGCGAAAAAAACCCTGAATATTACCAAAAACTGCTGGAGGGAAAATTCAAGGAATACGTCACTGGAAACAAGCTGGAAATTGTCCCAGGAGCTTTGGAAGATATAAAGTTGCGAACAGTCTCCCTTGTAACACTGGACGCAAATGGTAAAGGACTGACTGGCGTACCCCTGGAGAGGATGTGAGACATATTGGGAGACCTGAAGATTCCTGCGCAGTACTTGGTCAGGAAGTACCACGCCACGTGGAATCTCCTCCTGCCAACGAAGGAGGAAGCAGAAAAACTGGCAGGAGGGGACCTCACATGGAAGAATTTGAGGCTCCGCCCCGAGTACTTGTCGAAGAGGAGAGCCGGTGTAACAGTGCTCGGGGTTCCAAGCTTCATTACAGGAGATCAGCTGGGTGCCACCTTGGCCCAGTTTGGAGAAGTCGAGGAAGTCAAACCTACGAAGGGGCCTAGAAACATCCAAACTGGGTCATATAAGATTTATATGAAGGTGGACCGGCAAAACTTTCACAAAATTCCAGCACAGTTGACCTGCGAGAGCTCGCAGATGGCGGTAATTGTGGAAGGGAGGAGGCCATACTGCTGGCAATGTACAAAACCCGGCCACGTAGCCCGATTTTGCCCCCAAAGAAAGGAACCAGACCAACCAAAAGCCGGAGGGATGACGGGTGCAAAGGAGATACCAGCGGTGGAGGGCAGAAAGAAAGATGACGAGGAAGGAGGAGCATGGAGCAAGGTCGTCGCCAAGAGGGGCAAGAAGAAGGAAGGAGATGCCCCTCTAGCACCAACAAGAACATCGGCGGCGACCGTAAAAAGGAAACCAAAGGTGAGCTCCTCGGAGTCCGAGGGGGAGGAAGGTGAGCCTACAGGCAAGCACGTCGAGTAAAAAAGAGAAAAGGAACCCCAAAAACATCTCCGAAGATGTCTCCCCCTCGGAAATCCCCGGAAAAAGAGGAAGAAATGGAAGCAAACGAAGTCACAAACACTGAGCCTCCAACACAACCATCCCCAGAGGACGCTCAGCCCACCCCTCCCCTATTCAACACCCCGGAGCAAGACGTGATGGCTCCAGTCACAAAAGATGTCACGGTAGAAGATCAAGACGTGGAGAAGACAACCCCCAGGAAGGAAAAGACCAGAAAGTGTCCATTCTGACCGGGGGTCCGTCTGTGTGAAGTACATGAAGCGGTTGGGGACTTGAGCGGGACGCAGAAGAAATACCTGCGCGTCCTGGAGAACCTCAAGACAGTGGAGGGGAAAGATATTTTACCGACGCTCCGCAGATCATCACGTTTGTCAGACCGAACATGGGTGGGCGAGCGAAGGCCCTCTGGAGAATGTTGGAGGAGGGGAAAACCGCGTTCCCAGGACTGAAGCTGGTAGACGGGGAGCACCCATCCTTAGAGCAGATCGCGAAGCGATGTGAAGGGAGGGTCCCTATTTATGTTCACCCCTCCTTTTATAGGGCGCTTAAGTTGACGTTCCCTCTGGACGTGGGAGGTCTGGTCAAAGACGGGCGGCTTACGCCTGTCCTGCTTACGGGCAGTTTTGGGCAGACCTTTGACGCCCTTACCCCCGAGGATTTCAGACCCTTGAATACTACTAGTTAGGGAAACATGGCAACAAGCTTAAACCTAGCTAGTTTGAATGCGAGGGGCAAAAGTAGATGGAGCAGGCCTCTGCTCCTGTCACCAAGGAGGACGCCCCAGGTGTAGTGATCGAGATGGGTTCGGGGGGTGCCGTCCCGCAAGGCACCCCCAGTTCGAGAAGGGTTTCCGGGGTCGCCACCCCAGAGTGTTCGGTTGCGTCGATAGAGTCGGTGTCCGGATCGCGAGCGGGGGTCGCCACCCCCAGTAGGGTCGAGTCGGTTCGTGGTACGGTGCAGGGGGTTGTCGCCGCAAAAGGCAACTCCGGTGGAGTCGGTTTTGCGTCGGTCGGTGCCTCAGTGGTCGGTAAGAAAAAGAGGCCAGTGAAGAAGTGGTGGGTCTTGGAAGAGGAGCCTAGAACCCCTCTGACAAGGTCCCAGTCGGCGAGGGGCAGTCCTAACAAGGATGTAGTGGAGGTCCTACGCAGAAGTAGATCGGAGGAGGTTTTTGTAGTGGATGGGTGCTCCCCGGGGGTGGGGGTGTCCGGAAGTGAGACGCCAGGAAGTTCGTTTGAGTGGCCAGCCCTCACGCTGAGTGATTGCTCACCGATACCACCTGGGCAGGAAAAGCAAGTGGCAAAGCCGTAGCAGCAACAGCGGCGAATGAGACGAAAGCGTGGGGTCAGAAAAAGGAAAATAAGAAGATCCCGAGATATTACCAGGAGTTGCTGGAGGGACGTTTTAAAGACTACGTCAATGGTAATAAGCTGGCGATGGTTCCAGGTGCATTAGAGGATATTAAGATGAGAACGGTCTCCCTCGTGACGCTGGATGCTAATGGGAAGGGGCTCATCGGCGTGCCCCTGGAAAGGATGTGCGACGTGCTGGGAGAGTTGAAGATTCCTGCCCAGTACCTGGTTAGAAAGTTTCATGATACGTGGGATCTCCTCCTGCCATCAAAGGAGGAAGCAGAGAAGCTGGCAGGAGGGGATCTCATATGGAAAAACGTAAGACTCCGCCCCGAGTACTTGTCCAAAAGGAGAGCCGGAGTAACGGTGCTCAGGGTACCCTGTTTCGTTGGTGAGGATCAACTAGGCGCCACCCTGCCCCAGTTTGGAGAAGTCGAGGAAATAAACCCCCACAAAGGGACCGAGGAATATCCAAACTGGGTCGTACAAGATCCAGATGCGCGTAAACCGGAGAATTTCCATAAAATCCCGGCGCAACTATCTTGTGAGGGCTGGCAAATGGCAGTAATTGTGGAGGGGAGACGGCCATATTGTTGGCATTGCATGATGCCTGGCCACGTAGCGCGTTTCTGCCCGCAGAGGAAAGATCAAGACCAGCAAGGGACGAAAGTGAAACCATCGGAAGAGGACAATAACCAGCAGAGGAAAGAGAAGGCAAATGTCGAGGGTGGAGCTTGGAGCAAGGTCGTCGCCAAGAGGGGAAAAAAAGAAAGAAGCAGAGGCCCCTTCAGCCCCAGCAAGATCAACGGCGGCGACCACAAAGCGAAAGTTAAGATTAAGCTCCTCGGAATCCGAAGGTGAAGACGGGGAAACTCATGGAAGACATGTGGAAAAAAGGAACGAAAGGAAACAACCAAGGACTCTCCGAAGAAGTCTCCCCCGAAAAAATCCCTGAAAGAGGTCCCAGCGGTGGAAGAGATGCAGATATCAGCAGAGCAGCCGCATTCTGAGCCTCCAACATCAGTTACCCCATAAGGACGCTCAGCCCACTCCTCCCCTATTCAACACCCCGGAGCAGGGTGTAACGGCTCCAGTTTAGAAGACGTGGTTGAGGAAAGTCAAGACAAGGAGAAGACGGCCCCCAGGAAGGAAAAGACCAGAAAGTTTCCATTCTGGCCGGGGGTCCGTCTGTGTGAGGTGGATGAGGCAGTCAGCGACATAAGTGGGTCGCAGAAAAAATACCTGCGCATACTGGAGAGCCTGAAAATGGTGGAGGGGAAGGATTTAACCGACCCCAGGAACTTCGCAGAGGCGCCACAACTAATAACGTTTGTGAGACCCAATAGGGGTGGGCGAGCGAAAGCCCTCTGGAGAATGTTGGAAGGAAAGACCGCTTTCCAGGTCTGAAACTTGTCCACGGGGAGCACCCATCCTTAGTCCAAATCGCAAAGCAATGCGAGGGGAGGGTCCCGTTATATGTTCGCCCCTCCTTTTATAGGGCACTTAAGTTGACGTTTCCTCTGGACGTGGGAGGTCTGGGCAAAGACGGGTGGCTTACGCCTGTCCTGCTTACGGGCAGTCTTGGGCAGACCTTTGACGCCCTTACCCCCGAGGATTTCAGACCCTTGATAGAGGAATACTACTAGTTAGGGAAACATGGCAACAAGCTTAAACCTAGCTAGTTTGAATGCGAGGGGCATGAGGTCTCGAAGCAAGGCTTCTCGCGTGCTGAGGGACCTCGTGGCCCTTGAGGTAGACATAGCTGCAATACAGGAGACCCACTTTGTTGGGGCTGGGGACTGCGATGTGCTGGTGAACGATTTTGATGTTTACTCAGCATATGGCAGTATCCAGAGCCGGGGGGTTTCTGTGCTAGTAAGTCGCACCCTGTCTGCGACGGTTGCACTTGTTCATGCGGACGCTCATGGGAGGCTGGTCGTGGTCGATGTTGCCGTTAGCAGCGGCGCGTTCCGGATCATGGCAGTTTATGCGCCCAACATCCAAAGCGAGAGGGTTTCCTTTTTTCGGCGGGTGGAGGGGTTTCTCTCTTCGGGTCCGGAGCGGGTAGTATTAATGGGGGACTGGAATTCCATCCTGGACCCCAAGTTAGATAAGGTCGGGGGGACTAGCGGGCCGGGTAGGTGTGATAGCAGCCTGTCTGACCTGATAGATGCGATCTAGTCAACAGGTTCCGTCTGAATCACCCCGGGAGGGAGATGTGGACGTGGCATACTAGTGCGGCCGCCTGTCCAAGTACATACTTGGACAGGATGTTAATTAGAAGGGGCGACGTAGATTTTCTATCTTGTTCCACTGGTTAGGCCATTCGGACCACAAACTCGTGTTGGCCCGTTTGAAGTTAGGTAATAGGCCTAGGTTGGCTGGCTACTGGAAGATGAACGCCTCCTTGTTGGAGTCGGTCGACTTCTGGGAGCAGCTGACGACACTAATCCAGAGGGAGTTAGTGGGGGCGGTTACGGGAGTAGATGGTGGGTTAATCTTAAGGTGAACATTAGGCATTTTTGTGTCCAATATAGCCAACGCCTCGCTATTAACCGACCCCGCCGCCGAAGGTCGCCGTCGACCAGCGGGGGAAGGGCGCTTCCTGACCGAATGCCGAGCCGCCCTTAGGGCATTGCCGGGGTCCAGTGACCTTGCACGGCCTAGGTGGAGGCTATATGAGGAGTTAGTAGAGGGTACCGCGAACGATCCGCTGGTGGAGCGGCTACATCTGTCGAGGGGGGAAGTTCTCTCGCTGTGGAGTTGGGCGCCTGCCAGTAGCTACATTAATAATGCAGAATTTTCGATAACGTGGAGGCTAGTCCGGGATGCGTTGCCTCTCTTCGACCGACTTGCCAGGGATTTTAGGGATGCCAATTATTATTATCCCCCGGGCCCACGCTGCAACGATGAGGAAGAAGATGAAACGCGTGAACACGCGTTCTTTCTTTGCAGCGGGGTGTGGAGTCTCTGGAGGTATGTCGAAGGGGTAACGGCTCGCATCGACCCCGAGCGGTCGGTGCCACTTGATTTGGCGTACGTGGTTGACAATGTGGACCGCTGTTTATCAGGGAGAAACGGGCGGTGTTTCTGGCGATTCTGGCTAGGTTAGTGACGTGGGTTTCACGTCTGGGCATTGTCTATGAGGGACGATCTGTTTCCGATCAGGATCTGGTTGTTTATTTTAAGCATCAACTTAAAATAAAAATCAGACGTGATTGGAAAAGATTGCCCCGCATCGACTTTGATAGGAGATGGGTGCACAACACTAGTTTGTGCATCCGACGAGGAGCTAGGTATGAGCTTGTGTTTCCACCCTAGTAGTATTCGTCTGGAGGTGCTGAAGTTTCGATTGTCGTGCACTCGGAACCCAGCCCCTCATATGTTAATACGGGGTTTACCCCGTAATCATGGGTAGGAGTACGTTTGCTAGTTAGGCGGAGTAACCACCTAGAGTGGAAAGCATATACGTTATTTAGGGCCTAGACTAGGGTCTATGCGAGTTTGAT
This sequence comes from Euprymna scolopes, assembly GCF_053919585.1. Taxonomy (NCBI): domain Eukaryota; kingdom Metazoa; phylum Mollusca; class Cephalopoda; order Sepiida; family Sepiolidae; genus Euprymna; species Euprymna scolopes. The sequence goes on from NC_136490.1 coordinate 149,526,512, forward strand.
CCTGTCCCCTATAGATCTTTGTTTTTTGATAGATTGGGCATCATTGGAAGCTCCCCTAATGCCAAAGTCCACCAGTTTTATTTTGTCCTCGGCCTGTTTTTACCCCTTACGTACATTATCTTGGAAGACGCCATCCATCCCTGTTATCCCCGACCCTAATTTATTTTTTCTTACAAGTCCCTATTTCCTCCACTCCCCCCTAGGAAACGACCTGCTTGCTTTCACCCTTTCCCCCCGGGGGAAGTGGACCGGAAGACAGTAGGCGTTTCATACGACAGACCAGCCGTTAGGTAGGGAGGGTCCCATTACGAACCCGCCCCCATAGGCATTTTGTTGAGTTATTTTCTTTTTCTTTCTTTTTGGGTGTATCTTAGTTTGCCTCCCTCCCCATCATCTCACCCCCATTTATTTTTTTATGAAAAAAAAAAAAATGCCTAAGTTTGTATATAAAATTTTGTTTTGTTTTCTGTATATAAATGTTTTTTCTTTCACAGTATGAGTGTCGCCCGCCATCCCGATAAGCTGGGGAGCTGTCTTTTTAAGTAGGTCCTTGTAAGCATGTAGGCGGATGTGTTATGATAGAAACTAGTATAGGTTTTTCTAAATAAAATACTTGCTTTCCAACGCAAGTCTAGTTAGCAAATTTAGCAAAGTCCCGTTTTCTTCCCCACTTCCCCCTTACTGGCCTTGGTGCCTAAGTTGTATCGGACCCCAAATAAGGGCCTGGCAGTAGATAATGCCAGGTCCGGGGCCGATACGACTAAATAAAATCGCTTCTCGGCCTTTTGGCTAAGATTTCGGTTCCCCGGAAAACAGTGGGGGGGGTCTAATCGCTAGAGTAGTATTGGGGGGTCAATACTAACAAACCAAGTAGGCTGTATCTTTTATGTTTAAATTGGACTTTTTGCATTAGCTTGCCCCACTCCACGTGCTTTTAATAACCTGATTATAAACTGTATATAATGTTATGAATTTGAACTCTTTTTGTCATCTCACAAATGCACACACTCACTTTATTGTTTATATTAAAAAAAAAAAAAAAAAAAATGCATACACAGACATACAGATAAGTTTTTACCAATTGTACATATGTTTTCTTTTATTCTAAACGCTGGGGATATATTAGTTAGATTAGAATCCACAGAGTGAATTAGGTATTGTGGTAAATGTTGCCAGTCAAGAGTGAGACTTCAAAGTCCATTTTATCAATTTTCAATAGTCATAAAGACCCTGAACCCTCCCCTCCCCAATTTCTTATAGGGCCTTCTGCCTAATTTTGTTGTGTGTTATTTTTTTGCTTTTATAATTTTATTATTGTAAACTCAATTTTTTGACATCAATAAAATAAATAAATAAGATCAAAGTGTAGTATCTGTTCTCAGTGCTTACTGCGGTCTGCCATCTGATCGAGTTGGGAGCTCTTAAACCTTTGGTTTAGAGTCTTTTTTCTTGTCATTGCAAGGACCAGCCCCTTCTTTGGGGATTTGGACCCGCAAAGACCTTCTTTGTTTTCTTGTTTTCTTTGTTGTTGTTATTGCCCATCCTGGGCAACTATTAACTGTTTTTTCCCTCTTTTTCAGATAGTCCGGGGTCCAGCTAGCACTTAAGCAGCCGGCAGGGCCAAGGGAAACCGACGTGCCTTTTTAGGCGAAGGTCCCCTTGGTTTCCGAATCGGCGGGTGCTTAGCCGGGCCTTGGGCCAACAAAGTAGATGGAGCAGGCCTCTGCTCTTGCCACCTTGGGGGACGCCCCAGGTGTAGTTGTAGTGAAGGGTCCGGGGGGTGCCGTCCCGCAAGGCACCCCCAGTTCGAGAAGGGTTTCCGGGGTCGCCACCCCAGAGTTGCCCGGATCACGAGCGGGGGGTCGCCACCCCCAGTAGTGATGAGTCAGTGCCGGATGCCGTGCAGGGGGTTGTCGCCGAAAAAGGCAACCCAGGCGGCATAATGTACGCAGCAGTAGGGGCCCCAGCGGTTGGGGATCGAGGTAGGAAGAAGAAGCGGCCGGTCAAGAAGTGGTGGGTCTTGGAGGAGGAACCTAGAGTACCTCTAACAAGATCCATGTCAGCAAGGGTTAGCCCTAGCAAAGAAGGCGGGGAAAGTTTAAGGAGGTGTAAATCGGCCGAGGTAATAGTCGTGGATGGGTGCTCTCCGACAGAGATAGAATCTGGTAGGGTTACGCCAGCTAGCTTGTTTGAATGGCCAGCCCTCACACAGAGTGACTGCTCCCCTATTCCACCAGGACAAGCAGAACGACCAGCAGCGGCGGTAATGGAAACATCAGCCGGGATCAGTGTGCCAGCAGAGGAGAACAAAGTGGAGAACATCTGGGGCCAGAAAAAACTGGAAAGAACGACCCCCCAATATTACCGCGAGCTACTAGAAGGGCGATACAAAGATTACGTAAATGGCAGCAAGCTGGAGATAATGCCGGGAGCACTGGAGGATATAAATGAGAGGACGGTCTCCTTGGTGACGTTAGAGGCCAATGGAAAGGGGCTGACTGGTGTGCCCTTGGAGAGAATGTGTGAGATTCTGGCCGACCTGAAGATCCCAGTGAAGTATCTGGTCCGGAGATTCCACGCCACGTGGGACCTCCTCCTGCCATCGAAGATTGAAGCAGAGAAACTAGCAGGAGGGGATATACTGTGGAAGAACCTAAGACTCCGCCCCGAGTACATGTCGAAGAGGAGAGCAGGAGTAACGGTACTCGGGGTTCCAAGTTTCATCAGTGAGGACCAGCTTGGTGCCACTCTGGCCCAGTTTGGAGAGGTAGAAGAGATAAACCCAACGAAGGGACCTCGCAACATCCAAACTGGGTCATATAAGGTTTTTATGAAGGTTAACCGGGAGAACTTTCACAAGATCCCGGCACAACTGAATTGTGAGGGCTGGCAGATGGCGGTTATTGTGGAGGGGAGAAGGCCATACTGTTGGCACTGTGCAAAGCCCGGGCACGTGGCCCGCTTCTGCTCACAAAGAAAGGAACAGGAGCAGCAGAAGACGAATGCAAAGGAGGATACTGTGGAGGAAGCAAAGAAGAGAGAGGACTCACAGGGAGGCGTATGGAGCAAGGTCGTCGCCAAGAGTGGCAGGAAAAAGGAAGCAGAGGCCCCTCCAGTACCATCAAGACCAGCGGCGGCGACCGCGAAAAGAAAATTGAGAGTGAGCTCCTCGGAGTCAGAGGGGGAGGAAGGAGGACCGGCGGAAAACCCCGTCGAAAAGAAGGAGAGGAAAGAAACGCCTAAAGCGTCTCGGAAGTCGTCTCCCCCTCGGAAGTCCCCGGAAGAGCAGATGGATCAAGACAAGGATACCGAGCCTCAAACACCGGTTTCCTCAGAGGACGCTCGGCCCACCCCTCCCCTATTCAACACCCCGGAGCAGGATGAGATGGCTCCAGTTTCTGAAGAAGCAATATCTGAAGAAGTAATAGCTGAAGGTCAGGACAAGGAGAAGACGCCCCCCAGGACGGAAAAAAACAGAAAATGCCCATTCTGGCCGGGGGTCCGTCTGTGTGAAGTTGATGGACATCAGCGGGACGCAGAAGAAATATCTGCGCGCCCTGGAAACGTTGAAGACGGTAGATGAGAAGAGTGTTACCGACCCCCGAAACTTTTCTGAGGCTCCAAACTTGATCACCTTCGTGAGACCAAACAGGGGTGGGCGAGCGAAGGCCCTCTGGAAAATGCTCGAGGAAGGAAAGACCGCGGGTTTCGGCAACATTTGGAGGAGCGCTTCACCAAACTACCCAGATTCTGCGGCCAGGAGTTTGGCAGCTATTTAGCTGGCTCGCCCCGCCTTACTGTGGCCCGAGCGGCTAGTTGCGAGGGGGTGGTTACAGAGCGTGAGGTCATTACTGCGTTGAAGCAGGTAGGCCTCAACAAATCTCCGGGGCTCGATGGTTTGCCCTACGAATTGTACTTGAGGCTGTCGCCCATGTTTGTGCCCCTTTTGACGGGCGTGTTTAACCACTGGTTTGCCCAGGACTCGATCCCGAGACAGGTAACCAAAGGAAGCGGCACCGAAGAAGCCAAATGAGGACAAGGCGGCGGACAAGGACGAGGCCGGCTCCTGCAGTAAGGTGGTCTCCAGGAAAATGAAAAGGACAGAAGCAGCCGCTCCAGTAACAACACCCAGAGGAGCGGCAGGGTCGGCCAAACGAAAGCTCAGGGTCAGCTCCTCCGAGTAAGAAGAGGAAGAAGGAGGAGTGACCAAAAAGGACGCCAAAAGAGAGAAGACGGCAGAAGACCCTGAGCATCCGACACAAGCCCCCGAAGAGGACGTCCAGGCAACCCCTCCCCTATTCAATACCCCTCCAAAGGAAGAGGAGCCGGGCGAAGCTCCAGAAACACCTATGGAGGCTGAGGAGCCAACAGAAAAACGGCCAGAAGAGAAGCATGCAGCCCCCAGAGAAAGCAAGACCAGAAAGTTTCCTTTCTGGCCGGGGGAGAAAATTTGCCAAGTAAAGGTGGAGGAGTCGGTCAGCGACCTCAATGGCAGACAAAAGAAATTTTTGAGGTCCCTCGAAAACCTCTCAAAGGTGGACGAGAAGGAGGTCGCTGACCCCAGGCATTTTGCAGATGCTCCTAAGCTGATCACGTTCGTCCGGCCAAATAGGGGAGGGCGAGCGAAAGCTCTATGAAGGATGTTAGAAGAAAGTAAGACGGCCTTCAAGGGGTTAAAAATTTTCGACGGGGAGCACCCATCACTAGGGCAAATAGCCAAAAAGTGTGAAGGGCGGGTCCCTATTTATGTTCACCCCTCCCTGTATAGGGCTCTAAAAATTACGTTTCCTCTGGACGTTTGGGGCCTGGCTAGAGACGGACGGCTTACGTCCGACCTGCTCTCGGGCAGTCTTGGCCAGGCCTTTGACGTCCTGTCCCCCGAGGACTTTAGACGCCTAGTTGACGAATTTTACTAGGTAGGGAAGCATGGCCACGGGCTTGAACCTGGCTAGTTTGAATGCGAGGGGCATGAGATCTCGAAGCAAGGCTGCTCGCGTGCTGAGGGATCTCGTGGCCCTTGAGGTAGATGTAGCTGCGTTGCAGGAGACCCACTTTGTTGGGCCCGGGGATTGCAGTGTGCTGGTCAACGACTTTGACGTTTACTCAGCATACGGCAATCTCCGTAGCAGTGGGGTTTCTGTTCTAGTAAGTCGCACCCTGTCTGCGACGGTTACCGCACGCCGACGCTCATGGGAGGCTGGTCGTGGTCGATGTTGCCGTTAAAAGCGGCGTGTTCCGGATAGTGGCAGTTTATGCGCCTAACATCCCCAGCGAGAGGGTTTCCTTTTTTCGGCGGGTGGAGGTGTTTCTCTCTTCGGGTCCGGAGCGGGTAGTGTTAATGGGGGACTGGAATGCCGTCCTGGACCCCAGCATAGATAAGGTCGGGGGGTTAGAGGGTCGGGGCGGTGTGAAAGCAGCCTGTCTGAGCTGATGGCCTTGTGCGATCTGGTCGACAGGTTCCGCCTGGATCACCCCGGGAGGGAGATGTGGACGTGGCACGGTACTTCAGCCGTCTGTCCGAGCACATACTTGGACATGATGTTAATTAGAAGGGGCGACGTAGATTTTCTATCTTGTCCCACGTTCCACTGGCTAGGTCATTCGGACCACAAACTCGTGTTGGCCCGTTTGAAGTTAGGTAATAGGCCTAGGTTGGCTGGCTACTGGAAGTTGAACGCCTCCTTGTTGGAGTCGGAAGACTTCCAGGAGCAGCTGACGACACTAATCCAGAGGGAGTTAGTGGGGGAGGTTACCGGGAGTAGCTGGTGGGTTAAGCTTAAGGTCACCATTAGGCGCTTTTGTGTCCAATATAGCCAACGCCTCGCGTTAGTTAGGGCTCGGACCAAAAGGCAACTAGATGATAGACTGACCCAGGCGGTGGCAGGGGGGATTCCCTAGAACTAGCTCTAGTTAAGGAGGACCTGAATCGCTTGGCTAGCGAGCGATACACAGGCCAGGTAGTTAGAGCTAGGTAAAAAAGTGTCTCCAACGAAGCCGTGAACGTTGACGCTGTTGAGCGTAAGGCTGTCCTAAGACGTGGCTCGGATGGGTACATTCGGGAAGTGAAAGACCTGGAAGGGCGCTCTCTCGTGTCGGCGCGGGAGATCTGCAACGGGTTTCGACAACATCTGGATTCACCCAACTACCCAGACTCCGCGGCCAGGAGTTTGGCGGCTATTTTGCTGGCTCGCCCCGCCTTACTGCGGACCGAGCGGCTAGCTGCGAGGGGATGGTTACGGAGCGTGAGGTCATTACTGCGTTGAAGCAGGTAGGCCTCAACAAATCTTCGGGACTTGATGGTTTGCCCTATGAATTGTTCTTGAGGCTGTCGCCCATGTTTGTGCCCCTTCTGACGGGCGTGTTTAACCACTGGTTTGTAACGGGCTCGATCCCGAGACAGGTTACCAAAGGAGTGGTCACGCTTCTGAAGAAGGGGAACCAACCTGGAGGGGGGAATCTAGACGATTACAGGCCGATCACTCTGCTTAACGCAGACGTGAAGATTTTGGCTCATGTTCTTGCAAACCGGATGCAGGTTGTTATCGGTGACTTGATCGAACCGGATCAGAATTACGCTGTGAAGGGTCGATCGATTCAGAACAACTTGCACCTGGTGCGCTTGATCTTAGAGGGTTTAGAAGACGACACGGAAGCCGCGCTGATCAATTTGGATCAGTCCAAGGCGTTCGATAGGGTGGACCATGGGTTCCTGAGGTCTGTTGTGGAAACCGCCGGCTTTGGTCCGGACTTCCGCAAGTGGGTCTCTGCTCTGTATCGTGATCCCGCGGTAGTGGTGCAAGTTAATGGTAGGTTGTCGGAGTCCTTTGGGGTCTCTCGGTCGGTGCGGCAGCGCTGTCCGCTGTCGCCTCTGCTCTATGTCCTGGCGTTGGAGCCCTTCCTTCGCAAATTAAGGGACAAGGCGGCGAGACCAGTCCTACGCGGCATTGCTCTACCTGGCGGCCGATTTGCCAGGGTGTCCGCGTACGCTGATGACGTCACCGTTTTCGCAGCTTGTCGTAACGACATCGAAGCGGTGATAGAGGCGATCGCTGAGTACGAAGTTGTTACAGGGGCCGTGATCAATCGCAGCAAGTCCGTTAGCCTGCGGTTGAGCGCCTGGACCGGGGTAAACTCGCTTCCAGGTGCGTTCGGCTGGACTGATGGCCCGGTTAAGATCCTCGGCGCGTGGTTCGGGCCGGATCTCCAGTTGGACAAGAATTGGTCGGAGGTACAGACGAAGATCGAGTCGTCAGTCGGGACTTGGATTCGAAGGAAATTGTCCTTGAAGGGTCGTGCGGAGGCATGCGCCACTTACGTGTTTCCGTTGATCCTTTACCGTTTATCTGTTCTTCCCCTGCCTGCGGACCGCTGTAAGGCTTTAGAGCAACTCCTTTTTAAACTGCTGTGGAAAGGAGGAAAGCCGTATGTCCGTTGACAGGTCTGTACGCAGAAACTTGGCGAGTGAGGCTTGGGAATGCCGGACTTGATAAGTCACAAGCATGCTGAAAGACTGGCGTTCCTGAGTCGTACACTGTTAGAGGAGACGCACTGGGTACCAGTGGTGGAACAGGCTTTTCCGCAGCTCGTATCCGCCCCTGCCGCTGAAGGTCGCAGAAGACCAGCAGGGGATTCGCGTTTCTTCACCGAGTGCCGGGCTGCACTTAGGGCGTTGCCGGGGTCCAGTGACCTTGCGCGGTCTAGGAGGAGGCTGTATCGGGATCTAGTGGTGGGGACCGCTAACGATCCGCTGGTGGAGCGGCTGCATCTGTCGGGGGAGGAGGTTCTCTCGCTGTGGAGTTGGGCGCCTGCCAGCAGTCATTTGAATAATTCAGAATTTTCCGTAACGTGGAGACTGGTCCGGGACGCGTTGCCACTTTTCGACCGACTTGCCAGGGATTACCGGGATAGAGAATTTTATTATCCCCCGTGCCCCCGCTGCAATGACGAGGAGGAGGACGAGACGAGGGTACACGCGTTCTTTCTTTGCAGCGAGGTGCGGAGTCTCTGGAGGTATGTCGAAGAGGTAACGGCTCGCATCGACCCCGAGCGGTCGGTGCCACTTGATTTAGCATATGTGGTCGATAATGTTGACCCGCCGTTTTCTAGGGAGAAACGGTTGGTGTTTCTAGCGATACTAGCCGTAGCTAGGTTAGTGACGTGGGTTTCACGTCTAGACATCGTCTATGAGGGGCAGTCTGTTTCCGATCGGGATCTGGTAGTTCGTTTTAAGCACCAACTTAAAACGAAAATCAGATGCGATTGGGAAAGGTTGCCCCGCATCGACTTTGATAGAAGATGGGTGCACAACACTAGTTTGTGCGTCCGACGAGAGGCCAGTTTCGAGTTCGTGCTTCCCCCTGGTTAGAATTGGTCCTAGGGTGCTGGGGTTGGTGTTTTCTATACTCGGAACCCACCCCGTTGTATTTGTTAAACAAGAGTTTACTCTTGTCTATGGGTAGAAGCTAGGGTTAGTTAGGAGATGGTAACCACTTCGAGTGGAAGATAAGTATCTTTATTAGGGCCTAGACTAGGGATGTATGTGTGTCGATCCGGTCCCTGATTTATTTTTATTCGGCACTAGGAGAGCTTCCAAAGATGCCCACTCCCACTTGTTTGTTTTGTCCCCGGCCTTTTTTGCCCCTTACGCTTTTTATCTTGGAAGACGCCGTCCATTCCCGACGAACCCCCTCCACAAGTTATTTTCACCAGCAGTTTTTGCTGTCCCGTAGATCCTCCATTCCCCACTAGGGAGTGACCTGCTTGCTTTCACCTTTCCCTTCGGGGAGGGGACCGGAAGACAGTGGGCGTTCCACTAACGAGTAGAGAGTAGGATGGGAGGGTCCCTTACTAATCCGCCCCCATAGGCATTTTGTTTAGTTGTTTTCTTTTTCTTTCTTTTTGGGTGTATTTTAGCTTGCCCCCCTCCCCTTCATCTCACCCCCATAATATAAAAAAAAAATCCTTTTGTTTGTACATATATTTTGTTTTGTTTGTGTAAATACTCTTTTTTATTACAGAACGAATGAAGGTCGCCTGCCATCCCGTTAAGCTGGGGAGTTTTAGCTTTGTTTTTAAATAGGTCCTGGTAAGCATGCAAGGCGAATTATAGAATGATAGTTCTCTACTGTAGTCTTTATTATAAAGAACTTGTCTTTCCGTACAAGTCTAGCGTTAGCTTTAGTCAAGACCCGATTTAGTCGATTTCTTTTTCCCCCCACACCCCCCTACTTGGCCCTGGTGCCTAAGATCCTTCGGACCCCAAATAAGGCCTTGGCAGTAGATAATGCCAAAGTCGGGGCCGAAGGGCTAAATAAATTCTCGGCCTTCGGGCCAAGATCAAAGTGTAGTATCTGTTCCGGCAGATGCTGCACTTAAGATAATTTGTACCAGTCAATGGAGGGGAAACCCTCTATACTGGGACAATTATTATTTTTGGTAACCAGAGTGCCCCCTTTTTGCCTACTTTTAGGGGAGCTGGTTTTTACCTCACATTAAAAACGGCCTTGTGCCTAATTTGCTCAGTGGGGGAGCAAATAAATACCATCTGTTCTCAGTGCTTACTGCGGTCTGCCTCAACGCCGAGTTGGGAGCTCTTAAGCTATTAGCTTAGAGTCTTTTTGCTTGTCTATTGCAAGGACCAGCCCCTTCTTGGGGATTTGGACCCGCAAAGACCTGTTTTTGTTTTTCTTGTGATTGTTTTTGTTATTGCCCATCCTGGGCAACTACTAATTGTTACGGTTTTTCCTTCTTTTTCAGATAGTCCGGGGTCCAGCTAGCACTTAAGCAGCCGGCAGGGCCAAGGGAAACCGACGTGCCTTTTTAGGCGAAGGTCCCCTTGGTTTCCGAATCGGCGGGTGCTCAGCCGGGCCTTGGGCCATCAAAGTAGATGGAGCAGGCCTCTGCTCCTGCCACCTTGGGGGACGCCCCGGGTGTAGTGGTAGTGAAGGGTCCGGGGGGTGCCGTCCCGCAAGGCACCCCCAGTTCGAGAAGGGTTTCCGGGGTCGCCACCCCAGAGTTGTCCGGATCGCGAGCGGGGGTCGCCACCCCCAGTAGGGTCGAGTCGGGTGTTGCCACCCCGAAAGGTAGCACCAGCGCCGGAACGAGAGCGGGGGGGTCGCCGCCCCCAGTAGAGTGGAGACAGGGCCGAATGCCGTGCAGGGGGTTGTCACCGAGAAAGGCAACCTAGGCGGCATTATGTACGCGTCGATAGGGGCCCCAGCGGTAGGGGATCGGAAGAAGCGGCCGGTGAAGAAGTGGTGGGTCCTTGAGGAGGAAAAGCCTAGAGTCCCTCTGACAAGGTCCCAGTCTGCCAGGGTTAGTCCCAGCAGGGTAGAGGAGGAAGGACTTAGGAGGAGTAAATCAGAGGAGGTAATTGTGGTGGATGGGTTCTCCCCCGGGGGGACGGTGTCCGGAAACGAGACGCCAATTAGTCTTTTTGAGTGGCCAGCCCTCACAATGAGCGATTGTTCCCCAATCCCTCCTGGACAGGATAGGAGAACAGCAGAGACGGTAGCAGCAGCAGCAGCAGTGGTGGAGACCAGTATGTCCAAAGTGGTGGAGAACTGTGCGTGGGGTCGGAAAAAGGAGACCCAGAAGACCCCAGGCTACTACCAGGAACTGCTGCAGGGAAAATACAAGGAGTTTGTAAGCGGAAACAAGCTTATGGTGGTGCCCGGAGCTCTGGAGGATATTAAACTACGAACGGTGTCCCTCGTCACCCTTGATGCCAACGGAAAGGGGCTCGTCGGCGTGCCGCTGGAGAAAATGTGTGACGCGATAGGAGAGCTCCGGATTCCTGCACAGTACCTGGTACGGAAATACCATGCTACGTGGGATCTCCTCCTGCCATCAAAGGAGGAAGCGGAGAAGCTAGCTGGAGGGGACCTCACGTGGAAGAATTTGAGGCTCCGCCCCGAGTACTTGTCAAAGAGGAGAGCTGGCGTAACAGTGCTCGGGGTGCCCAGCTTCATCACTGCTGACCAGATAGGTGCCACCTTGGCCCAGTTTGGAGAGGTCGAAGAAGTCAGCCCAACAAAGGGACCTCGAAATATCCAAACTGGGTCATATAAGATCCATATGAAGGTGGACCGGCAGAATTTCCATCTTATCCCGGCGCAGTTGACTTGTGAGGGCTGGCAGATGGCCGTCATCGTCGAGGGGAGGAGGCCATACTGTTGGCAGTGTACCAAACCAGGTCACGTGGCCCGATTCTGCCCTCAACGAAAAGAACAGCAACCATCGGGTACGAAGGCGGTAACGCAGGAGGTTCCAGCAGCGGAGGGCAAACAGCAGGCAGATGAGGAAGGAGGAACTTGGAGCAAGGTCGTCGCCAAGAGGGGCAAGAAGAAGGAAGGAAGAGCCCCTGCAGAAACAACAAGAACACCGGCGGCGACCACGAAAAGAAAGCTAAGAGTGAGCTCCTCAGAATCGGAAGGGGAGGAAGGAGAGGCTGCTGGAAAACACACTGAGAAGAAGGAGAGGAAAGAGACTCCAAAAGGATCTCCCAAGAAGTCTCCCCCGGGAAAAGTGCAAGAAGTCATGGAAGAGAGCAGTACTGAGCCTCCAACATCAGTTGCCCCAGAGGACGCTCAGCCCACCCCACCCCTATTTAACACCCCGGAGCCAAAGGTGATAGCTCCAGTTGCGGAATGTGTGGAAGAAGAAGAAAAGGAGGATCAGGAGAAGGCGGCCCCCAGGAAGGAAAAAACCAGAAAGTGTCCATTCTGGCCGGGGGTCCGTCTCTGTGAGGTCGATGAGGCGGTGGGTGACCTCAGTGGAACCCAGAAGAAATATTTGCGGATATTGGAGAGCCTCAAGATGGTGGAAGGGAAGGATGTCACCGACCCCAGGAACTTCCCTGACGCTCCACAGATCATAACATTCGTCAGGCCTAACAGGGGTGGGCGAGCTAAGGCCATTTGGAGAATGTTGGAGGAGGGAAAATCGGCATTCCCGGGGCTAAAATTAATAGACGGGGAGCACCCATCTCTAGAGCAGGTCGCGAAGCGATGCGAAGGGAGGGTCCCGGTTTACGTTCACCCCTCCTTTTATAGGGCTATTAAGTTGACGTTCCCTCTGGACGTGGGAGGTCTGGCCAAAGACGGGCGGCTTACGCCTGTCCTGCTTACGGGCAGTCTTGGGCAGACCTTTGACGCCCTTTCCCCCGAGGATTTCAGACCCTTGATAGACGAATATTACTAGTTAGGGAAACATGGCCACAAGCTTAAACCTAGCTAGTTTGAATGCGAGGGGCATGAGGTCTCGAAGCAAGGCTTCTCGCGTGCTGAGGGACCTCATGGCCCTTGAGGTAGACATAGCTGCAATTCAGGAGACCCACTTTGTTGGGGCTGGGGACTGCGATGTGCTGGTGAACGACTTTGACGTTTACTCAGCATATGGCAGTATCCAGAGCGGGGGGGTTTCTGTGCTAGTAAGTCGCACCCTATCTGCGACGGTTACACTTGTTCATGCGGACGCTCATGGGAGGCTGGTCGTGGTTGATGTTGCCGTTAGCAGCGGCGCGTTCCGGATCATGGCAGTTTATGCGCCCAACATCCAAACCGAGAGGGTTTCCTTTTTTCGGCGGGTGGAGGGGTTTCTCTCTTCGGGTCCTGAGCGGGTAGTATTAATGGGGGACTGGAATGCCATCCTGGACCCCAAGTTAGATAAGGTCGGGGGGCCTAGCGGGCAGGGCAGGTGTGATAGCAGCCTGTCTGACCTGATGGCCGCGTGCGATCTGGTCGACAGGTTCCGTCTGGATCACCCCGGGAGGGAGATCTGGACGTGGCATACTAGTGCGGCCTCCAGTCCAAGTACATACTTGGACAGGATGTTAATTAGAAGGGGCGACGTAGATTTTCTATCTTGTCCCACGTTCCACTGGTTAGGTCATTCGGACCACAAACTCGTGTTGGCCCGTTTGAAGTTAGGTAATAGGCCTAGGTTGGCTGGCTACTGGAAGATGAACGCCTCCTTGTTGGAGTCGGTCGACTTCCGGGAGCAGCTGACAACACTAATTCAGAGGGAGTTAGTGGGGGCGGTTACCGGGAGTAGATGGTGGGTTAATCTTAAGGTGACCATTAGGCATTTTTGTGTCCAATATAGCCAAAGCCTCGCTTTAACTAGGGCACGGACCAAAAAGCACCTAGAGGATAGATTGACCCGGGCGGTGGCAGGGGGGATTCCCTAGATCTAGCACTAATTAAGGGGGACCTCAGTCGCTTGGCTAGCGAGCGATATGAAGGTCAAGTAGTTAGGGCTAGGTTAAATAGAGTCTCCAACGAAGCCGTGAACGTTGACGCTGTTGAGCGTGGGGCCGCTTTAAGACGCGGCTCGGATGGGTACATTCGGGAGGTGAAAAACCTGGAAGGACGTTCTCTCGTATCGACGCGGGAGATCTGCAATGGGTTTCGGCAACATTTGGAGGAGTGCTTCACCAAACTACCCAGACTCCGCGGCCAGGAGTTTGGCAGCTATTTAGCTGGCTCGCCCCGCCTTACTGCGGCCCGAGCGGCTAGTTGCGAGGGGGTGGTTACGGAGCGTGAGGTCATTACTGCGTTGAAGCAGGTTGGCCACAACAAATCTCCGGGGCTCGATGGTTTGCCCTACGAACTGTACTTGAGGCTGTCGCCCATGTTTGTGCCCCTTTTGACGGGCGTGTTTAACCACTGGTTTGCCCAGGATTCGATCCCGAGGCAGGTAACCAAAGGAGTGGTCACGCTTCTGAAGAAGGGAAACCAACATGGAGGGGGGAACTTAGATGACTATAGGCCCATAACTCTGCTTAACGCAGATTTTAAGATTTTGGCCCGTATTCTTGCAAACCGTCTGCAGGTCGTTATCGACGAGTTGGTCGAACCGGATCAGAACTACGCTGTGAAGGGTCGACCAATTCAAAACAATCTGCACTTGGTTCGCACGATAATAGAGGGGTTAGAAGACGACACGGAAGCCGCGCTGATCAATTTAGATCAGTCCAAGGCGTTCGATAGGGTGGACCATGGGTTCCTGAGGGCTGTTGTGGAGGCCGCCGGCTTTGGTCCGGACTTCCGCAAGTGGATCTCCGCCCTGTATCGTGACCCCGCGGTGGTGGTGCAAGTCAATGGTAGGTTGTCGGAGTCCTTTGGGGTCTCCTGGTCGGTGCGGCAGGGCTGTCCGCTGTCGCCTCTGCTCTATGTCCTGGCGTTGGAGCCCTTCCTTCGCAAATTAAGGGACGAGGCGGCGAGACCAGTCCTACGCGGCATTGCTCTACCTGGCGGCCGAGTTGCCAGGGTGTCCGCGTACGCTGATGACGTCACCGTTTTCGCAGCCAGTCGTAACGACATCGAAGCGGTGATAGAGGCGATCGCTGAGTACGAAGTTGTCACAGGGGCCGTGATCAATCGCAGCAAGTCCGTCGGCCTGCGGTTGAGCGCCTGGACCGGGGTAAACTCGCTTCCAGGTGCGTTCGGCTGGACTGATGGCCCGGTTAAGATCCTCGGTGTGTGGTTCGGGCCAGATCTCCAGCTGGACAAGAATTGGTCGGAGGTACAGACTAAGGTCGAATCGTCGGTCGGAACTTGGATTCGAAGGAGATTGTCCTTGAAGGGTCGTGCGGAGGCATGCGCCACTTACGTGTTTCCGTTGATCCTTTACCGTTTATCTGTTCTTCCCCTGCCTGCGGACCGCTGTAAGGCTTTGGAGCGACTCCTTTCCAAACTGCTCTGGAAAGGAGGAAAGCCGTATGTCCGTAGACAGGTCTGTATGCAGAAGCTTAGCGAGGGAGGCTTGGGGATGCCTGATCTGCGCAGCCATCAACACGCAGAAAGACTGGCGTTCCTGAGTCGGACACTGATAGAGGAGGCACCCTGGGTACCGGCCGTGGAGCACGCTTTCCCACGGCTGTTAACCGACTCCGCCGCCGAAGGTCGCCATCGACCAGCGGGGGAAGGGCGCTTCCTGACCGAATGCCGAGCCGCTCTTAGGGCATTGCCGGGGTCCAGTGACCTTGCACGGCCTAGGTGGAGGCTATATGAGGAGCTAGTGGAGGGTACCGCAAATGACCCGCTGGTGGAGCGGCTACATCTGTCGAGGGGGGAAGTTCTCTCGCTTTGGAGTTGGGCGCCTGCCAGTAGCTACATAAATAATGCTGAATTTTCGATAACGTGGAGGCTAGTCCGGGATGCGTTGCCTCTCTTCGACCGACTTGCCAGGGATTTCAGGGATCGCGATTATTATTATCCCCCGTGCCCACGCTGCAACGATGAGAACGAGGACGAAACGCGTGAACACGCGTTCTTTCTTTGCAGCGGGGTACGGAGTCTCTGGAGGTATGTCGTAGGTAAGGGTAACGGCTCGCATCGACCCCGAGCGGTCGGTGCCACTTGATTTAGCGTACGTGGTTGACAATGTGGACCCGCCGTTTATCAGGGAGAAACGGGCGGTGTTTCTGGCGATACTGGCTGTAGCTAGGCTAGTGACGTGGGTTACACGTCTGAACATTGTCTATGAGGGGCGATCTGTTTCCGATCAGGATCTGGTCCTTTATTTTAAGCATCAACTTAAAATAAAAATCAGATGTGATTGGAAAAGATTGCCCCGCATAGACTTTGATAGGAGATGGGTGCACAACACTAGTTTGTGCATCCGACGAGGAGCTAGGTATGAGCTTGTGTTTCCACCCTAGTAGTATTCGTCTGGAGGTGCTGAAGTTTCGATTGTCGTGCACTCGGAACCCAGCCCCTCATATGTTAATACGGGGTTTACCCCGTAATCATGGGTAGGAGTAGGTTTGCTGGTTAGGCAGAGTAACCACCTAGAGTGGAAAGCATATACTTTATTTAGGGCCTAGACTAGGGTCTATGCGAGTTTGATCCTGTCCCCTATAGATCTTTGTTTTTTGATAGATTGGGCATCTTTGGAAGCTCTCCTAGTGCCAAAGTCCACCAGTTTTATTTTGTCCTCGGCCCGATTGCATCCTTTACGTATTTTATCTTGGAAGACGCCATCCATCCCTGTTATCCCCGACCCTAATTTATTTTTTCTTACAAGTCCCTATTTCCTCCACTCCCCCCTAGGAAACGACCTGCTTGCTTTCACCCTTTCCCCCCGGGGGAAGTGGACCGGAAGACAGTGGGCGTTTCATACGACAGACCAGCCGTTAGCTAGGGAGGGTCCCCTTACTAACCCGCCCCCATAGGCATTTTATTAAGTTGTTTTCTTTTTCTTTCTTTTTGGGTGTATTTTAGTTTGCCCCCCTCCCCATCATCTCACCCCCATATATATAAAAAAAAAAAAAAAAAAAAAAAATACGTTTAAGTTTGTAAATATTATTTTTGTTTTGTTGTCTGTAAATAAATGTTTTTTCTTTTTCAAACAGTACGAGTGTCGCCCGCCATCCCGATAAGCTGGGGAGCTGTCTCTTTTAAGTAGGTCCTGGTAAGAATGTAGGCGGATGAGTTATGATAGAATCTAGTATAGGGTTTTCTAAATAAAATACTTGCTTTTCAACGCAAGTTTAGCTAGCAAATTTAGCAAAGTCCCGTTTTCTTCCCCACCTCCCCCCTTACTGGCCTTAGTGCCTAAGTTGTATCGGACCCCAAATGAGGGCTTGGCAGTAGATAATGCCAAGTCCGGGGCCGATACGACTAAATACCATCTGTTCTCAGTGCTTACTGCGGTCTGCCTCAAAGTCGAGTTGGGAGCTTTTGGCCTTTGGCTAAAAGTCTTTTTCTTTGGCCTCTTTTGGCGTCTTGCTCTTGTGAGGACCGGCCCCTTCTTTTGGGATTGGACCTCCTTGAGAACATTGTTATTGTTAATTTTTTGTTTTGTTATTAACTGTTATTTGTTTTCCATTTCTTTCAGATAGTCCGGGGTCTAGCTAGAGCTTAAGCAGCCGGCAGGGCCAAGGGATACCGACGTGCCTTTTTAGGCGAAGGTCCCTTGGTTTCCGAATCGGCGGGCACTAGTTGGGCTCCGGGCCCTCAGTTAGATGGAGCAGGCCTCTGCTCCTGCCACCTTGGGGGACGCCCCAGGTGTAGTGTCCGAGACGGGTCGAGGGGGTGCCATCCCGCAAGGCACCCCCAGTTCGAGAAGGGTTCCCGGGGTCGCTACCCCAGAAAGTTCGGTGGTCAGATCGAGAGCGGGGGTCGCTGCCCCCAGTTCGAGACGCGTGTCGGGGGTTGCCACCCGTAAAGGCAACCCCAGTTCGAGTGCTGCAGTTGCTGCCGCTGGTAGCTTAATGGTCGCTGGGGGGATCGCCCCGTGGGGTACCCCCAATGAGGTAGAAGATCCGGGTGTGGCTAGCCCTAACGTCGCTATTGTAGAGGTCTCCCCAACGGTAGCGGTAGGAAAAGCAGGGGCCATAACGAGGGAACAGGTGGCCGAGGTATGGAGAAACTCCATGAAGGAGTCTCAAGGTGACGAGGAGCCAGCGACGTGGAAGGAGGCCCGGAAGAACAGAAGACGGCCGGTGAAGCGTTGGTGGATCCCGGACGAGGGATCCCCAACAGGAACCCAGTCAGAGAAGAGTAGCCCCCAAAAGCTGTCGATGGAGGGGTTAAGAAAAACAAGGTCAGAGAAGGTGATAGTGGTTGTTGGGTGCTCCCCGGGGTCAGGGAGGGCGTCAGCGACGGCAGCAGTTCCAGCCAGTGCAGAGGAGTGGCCAGCCCTCCCGAAGGACGATTCCCCAATTCCGGCTGCACAAAAGGAGGTGACAGCGGCCTGGTCTGGCGAAAAGCCTAAAACAGCAATTCCAGGAGGCAAAAAGAAGACCCCCCAATACTACAAAGACCTCCTGGAAAACAACTTTAAGGACTACACGGCAGGCAGTACGATGAAGGTGGTACCAGGAGTCCAGGAGGCCATCCAAGAACGGTCAATCGCCTTCCTCACCTTCGACGAGAAGGGGAAGGGCCTCACCAGGATCCCCCAGGAGAAGATGGTGGAGATATTGGGAGAGCTGCGGATTCCGGCCCAGTACATGGTTCGACGATTTTTTGCCATGTGGGATATCCTTTTGCCAACGAGGGAGGATGCAGAGAGGTTGTCAAAAGGAGATCTAACCTGGAAGGGTTTTCGACTGCGGCCGGAATACAAGTCAAAGAGGAGAGCAGCGATGACGATCAAGGGGGTGCCCAGCTTCATCTCGGAGGACCAGATGGGCGCCACGATGTCCCAATTTGGGGAAATGGAGAGTGTGCAGCCGGTGATTGGCCCCCGAGGAATCCGGATGGGGGAAATCAAAGTAGAAATGATGGTAGACAGGAAGGAGGTCGAAAAAATCCCCTCCCAACTGACATGTGAAGGATGGACCATGCTTGTCCTGGTGGAAGGGAGAAGACCGCACTGCTGGTTCTGCCAAAAACCTGGCCATGTGTCCCGCTTCTGTCCCAGAAGGATAGAAGCAGAAAAAGAGAAACTCGGACAGAAGCCGGACGTGGAAAAGACGGTGGAAGTGAATGAGGCCGACACCTGGAGCAAGGTGGTGTCTAGGAAAACCAAAAAACCAGCAGTGGTGGCCGCTCCCACAGCAACACCCAGAGGAGCGGCGGTGTCGGCCAAGCGCAAACTTAGGGTCAGCTCCTCTGAGTCAGAAAGCGAAGAAGGAGGAGAAACTACCAAAAAGGGCACAAAAAGGGAGAAGAAAGCAGAAGAAGACCCTGAGCATCCGCCAACAGCCCCCGAAGAGGATGTCCAGGCCACCCCTCCCCTATTCAATACGCCTCCAGAGGAAAAGGAGCCGGGCGAAGTTCCTGAAACACCCATGGAGGCTGAGGAGCCAACAGTGAAGCAGGCGAAGGAGAAGTCAGCAGCCCCCAGAGAAGTGAAGACCAGAAAACTTTCCTTCTGGCCGGGGGAGAGGATGTGTGAAGTCAGAATCGAGGAAACGGTCAGCGACCTCAATGGGAGGCAAAGAAAACATCTAAAGTCCCTCGAAAGCCTCTCAAAGGTGGACGAGAAGGAGGTCGCTGATCCCAGAAATTTCCCGGATGCTCCTCAGCTCATCACGTTCGTCCGGCCAAATAGGGGAGGGCGAGCGAAAGCGCTATGGAGGATGTTGGAGGAGAGCAAGACGGCCTTGGAGGGACTAAAGATTTTTGATGGGGAGCACCCATCACTAGGGCAAATAGCCAAGAAATGTGAGGGGCGGGTCCCTATTTATGTTCACCCCTCCCTGTATAGGGCTCTAAAAATTACGTTTCCTCTGGACGTTTGGGGCCTGGCTAGAGACGGACGGCTTACGTCCGACCTGCTCTCGGGCAGTCTTGGCCAGGCCTTTGACGTCCTGTCCCCCGAGGACTTTAGACGCCTAGTTGACGAATTTTACTAGGTAGGGAAGCATGGCCACGGGCTTGAACCTGGCTAGTTTGAATGCGAGGGGCATGAGATCTCGAAGCAAGGCTGCTCGCGTGCTGAGGGATCTCGTGGCCCTTGAGGTAGATATAGCTGCGTTGCAGGAGACCCACTTTGTTGGGCCCGGGGATTGCAGTGTGCTGGTCAACGACTTTGCCGTATGCTGAGTAAACGTCAATCTCCGTAGCAGTGGGGTTTCTTTTCTAGTAAGTCGCACCCTGTCTGCGACGGTTACCGTTATCCACGCCGACGCTCATGGGAGGCTGGTCGTGGTCGATGTTGCCGTTAAAAGCGGCGTGTTCCGGATAGTGGCAGTTTATGCGCCTAACATCCCCAGCGAGAGGGTTTCCTTTTTTCGGCGGGTGGAGGTGTTTCTCTCTTCGGGTCCGGAGCGGGTAGTGTTAATGGGGGACTGGAATGCCGTCCTGGACCCCAGCATAGATAAGGTCGGGGGGGTTAGAGGGTCGGGGCGGTGTGAAAGCAGCCTGTCTGACCTGATGGCCTTGTGCGATCTGGTCGACAGGTTCCGCCTGGATCACCCCGGGAGGGAGATGTGGACGTGGCACGGTACTTCAGCCGTCTGTCCGAGCACATACTTGGACAGGATGTTAATTAGAAGGGGCGACGTAGATTTTCTATCTTGTCCCACGTTCCACTGGCTAGGTCATTCGGACCACAAACTCGTGTTGGCCCGTTTGAAGTTAGGTAATAGGCCTAGGTTGGCTGGCTACTGGAAGTTGAACGCCTCCTTGTTGGAGTCGGAAGACTTCCGGGAGCAGCTGACGACACTAATCCAGAGGGAGTTAGTGGGGCGGTTACCGGGAGTAGCTGGTGGGTGAAGCTTAAGGTCACCATTAGACGCTTTTGTGTCCAATATAGCCAACGCCTCGCGTTAGTTAGGGCTCGGACCAAAAGGCAATTAGATGATAGACTGACCCGGGCGGTGGCAGGGGGGATTCCCTAGAACTAGCTCTAGTTAAGGAGGACCTGAATCGCTTGGCTAGCGAGCGATACACAGGCCAGGTAGTTAGAGCTAGGTTAAAAAGAGTCTCCAACGAAGCCGTGAACGTTGACGCTGTTGAGTGTAAGGCGGTCCTAAGACGTGGCTCGGATGGGTACATTCGGGAAGTGAAAGACCTGGAAGGGCGCTCTCTCGTGTCGGCGCGGGAGATCTGCAACGGGTTTCGACAACATCTGGAGGAGCGATTCACCAAACTACCCAGACTCCGCGGCCAGGAGTTTGGCGGCTATTAAGCTGGCTCGCCCCGCCTTACTGCGGATCGAGCGGCTAGCTGCGAGGGGATGGTTACGGAGCGTGAGGTCATTACTGCGTTGAAGCAGGTAGGCCTCAACAAATCTCCGGGACTTGATGGTTTGCCCTATGAATTGTTCTTGAGGCTGTCGCCCATGTTTGTGCCCCTTCTGACGGGCGTGTTTAACCACTGGTTGGTCACGGGCTCGATCCCGAGACAGGTTACCAAAGGAGTGGTCACGCTTCTGAAGAAGGGGAACCAACATGGAGGGGGGAATCTAGACGATTACAGGCCGATCACTCTGCTTAACGAAGATTTTAAGATTTTGGCCCGTATTCTTGCGAACCGACTGCAGGTTGTTATCGGTGACTTGATCGAACCGGATCAGAATTACGCTGTGAAGGGTCGATCGATTCAGAACAACTTGCACCTGGTGCGCTTGATCTTAGAGGGTTTAGAAGACGACACGGAAGCCGCGCTGATCAATTTGGATCAGTCCAAAGCGTTCGATAGGGTGGACCATGGGTTCCTGAGGTCTGTTGTGGAAACCGCCGGCTTTGGTCCGGACTTCCGCAAGTGGATCTCCGCCCTGTATCGTGACCCCGCGGTTGTGGTGCAAGTCAATGGTAGGTTGTCGGAGTCCTCTGGGGTCTCCCGGTCGGTGCGGCAGCGCTGTCCGCTGTCGCCTCTGCTCTATGTCCTGGCGTTGGAGCCCTTCCTTCGCAAATTAAGGGACGAGGCGGCGAGACCAGTCCTACGCGGCATTGCTCTACCTGGCGGCCGATTTGCCAGGGTGTCCGCGTACGCTGATGACATCACCGTTTTCGCAGCTTGTCGTAACGACATCGAAGCGGTGATAGAGGCGATCGCTGAGTACGAAGTTGTTACAGGGGCCGTGATCAATCGCAGCAAGTCCGTCGGCCTGCGGTTGAGCGCCTGGACCGGGGTAAACTCGCTTCCAGGTGCGTTCGGCTGGACTGATGGCCTGGTTAAGATCCTCGGTGTGTGGTTCGGGCCGGATCTCCAGCTGAACAAGAATTGGTCGGAGGTACAGACGAAGGTCGAATCGTCTGTCGGGACTTGGATTCGGAGGAGATTGTCCTTGAAGGGTCGTGCGGAGGCATGCGCCACTTACGTGTTTCCGTTGTCCCTTTACCGTTTATCTGTTCTTCCCCTGCCTGCGGACCGCTGTAAGGCTTTAGAGCGCCTCCTTTTCAAACTGCTTTGGAAGGGAGGAAAGCCGTATGTCCGTAGACAGGTCTGTACGCAGAAGCTTAGCGAGGGAGGCTTGGGGACGCCTGATCGGAGCAGCCACCAACAAAGCCGAAAGATTGTCGTTCCTGAGTCGGACACTGTTAGAGGAGGCACCCTGGGTACCGGCCGTGGAGCACGCTTTCCCACGGCTGTTAACCGACCCCGCCGCCGAAGGTCGCCGACGACCAGCGGGGGAAGGGCGCTTCCTGACCGAATGCCGAGCCGCCCTTCGGGCATTGCCAGGGTCCAGTGACCTTGCACGGCCTAGGTGGAGGCTATATGAGGAGTTAGTGAAGGGTACCGCGAACGATCCGCTGGTGGTGCGGCTGCATCTGTCGAGGGGGGAAGTTCTCTCGCTTTGGAGTTGGGCGCCTGCCAGTAGCTACATTAATAATGCAGAATTTTCGATAACGTGGAGGCTAGTCCGGGATGCGTTGCCACTCTTCGACCGACTTGCCAGGGATTTCAGGGATCGCGATTATTATTATCCCCCTGCCCACGCTCCAACGATGAGGACGAAGATGAAACGCGTGAACACGCGTTCTTTCTTTGTAGCGGGGTGCGGAGTCTTTGGAGGTATGTCGATGGGTAACGGCTCACATCGACCCCGAGCGGTCGGTGCCACTTGATTTGGCGTACGTGATTGACAATGTTGACCCGCCGTTTATCAGGGAGAAACGGGCGGTGTTTCTGGCGATACTGGCTGTGGCTAGGTTAGTGACGTGGGTTTCACGTCTGGGCATTGTCTATGAGGGACGATCTGTTTCCGATCAGGATGTGGTTGTTTATTTTAAGCATCAACTTAAAATAAAAATCAGATGTGATTGGAAAAGATTGCCCCGCATAGACTTTGATAGGAGATGGGTGCACAACACTAGTTTGTGCATCCGACGAGGAGCTAGGTATGAGCTTGTGTTTCCACCCTAGCAGTATTCGTCTGGAGGTGCTGAAGTTTCGATTGTCATGCACTCGACACCCAGCCCCTCATATGTTAATACGGGGTTTACCCCGTAATCATGGGTAGGAGTAGGTTTAGGTGGTTACTCTGCCTAACTAGCAGAGTGGAAAGCATATACTTTATTTAGGGCCTAGACTAGGGTGTATGAGAGTTTGATCCTGTCCCCCTGTAGTTCTTTGTTTTTTGATAGATTGGCACTAGGAGAGCTTCCAACGATGCCCAAAGTCCACCAGTTTTATTTTGTCCTCGGCCCGATTGTACCCTTTACGTATTATATCTTGGAAGACGCCATCCATCCCTGCTATCCCCGACCCAAAGTTATTTTTCTTACAAGTCCCTATTTCCTCCACTCCCCCCTAGGGAACGACCTGCTTGCTTTCACCCTTTCCCCCCGGGGGAAGTGGACCGGAAGACAGTAGGCGTTTCATACGACAGACCAGCTGTTAGGTAGGGAGGGTCCCCTTACTAACCCGCCCCCATAGGTATTTTATTGAGTTGTTTTCTTTTTCTTTCTGTTTGGATGTATTCTAGTTTGCCCCCCTCCCCATCATCTCACCCCCATTTATATATATATAAAAAAAAGAAGAAAATTATTTTTTTATTTTATTTTTTAAGTTTGTACATAAAATTATGTTTTGTTTTTCTATATAATTTTCTTTTACAGTACGAGTGTCGCCCGCCATCCCGTTAAGCTGGGGAGCTGTCTTTTTAAGTAGGTCCTGGTAAGCATGTAGGCGGATGTGTTATGATAGGAACTAGTATAGGTTTTTCTAAATAAAATACTTGCTTTCTAACGCAAGTTTAGCTAGCAAATTAAGCAAAGTCCCGTTTTTCTTCCCCACTTTCCCCCTTACTGGCCTTGGTGCCTAAGTTGTATCGGACCCCAAATGAGGGCCTGGCAGTAGATAATGCCAGGTCCGGGGCCGATACGACTAAATAACATCGCTTCTCGGCCTTTTGGCTAAGATGAAAGTGTAGGTTTCTGTTTATGCTCCCAATGCTGCTGTAGAGAGGGCAACCTTTTTTCGACGGTTGGAGGGCTTCTTAGTGGATCCGGAACGGTTAGTTTTAATGGGTGATTGGAATGCAATCCTTGATCCCAAAATAGATAAGGTCGGGGGGGCTAGCGGGTCGGTGCGGTGTGACAGCACTCTGTCTAACCTGATGGCTTCGTGCGATCTCGTCGACAGATTTCATCTTGATCATCCGGGGCGGGAGATGTGGACGTGGCATTCTGTAGTGCCTTCCCATCCAAGTACTTACTTGGATCGGATGTTAACTAGAAGAGGCGATGTAGACTTCCTATCTTGCCCCACGTTCCACTTGTTAGGACACTCGGACCATAAGTTCAAACGGGCCATAACGAGTTTAAGTGCTAGGCCGTAACTGGCCGGATACTGGAAGTTCAACAGCACCTTGTTGGAGCTGGAGGACTACCGGTTGAAGGTCACTGAGCTTATTCAGCGGGCTTTAGTGGGGGCGGTTACAGGGAGTAAGTGGTGGGTTAGTCTTAAGGCCAAAATTAGGCGCTTCTCTGTCCAGTACAGCCAACGCCTCGCGTTAGATAAGGCTAAGGCAAAGAAGCGTTTAGAGGATAAACTGACCCGGGCGGTGGAAGGCGGGGATCCCCTAGAGTTAGCACTAGCTAAACAAGATCTCAACCGCTTGGCTAGCGAGCGGTATGAAGGTAAAGTAGTTAGGGCTAGGTTAAACAAAGTTTCTAACGAGGCTGTGAATGTTGACGCAGTTGAGCGTAAGGCTGTTTTAAGGCGCGGTTCCGATGGGTACATTCGTAAAGTATATAACCTGGAAGGACACGCTTTAGTATCGACTCGGGAGATTTGCGAGGGGTTTCGGGAGCATCTATCGGTGCGCTTCACCCAACTACCCAGACTCAGGGTCGAGGAGTTTGGCAGCTATTTAGCTGATTCGCCCCGCCGAGCGGCTAGCTGTGATGGTCTTATTATGGAACATGAGGTCATTACTGCGTTGAAGCAGGTCGGCTACAACAAATCCCCGGGGCTTGATGGTTTACCCTACGAGTTTTACTTGAGGCTGTCGCCCATGTTCGTCCCTCTTCTGAAGGATATGTTCAACCATTGGTTTGCCCAGGGCTCCATCCCTGGACAGGTGACCAAGGGTGTGATCACATTGCTGAGGAAAGGTCAACGGCATGGTGGGAGGGAAAACTTTGATGATTTTAGGCCCTTGACTCTGCTAAACACAGAGTTAAAGATTTTGGCAAAGATTCTTGCGAATCGCTTGCAGGTTGTCATCACTGATTTGATCGAACCGGACCAGACTTATGCTGTGAAGGGGAGATCGATTCAAGACAATTTGCACTTGATACGCTCGATCATAGAGGGGACAGAAGACGACGCCGAAGCCGCGCTGATCAGTTTGGATCAGTCCAAGGCATTCGATAGGGTCGACTATCGGTTCCTGGGATCTGTGCTAGAGGCCGCCGGATTTAATCCGGACTTCCGCAAGTGGATCTTTGTTCTGTATGACAGGCCGACGGTAAGCTGTCGGAGTCATTCGCTGTCTCTCGGTCGGTGCGACAGGGTTGTCCGCTGTCGCATCTGTTGTATGTCCTGGCGTTGGAACCCCTCCTTCGCAAGTTAAGGGACGAGGCGGCTACACCAGTCCTGCGCGGAATAGCTCTCCCTGGAGACACACGAGCCAGGGTTTCCGCGTTCGCTGATGACGTCACCGTGTTCGTGTCTTGCCTCACGGACGTTCAAGCGGTGGTCGAGGCGCTCGCTCGATACGAAGAAGTAACAGGGGCCATCTTCAACCGTAGCAAGTCTCTTGGCCAGCGGTTGGGGGCCTGGACCATGGTAAACTCGCTTCGAGGTATTTTCAGCTGGACCGATGGACCGGTCCGCATTCTCGGTGTCTGGTTTGGACCGGGACTTCAGCTGGAAAAGAATTGGTCGGAAGTACAGTCTAAGGTCAAATCGTCAGTAAAGACTTGGATTGGAAGGAAATTGTCCTTGAAGGGTCGGGCGGAGGTGTGTGCTACATACGTCTTTCCGCTCATCCTTTACCGTTTGTCTGTACTTCCTCTCCCTGCAGAACGCCTAACCCGCTTACAAAAGCGCCTCGACTCACTTCTGTGGGACGAGGGTAAGCATTATGTCTGCAGAGAGGTCTGTGTTCAAAGTCCGAGCGAGGGAGGCCTGGGTCAGCCCAGTCTCTTGTGTCACAGAAACGCCGAGAGATTGGCTTTCCTGGGTCGTTCGCTTGAAGGAGACGCTCCTTGGGTCCCTGTGGTTGAGAACTCGTTTCCCAATCTCAAACCCAACCCTTCGGTAGAAGGTCGTCGTAGACCGAAAGGGGAGTCCAAGTTCTTCTCCGAATGCCGGACCGCTTTTAGAGCTTTGCCGGGGACCAGTGTCCTCGAACAGCCAAGGAAGAAACTGTATCGGGATTTAGTGGAGGGGACCGCGAAGGATCTACTTTGTAGGCGGATGGGATGGTCGATGGAGGTTGTCCGTTCTCAATGGTGTTGGGCGCCGGGACGGGAGATTCTGAATAACTCGGAATTCTCCCTGACTTGGCGACTGGTCCGAAATGCGCTGCCCCTCTTCGACGAACTTTTCCGGTATAAAGAACATACCAGGCGCTTCTGTCCGTGCTGTGACGAATGCGAGCCCGAAACAATCGAGCACGTGTTTTTTAGTTGCAGCCGGATACAGCCCCTTTTAAAGTACGTCGAGGGGGTAACAGCTCGCATCGATGCCGAGTGTCCGCTCGATCTCGGCGTAGGAACTTTTGTGTACAACATGGAGCCGCCGTTCCCCAGGGAGGAAAGTTTGGTTTTCCTGGCGATCCTAGCAGTAGCGCGCATGACCATCTGGATCACGCGCCTCAAGTTGGTCCGCGAAGGGACATCTGTTCCGGATCGGGATCTGATTGTTTACTTTAAACATTTGCTTAAAGTAAAGATCAGATGCGATTGGAAGAGGTTGCCTAGAGTGGAATTTGACAAGAGGTGGGTGCACAGCACTAGTTTGTGCATCCGTCGAGGAGCCAAGTTTCAATACGTGTTCCCTCCTTAGGCATGGCATGGGTGGTGCTGGGTCCTACGGAACCCATCCCGCCTAGGTTAGCATTATAAGTTCATTAAAGTAACTCTTGACTGGTGGTACAAATGAGATCCTGTTCCTGATTTTATTTTTTGGTATTAGAGAACCTCTGAGTCTGCCCAACCCTTTTCTGCTCCTCATTTTTATTTTCTGATTTCCCCGGTCACCCCCCCCTACTCAGAGGTCACCTTCCTACCCCCTCCATCCGTTGCTTTATCTTCTCCCACCTCCATTAAGGCCACTTCCCCAAACCCATTAGGGATGCCCTGCTTGTTTTCGGTTCCCCGGAAAACAGTGGGGGATCTAGCCACATAGTAAGACCCCCCTGTACTATTCTAACAACACAGTAGTAGTTTTTTCCTTATTTTTGAAATGAACATTTTTGTTAGTTTTTTCCCACTCCACGAACATTTTATTCTAATTAATTCAAGAACTTTATTTTACGAATGAAATCGAACTTTATTTTCTCACACATACATATACACAAAAAAAAGAAGAAAATGCACACACAACATACAGAAATCAATATACAAATTGTACATAGTTAAATTTTACATTGAACGCTGGGGTTATTAGTTAGATTAAGATCCACAGAGTGATTGAGGTATTTTGGTAAATGTTGCCAGTCAAGCGTAAGACTTCAAAGTCTCATCTGTTATATAGTCAAAAAGACCCTGTACCCTCCCCCTCCCAATTTTTTATAGGGCCTTGTGACTAATTTTGTTGAATTGAATTTTTGTACGTTTTTATGTTCAATTTTTTCTTCAATAAAATATATAAATAAGATCAAAGTGTAGTATCTGTTCTTCAGCTGCGAAACTTCTCTTACCAATTGACTTCGAAGGGATCGGCCACCGGGCTTTTTAGCCAGGTTTAAGGCTCTTTTTTCACGTTCGCAAGGACCAGACCCCCTCCTTTCGGGAGTCAGGACCTTGTTTTATAGTCTAAGTTTAGTTTTAAGTAGTCTTAAGGTTCTCTTCGTTTCTCCCTCTCTCTGGGAGGAATGTCTACTTCTCCCTCTTAATTAACTAGCGGCACTCTGACCCGCTAGTCTTTTTCTTCCTTCGCTGCTCTCCCGTGGATCGAGCAGACCGGGTCTCTTTGTCGCTTCCTGTTGGGGTTGTTTGTGGGAAGGGTTTTGGGGTTAATACCTCTTCGTTTTTGCCTTCTCTCTGGGCAAAGATGCCTTTCCCTCTCTCCTCTTAATTGCGACGCGGCACTCGGACCCGCTAGCCACCACTTTGACCCATCTTCTCTGCTCTCCCCCCGCAAGGGGGGATCGAGCTGACTAACACGACTTCGCCGCGAGGGGAGGTCAAACCTCTTTCTCTCTTCGTCCCTGGCCACCCCCTCCATCCCCTTTGTCCCCCGTACAATTTTTATTTTTTCCTCCCTCCCTGGCCTGGTCTGCGTCATCGACCAACACTCCCTCCACGATGCCGAGCAGGCGGGGATCACCACCCCAAATGCGGAGCATCGACCCCCAAACCAAATCCCCGGAAATGGGAGCAAAATCCCGGCCCCGGGCCAGCGAAGAGTTCGTGAGAGAGGCTATGGACAGCAAGGTAGGGCCGCAGCCCGCGGCGACCTTGGAGAACATTGGCGGGGTAGGGCCGCAGACCGCGGCGACCCTGGGTACTGCATCCAAAGCAGCAGCAGCACCAAGTAGGGAGCTAGCTCCCCATGAGGACCACTCTATCCCAGTAAAGACTGGGAGTGAAGAAGAGTTACCACAGCAAGAGGTAACTGAAGCCCGGCACTCCCCTACATCAAGGCAGAAAGATGCTTCAATTGTTACTCCCCAGGAGGGGAGCAACACACCCCAGAAGAGAAGAAGGGAGCCAAAAAGGGAAGTCAAAGTCGCTGAGAAAGACAGCCCTCAATCGACTATGGCATTCCTCCCTCAAACTTCTCCTATGTATCATTCCGAAGATGAGTCTCCTGCTCCCGCAGAGGTCAACTCCACCCAAGGGGAGAATATACAAGGAGGGGATTCCGCGGAGGGTACCTTGGACTTCATCAACTCAGCCATTGATTCCATTAGGGACCTCTTCGGGGAAGCCGAAAATAATGACCAGTTGGCTCCTCAGGCGAGGAGTCGCCCTAATTCACCAGCTCCTGCCACAAAGACTACCAAAACTAGGTCAGCAGGATCGAAATCTACAAGTGATGGCAAGGAGGTAGAAGCCCGGGACACAGAGGCTGGCCAACTTACCAGCAAGGAATGGCCATCTCTGACTTCCCAGAGCCAACAGGCTACCGTTAAGCAGCCGCAGATACAGAAGCCGGAACACGGAAGCCTCAGACCGAACCAGTCAGAAGAATCATCATCTTGGGGTCCACAATCCCAGATATCACCAAACGAATATAGGGAACTATTTGAATCCACCTACAAAAATTACACGGACGGCAATACCATTCAGCCACTCCCGGGGTCCGTTGAGGACATGAAGAAGAGAATAGTTTCCATAATTACTTCTGACTGCAGAACTAAAAGCCTGGCGGGTATCGGTAAAGATACCATGGTAGACTTGCTTCTGGATCTTAAAATCCCAGTTAGGTACGTTTGCCGGAAAAGCTTTGCCAGGTACGACATATTGCTTCCAACTCAGCAAGAGGCGGAAAATATCGCTAAGAGGTCACAGTTCCGGTCCAAGAATATAAAGCTCCAGGCAGAATATATGAACCGGAGAAAAACATCAGTTTCTGTGTTAAACGTCCCCTGTTTCCTGGAACCGAAGCATATAGTGGCGGTGTTTAGCCAATATGGCGATGTGGAGTCGGTGGTTCCTGTTAAGGGGAAAAGAAACATCCCGACGGGTAAATACAAACTCGAAATGCGCCTTAACAAGGATCAGTTTTATAAAATACCGGCAACGCTGAGATGTGAGGAGGGTACCCTCTCTATCATTGTAGAGGGCAGGAAGCCTATTTGCTGGCAATGTCAGCAGCAGGGCCATATGGTGAAGGATTGCCCTAAAAAAGTCCAACCCAGGGTCCCAGCAAAAACCGCTGCTGACAAAACCAGTGTCAACACAGAGACTCAAAGGCGGCGACAACAAAGGCAGCAACAACAAAGGCAACAAAGTCAGTTTCCAGTGACGGATGGACCACGGTTGTAAAGAAAGGCAAAGCCAAAGCGGTCATCCCCTCCACCAGTCAACCAACAGTCGAGGTGCCGATAGCTGACACCATTAAAGCAATCGACACGAAACAGTCCATCACAGAGACGCAGTGCAGCAATGTGGAAAGCGCAGCCTCCAACACACGAAAGAGGAAGTTGTTGGAATCCGAGGAAGAAACGGTGTCGGAGGAAGAAGCGACAACATCCAACACCGAGCGAAAGGCCAAGAGGAAGAAAGCCAGGGAAGATTCGCTAAGCCCCCTGCGCGGAAATTCCTCCAACAACGACAAAAGCGAGGGGTCGAAAGTCATGGTTTCAGACGTCCCTCAGCCTCCCACTCCCATGCAAGCCGAAACGTGCTCTCCCGCCTCTAGTAAGAATCACTCCCCAGTTCGGAACACCCATGATGTAGACATTCCAGTCAACAATAAGGAGATGGAGGTACCTGGTGAGGGGAACAAACGTAACGACAAATCCTTGCCCAGGGTGCGTACGGAACGGTCACGAAAACTACCGTTCCTTCCGGGGGGACAGGATTTGCGAGCCTGATGACTTTCAACCTTTCCTGACCTCAAAGGCAACCAGAGGTCGCAACTAGTCAGGCTAAATCAATGTGAGGTCGTCCGGGGAAAAAGAGTTGCCGACCCCAGAAATTTCTCCGACGCCCCACGGCTAATGACCTTTGTCAGGACAGACAAAGGTAAAAGGACCAAGGCCCTATGGAAGATGGTGAGAGCAGCGAAGGAGGCTTTCAACGATGTGCATCTGGTTGAGGAAGATCATCCTTCCCTGAAGCAGCTGGCAGCCAAGAGTGAAGGTAGGATCCCTCTTTATGTTCACCCTTCTTTTTACAGGGCATTAAAGTTAACTTTTCCCTTGGACGTGGGTGGTGTGGCTAGAGGCGGACAAGTTACGTCCGAACTGCTTACGGGTAGCCTCGGCCAAGCCTGCCACGTCCTAACTCCTGAAGATTTTAGTCCTGTTTGTGACACTGTCTAAATGTTTTAATCATGTCTTTAAACCTAGCTACATTGAATGTGAGGGGCATGAGATGTCGAAGCAAAGCCTCGCACGTGCTGAGAGATCTTGTGTCCCTTAAGGTAGATATCGCAGCTATTCAGGAGACCCACTTTTTGTGACGGGGATTGTCAGGTGCTAGCAGGCGAATTCAGTGTCTACTCAGCATATGGCAATACCTATAGTCGTGGAATCTCCTTGTTAGTTAATCGCACCCTGGCAGCGTCGGTGAATGTTGTTCACGCAGACGAGGACGGGCGGGCGATCGTTGTTGATGTTGCCGTTAATTGCAGTGTTTTTCGGATTGTCGCGGTTTATGCTCCCAATTCTGCTGTAGAGAGGGTATTCTTTTTTCGACGGTTGGAGGGCTTCCTAGTGGATCCGGAACGGGTAGTTTTAATGGGTGATTGGAATGCAATCCTTGATCCCAAAATAGATAAGGTCGGGGGGACTAGCTGGTCGGCGTGGTGTGACAGCACTGTCTGACCTGATGGCTTCGTGCGATCTTGTCGAAAGATTTCGTCTCGATCATCCGGGGCGGGAGATGTGGACGTGGCATTCTGTAGTGCCTTCCCATCCGAGTACTTACTTGGATCGGATGTTAATTAGAAGAGGCGACGTAAATTTTCTATCGTGCCCCACGTTCCACTTGTTAGGACATTCGGACCATAAACTTGTTATGGCCCGTATAAACTTAAGTGCTAAGCCTAAACTGGCCGGATACTGGAAGTTCAACAGCACCTTGTTGGAGCTGGAGGACTATCGGTTGAAGGTCACCAACTTAATCCAGCGGGCGTTAGTGGGGGCGGTTACAGGGAGTAAGTGGTGGGTTAGCCTTAAGGCCAAAATTAGACGCTTCTCGGTACAATACAGCCAACGCCTCGCGTTAGATAAGGCTAAGGCCAAGAAGCGTATAGAGGATAAACTGACCCGGGCGGTGGAAGGGGGGGGGACTCCCTAGAGATAGCACTAGCTAGACAGGACCTCAGCCGTTTGGCTAGCGAGCGGTATGAAGGTCAGGTTGTTAGGGCTAGATTAATGAAAGTCTCTAACGAAGCTGTGAACGTTGACGCTGTTGAGCGTAAGGCTGCTCTAAGGCGCGGTTTGGACGGGTACATTCGAAAAGTACATAACCTGGAAGGACACGCTTTAGTGTCGACTCGGGAGATCTGCGAGGGGTTTCGGGAGCATCTATCGGAGCGCTTCACCCAACTACCCAGACTCAGGGTCGAGGAGTTTGGCAGCTATTTAGCTGACTCGCCCCGCCTTACGGCGGCTCGAGCGGCTAGCTGTGATGGTTTGATTACGGAACATGAGGTCATTACTGCGTTGAAGCAGGTCGGCTACAACAAGTCCCCGGGGCTCGATGGTTTACCCTATGAGTTCTACTTGAGGTTGTCGCCCATGTTGGTCCCTCTTCTGAAGGATGTGTTCAACCATTGGTTTGTCCAGGGATCCATTCCTGGACAGGTCTCCAAAGGAGTGATCACATTGCTGAGGAAAGGTCAACGGCATGGTGGGGTGGAAACGTTTGATGATTTTAGGCCCTTGACTCTGCTAAACACAGAGTTAAAGATTTTGGCAAAGATTCTTGCGAATCGTTTGCAGGTTGTCATTACTGACTTGGTCGAACCTGATCAGACTTATGCTGTAAAGGGGAGATCGATTCAGGACAATCTTCATCTGATTCGCTCGATCATAGAGGGAATAGAAGACGACACTGAAGCCGCGCTGATCAGTTTAGATCAGTCCAAGGCGTTCGATAGGATCGACCATCGGTTCCTGGGATCTGTTGTGATGACGTCACCGTGTTCGTGTCTTGCCCCACGGGCGTTCAAGCGGTGGTTGAGGCGCTCGCTCGATACGAAGAAGTCACAGGGGCCATCTTCAACCGTAGCAAGTCTGTTGGCCTGCGGTTGGGGGCCTGGACCGGGGTAAACTCGCTTCCAGGTATCTTCAGTTGGATCGATTGACCGGTCCGTATTCTCGGTGTCTGGTTTGGACCGGGACTTCAACTGGAGAAAAATTGGTCGGAAGTACATGGCAAGGTCAAATCGTCAGTAAAGACTTGGATTCGAAGGAAATTGTCCTTGAAGGGTCGGGCGGAGGCGTGTGCTACATACGTCTTTCCGCTCATCCTTTACCCTTTGTCTGTACTTCCTCTCCCTGCAGAACGCCTAACCCGCTTACAAAAGCGCCTCGACTCACTTCTGTGGGACGAGGGTAAGCACTATGTCTGCAGAGAGGTCTGTGTCCAGAGTCCGAGCGAGGGAGGCCTGGGGCAGCCCAGTCTCTTGTGTCATAGAAACGCCGAGAGATTGGCTTCCCTGTGTCGTTCACTTGAGGAGAACGCTCCTTGGGTCCCTGTGGTTGAGAACTCGTTTCCCAATCTCAAACCCAACCCTTCGGTAGAAGATCGTCGTAGACCGAAGGGGGAGTCCAAGTTCTGCCGGACCGCTCTTAGAGTTTGCCGGGGACTAGTGTCCTTGATCAGCCTAGAAAGAAGCTTTATCGGGAACTAGTGGTGGGTACCGCGAAGGATCCCCTAAGTAGGCGTTTAGGTTGGTCGTTGGAAGTTATCCGTTCTCAGTTGAGTTGGGCGCCGGGTCGGGATTTTCTGACTAATTCGGAATTCTCCCTGACTTGGCGACTGGTCCGAAAAGCACTGCCCCTCTTCGACGAACTCCGCATATATGGAGATCAGACGGGGTCCTGGTATCTGCGCTGCGACGAACGCAGGCTCGAAACGGTCGAGCATGCGTTTTTTAGTTGTAGCCGGATTCAGGACCTATTGAGGTACGTCGCAGAGGTAACGGCTCGCATCGATGGCGAGCGCCCGATCGATCTCGACTTGGGATGTTTTGTTTACAACATGGAGCCGCCGTTCCCCAGGGAGGAAAGTATGGTTTTCCTGGCGATACTGGCAGTGGCGCGAATGGTGATCTGGATCACGCGCCTCAAGTTGGTCCGCGAAGGGACATCTGTTTCAGATCGGGATCTGATTGTTTACTTTAAACATTTGCTTAAAGTAAAAATCAGATGCGATTGGAAGAGGTTGCCTAGAGTGGAATTTAACAAGAGGTGGGTGCACAACACTAGCTTGTGCATCTGTCGAGGAGCTAGGTTTGAATACGTGTTTCCTCCATGAGACATGGCACAGGCGGTCCTGGGTCTCTCAGCACCCGCCCCGCGAGGCTAGCATAAGTTATATGTAAAAAGACTCTTGACTGGTGGTAAATTCGTGTTCCTGTCCCAATTTTATTTTTTGGTACTAGAGTTTTCTCCGAGCCAACCCTCCCAGTACACTCTGATTTGATTTTGTTCCCTCTCCTCCCCCAGGGACTCGGAGAACACCGTCTATTCCTTACCCTCGCCGCATTATTTTTTCCCTGAGCCCGATTAAGCATCTCCCCATTCCCAGATAGGGATCATCTGCTTGTTTTCGGTTCCCCGGAAAACAGTGGGTGGTCTAGTTCTTAGATGCGGGAAGGGAGGGCCAACTTACTAACACTCCCCAATAGGCATTATATTTGGTTTTTTGAAGATAACCCTACCTTCATGGACATTTTACATTTTTTCACTTTCTAGCTTTCTCCCCTCCCTCCACGAACTTTTTTGTAAATATATGTAAGCACAAAGAACTTTTGAACTTTTATACACATATACACACTAAATTAAAAAAAAAAAATGCATACACAAACACGAATACAACTTTACAACGTTCTTTTTTAATTGTTTGGGGACAAACGATGGGGATTTTAGGTAGATTTACTCCCAATGAATGATTGAGGTATTATGGTGAAAGTTGCCAGTCAAGAGTATTCGCTGTCATTCCAAGATAATAGCGTTAGTCACAAAGACCCTGCACCCTTCCCCTCCCCAATTTCTTATAGGGCCTTGTGCCTAATTTTGTTGTATTGAATTCATATTGAATCATACATAAAAGTATAAACAATGTTTTTTCCATTCAATAAAATATATAAATAAGATCAAAGTGTAGTATCTGTTCTTCAGTGCTTACTGCGGTCTGCTTTAATTGTGCCGAGTTGGGAGCTTTTAGCCTTTGGCTAAAAGTCTTTCTTTTGCCTCTTTTGGCGTTTTGCTCTTGTGAGGACCAGCCCCTTCTTTGGGGATTGGACCTCCTTGAGATCTTTGTTGATTTTTTGTTATTGTTATTAATTGTTTGTTTTCGATTTCTTGCAGATAGTCCGGGGTCTAGCTAAAGCTTAAGCAGCCGGCAGGGCCAAGGGATACCGACGTGCCTTTTTAGGCGAAGGTCCCTTGGTTTCCGAATCGGCGGGCACTAGTTGGGCTCCGGGCCCTCAGTTAGATGGAGCAGGCCTCTGCTCCTGCCACCTTGGGGGACGCCCCAGGTGTAGTGTCCCAGACCGGTCAGGGGGGTGCCATCCCGCAAGGCACCTCCAGTTCGAGAAGGGTTCCCGGGGTCGCCACCCCAGAAGGTTCGGTGTCCGGATCGCGAGCGGGGGTCGCTGCCCCCAGTCCAGTGGTCGAGGCCTCTGGCATGAGTAGGGAAGGGGTCGAATCCCCTTGGTCGAATTCGAGACGCGTGTCGGGGGTTGCTGCCTGTAAAGGCAACCCCAGTTCGAGTAGGTTGCTTGCTGCCGCTGGCAGCTTGATGGTCGCTGGGGGGACTGTCCTGCGGGGTACCCCCAATAGGGAGAACGCAGATCTAGGGCCATGACGAGAGAACAGGTGGCCAAAGCCTGGAGAAAACTCAATGAAGGAAACGACAGGAGGAGAAGAGGCAGCAATGTGGAAGGAGGCTCGGAAAAACAGGAGACGGCCGGTAAAGCGTTGGTGGGTCCCCCAACAGAGATGCAGTCCGAAAAGAGCAGCCCCCAAAAGCCATCGACGGAGGGACTAAGGAAAGTTAGATCTGAAGAGGTGATTGTGGTAGATGGGTGCTCCCAGGGGTCAGGGAGGGCGTCGGAAAAGGAAGCGGTTCCAGCCAGTGCGGAGGATTGGCCAGCCCTCTCCAGGGATGATTCACTAATACCGGCTGCACAAAAGGAAGTAACAGCAGCCTGGTCCGGTGTAAGATTGTCAGCAGGAGTTCCAGGAGGAAAAAAGAAGACCCCCCAATATTATAAAGACCTCCTGGAAAATAATTTTAAAGAGTATGCGGCTGGCAATGTGATGAAGGTGGTGCCAGGAGTCCAGGAGGCAATGCAAGATAGATCAATCGCCTTCCTCACCTTCGACGAGAAGGGGAAAGGACTAACAAGGATCCCAGCCGAGAAGATGTTAGAAATCCTGGGTGAGCTGCGGATTCCGGCCCAGTACATGGTGCGACGGTTTTTTGCCATGTTGGGATATCCTTTTGCCAACGAGGGAAGATGCAGAGAGGTTGGCAAAAGGAGATCTCACCTGGAAGAATTTTCGACTGCGGCCGGAATAGAAATCAAAGAGGAGCGCAGCGGTCACAGTGAAGGGAGTACCCAGCTTTATTTCGGAGGACCAGCTGGGCGCCACGATGGCACAGTACGGGGAGGTTGAGAGTGTGCAGCCGGTGATTGGCCCCCGAGGAATCCGGATGGGGGAGATAAAATTGGACATGCGGGTGGACCGAAAGGAGATCGAAAAAATCCCCTCCCAACTATCATGCGAGGGCTGGACAATGCTGGTCATCGTTGAGGGAAGGAGGCCGCACTGCTGGTTCTGCCAGAAACCCGGCCATGTGTCCCGCTTCTGTCCCAAAAGGATAGAAGCCGAAAAAGAGACAGCAGCGAAGAAACCGAGCGAGGACAAGGCGGTGGACAAGGACGGGGCCGGCACCTGGAGTAAGGTGGTCTCCAGGAAAATGAAAAAGACAGAAGCGCCGCTCCAATAACAACACCCAGAGGAGCGGCAGGGTCGGCCAAACGAAAGCTCAACGAGTCGGAAGAAGAAGGAGGAGTGACAAAAAAGGACGCGAAGAGAGAGAAGAAGACAGCAGAAGACCCTGAGCATCCAACACAAGCCTCCGAAGAGGATGTCCAGGCCACCACTCCCCTATTCAATACCCCTCCAGAGGAAAATGAGCCGGGCGAAGCTCCAGAAACACCTAGGGAGGCTGAGGAGCCAACAGAGAAACGGCCAGATGAGAAGCCTGCAGCCCCCAGAGAAGGCAAGACCAGAAAGTTTCCCTTCTGGCCGGGGGAAAAAATCTGTCAAGTAAAGATGGAAGAGTCGGTCAGCGACCTCAATGGTAGACAAAAGAAATTTTTGAGGTCCCTCGAAAACCTCTCAAAAAGGTGGACGAGAAGGAGGTCGCTGATCCCAAGAATTTCGCAGATGCTCCTCAGCTGATCACGTTCGTCCGGCCAAATAGGGGAGGGCGAGCGAAAGCACTATGGAGGATGTTGGAGGAAAGTAAAACGGCCTTAAAGATTTTCGACGGGGAGCACCCATCACTAGGGCAAATAGCCAAAAAATGTGAAGGGCGGGTCCCCATTTATGTTCACCCCTCCCTGTATAGGGCTCTAAAAATTACGTTTCCTCTGGACGTTGGGGGCCTGGCCAGAGACGGACGGCTTACGTCCGACCTGCTCTCGGGCAGTCTTGGCCAGGCCTTTGACGTCCTATCCCCCGAGGACTTCAGACCCCTAGTTGACGAATTTTTCTAGGAAGGGAAGCATGGCCACGGGCTTGAACCTGGCTAGTTTAAAGGCGAGGGCCATGAGATCTCGAAGCAAGGCTGCTCGCGTGCTGAGGGATCTCGTGGCCCTTGAGGTAGATGTAGCTGCGTTGCAGGAGACCCACTTTGTTGGGCCCGGGGATTGCAGTGTGCTGGTCAACGACTTTGACGTTTACTCAGCATACGGCAATCTCCGTAGCAGTGGGGTTTCTGTTCTAGTAAGTCGCACCCTGTCTGCGACGGTT
This sequence comes from Euprymna scolopes, assembly GCF_053919585.1. NCBI lineage: Eukaryota > Metazoa > Mollusca > Cephalopoda > Sepiida > Sepiolidae > Euprymna > Euprymna scolopes. The sequence continues at coordinate 149,564,423 of NC_136490.1, forward strand.
ACCGTTATCCACGCCGACGCTCATGGGAGGCTGGTCGTGGTCGATGTTGCCGTTAAAAGCGGCGTGTTCCGGATAGTGGCAGTTTATGCGCCTAACATCCCCAGCGAGAGGGTTTCCTTTTTTCGGCGGGTGGAGGTGTTTCTCTCTTCGAGTCCGGAGCGGCTAGTGTTAATGGGGGACTGGAATGCCGTCCTGGACCCCAGCATAGATAAGGTCGGAGGGGTTAGAGGGTCGGGGCGGTGTGAAAGCAGCCTGTCTGACCTCATGGCCTCGTGCGATCTGGTCGACAGGTTCCGTCTGGATCACCCCGGGAGGGAGATGTGGACGTGGCACGGTACTTCGGCCGTCTGTCCGAGCACATACTTGGACAGAATGTTAATTAGAAGGGGCGACGTAGATTTTCTATCTTGTCCCACGTTCCACTGGCTAGGTCATTCGGACCACAAACTCGTGTTGGCCCGTTTGATGTTAGGTAATAGGCCTAGGTTGGCTGGCTACTGGAAGTTGAACGCCTCCTTGTTGGAGTCGGAAGACTTCCAGGAGCAGCTGACGACACTAATCCAGAGGGAGTTAGTGGGGGCGGTTACCGGGAGTAGCTGGTGGGTTAAGCTTAAGGTCACCATTAGGCGTTTTTGTGTCCAATATAGCCAACGCCTCGCGTTAGTTAGGGCTCGGACCAAAAGGCACTTAGACGATAGACTGACCCGGGCGGTGGCAGGAGGGGATTCCCTAGAACTAGCTCTAGTTAAGGAGGACCTGAATCGCTTGGCTAGCGAGCGATACACAGGCCAGGTAGTTGGAGCTAGGTTAAAAAGAGTCAGCAACCAAGCCGTGAACGTTGACGCTGTTGAGCGTAAGGCTGTCCTAAGACGTGGCTCGGATGGGTACATTCGGGAAGTGAAAGACCTGGAAGGGCGCTCTCTCGTGTCGGCGCGGGAGATCTGCAACGGGTTTCGACAACATCTGGAGGAGCGATTCACCCAACTACCCAAACTCCGCGACCAGGAGTTTGGCGGCTATTTGGCTGGCTCGCCCCGCCTTACTACGGACCGAGCGGCTAGCTGCAACGGGATGGTTACGGAGCATGAGGTCATTACTGTGTTGAAGCAGGTAGGCCTTAACAAATCTCTGGGACTTGATGGTTTGCCCTTTGAATTGTTCTTGAGGCTGTCGCCCATGTTTGTGCCCCTTCTGACGGGCGTGTTTAACCACTGGTTTGTAACGGGCTCGATCCCGAGACAGGTTACCAAAGGAGTGGTCACGCTTCTGCAGAAGGGGAACAAACATGGAGGGGGAATCTAGACGATTACAGGCCGATCACTCTGCTTAACGCGGACGAAGATTTTGGCTCGCGTTCTTGCGAACCGGCTGCAGGTTGTTATCGGTGACTTGATCGAACCGGATCAGAATTACGCTGTGAAGGGTCGATCAATTCAGAACAACTTGCACCTGGTGCGCTTGATCTTAGAGGGTTTAGAAAACGACACGGAAGCCGCGCTGATCAACTTGGATCAGTCCAAGGCGTTCGACAGGGTGGACCATGGGTTCCTGAGGTCTGTTGTGGAAACCACCGGCTTTGGTCCGGACTTCCGCAAGTGGGTCTCTGCTCTGTATCGTGATCCCGCGGTAGTGGTGCAAGTCAATGGTAGGTTGTCGGAGTCTTTTGGGGTCTCTCGGTCGGTGCGGCAGGGCTGTCTGCTGTCGCATCTGCTCTATGTCCTGGCGTTGGAGCCCTTCCTTCGCAAATTAAGGGACGAGGCAGCGAGACCAGTCCTACGCGGCATTGCTCTACCTGGCGGCCGATTTGCCAGGGTGTCCGCGTACGCTGATGACGTCACCGTTTTCGCAGCTTGTCGTAACGACATCGAAGCGGTGATAGAGGCGATCGCTGAGTACGAAGTTGTTACAGGGGCCGTGATCAATCGCAGAAATTACGTTGGCCTGCGGTTGAGCGCTTGGACCGGGGTAAACTCGCTTCCAGGTGCGTTCGGCTGGACTGATGGGCCGGTTAAGATCCTCGGCGTGTGGTTCGGGCCGGATCTCCAGTTGGACAAGAATTGGTCGGAGGTACAGACGAAGGTGTAGTCGTCGGTCGGGACTTGGATTCGAAGGAAATTGTCCTTGAAGGGTCGTGCGGAGGCATGCGCCACTTACGTGTTTCCGCTGATCCTTTACCGTTTATCTGTTCTTCCCCTGCCTGCGGACCGCTGTAAGGCTTTAGAGCGACTCCTTTTAAACTGCTGTGGAAAGGAGGAAAGCCGTATGTCCGTAGACAGGTCTGTACGCAGAAACTTGGCGAGGGAGGCTTGGGAATGCCGGACTTGATAAGTCACAAACATGCTGAAAGACTGGCGTTCCTGAGTCGTACACTGTTAGAAGAAACGCACTGGGTACCAGCGGTGGAGCAAGCCTTTCCGCAGCTCGAATCCGCCCCTGCCGCTGAAGGTCGCAGAAGACCGGCGGGGGAAAGGGTTTTCTTCACCGAGTGCCGGGCTGCCCTTAGGGCGTTGCCGGGGTCCAGTGACCTTGCGCGGTCTAGGAGGAGGCTGTATCGGGATCTAGTGGTGGGGACCGCTAACGATCCGCTGGTGGAGCGGCTGAATCTGTCGGGGGAGGAGGTTCTCTCGCTGTGGAGCTGGGCGCCTGCCAGCAGTCATTTGAATAATTCAGAATTTTCTGTAACGTGGAGACTAGTCCGGGACGCGTTGCCACTTTTCGACCGACTTGCCAGGGATTGCCGGGATAGAGAATTTTATTATCCCCCCGTGCCCCCGCTGCAATGACGAGGAGGAGGAGTAGACGAGGGAACACGCGTTCTTTCTTTGCAGCGAGGTGCGGAGTCTCTGGAGGTATGTCGAAGAGGTAACGGCTCGCATCGACCCCGAGCGGTCGGTGCCACTTGATTTAGCGTATGTGGTCGATAATGTGGATCCGCCGTTTTCTAGGGAGAAACGGTTGGTCTTTCTGGCGATACTAGCCATAGCTAGGTTAGTGACGTGGGTTTCACGTCTAGACATCGTCTATGAGGGGCAGTCTGTTTCCGATCGGGATCTGGTTGTTCGTTTTAAGCATCAACTTAAAACGAAAATCAGATGCGATTGGGAAAGTTTGCCCCGCATCGACTTTGATAGAAGATGGGTGCACAACACTAGTTTGTGCGTCCGACGAGGAGCCAGTTTCGAGTTCGTGCTTCCCCCTGGTTAGAATTGGTCCTAGGGTGCTGGGGTTGGTGTTTTCTTTACTCGGAACCCACCCCGTTGTATTTGTTAAACAAGAGTTTACTCTTGTCTATGGGTAGAAGCTAGGGTTAGTTAGGAGATGGTAACCACTTCGAGTGGAAGATAAGTATCTTTATTAGGGCCTAGACTAGGGATGTATGCGTGTCGATCCGGTCCCTGATTTGTTTTTTATTCGGCACCAGGAGAGCTTCCAAAGATGCCAACTCCCACTTGTTTGTTTTGTCCCCGGCCTTTGTTGCCCCTTACGCATTTTATCTTGGAAGACGCCGTCCATTCCCGACGAACCCCCTCCACAAGTTATTTTCACCAGCAGTTTAGCTGTCTCGTAGGTCCTCCATTCCCCACTAGGGAGCGACCTGCTTGCTTTCACTTTTCCCCTCGGGGAGAGGAACGGAAGACAGTGGGCGTTCCACTAACGAGTAGAGAGTAGGATGGGAGGGTCCCTTACTAATCCGCCCCCATAGGCATTTTGTCTAGTTGTTTTCTTTTTCTTTCTTTTTGGGTGTATTTTAGCTTGCCCCCCTCCCCTTCATCTCACCCCCATTTATATATTAAAAAAAAAAATACCCTTTTGTTTGTACATATATTTTGTTTTGTTTTTGTAAATACTCTTTTTTCTTACAGAATGAATGAAGGTCGCCTGCCATCCCGTTAAGCTGGGGAGAATTAGTTTTGTTTTTAAATAGGTCCTGGTAAGAATGTAAGGCGAATTATAGAATGATAGTTCTCTAGTGTAGTCTTTTAATAAAGAACTTGTCTTTCAGTACAAGTCTAGCGTTAGCTTTAGTCAAGACCCGATTTCTTTCCCCCCCCCCTACTTGGCCCTGGTGCCTAAGCTCCTTCGGACCCCAAATAAGGCCTTGGCAGTAGATAATGCCAAGGTCGGGGCCGAAGGGCTAAATAAATTCTCGGCCCTTTGGTCAAGATCAAAGTGTAGTATCTGTTCTCAGTGCTTACTGCGGTCTGCCTTTAGTCCGAGTTTGTGAGCTCTTTAACCTTTGGTTAAGAATCTTCTTGCTTGTCTTCTGCAAGGACCAGCCCCTTCTCAGGGGATTTGGACCCGCAAAGACCTTTTTTGTTTATTGTTTTATTTGTTTTCGTTATTGCCCATACTGGGCGACTACTAATTTTTGATTTTCCTTCTTTTTTCAGATAGTCCGGGGTCCAGCTAGCACTTAAGCAGCCGGCGAAGGTCCCCTTGGTTTCTGAATCGGCGGGTGTCTAGCCGGGCCTTGGGCCAACAAATAGATGGAGCAGGCCTCTGCTCCTGCCACCTTGGGGGACGCCCCAGGTGTAGTGGTCGAGATGGGTCCGGGGGGTGCCGTCCAGCAAGGCACCCCCAGTTCGAGAAAGGTTCCCGGGGTCGCCATCCCAGAGTTGTTCGGATCGCGAGCGGGGGTCGCCACCCCCAGTAGGGTCGAGTCGGGTGTTGCCACCCCGAAAAGCAGCACCAGTGGTATGTCGATGTCCGGATCGAGAGCGGGGGTCGCCACCCCTAGTAGCGTCGAGTTGGGTGTTGCCACCCCGAAAGGCGACACAAGTATTGAGCAGGGGGTGGTTTACGCGTCAGTAGGTGCCCCATCGGTCGGAGAGCGCATAGGCAAGAAGAAACGACCAGTGAAGAAGTGGTGGGTCTTGGAGGAGGAACCAAGGGTCCCTCTGACAAGATCCCAGTCGGCTAGGGGTAGCCCGAATAAGGAAGTGGTAGAAGAGCTGAAAAGGAGTAGGTCAGCAGAAGTTATTGTCGTGGATGGGTGCTCCCCGGGCCGGGGGGGTCTGGAAAAGAGACGCCAGTCAGCCTTTTTGAATGGCCAGCCCTCACGCAGAGTAGTGACTGTTCCCCAATTCCACCCGGACAGGAAGCAGTAGCAGAAGTGACAACCCAGACCAGCTCAGCAGCATTAGCAGTGAAGGAAAGCAATGCATGGGGCCAGAGAAAGGAGAAGAAGACCCCAGAATACTACCAGGAGCTGTTAAACGGAAAATTTAAAGATTATGTCAGTGGGAATAAGATGGTGATAGTTCCAGGAGCATTGGAAGAGATCAGGCTGAGAACAGTCTCCCTAGTGACCCTAGATGCTAATGGAAAAGGGCTAACCGGAGCGCCCCTGGAAAGGATGTGCGACGTGTTGAGCGACTTAAACATTCCAGCGCAGTACCTGGTCAGGAAATATCATGCCACATGGGATCTACTACCATCAAAGAAGCTGAGAAGTTGGCCGGTGGCGACATCATGTGGAAAAACCTGAGGCTCCGCCCCGAGTACCTGTCCAAAAGGAGAGCTGGTGTGACGGTGCTCCGGGTTCCGTGCTTTATAGGAGCGGATCAGCTGGGTGCCACTTTGGCCCAGTTTGGAGAAGTGGAGGAAATTCACCCGACGAAGGGACCACGGAATATCCAAACTGGGTCATATAAAATCCAGATGCGCGTCGACCGGGAAAACTTTCACAGAATCCCGGCGCAATTAAGTTGTGAGGGCTGGCAAATGGCGGTAATCGTGGAGGGGAGAAGGCCGTATTGCTGGCACTGTATGAAGCCCGGGCACCTGGCCCGTTTCTGTCCGCAAAAGGCGAGAGACAGAACAGCTAAAGACGGGGGAAAAACAGCGGAGAACGACAAAGACCAGCAAATGAAGGAAAAGGAAAAGGCGGAGGGCGGAGCAAGGTCGTCGCCAGGAGGGGGAAAAAGAAGGAAGCAGAGGCCCCTCCAGCCCCAGCAAGATCGACGGCGGCGACCACCAAGCGGAAACTAAGACTCAGCTCCTCTGCATCAGAAGGAGAGAACAGCGAAGCTCAAGGAAGGCATGTCGAGAAAAAAGAGCGGAAAGAAGCTGCCGAAGAGCCTCAGAAGATGTCTCCCCCGCAGAAGGCCCTGAAGGAGGTCCAAGCAGCGGAAGAGATGATGACGGAAACGCAGATAACACCAGAGCAGCAGATTGCTGAGCCTCCAACATCAGTTGCCCCAGAGGACGCTCGGCCCACCCCTCCCCAAACCAACACACCGGAGCAGAATGCAGTGGCTCCACCACAGAAGGATGTTAATGTAGAAGGTAAAGACCAGGCGGCCCCCAGGAAAGAAAAGACCAGAAAATGTCGATTCTGGCCGGGGGTCCGTCTGTGTGAAGTGGATGAGGCGGCAGGAGACTTAAGCGGCACGCAGAGGAAATACCTGCGCGTCTTGAGAACTACAAGACGGTGGAGGGGGAGGACGTCTCCGACCCCAGGCACTTTGAGGACGCTCCACACATTACGTTCGTAAGACCGAACAGGGGTGGGCGAGCGAAGGCCCTTTGGAGAATGCTAGAGGAGGGGAAGACCGCGTTCCCGGGCTTGAAATTGGTGGACGAGGAGCACCCATCCTTAGAACAGGTTGAGAAGCGATGCGAAGGGAGGGTCCCTATTTATGTTCACCCCTCCTTTTATAGGGCGCTTAAGTTGACGTTCCCTCTGGACGTGGGAGGTCTAGCCAAAGACGGGAGGCTTACGCCTGTCCTGCTCACGGGCAGTCTTGGGCAGACCTTCGACGCCCTTTCCCCCGAGGATTTCAGACCCTTGATAGAGGAATACTACTAGTTAGGGAAACATGGCAACAAGCTTAAACCTAGCTAGTTTAAATGCGAGGGGCATGAGGTCTCGAAGCAAGGCTTCTCGCGTGCTGAGAAACCTCGTGGCCCTTAAGGTAGACATAGCTGCAATACAGGAGACCCACTTTGTTGGGGCTGGGGACTGCGATGTGCTGGTGAACGATTTTGACGTTTACTCAGCATATGGCAGTATCCAGAGCCGGGGGTTTTCTGTGCTAGTAAGTCGCACCCTATCTGCGACGGTTACACTTGTTCATGCGGACGCTGATGGGAGGCTGGTCGTGGTCGATGTTGCCGTTAGCAGCGGCGCGTTCCGGATCATGGCAGTTTATGCGCCTAACATCCACAGAGAGAGGGTTTCCTTTTTTCGGCGGGTGGAGGTGTTTCTCTCTTCGGGTCCGGAGCGGCTAGTATTAATGGGAGACTGGAATGTCATCCTGCACCCCAATTTAGATAAGGTCGGGGGGACTAGTGGGCCGGGTAGGTGTGATAGCAGCCTGTCTGACCTGATGGCCTCGTGCAATCTGGTGGACAGGTTCCGTCTGGATCACCCCGGGAGGGAGATGTGGACGTGGCCGCCTGTCCGAGTACATACTTGGACAGGATGTTAATTAGAAGGGGCGACGTAGATTTTCTATCTTGTCCCACGTTCCACTGGTTAGGTCATTCGGACCACAAACTTGTGTTGGCCCGTTTGATGTTAGGTAATAGGCCTAGGTTGGCTGGCTACTGGAAGATGAACGCCTCCTTGTTGGAGTCGGTCGACTTCCGGGAGCAGCTTACGACACTAATTCAGAGGGAGTTAGTGGGGGCGGTTACCGGGAGTAGATTGTGGGTTAATCTTAAGGTTACCATTAGGCATTTTTGTGTCCAATATAGCCAACGCCTCCCGTTATACTAGGGCTCGGACCAAAAACCAACTAGAGGATAGATTGACCCGGGCGGTGGCAGGGGGGGATTCCCTAGATCTAGCGCTAGTTAAGGGGGACCTCAATAGCTTGGCTAGCGAGCGATATGAAGGTCAGGTAATTAGAGCTAGGTTAAATAGAGTCTCCAACGAAGCCGTTAACGTTGACGCTGTTGAGCGTGGGGCCGCTTTAAGACGCGGCTCGGACGGGTACATTCGGGAGGTGAAAAACTTGAAAGGACGTTCTCTCGTGTCGGCACGGGAGATCTGCAATGGGTTTCGACAACATTTGGAGGAGCACTTTACCAAACTACCCAGACTCCGCGGCCAGGGGTTTGGCAGCTATTTAGCTGGCTCGTCCCGCCTTACTGCGGCCCGAGCGGCTAGTTGCGAGGGGGTGGTTACGGAGCGTGAGGTCATTATTGCGTTGAAGCAGGTTGGCCACAACAAATCTCCGGGGCTCGATGGTTTGCCCTACGAACTGTACTTGAGGCTGTCGCCCATGTTTGTGCCCCTTTTGACGGGCGTGTTTAACCACTGGTTTGCCGAGGACTCGATCCCGAGGCAGGTAACCAAAGGAGTGGTCACGCTTCTGAAGAAGGGAAACCAACATGGAGGGGGGAACTTAGACGATTACAGGCCCATACTTTTGCTTAACGCAGTTTTTAAGATTTTGGCCCGTATTCTTGCGAACCGACTGCAGGTCGTAATCGACGAGTTGATTGAACCGGATCAGAACTACGCTGTGAAGGGTCGAACAATTCAAAGCAATCTGCACTTGGTTCGCACGATAATAGAGGGGTTAGAAGACGACAGAAGCCGCGCTTATCAATTTAGATCAGTCCAAGGCGTTCGATAGGGTGGACCATGGGTTCCTGAGGGCTGTTGTGGAAGCCGCCGGCTTTGGTCCGGACTTCCGCAAGTGGATCTCCGCCCTGTATCGTGACCCCGCGGTTGTGGTGCAAGTCAATGGTAGGTTGTCGGAGTCCTTTGGGGTCTCCCGGTCGGTGCGGCAGGGATGTCCGCTGTCGCCTCTGCTCTATCTCCTGGCGTTGGAGCCCTTCCTTCGCAAATTAAGGGACGAGGCGGCGAGACCAGTCCTACGCGGCATTGCTCTACCTGGCGGCCGAGTTGCCAGGGTGTCCGCGTACGCTGATGACGTCACCGTTTTCGCAGCCAGTCGTAACGATATCGTTGCGGTGATAGAGGCGATCGCTGAGTACGAAGTTGTCACAGGGGCCGTGATCAATCGCAGCAAGTCCGTCGGCCAGCGGTTGAGCGCCTGGACCGGGGTAAACTCGCTTCCAGGTGCGTTCGGCTGGACTGATGGCCCGGTTAAGATCCTCGGTGGGTGGTTTGGGCCGGATCTCCAGCTGGACAAGAATTGGTCGGAGGTACAGACTAAGGTTGAATCGTCTGTCGGGACTTGGATTCGGAGGAGATTGTCCTTGAAGGGTCGTGCGGAGGCATGCGCCACTTACGTGTTTCCGTTGATCCTTTACCGTTTATCTTTAGAGCGCCTCCTTTTCAAACTGCTTTGGAAGGGAGGAAAGCCGTATGTCCGTAGACAGGTCTGTACGCAGAAGCTTAGCGAGGGAGGCTTGTGGATGCCAGATCTGCGCAGCCACCAACACGCAGAAAGATTGGCGTTCCTGAGTCGGACACTGATAGAGGAGGCACCCTTCCCCACGGCTGTTAACCGACCCCGCCGCCGAAGGTCGCCGAAGACCAGCGGGGGAAAGGCGCTCCCGACCGAGTGCCGAGCCGCCTTAGGGCATTGCCGGGGTCCAGTGACCTTACACGGCCTAGGTGGAGGCTATATGAGGAGTTAGTGGAGGGTACCGCGAACGATCCGCTGGTGGAGCGGCTACATCTGTCGAGGGGGGAAGTTCTCTCGCTTTGGAGTTGGGCTCCTGCCAGTAGCTACATTAATAATGCAGAATTTTCTATAACGTGGAGGCTAGTCCGGGATGCGTTGCCATTCTTCGACCGACTTGCCAGGGATTTTAGGGATGCTGATTATTACTATCCCCCGTGCCCACGCTGCAACGAAGATGAAACGCGTGAACACGCGTTCTTTCTTTGCAGCGGGGTGCGGAGTCTCTGGAGGTATGTCGAAGGGGTAACGGCTCGCATCGACCTCGAGCGGTCGGTGCCACTTGATTTGGCGTACGTGGGTTGACAATATGGACCCGCCGTTTATCAGGGAGAAACGGGCGGTGTTTCTGGAGATACTGGCTGTAGCTAAGTTAGTGACGTGGGTTTCACGTCTGGGCATTGTCTATGAGGGACGATCTGTTTCCGATCAGGATCTGGTTGTTTATTTTAAGCATCAACTTAAAATAAAACTCAGATGTGATTGGGAAAGATTGCCCCGCATAGACTTTGATAGGAGATGGGTGCACAACACTAGTTTGTGCATCCGACGAGGAGCTAGGTATGAGCTTGTGTTCCCACCCTAGTAGTATTCGTCGGGAGGTGCTGAAGTTTCGATTGTCGTGCACTCGGAACCCAGCCCCTCATGTTAATACGGGGTTTACCCCGTCATCATGGGTAGGAGTAGGTTTGCTAGTTAGGCAGAGTAACCACCTAGAGTGGAAAGCATATACTTTATTTAGGGCCTAGACTAGGGTGTATGAGAGTTTGATCCTGTCCCCTGTAGTTCTTTGTTTTTTGATAGATTGGCACTAGGAGAGCTTCCAATGATGCCCAAAGTCCACCAGTTTTATTTTGTCCTCGGCCCGATTGTACCCTTTACGTATTATATCTTGGAATACGCCATCCATCCCTGTTATCCCCGACCCAAAGTTATTTTTCTTACAAGTCCCTAGTTCCTCCACTCCCCCCTAGGGAACGACCTGCTTGCTTTCACCCTTTCCCCCCGGGGGAAGAGGAGCGAAAGACAGTAGGTGTTCCATACGACAGACCAGCCGTTAGGTAGGGAGGGTCCCCTTACTAACCCGCCCCCATAGGTATTTTATTGAGTTGTTTTCTTTTTCTTTCTTTTTGGGTGTATTCTAGTTTGCCTCCCTCCCCATCATCTCACCCCCATTTATATAAAAAAATATATATATATTTTCTTAAGTTTGTACATAAAATTTTGTTTTGTTTTTTTGTATATATTTTTCTTTTACAGTACGAGTGTCGCCCGCCATCCCGTTAAACTGGGGAGCTGTCTTTTTAAGTAGGTGCTGGTAAGAATGTAGGCGGATGTGTTATGATAGGAACTAGTAAAGGTTTTATTTTTCTAAATAAAATACTTGCTTTCCAACGCAAATTTAGCAAAGTCCCGTTTTCTTCCCCACTTCCGCCTTACTGGCCTTGGTGCCTAAGTTGTATCGGACCCCAAATGAGGGCCTGGCAGTAGATAATGCCAGGTCCGGGGCCGATACAACTAAATAAAATCGCTTCTCGGCCTCTTCTGGCTAAGATCAACCTCACAAATGCACACTATATTTGTTTAAAAAAAAAAAAAAAAAAAAAAAAATTCATACACAGACAAACAGATAAGTTTCTACAAATTGTAAATATGTTTTTTCCTTAACGCTTGGGATTCACTAGTTAGATTAAGCTCCACAGAGTGAATGAGGTATTATGGTAAATGTTGCCAGTCAAGAGTAAGACTCCAAGTCATCATTGTCAATTACTAGTCACAAAGACCCTGTACCCTCCCCCTCCCAATTTCTTATAGGGCCTTGTGCCTAATTTTGTTGGACTTTTTAATTATTGTTTGTACGTTTTTGTATGTTCAATTATTTTTTCGTTCAATAAAATAAATAAATAAGATCAAAGTGTAGTATGTGTTCTTCAGTGCTTACTGCGGTCGGCCTCAATTGAGCCGAGTTGGGAGCTTTTCGCCTTTGGCTAAAAGTCTTTTTTCTTTTGCCTCTTTTGGCGTTTTGCTCTTGTGAGGACCAGCCCCTTCTTTGGGGATTGGATCTCCTTGAGATCTTTGTTGATTTTTTGTTATTGTTATTAATTGTTTGTTTTCGATTTCTTGCAGATAGTCCGGGGTCTAGCTAGAGCTTAAGCAGCCGGCAGGGCCAAGGGATACCGACGTGCCTTTTTAGGCGAAGGTCCCTTGGTTTCCGAATCGGCGGGCACTAGTTGGGCTCCGGGCCCTCAGTTAGATGGAGCAGGCCTCTGCTCCTGCCACCTTGGGCGACGCCCCAGGTGTAGTGTTCGAGACGGGTCAGGGGGGTGCCATCCCGCAAGGCACCTCCAGTTCGAGAAGGGTCCCCGGGGTCGCCACCCCGGAAAGTTCGGTGTCCGGATCGCGAGCGGGGGTCGCTGCCCCCAGTCCAGTGGTCGAGGCCATTGGCGATAGAAGGGAAGGGGTCGAATCCCCTTGGTCGAGGTTGGTCGCGGGGCTCGCCGCCCCAAGTTCGAGACGCGTGTCGGGGGTTGCTGCCCGTAAAGGCAACCCCAGTTCGAGTGCGGTAGTCGCTGTCGCGGGTAGTCTAATGGGCGCTGGGGGGATCGCCCAGTGGGGTACCCCTAATGTGGTAGATGAAGAACCGGGGGGTTGCTAGCCCTAACGTTGCCGTTATAGAGGTCGCCCCAACAGCAGCTGCAGACAAAGTAGGGGCCATGACACGGGAACAAGTGGCGGAGGCATGAAAGAAATCCATGAAGGAGACGCAGGGAGACGAGGAGGCAGCAACTTGGAAGGAGGCTCGCAAAAACCGAAGAGGGCCGGTGAAGCGTTGGTGGGTCCCGGACGAGGGTCCCCCAACAGAGACACAGTCGGACAGGAGCAGCCCCCAAAAGCCGTCAATGGAGGGGCTCAGAAAATCCAAGTCAGGAGGTATTTGTGGTGGATGGGTGCTCCCCGGGGTCAGAGAGGGCGACGGAAAGGAGTGCAGTTCCTGCCAGTGCGGAGGATTGGCCAACATTGACCAAAGACGATTCCCCAATCTCGGCTGCACAAAGGGAAGTAACAACTGCCTGGACCGGCGCAAGGATTCAGATAGCAGTTCCAGGAGGCAAAAAGAAGACCCCCCCAATACTACAAAGACCTCCTGGAAAACAACTTTAAAGAGTACGCGGCAGGCAGCGTCATGAAGGTGGTTCCAGGAATCCAGGAGGCCATTCAGGAGCGGTCGATCGCCTTCCTCACCTTCGACGAGAAGGGGAAGGGACTTACCAGGATCCCGCAAGATAAAATGGCTGAAATCTTGGGAGAGCTGCGGATTCCGACCCAGTATATGGTACGACGATTTTTTGCCATGTGGGATATCCTTTTGCCAACGAGGGAGGATGCAGAGAGGTTGTCAAAAGGAGATCTTACCTGGAAAGGTTTTCGACTGCGGCCGGAATATAAGTCAAAGAGGAGGGCAGCGGTCACTATCAAGGGGGTGCCCAGCTTCATCTCGGAGGACCAGCTGGGCGCCACGATGTCCTAATTTGGAGAGGTAGAGTGTGTGCAGCCGGTGATTGGCCCCCGAGGAATAAGGATGGGGGAGATCAAGTTGGAAATGCGGGTCGACAGGAAGGAGGTGGAAAAGATCCCCTCCCAACTATCATGCGAGGGATGGACCATGCTGGTGCTTGTAGAAGGGAGGAGACCGCACTGCTGGTCCTGCCAAAAACCTGGCCATGTGTCCCGCTTCTGTCCCAAAAGGATAGAGGAAGAAAAGAAAAAGAGTGGGCAGAAGCCGGCCGAGGAAAAGGCGGCAGAAAATGATGAGGCCGACACCTGGAGCAAGGTGGTGTCCAGGAGGACCAAAAAAGCAACAGAGGTGTCCGCTCCCACAACAACACCCAGAGGAGCGGCGGTGTCGGCCAAGCGTAAGCTCAGGGTCAGCTCCTCCGAATCAGAAGGAGAAGAAGGAGGAGAAACTAAGACGCCAAGAGGGAAAAAAAACAGAAGAAGACCCTGAGCATCCAACACAAGCCCCCGAAGAGGATGTCCAGGCCACCCCTCCCCTATTCAATACGCCTCCAGAGGAAAAGGAGCCGGGCGAAGTTCCTGAAACACCCATGGAGGCTGAGGAGCCAGCAAGGAAACAGCCAGAGAAGCCGGCAGCCCCCAGAGAGGAAAAGACCAGGAAGTTTCCTTTCTGGCCGGGGGAAAGGATTTGTGAAGTGCAAATGAATGAGACGGTCAGCGACCTCAATGGGAGACAAAAGAAACACCTTAAGTCCCTCGAAAGCCTCTCAAAGGTGGACGAGAAGGAGGTCGCTGATCCCAGGAATTTCATGGATGCTCCTCAGCTCATCACGTTCCTCCGGCCAAATAGGGGAGGGCGAGCAAAAGCGTTGTGGAGAATGTTAGAGGCCAGCAAATCAACTTTCAAGGGGCTAAAAATTTTCGACGGGGAGCACCCATCACTAGGGCAAATAGCCAAAAAATGTGAAGGGCGGGTCCCCATTTATGTTCACCCCTCCCTGTATAGGGCTCTAAAAATTACGTTTCCTTTGGACGTTGGGGGCCTGGCCAGAGATGGACGGCTTACGTCCGACCTGCTCTCGGGCAGTCTTGGCCAGGCCTTTGACGTCCTATCCCCCGAGGACTTCAGACCCCTAGTTGACGAATTTTACTAGGTAGGAAAGCATGGCCACGGGCTTGAACCTGACTAGTTTAAATGCGAGGGGCATGAGATCTCGAAGCAAGGCTGCTCGCGTGCTGAGGGATCTCGTGGCCCTTGAGGTAGATGTAGCTGCGGTGCAGGAGACCCACTTTGTTGGGCCCGGGGATTGCAGTGTGCTGGTCAACGACTTTGACGTTTACTCAGCATACGGCAATCTCCATAGCAGTGGGGTTTCTGTTCTAGTAAGTCGCACCCTGTCTGCGACGGTTACCGTTATCTACGCCGACGCTCATGGGAGGCTGGTCGTGGTCGATGTTACCGTTAAAAGCGGCGTGTTCCGGATAGTGGCAGTTTATGCGCCTAACATCCCCAGCGAGAGGGTTTCCTTTTTTCGGCGGGTGGAGGTGTTTCTCTCTTCGGGTCCGGAGCGGCTAGTGTTAATAGGGGACTGGAATGCCGTCCTGGACCCCAGCATAGATAAGGTCGGGGGGTTAGAGGGTCGGGGCGGTGTGAAAGCAGCCTGTCTGACCTGATGGCCTCGTGCGATCTGGTCGACAGGTTCCGTCTGGATCACCCCGGCAGGGAGATGTGGACATGGCACGGTACTTCGGCCGTCTGTCCGAGCACATACTTGGACAGAATGTTAATTAGAAGGGGCGACGTAGATTTTCTATCTTGTCCCACGTTCCACTGGCTAGGTCATTCGGACCACAAACTCGTGTTGGCCCGTTTGATGTTAGGTAATAGGCCTAGGTTGGCTGGCTACTGGAAGTTGAACGCCTCCTTGTTGGAGTCGGAAGACTTCCGGGAGCAGCTGACGAC
The DNA here is from genome assembly GCF_053919585.1 of Euprymna scolopes. Lineage (NCBI taxonomy): Eukaryota > Metazoa > Mollusca > Cephalopoda > Sepiida > Sepiolidae > Euprymna > Euprymna scolopes. Next base: position 149,579,507 of record NC_136490.1, read on the forward strand.
ACTAATTCAGAGGGAGTTAGTGGGGGCTGTTACCGGGAGTAGCTGGTGGGTTAAGCTTAAGGTCACCATTAGGCGTTTTTGTGTCCAATATAGCCAACGCCTCGCGTTAGTTAGGGCTCGGACCAAAAGGCACTTAGACGATAGACTGACCCGGGCGGTGGCAGGGGGGGATTCCCTAGAACTAGCTCTAGTTTAGGAGGACCTGAATCGCTTGGCTAGCGAGCGATACACAGGTCAGGTAGTTAGAGCTAGGTTAAAAAGAGTCTCCAACCAAGCCGTGAACGTTGAGCGTAAGGTTGTCCTAAGACGTGGCTCGGATGGGTACATTCGGGAAGTGAAAGACCTGAAAGGGCTCTCTCTCTCGTGTTGGCGCGGGAGATTTGCAACGGGTTTCGACAACATCTGGAGGAGCGATTCACCCAACTACCCAGACTCCGCGGCCAGGAGTTTGGCGGCTATTTAGCTGGCTCGCCCCGCCTTACTGTGGCCCGAGCGGCTAGCTGCAAGGGGATGGTTACGGAGCGTGAGTTCATTACTGTGTTGAAGCAGGTTGGCCGTAACAAATCTCCGGGGCTCGATGGTTTGCCCTACGAACTGTTCTTGAGCATGTCGCCCATGTTTGTGCCCCTTCTTACGGGCGTGTTAAACCACTAATTTGCCCAGGGGTCGATCCCGAGGCAGGTAACCAAAGGAGTGGTCACGCTTCTGAAGAAGGGGGACCAACATGGAGGGGGGAATCTAGACGATTATAGGCCCATTACTCTGCTTAACGCAGATTTCAAGATTTTGTCCTGCGTTCTTGCAAACCGACTGCAGGTTGTTATCGGTGACTTAAGCGAATCAGATCAGAACTACGCTGTGAAGGGTCGATTGATTCAGAACAATTTGCATATGGTTTGCACGAACAGAGGGTTTAGAAGACGACACAGAAGCTGCGCTGATCAATTTAGATCAGTCCAAGGCGTTTGATAGGAGTGGACCATGGGTTCCTGAGATCTGTTGTGGAAACCACCGGCTTTGGTCTGGACTTCTGCAAGTGGGTCTCCGCCCTGTATCGTTATCTCGCGGTAGTGGTGCAAGTAAACGGTAGGTTTTTGGAGTCCGTTTGGTTCGGCAGGGTTGCCCGCTGTTGTATGTCCTAGCGTTGGAACCCTTCCTTCGCAAATATAGGGACGAGACGGCGAGACCAGTCCTGCGCGGTATAGCTCTAACTGGCGGCCGATTTGCCAAGTTGTCCGCGTACGCCGATGACGTCACCATGTTCGCTGCAAGGCGTAGCGACGTTGAGTGGTGATAGAGGCGATCGCTGAGTATGAAGTTGTCACAGGGGCCATGATCAATCGCAGCAAGTCGATTGGCCTGCGGTTGAGCACCTGGACCAGGGTAAACTCGCTTTCAGGCGCGTTCGGCTGGACTGATTGCCCAGTAAATATCCTCAGTGTTGTTCGGGCCTGGACTCCAGCTGGACAAGAATTGGTTGGAAGTACAGACGAAGGTCAAGTCGTCAGTAGGGACTTGGATTCATAGGGAATTGTCCTTGAAGGGTCGTGCGGAGGCATGTGCTACGTACGTATTTCCGTTGATCCTTTACCGCTTGTCTGTACTTCTCCTGCCTGCAGATCGCTGTAAGGCATTAGAGCGCCTTCTATTCAAACTTCTTTGGATGGGAGGAAAGCCGTATGTCCGCAGACAGGTCTGCATGCAGAAGCTTAGCGAGGGAGGCTTGGGAATGCCGGATTTGCAAAGTCACAAGCACGCAGAAAGACTGGCGTTCCTGAGTCGGACACTGATGGAGGAAACGCACTGGGTACCAGTCGTGGAAAGAGCTTTTCCACGGCTCATATCCGCCCCTACCGCTGAAGGTCGCAGAAGACCGGTGGGGGAACGGCGTTTCCTGACCAAATGCCGAGCCGTCCTTAGGGCATTGCCGAGGTCCAGAGACCTTGCACGGCCTAGGAGGAGGGTATATGAGGAGTTAGTTGTGGGTACCGCAAAAGATCCGCTAGTGGAGCGGCTACATCTGTCGAGGGGGGAAGTTCTCTCGCTGTGGAGTTCATCGCCTGCCAGTACCTTTATAAATAATGCGGAATTTTCCATAACATGGAGGCTAGTCCGGGACACTGCCATTCTTCGGCAGGCTAGCCAGGGATGGTAGGGATAGTGAATATTATTATCCCCCGTACCCACGCTGCAACGACGAAGAGGATGACGCGAGAAGAGAACACGCGCTCTGTCATTCCAGCGGGGTGCGGCGTCTCTAGGAGTATGTCGGAGAGGTAACGGCTCGCATCGACCCCGAGCGGTCGGTGCCACTTGATTTAGCGTATGTTGTTGACAATGTGGACCCGCTGTTTGCCAGGGAGAAACGGGCAGTGTTTCTTGCGATCCTAGCGGTAGCTCGATTAGTGACGTGGGTTACACGTCTGGCCATTGTCTATGAGGGGGCGATCTGTTTCGGATCAGGATCTGGTCGTTTATTTTAAGCATCAACTTAAAACTTCAAATAAAGATCAGATGTGATTGGCAAAGATTGCACCGCATAGACTTTGATAGGATATGGGTGCACAACACTAGCTTGTGCATCCGACGAGGCGCTAGGTTCGAGATTGTGTTCCCACCCTAGTGGTATTGGTCCTAAGGTGCTGGGGTTTTGTTTTACTAGGAACCCAGCCCTTCGGATAATACAAGGTTCACCTTGTAATATGGGTAGAGGGTTTGGGTGGTTACTCATCCTAACTAGCCTGAGTTGAAAGTATGTACTTTATTAGGGCCTAGACTAGGATAAGTATGTGTGTCGATCCTGTTCCCGTAGTCTTTATTTTTTGGTAGTCGGCACTAGGAGAGCTTCCAAAGATGGTCAGTCCACTTGTTTGTTTTGTCCCCGGGCTGTTTTACCCATTACGCATTTTATCTTGGAAGACGCCATCCATCCCTGTTGTCCCCAATCCCAAGTTATTTTCGCACGCAAAAGTGCTGTCCTTTTAGGTCCTCCACTCCCTACTAAGGAACGACCTGCTTGCTTTCACCTCTCCCCTCGGGGAGGGAACCGGAAGACAGTGGGCGTTTCATATGACAAACCAGCTGCTAGGAAGGGAGGGTCCCCTTACTAACCCGCCCCCATAGGCATTTTGTTTGTTTTCTTTTTGGGTGTTTTCTAGTTTTCTCCAATCCATATATATATATATATGATAGGGAGGAGAGCAAAGAGTAACAGGCTTTCCAAACAGATGCGTAGAAGTATTTATGACTGCTTTTATTCTGTGTCCTTACGAGACCTGCATTTCCTTCTATTCGCAAGGATAGTTTGCCTTACATCCAAAATAGCAATATTGTGTATCAATTTAAATGCCAGTGCGATGCTGGTTATGTTGGGCGAACATCCTTGCGCCTTTTGACTCGTGTAAACCAGCATGTTCCATCGAAGATCAGACAAGGGATGATGGGGTCTGGTAGTCTCCTTCCTTCTGCAGCCTTGGACTGCTATTGGCCAGCATTTGGTTGACAACCCGTGCTGTGTCGATAGATATAAAATTGAATGGTTTGAGGTGCTACATAGAGCAGACTCCAGAAACCATTTGAAGATTTTGAAGTCTGTCTATCGCGGTGCGGAAACCTTTGTGCCGGTAGAAAGAAACATCTAACACATTGTTTCTCTTTGGGGAACTGAATCTTTTCTCCCGTCTTTTTATTTTTTCGTTTTTTAAACGTTAATAAACTTTATTTTAGTGTCCCCGTAATTTTTGGCACATTGAATAGTTCTATCAGAACTCTTTACTTTTGACATAGTATTATTTTTACGCTATCGATTTTCTCCTGATGAGATGATAGCTGAAAGAGCTCTCCGTCAAGTATCAACTGAAAATGTGAATTAAGCTGGAGAAGGTGAAACTCGCTCCGGCAAATTTTAACGACAGGTGAATGAAAGTTTCGCGACTGTGTAGAGTGAATGGAGCTGATCTTGAGTTCCTTTCTTGACTTTGCTTAGGTTTCAAGAATTTGGGGTGACCTGAACAAACAGACATGCATCGGACCACTTAGAATCGGCTAGTTTAGCATTTTTGCCTGATTTTTAACTTAGCTAGAGTATGCATGTTGTCATCGTCCTAATCCCTTTTTAGTTTGTCCCTGTCCCATCGCCCCCGTTTTTACCACCTCTTTTGGTTCGATAATCCCCACTCCCAGTCCCACTAGGTGACGGATAGGCTGTTTTGTCAGTGATGTAGGTCCATTGTGATGTTTATTTAATAAAGTCAGTTTTCGAGGGACCTACATCTTTTCGATAGACAAAACTTTCTACCTGCCACAATTATTAATGAGGGGGTTCTTTTTACTAACCAACTTTTTTTCATTCGTCATTGTAAATAAGATTTTTATCCACACACACACACCCCACATCATGTATATATTTGTATTTTTGGGTTTTAATTAGGATGTCTACGGAGTGATTCTGGTATTTTGATGAATGAGTCTAGTTAATGTTATGTTAGGTTAACATTAAATCCCGTCCCCCCCACTTTTGGCCTTGTGCCACATTTTTATTTTCAATAAAATTAATATTTACCCCATTATAAATCAGCACTTCAATTGTCTGTGAGATACGTTATTTTCTCCTGTTCCTATTGTTATTGCTGCTGTTGTTACTTTTATTGTTATATAATAGGACTTTTACTGTGAAAACAGTTTTTGGACTATTTCCTGTTGTTTTAACTGTTCGGCTATGGCGGCTGCTGCTAGCGAGATGCCTGGGGACCCCACAAAGTCAACTATGGACACGGTAGAAGCTGCTCCGAACAATTGGAGTAAGCAGCCGAAAATTAAAATTAATGTCGATAAGTTTATTGAAAAAGCTAAACAATGCCCCCATTTAGTAACTGAGAAAGGCCTAATTGTGGATCTGCCAAAATTGGAAGAAATTCGGAAGCGTTCTTTAACCTTTGTAGACAGAAAAACTAAAAAGTTATTAGAGCTTCAGCTCACATCATTAATACGCTCTTAGCTACCACTGGATACAGAGTGCAAAGACTAATTAAGTGCAAAGGGTATAACACTTAGAGCGCCCTTTTTAACTTGGTCAAGACTGGATTACACTTTCGCAACAAGAAATCATCACTACGAACTACATTTTGAGATCTGAATATGTGGGAAAACGTCGAATAACAGTGTCCATATTCGATGTCCTGCATTACGTAAAATTGTAAACACTTAGGCGCCTTCCTGCTAAAATACGGAGAAATAGTATCCATATCCTGTGACGAATTCGATGGACTTGGTCATTAGACATCCTTTTAGATAAAGAAAACTTCTCCAACTTAAAGGGGGGGGATGTTGGCGAAGAGAAATTACCAATCACTGTAGCAGGAAGGCGCCCATCATGCTCGCACCGCGGAGAAATAGGCCACTTAACTTCCGAATGCCAATTTAAAATGCCTACACCTAACCCCAAAACCAGAGTGGGACAGCATTTGGAGATCAACATTGACACAAAAGATCCCCTCCCCGAAAGAATCACCTAAAGAACGAGAGCCCTGGTAGATTGTGATTGGTAAAAAAAACTCCTGGTCGACTATCCCTGGAACAAAGAGAGGGAGCCATGCTTGAAAAAGACCCTGCTAGAGACAAGTATGTGGAAATTGTCAATTTGGAAAAAAGACTTGATGGTAAAAAAAAAATAAAAAAATAAAAAAAAAAAAAATCTCCCCTAAAACCTCAGACCCCTTCACCTAAATTAAGACTTAAAAACAAACCTCAACCCTATCACGAAGTCTCCCACAAAAGCTAAAACCAGCTCACCTTCTAAAATGCCTCCTCTCATTTTATCTCCCGCTGCCAAAATGCTTAAACTTATCCCTCTCAGTTCCATTAAGTCTTCCACTCATGTCTCCCACGTCAGCCACCCCTCATTCCACCCTTCCCGCATCCCCCGCAAAACATCCCCCCTAACGCCATTCCCATGGACACGGAAAGGGGCCCCTCCCTGGAAAGAAAAAGGTTACATTACCTACCTGGGAGGGAAATTTGCTAACTTAGCGACCCCCAAATTAACTCTGGGGTCGACTTAACAAAATTAAGAGACTTTAGGGGGTGACAGGTAAGCCCATCGATGACCCCCTTAATTTCACCCAAGCAAAGAGTGCTCCCTCATCAGGAAAAAGGAGGCGGCAAAAGACCTATTGGCTTCATCTAGCATTGCCCATAAGGCGTTTAATCTAGCATTGCCCTTAGCAATCTATAAGGACTCGGATATTAGAAACCTGCAGAAATGTATTGGGAGGGTCCCTGTCAAACGGCACCCTTCCCTCTACAGGATAGCCAAATTAACTTACCCTTCGCATGTCGGCGGTATCACTCGTGACAAACTCATCGACAGTCAGATAGGTTCTTATTCCCTCACGAGAGCTGTCGGCACGCTTGCGACTGCGATGTTTGTTTCTGTTTCTCAACCCTAAGACATAATCATGGATCTCAAGTTTGCTAGGGTAAATGTCCGGGTGCCAGGGCCGACTCGCAAAAATGGCGCTCGAGTTTACACCTGCAGCACCTCGGAGTGGATATCTGTTGCATGCAGGAAACAAACTTTATTCCTGGTGACCATTTATGTCTAATACCTTTAGGGCTTACTCGGCGTACTTTAATTCTCACTCTAGATGGGTTTCCTGGCCAGTTAAAAAGGTTCCTAGATGCGCCGTATGACCCGTGCTACATCGATCCCGAGGGAAGACTATGCGTTTTGGATGTTACCATAAAGGGTAGGGTGTTTCGACTTAATGGGGTTTATGCACCCAATAGCCACGTTGATCTGGCTGCCTTTTTTCAGCGAATCGAGCAGTTCATGAATACTTCTCGAACGGTTATCTTAGCGGGAGTAGCACGCAGTCTTGGATCCCGAGTTGGATCGATTTGGGTTACCTTCTAGGGGAACTAACAGATCGGGATGCCGTTTTATTTCGTGAATAAGTTTGATCTTATCGACAAATTCCGAAATGAAAAGCCCCGTGACTTAGTGTGGACTTGGACAGGTAGACGCAGCTCCGGTCCAGTACAGCTCTCGAGCTATATCGACTGGTTCTTAGTTATGCGAGTCGATGTAGGAGTATTGAATTGTCCAAGTTTCCACAATATAGTTTACTCGGATCACAGACTTGTTATGATTTAATTTGTTGTTAAGAGTTATCCCCCTTGGGATTGACATTCATAATAAAAGCGTCTTGTTTCATTTTCCCGCTCGATCCTTTCAAGAGCGTACGTGTATTTTACAGTTAATAAAACCTTTCTAAAAGGCAATTCTTTACTTACTGATACTATTCACTTCAATTTTATTAACTGTAAAAAAAAAAAAAAAAAAAAAAAAAAAAAAAAAAAAATGGATCGAATCTTACGTCCCGACAGATTCGAGGTGGAACCTACATGCCCTAATTCCGAAAAATCCTATAGGCATTGGAAATTAACCCTCCAGAATTATATCCGCTCACATAATAACGGATTAATCGAAAACACTTCAGATAATTTCTTTGCCTTGATCAATTGTATTTCAGCCTCTGTTTTCGATTTAATAAGCGATAAAACCGACTACGATAGTGCATTAAGAACATTGGACGCCGCTTATTTAAAACCTGAAAATATTGTTTATAATAGATATCGATTGATGACGACGAAGCAACAAACAACACAAAATATAGATGCCTTCATACTACAATTGGAAATGCTTGCCAAAACATGTAACTTCGAAGCGGTTTCTGCTGAAGAAAACAAAAATCAATACATTCGGGAAGCTTTCATCGGTGGAATTTCTTCTTCGTCCATCCGACAACGACTGTTAGAAAAACCCATCCTGACTTTACAAGACACATATGCCACGGCCAGATCTCTTGAACAAGCAGAAAAGCATTCGATAAGCTACGCAAATAACTTTACTGTAGCAGCTACAAATAATCCTTCGGGCTACAATCGTATAGCTGTGACTACAGAAAATATGCATCCAAAAGGGGTTTGTTTTTTCTGTGGAAAATCACGTCATCCTCGATATTTATGTCCTGCACGAAACGCCGAATGTAAAAAATGCAAAAAAAATGGTCATTGGGCTAAAGTGTGTAAATCTTCTATTTCTAACACTCATACTGCTGTTCTTTATGACGACTCTGACTACCCCTCACCTTCTCTATCCTGACTAGGAACTAACTCCAAAGATGTCACATTCACTCAATGCCAAATTAACGGGCACTTCGTGAACGCTATGGTGGACTCCGGCAGTGTAAAAACATTCATTAATGAAAATACGGCTAAAAAACTTAAACTCTTCACAATACCTAAAAACAAAACTATAGCTCTGGCTGCTTCCGATCAACATGCTAAAATAACTGGCGAAGCTGTCGTGGATTTAATACTGAAAGATAAAACCCATTCTGGAATAACAATTGAAATCATTGAAAACCTTTTCATTGATTTAATAATCGGAAAAGATATTTTAAAAAAATATAAAAAAGTAACACTTAAATTCGACGGTCCTAGAGACAAACTTATAATTGGAGCTATAAACACGAATAATTTTTTTCCTACCATAAACGTTCCACCCCCTCCTCTCTTTTCTAATCTTTCTCCTCATACTACTCCTATTGCGACAAAATCCCGACGTTACACTTTTGCCGCCAACAAATTCATAAAAGAAGAGACTGCTAGAATGTTGAAAGAAGGCATAATTGAACCTTCGATATCTCCGTGGCGAGCGCAAGTTCTTGTAACTTCGAATGAGAATCATAAGAAAAGAATGGTAGTCGACTACAGCGATACCATTAATAGATTCACGGAACTAGACGCTTACCCAATGCCTAATATCAATAAGATGGTAGACGACATCGCTCAATATAACATCTTCTCTAGTCTCGACCTAAAATCTGCTTATCACCAAATACCTATAAATCATGCTGATTGTAAATTCACTGCGTTTGAAGTAAGTGGCAAACTTTTTCAATTTACTCGTCTTCCTTTTGGCGTCACCAATGGAGTAAGTGCTTTCCAGAGGAGCATAGACTATATTATAGAAAAAGAAAATCTAACCGATACCTTTGTGTATGTTGATAACGTAACTATATGTGGAAAAAATCAAGAAGAACACGATTACAATCTTCAAAAATTCTCCAAAATTGCTAAACAATATAACATCACTTTAAATGAAAATAAAAGCATAATTTCTTCTAGTTCTATTACTCTACTCGGCTACACCATAGAAAATAATCAAATAGCTCCCGATTATCAAAGACTAAAACCATTACTCGAAATGCCACCTCCGCTGAATCTTAAATCTCAAAAAAGAATAGTTGGAATGTTTTCCTATTACTGCAAATTCATTAAAAAAAATTGATAAAATGTTATTACTAAATCAAAACAAAGAATTTCCACTACCTCCATCTGTATTAAAATCTTTTCAAACATTGAAAAATGATCTAAAAGACGCCACTTTAATAACGGTAGATCCAAATAAAGAATTTGAAGTAGAAACGGACGCTAGTAACTATTGCATTGCTGCAACACTAAATCAAGAAGGTCGTCCTATTGCATTTTTTTCAAGAACTCTCAATACTAACGAAATTAAGCACCATGCAGTAGAAAAAGAGGCAGCCGCTATTGTAGAAGCTCTCCGTAAGTGGCGACATTTTCTACTCGGCAGGCACTTTAAAGTCATCACAGATCAGAAGAGCATCAGCTTCATATTCGACAATAAAAGAAAATCTAAAATTAAGAATGAAAAAATATGTCGTTGGCGTATAAAATTATCCCAATACAATTTCACTATAGTTTATCGACCTGGACCTGAAAATATTGCTGCTGACACATTCTCTCGCATCTCTGCTCTTACTTACAATCTACAAGATCTTCGTGATTTACATAAACAATTATGTCATCCTGGTGTTTCAAGACTAAGCCATTTTATAAGAACGAGGAACCTCCCTTTTACTTTGGATCAAATTAAGAATATTACTGACTCTTGCTCATCCTGTCAATTACTGAAACCCAAATTCGCCAATACCAATGGAGGGACTCTCATTCAAGCCATATTACCTTTTCAACGATTAAATCTTGATTTTAAAGGCCCTCTACCTACTTCTATACATGGCAACAAATATCTACTTACTCTAATTGATGAGTATTCCCGTTTTCCTTTAGCTTTTCCTTGCAGAGATATGACAAGCAAAGCCATTATCCACTGTCTAAACAAACTCTTTTCAATTTTTGGTTTGCCTGACATGATACATACTGACCGTGCTTCTGATTTCTTAGCAAGAGAAATAAAGGATTTTTTACACAAAAAAGGAATTGCTACTTCTAAAACAAGTAGGTATCATCCTGAAGGTAATGGACAGATTGAAAAACTCAACGGTACCTTATGGAAGGCCATTCAAACAACATTACATTCTAATCAAATGAAACTACCTTATTGGGAAGACATACTACCGGACGCACTTCATTCAATTAGATCATTACTTTGTACTGCCACTAATATGACTCCCCATGATAGACTATTTAAATATAGTCGTAAATCTGCTTCCGGAATTTCAATTCCTTCTTGGGTTAAACCAGGCCCAATATATATTAGAAACCACACTAAAACAAGTAAACATGACCCTCCTGTAACGCCTGCCACCCTAATAGATGTCAACCCCCACTACGCTTATGTTCAACTACCTTCTGGTACTGAAACCACTGTCAACGTTCGAGACTTAGCTCCAAACTCATCAAATGAAGAAAACTCTAATAATAATCCTACTACTTCAGAGACTTTATTTGAACCTTCTACTAATGAAAACATTGGTCATGAGGAAGACAAAAATCAATCGTCTGATCTTGAAGAAAATCAGATTTCACTAAAAAATAATACTGAAAATCAGCATTCCTGCCAATCTGTGCGGAGGTCGTCCCGAGTTCGACAATTCCCTAGTAAATATAAGGATTTTGTGACTAAATACTGAAAAAAACTGCAGTTTGGGTTCATATGTTATTTGTAAATAAAATGATTCTTATGTGATTGTAAAAAAAAAAAAAAAAAAAAAAAAAAAAATTTGTCTATAATTAATTACCCCTTACTTGAATACTTTAGGACGGGGAAAATGTTATGATTTAATTTGTTGTTAAGAGTTATCCCCCTTGGGATTGACATTCATAATAAAAGCGCCCTCTGTTTCATTTTCCCGCTCGATCCTTTCAAGAGCGTACGTGTATTTTACAGTTAATAAAACCTTTCTAAAAGGCAATTCTTTACTTACTGATACTATTCACTTCAGTGTATGAGTAAACTTAGACTTAAGCCTAGATTAGCCGGTTACTGGAAGCTCAACACATCGTTATTCGATGTGGAGGGCTTCCGTGACGGGCTATTACTAACCCTACAGCGGGAATTGATGGGGACAATTATTGGAAATAAGTGGTGGGTAAAAATTAAGGAAGCCATTAGGTTCTTTTCTGCCAACTTTAGTAAAAAAAAAAACTCAACCTAGATTCTAGGGCAGCTAAAGCGACACTAGAGTCTAGATTAGATCGGGCGGTGGAGGAGGGGGATAGTGCTAGCGTTAATTTAATTAAAGCCCAGCTTACCTCCCTTACTGAAAAGGAGCACCAAGCTTTAGCGCTTAGGGCTAGGTTAAGAAGAATGCCCCAGAAAGCAACAAACATGGCCGATGAACTGCGTGCAGAGGAGTTTAGGCAAGTGGCTGATAGGCACATCGCTCCTGTCACATTGCCGGACGGGTGTACCGTGAACACAAACCAGGGTGTGCTGGAGGCGTTTAGATCTCATTTCCAGGAGCTTTTTTTCCATGTAACCCGGTCTGTCAGTACAGTTCGATACCTATTTGGCTGACTTTTCATCTTTCGACGACCGAAGCGGCTAGGTGCGAAGGTGGCATAACGGAGGATGAAGTCATTGAAGCCTTAAACCGGGTCGGCCTTAATAGGTCTCCGGGGATCGATGGTCTGCCCTACAAAGTGTATTTGAGGTTGTCGCACATCTTTGTCCCTTTGCTGACGGTTTTATTTAACTCATGGTTTAGGAACGGCTCAATCCCCAAGTACTTTACCATAGGTGTGATAAAACTTGTTCGTAAAAGCAAAGATGGTGAGGATGGGTTAGGTAATTTCCGGTCCTTAACACTGAGTTAAAGATTTTGGCCAAGATTCTCACAAATCGTCTGCAGCTTGTCCTGACTCGTCTTATTAGCCCCAAGCAAACGTGTGCCGTGAAGGGCAGGACAATCCAGGATAACTTGCACGCGATACGCCTGATGAAAGAAAAAGTCGACACTGAGGCCGCGCTGATCAATTTAAATCAGTCCAAAGCCTTCGATAGGGTTGACCATCGGTACTTGGGGGCTGTTTTGTCGGCGGCCGGTTTTGGCCCGCAATTTTGCTCATGGGTTCATCTTCTCTATGCTAACCCCGCCGTGATGGTAGAAGTGAATGGGAAGGGGTCGAGACCCTTCCGTTTGTCATGTTCAATTCGTCAAGGGTGTCCGTTATCACCCATGCTATGTGCTTGCGATCGAGCCATTTTTGTGCAGGCTAAGGGTGAATCCGGTCCTACGCGGAATCACTTTGCAAAGTGCGGATGCCCAGGTAAAATACTCCGCGTTTGCCGACGACGTAACTGTGCTTGTAACGAGCAGTGCTGAGATTAGTGTCAGTGTAGAAACCAAATTGTATGAAACGGTAACAGGAGCCAAAACTGCAACAAGTCTTCAGGTTTGCGCATCAGTGCCTGGAAGGGTATGCCCCTTCAGGGACCCTTTAGTTGGAGCGACGAGTCTTGCAAGATAGTCAGCGTCTGGTTGGGTCCTGCACTCCAGCTGGAGAAAAATTGGTCGGAGGTTCTGAAAGCGGTTAGGTCCGCAGCTGCGCTGTGGATCAGTAGAAACCTTTCATTAAAAAAGGGAGAGTGGAGGTGTGTAATACCCACATCTATCCCATCTTTATCGTCTATCAGTGCTTCAAATCCCATCAGATACACTGATATACTTGCAGAGGGCTCTTTTCAACTTCTTATGGCTTGGAAAGGCCCCTATGGTCTGTCGCGATGTCTGCTATCTACATCCTTCTGAAGGCGGTCTAGGTATGCCAAACGTGGAGATTCTGCTCCACACACTATGGCTCTACTACCTAAATCGAATATGCACACAAGATAGGGAAAACGCTGACCTCTAGATGAAGGACACGAAGAAAGCCTTTCTGGCTTTGAGAGGGGGGCACGAGTCCGAGAGGAAGGCACACAGGTTGCCCCGAGGTGAATGCCCCTTCTACCGCGAGTGCCGGCGCGCGCTGAAGTTCCTCTTAAGAGTTAAAGAAAGCCTCTCCAACGTTCTGCTGTTGTCCCGCAAGGCATAATATCGGGTTTTACTAAGGGGATTCGTAAGGGACGGTGAGGGGCTCCCTTTGACGAAGGAGCAGCTTCGCTCAATCTGGCCTTGGGCGCCTGGGTCAGGATGCCTCACTAACGATGAGGCATCTTTGACCTGGCTGGTAATTTGGGATGCCCTCTGGGTCGGTAAGAGACTTCACTATGCTGGCTTGGCGACTTCGCCTATTTGCAAACGGTGCGGCGATGAGGTCGAGACTGTCACGTCTTCGTTTATTGTCGCATCGTGGTGCTGCTGATTCTGTCTGTTACAGGTCTCATGGTCCGCATACTGAACACATCTTCATTTAGCTTTGGTTCCTATCAATGGGCTCCGTCAACAGATAGGCTTAGAAAAGAATTGTGTTTGACCTTGCTAGTAGTGATGTGAGGTTTTATCTGGAACACACGCATGAGAGTGGTCTACGAATCTGAGGGCTTGACTTCCCTCGACCTTATACGAATCTTCTGTTATCATTTCAAGAGTCGTATCAAAGCCGAGAAGGTTAGACTTCGCCAAACTTTGTTGAAAGGTGGGTGTCAGTTGCGCGTGTGTGTCTGGTGAGAGAAGCAAGTCTTGACTGGTTCTTGGATGTTCCTTAGGAAAAGAATTTTGGGTAGCAGAAACGAACGTCAGCTCTGACTCGTTTTTAGTCCAGAGTAGGTCAGGGCAAAAGTAAGACCATTTTTTAGGCTCCTGTGTTCATAACCTAACTAGTGTGTGATAGGGATCATTAAGTTTGTCCTGTTTTAAGCCCCCATTAAGCGATCATTAGGCCCCGTTTTAAGTTTGTCCCGGGTTGTTTTTTTAAGCCTCATTCCCCTCCCCAATTAGGTGACAGATCGCTTGATCTGCCAGAGATGCGGGTTCCCTTTCGAAGTTTTCTAAAGAGGTGTTATAATGAAGCGTTCGGACCCGCATCACCCTTTCGACTGGCGAATCGGCGCATCTGCCACAGTTTAGTAACGGGGGAGAGGGTCTTTTGTTAATAACATTGTAAATATTTCATCTTTATTTTTGTACATAAAATTTTTACTTTCCCAAACACCTCTTTCTTATGGGTTTTAATTAGGTTATCATGGTACGATGTTCTTATGGTGACTGACGAAGGATTTATACGCTGATGGATGTATAGTATGAATGTGATATTGTGGTGGAAGTAGAGTGAAAGTAGGAACTAGTTAGGTTGGATTAAGTAGTATTTGACAGAAGACCGCCTCTTCCCCTCCATGTTCGGCCTCGTGCCAAATTTTTCTATTTTTTACTTTTGTAAAATTTCGAAATAAATATTTACCCCATATAAATCAAAAATATTGTAATAAAATATCTGAAAATAATTCGTTCTAATTCTTCGGCTTGACGTTCATAGGGAATACGAGTTTGAATTGATACATCGAGAGCATTGCCAAGGTTAATGCTAAGAAGGTGGGATCTCTCTACCGTGCTAGAAACTTATGCCTGAAAGTATTCTGTACCTCTACAAGGCCACCATTCGGCCATGTATGGAGAATTGTTGTCACATTTCGGTTGGTGCATTTCTGGACAGGGTTCAAAAGTCAGTCGCCAACATGATAGGTCCTGTCATCTAAGCGTCAACCTCTGTCCTTTCGGGGAAATGTTGCATCCCTCTGCCTGTTTTACAAGTATTTTAATGGTGGATGCTCCGACGAACTACAATCCCTTGTAGCCCTCGACATAAATACTCCCGACAAGTAAAGTCCCACCCCTACACAGACCTCTAGATGTAAGAAAACCTACCCTGACAGATTCTTCCCCAGAACTGCTAGGCTTTGGACTTCCCTTTCGAGTACCTGCTTCCCAACTGTACTGACATGCAGAAGTTCAAGTGTAATCTGAACAGACATCTTGCTGCTCAACTCCCTACATAGTATCCATGCAATTTATGTGCCTGGTAGTAGCCCCCTACATCAAAGTGACACTACCTTGTTTGGAGTGAAAATGTAATTTAAAAATATATCTTACTTGCAAACACATTTATTATTTGATTGTTTGGGAATGTAGGGAATATATACACATATGTACGTTTGAAATCGTGTTTAAACCAGTCATTTTTTATACATCTGTTTTAAGTTTTGCTAATTTGTGCCGTTTTATTTTCAATCTCCATTTCTTGGGGTTCCTCAACTTTGATGTTATCACATCAAGTTGTATTATTCTTTTACTTGAATTCTGCTTTTTAATTGTATTTTATTTTTTTTTTTTTACGTCTTTGTTAAAATCCGGAGAATTGGTGATCTTTGCTGCCTTTCACTTGTAGATTCAACCGTTCGAGATCTTTTGGGGCGTTTCTACGTTGTTAGCCACGTTTAATGTTTTCGTAATAGGCTCGGTAGGTTTTATTTGTGTATCATACATCTATTTAATGTTTTTTTTGTAATGATGGCCACTCATTTGTTTAAATTTGTTAACTTTTCTAAAAGTTTTTATAGATATCTACTTGAGTGGTGTCCTTGCAATTTTGATTTGTTTTTGTATAACATACGCAAATGTGTTCTCGGATAGTTTGCAACAATTTTTCTAACGTCTAACAATGTAAATTATTAATTCAAATATAGTCGCAGTGTCGACTATGTGGGTCGAACGTCGTTAAGATTAGATAGTAGAGCCCAGAAATGCATATCTAGCAGTATCAGTAATTGAGCCTACTTACCAATGGACGTTCCGAGTAATACATCCGGGTCTTCTATAGCAGATTATTTGCTTGAAAATCCGTTTTGTGCAACTTTAGCATTGACTTACTATTTTTAGCCGTGCTCATTCAGATTATCACCTGAAGATCTTTGAGACCATTCACGTTCTCTTTGTAATCAATGAATGTCTTAGTTTTTAACGCGATTGGCCTCTAGAAAATGTTATTGTACATTTATCATACGCAGGTTTATTTTAGATATATATCATTTCCTTGTTTTTTTTCTTGTTATTTTTGTCCGTGAGCACACTATTTTACACGTATATTTTTCCTCTTTAACTTATCTCCCTTTTATTTTTAACTAGCGGGGGGTACCCGGCGTTGCCCGGGTTTTTAGAGACGTGTGGTTGGGGGGGGGTAAAATGAAAACAAAGCGAAGTAATAACCCTGTTTAAATATTATAAAAACAATGTTGTGAAAAAAGAAAAAATGAACATGATGCAATACGAACGGTCCGGCGAAAACAAAAAAAAAAAAAAAACGTGATGAATTAACTAAAAATGAATTAGGTCAAATATCAATTCCGCGGTGAAGTTTGTTTTGGTTTATCGTTGCAATAATAAATATTAAAGAATGGATTCTTTGTGTAAAAGTAAATGTTTAGTTGGACGCACTAATAAATAAAGGTCATAGTTAGATTTCACGGTGAGAGTCGTTAAAACCGGAAGTAAAAAAAAAAAAAATAATAATCGCGTTTTCGTTTTTATTTTTTTATTTCTATTTTATTATGGGAAAAACAAAGCATAAATCAGTAAAAAAGATGAAAAAAAATACATAAATAACCTTGTACGATTCCAAACCGGTGTTTCGTTGTACTGTTCCTTGTGAACGCATCCGCTGCGGTGTAAATGAGGGGCGGGGAAAGGAGGAATCTAATAGAGAAAGATGTTGCAACTCCCATTGAACTCATCAGAAAAAATATAGGAATGTACCATTGTCGAGGAACAGTAGAGCTAATAGGCCTATATAGCATACCTCAGATAATGTGCTACAGTTTGTACGCATTACATTTGCATGTAATGTCATTTTTAATCCTATTAAGGTCAAAGTTGGAGGGGGAAAAGGAGTTCATTTTATTTATATAGAAAGATAGAAGATAAAGAGAAGATAAATCCTTCGATCCTACTGTAAAAGAGCGAGAGCGAAACTCGTCATAGGTAGAATCGACTACAAAAGAAAGGATCTGAAATGAATTAGAAAAAAATATTAGATGTACTTGTTCCAGAGGGGTAGGCACAAGTGCAACGAGTTCAGAGCATATTCCATTACAATATTTGTAAAACAGGCACAAAGATGCAACATTGTGGTTATGGGACAGGCGTTACATCCAAGTTGAGAAAGTGGAACCTATTTGACAGTAAACTTTTTAGGGCCTTATCCAAGAGGGAGGGGCCAGTGGCAGATGCACCAGCCCGGATGTGGCAACAAAACTAAAGTTTATCGCTTAATTATATTACGCTTATAACTTTTTTCGCATTGGTAATCTTTGTTTTCAAAATGATTGGCACTCATTTTTATGTGCTTATCAAATAGATATTAGAATGCAGTGGTTGAGGAATATTTTATTTTTATTTTGAAGCGTTATCTTTATCTTCATGGCAAGTGCTCAGCTTAGCTTCAATCTATGGTCCCCCCCTCGCCAAACTTTCACGAAAAACACTCGTCTAGCCAAAACCACTATCAATTTCCTACTTTATCTGTGCCTAAAACCTAAACGTAGATTCCATAAACAAAGCTTCTTTCTTAGAACTGTACGCCTGTGGAACTCTTCCGGTTGCCTGATTGTCTTCAAGTCCAACGTAAACAAATTCTTGAACTGTCCCCCTAAGGAATCCAATTTTCAAAATTCCGACTACTTATGTTTGCTACGCTATAATCACAATAACTAATGTATCTCCATTATCCCTTACTCTTGAGTGGCCTCCATGCCTTGATAAGTGGTGATTCCTGTGTAAAAAAAAAATCAGATCAAATACAGTTGGGATTCAATTATGGTATGACATGGCCAACTAATTGATCGGATTGGACCTTTTTAATCTGTCTAGCCAAAGGAAAGGCCGAAGTGGAAGAAGGATTTAGCCCACCAGGATTATGTCTTAAAGCACACCAGGCCGTTGCCCACGATCTACAGATCGACCCGTTTTCGGGAGTGGGGAGAGTTATTCTTCGGCATGGGGTTACAGTCAGCAAATTTGTGGCCAGCCTACAAGGCAGAGTTTCAGTTTGTTACAGACATATGTAAACATAACAAGCAGGCTACAAAGCTATTCGAATGGCACAGGTGTAGTAGATAAATATAAACTGTTCCTCAACACAAAAACGTAATAAATGCATATTGATTAGATGCTAAACTTTATATTTATAGTTTTTAATAAACGCATTATAGAAGATTCCGCAAATGAAATACTGCAAACGCTTCAATTTCACAAATACAAATCGTGTGTAACTCCACAAATATATACGCACACACAACCTATATCTACTAGTGAATATACTCGGCATTCTCCGGCAACAATTAGCTCTTATATATTCCCACCCAGATATCGTTTTTAAGCTTCTAACTACCCCTTTAAGTAAAATTGTTTGAATCTTTCTTGCACTTGAGTCATTTTGTATATTTGCAAGATAGCTTTTTTTAATGTTTTCTCATGAGTTCGTTTGCTCCTATAATTCCTGGAATTATGGAGATCTTATTAAGATCTCTCTATAGTAGAAAAGTCATTCTTGAAGTGGAGAAATATAACTCCAAGCAAAGAATGGCAGCATAAATCCGTTTAGAGAAATTTCCCCACGCAATGAATTCGGTCCCCATCAACAGAAACGTAGTGGTCTTCTCATTTTGACACGGAAACGATGAAGAATAATATTTAGTCGCTTTATAAAGCTTCTCGGCACCAGATGAGTTCGTTCTTATCAAACATCGTTATAAATAGGATCACAAATTTGTGGGAGCATACTCTTACACTAGTGTTTAGGTAATTGTTATTATATTGGGTAGTATATTATTGTTAAATTTTCATGTTATACTATTATTGTAACAGATATGATAGTAGCAATAATAATATAACAATCGTTCAAACACTAGTGTAAGAGTATGCCTTCGTATATTAGGGTGATTCTATTTAAAACGAGGTTTGACAAGAACCAACCAATAAGGTTGAACAGCGTTATAAACTGAATCTTGAACTTTTTAGCGTTTCCATATCAAAAAGATCATTTGGGTTTCTGCTGATTGTTATTTTACCGTCTTTTGTGGTCATCCATGGAAACCAACAACGAAACTGCGGATAACCCTGCTGTATCGAACTGGGACAAAAAGAAATTATGGCCATAGACGTGAAAACTTTTTTGGTTAAG
This sequence comes from Euprymna scolopes, assembly GCF_053919585.1. NCBI lineage: Eukaryota > Metazoa > Mollusca > Cephalopoda > Sepiida > Sepiolidae > Euprymna > Euprymna scolopes. Next base: position 149,598,950 of record NC_136490.1, read on the forward strand.
ACCGAAGAGTATAATGTGACTGATAATGGAATCATGGAAGATATTCCGGTTTTAGAATTGTTCTCTTAACGAAAACTTAATATCTGAGGGATTTTTTTTTTCAATGAGAGTCACAAAGGGCATAGTTCTGTAACTAAAAATATGCGAATATAATAACAAGAGGGTACAATACATGGGCCACACTGTTCCTCTCAGGAGGTTTACAAGAAACTCATAAGAATGGAGTATTTGGAGGAGACTCGGAACTACAACTTCCATTCTATAAGTTCCTTCCCATTTACGTTGCAACCTTTAATTGAACATGACAAATTTAATGCGATATGGACGCTTGACATTTTATTGAACCAAAAAGCGTTTAATGACGTCCCACATTCCATTTAGAAGGTTCTCCAATCAGCAGTAAACCATCCTGTTTTCTGGTCTCCTCGTCGCTGACGACTAGAATGCTCGCACTGGCGCTCGTAACCCGTTTACTAACTACAATGACGACGGCAGCCATTCATGTAGAAGACCGACAAAAATGTACCGCTTTGCATCTAAGGTTGCTATGAAAATGAATATCTCTGCAGGGTTCCTACCCTTCAAGACGATACGATTTTTTCCAACAGGGAAACCCTAGGAGGTTGATCGCTTTGAATACTTTGGCTTAATATTCGTTGCTACGAGTCAAGGATACGAGTACACCGGTGCCTTCATCGACAACACCCGGTACACTTTCAGTCGCTTTTAATCCAGTTTGTGATTGTGACGGAGATCAGTCACGAAACCACTCCAAGATTGGCATAGACGTCCGAGAGGTCAGCTGAATACGTGGTTGCATACAATCAAAGCAGACCTAAAACCTAGTCTATGTCCACAGGTGTATGCTGTTTACCGCTTATCCTGGAACTGACTACCCAACACTATGCCGGTCGCTACAAACGGTCATGCGTAGTCTGCATTTATCTGGGACGCTGTGTGTTCTACTGGGGTTGCAAACTCAACCCGTCCATTAATAAAAATTATCAAACGGAATTCTTTACTTAGGTTTTCTGGGAGCAAAGTATATCCCGACTTTTTAAGATTACCCACAATCATGCTAGGAATCGACTCTGACAGTTGTGAATATAATTTCATATAAGTAATATGCCAGCATATATAGCATTCAAAATACATTTCCCTTAAAACACATTGCTCGTAATAATCTACTGAGAGAGAAGGGGGGGGGCGATTAATTCAGATCAGACCATCCTAAACCTCATTAGGAAAGAAACATATTACATGTTTTTTTTTTGGGGGGGGGGGGGCGACAAATCTGGTCTACTTGAAAATCAGATGTAAGCATTTGAAATTCTTCACCATTCGAGTTTTGGGGTGAATCAATGAACTAATTGTTCAATATCTTATTTCATAGGTTATTTTTAGCAACGTATAAAATGTCACGTCGTATTTTGAAACATTTCCGTGTAGGAATAAAAATGCCGCAAACTAAAATGATTTTTCTTAAAAATTTGTGCGTTTTTTAATCATGAATTCAAAAGTAGACGTAATTTGAACGATTATTCTCATACAAAGTTTATACCCGATTACATAACATTTTTGGAAAGATAAGATTTGTCAAGTGACCTCTCCTACTTCCACGGCAGAATTTTAAGGTCATGATTCATCACGTGTAACTTTAATAAAGATTCAGGAAGACGTAAACATTTAGTAGGCGTGCTTTTTGTTTTGTTTTGTTTTTTTTAGTCATACCTTGCTTTCAATTTATTAGTTTATATATTTTGGTTTAGTTTCATGATTCTTTGAGAGAGAGAAAGAGAGAGAGAGAATAGACAGGTACATAAGGTAATAAAGCAACATTAGCTAATTAAAAAAATCTTGCACTGATTGATCCACTCAGTTAAGAACAAGTTGAATCCGATTAACAGGGCTAAATCCAAAGGACATTGCACATCTATGATTGTTCAAAATATTACTTGCTCCTCATACTGCATTAGATCCAATGGAAAAATGCAAAATTTGTCCACACTTCCAAGAGCTATTAAAACGTCCAAGTGTGGAAATAGAAGAGAATATTTTTATAGGATTACGTTGGTTCGGTTGTGGCGCCATCCGAACTGATAGTGAAAATGGTCGATGAATTACTATGATACGAAAAAAAAAAAAAGTATCAAAAGCTCAAATATTCAGTTCTGATATCAAGATGCTTTTTTGGTGACATCTTGTTAGGTTAGCCATCATTTGTAGCTTAGCATAAGCCTCTCATGATTGAAGATGTAGTGCAGGCCAGGATGAATGCTTTTGCAACAACCTATATTAGAAATATTAGAGTTTCACAATTTCTAACAGCAGCTGTTACTGAACACCATTTCATATGAATCAAATGATTTGCTGGCATTAGTTTCACCCGATACATTTCTAGTTAGAATTTTTTCTGGGAAGATATCAGGTACTTATTGAAGGGACAACGTGATAGTTTCAAACATCTAAGTGAAAGTGTTTGTGAAATTAACTGGATTCGAACTTGGAACACTCGGGAAGGAAAGGAAACAATTGAAAAAATGGTTTCGTTGACGGTATATCAACCAAACGTTTTATTTAATGCAGAATAATATTTAGTGGGAGTTGTTTGTATTTCTAAAAATACAATGATCTCGGCATATGTTATTTGTAAAAACAAATATACCGAGAATGGAAACATTAAGAAAAGACATTACTCTAAAAAGAAAATCTTACAGAAAGAAAGGTAAGATATTCCTCTTTAGCATTGATAACCTTTGTTCTCAATGTATGTATTTGGAAAAAAAAAATTTTGAGATACTTCCTTTATTGCGGAGATTTTAGCTCTCTCCAATGTGTTGCAGTCGGCGAATTCTCGACTCCCTGACATGAGTAGATGTTAATTGGAAACGCATTGTATATTGCCCAAGCTATAAAATAAAATATCACAAATAAACAAAACATTTAAAACTAAGATTCATTACAGGAAACCGAGACAAAATACGCCTTTATAATTTCGACATTCTAAATTCAACACATGAAATGGTTGCTTCAAGAACTAGTAAAGAAATACAAGTCCATGTAAAATTTATGAACAAAGATTTTATCTGGAAAAAATCATTTTCCAGATAAATATTCTTACTGAGTGTTATATTCTCTGGAATAATCTATTACCAAAAAGTTGTTCGCTATCCACGTCATTATTTACCATGATTGAGAGCACTGTGGGTGAATGCTGGTAAAATGAATATGAATACGTTCCGGTTTTGTCCAGAACAAAAAATCTTTTTTCGATGAAACACTGACAGGTATTATCACACGGCAAATAGACGCGGAGCATTGTTAACTAAATTTCGCATACCTTTCAAATTGGTATCTAACCAGACACTGATTTTAGATCATACTTTCGAATGTAAAATGTTTCCGCAATACGTTGTACAGAATTAAGTTTTCTAAAATTGTGGGTGTAATATTTCCAAAAAAAAAATAAATAAAATAAATAAAATAAAAAGGGGGGGTAATACTTAAGTTGTTTTTTTTTTTTACAGCATACTATCCATCTATGGATCTAATGCCTAATGTTATTAACTATAATTTTTATGTAAAGTGTGTGTATATTACATAAAAATTGGCGCGGTAAGTAGAACTGCCGACTATCAACGCGATAGTTCCAGGTTCAATCCTTGGCTAGGGAAAGGTGTTAATCTAGCTGCACTGATGCGTTTTGATACAACGAAACGGTATTGTATGTGGATGACTAATTGATATATCACTTATTTCTCCCAGAATGTATTGCATTATTCTTAGAAAACATAACACTAAGTTTTCCAGATAGCGAGAGTTCATTAATATATATATATATATATATATATATATATATAAAAGATTCTATGGGCATAAAAGTTCTTTTACTAATCAAAAATACGAAAAAGACATCATTATCACTTCAATATTGGAAATTAATAAAGGAGAATAAAACTCCAAAGTTAGAATGGCGGATCATAAAAAGATCGAAAGTATGTAATTCATTACACGCACCGTGCTTTTTATGCCTTCATGAAAAATTAGAAATAACGAATTTTAAAGACCGGGAGAAACTATTGAACATTAAACAGGAAACAGCAATTTCCTGTAAACATTTCCAAATACATTTACTGAAAAAATTATAATATTAACGAATTAATCATACCATCGACTTATTCTGGTTTCTGATTGGTTTGTAGCAGAACGTGAATTATTTGATTCGTCAGTTCTTAGCAGCATCGTTTCTAAATAGAATCGTTCGACTGTGTGGGATAGTATACGCTGCGATTATTTTGTAAGTTTGTTATCTCCTCTTTGTCTTTTTCCTTTTCTTCCTCTTCACTGAGCCGGATTTTTTTCTACACAACTTTTTTCCCCTCTCCTACTGTTTTTACTGTTATTATAACAGTTTTTGAACTTTTTTTTTAACCGTTTTTTAAAAACGGTTCGGCTATGGCCGCTTCTGCGAGCCAGACGCCTGTTGTAGTCGACACTATGGAAGCAGAATATACTACACCTGCTGAGACCAACAACACATGGAAGAAACCACCAAAAGTTGAAATTAACGTCAAGGACTTTATAGAGAAAGCAAAACAATGCTTGGAGTATGTTACAGAAACTGGGATAACCATAAACCTACCCAAATTACAGGAAATACAGAAGAGATGTTTAACCTTATTCGTGGTAGATCGGAAAACCAAGAGAGTAATAAGAGCCACAGCAGATATTATCATTAACCTATTGGCTTCAACTGGCGTCAGACCCCTACGCATTATAAAATTCAAGGGATATAACACTTGGAGTGTTCTGCTCAACTCGGCGGAGGAATGTTTAGCATCATCCCAAAAAGAGATTATCACGCAAAACCACATACTAAGAACTGAATACATGGGTAAACGGAGAACGACTGTCTCCGTTTTCCACGTCCCACACTATGTAGAAGGGGAACAAATAGGAGCCTTTTTCCTTAAATGCGGAGAAATAATATCTATTCAAGTAGATGAATTCCACGGCATTTGGTCTTTTGACATTTTGCTAGATAAAGACAACTTCATCAACATACCATTTTTCCTCGAAATATGAGAGGAGAAAATACCCATCATCGTAGCAGGCAGGAGGCCAACCTGCTGGAATTGTGGTGAAATTGGTCACCTTACTTCAGAGTGCCCCCTTAAAAAAAACCCTGTGAACCCCAAAACAAGAATTGGTCAGCATTTGGGAATGCCACGCTCAGTTAATGACTCCAACCCCCCCCCCATGAAAAGACTAATAATGACACCCCAGATGGATTACTTAAAGGAGAACCATGGCAAATCGCCACGGGTAAAAAAAACTCCTGGACGTCCGAGTCTTGAAAATATGAGAGAGGAGGCCATGTTAAAAAACGACCCAGGCAAAGCCAAGTACATTGAAATCGTGCAACTTAAAAAAAAACTTGACGCTCAAAGACAAACAACATCAAAATCTCCCCCTCCCTCTCCTTGTAAATCACAACACCTTCCCCCAAAACAAAGCCCTAAATTCCCTACCAACCCTAACACAGTCTCCAACAAAAGTAAAAACTCGCTCTCCAGTTAGAATGCCCCCTCCTGTCACATCTCCTCTTCCCCATAAACTTCCCAAGTTAATTCCTCTTAGCCCGATGGCAAAAACAGTAAACCAGCTTCTCCTGTTCCCTCCACCTCAATTACTCCTTCTGCCTCACCTGTAAAATCATCTTCCAACACACACACATGGCCATGGAGATTGAAAAAAAGCCCCTCCCTAGAAAGGAAAAAAACCCTCCACCTCCCGGGAAAAGACATATGCATTATCAATAACGCAGCCCTAAACAATCAAAAACTTTAAAGGGGTTGATATGTCCAAGCTGATTGAATTTAAAGAGGTAGGTGGGAAACTCATTGACATACCCACAAACTTCCCTAAAGCAAAAAGGTTACTGACAGTAATAAGGAAAAAGGAAGAAGCAAGGGACCTGTGGTCAATGCTTGAGGAAGCAAATCAGACTTTTAACGTTTCTCCTCCCCTAGTTGTTTTTAGAGATACTGATATAAAAAATTTAAAAAAATGTTGTGTTGGGAGGGTCCCGGTAAAAATGCACCCCTCCCTGTATAGGATAGCCAAATTAACCTATCCTCTGCATGTCGGCGGTATTTCTCGTGACGGACTCATCGATACTGCGATGGGTACCTATTCCCTCACGAGAGCTGTCGGCACGCTCACGACCGCGATGTTCGTTTCTGGTACTCAACCCTAAGGCACAATCATGGATGTCAAGCTTGCAAGTGTGAATGTCCGAGGACTAAGGGCCGACTCGCGAAAATGGCGCTTGTGTTTGGACCTGCAGCACCTCGGAGTGGATATTTGCTGTGTGCAGGAAACCCATTTTATTCCTGGTGACCATTTATGTGCGCTGTATAAGACCTTTAAGGATTATTCAGCGTACTTTAATTCTCACTCTAGAGGGGTCTCTTGGCTAGTTAAAAGGTCTCTAGATGTGTCGTGTGACCCGTGCTATATGGATACGGAGGGAAGACTATGCGTTTTGGATGTTACCATAAAGGGTAGGGCATTACGTCTTATTGGGGTTTATGCGCCCAATAGCCATGTTGAGCTGGCTGCCTTTTTTCGGCGAATCGAGCAGTGCATGGATACTTCTCGAACGGTTATCTTAGCGGGAGACTGGAACGCGGTCCTGGATCCCGAGTTAGATCGTCTTGGGTTACCTACTAGGGGTACTAACAGAGATCGGGATGCTGTTTTATTTCGTGAATTTGTGGATAAGTTTGATCTTATCGACAAATTCCGAAATGAAAAGCCCCGTGACTTAGTGTGGACTTGGACAGGTAGACGCGGCTCCGGTTCGGTACAGCTCTCGAGTTATATCGACCGGTTCTTAGTTAGGAGAGTCGATGTAGGGGTATTGAATTGTCCAAGTTTCCACAACAGTTTACTCGGATCACAGACTTGTCCGTGTACGGGTAAACTTAGACCTAAGCCTAGATTAGCCGGTTACTGGAAGCTCAACACGTCGTTATTCGATGTGAAGGGCTTCCGGGAAGGGCTATTACTAACCATACAGCGGGAACTGAGGGGGCAATTATAGGGAATAGGTGGTGGGTAAAAATTAAGGAAGCCATTAGGTCCTTTTCTGCCAATTTTAGCAAAAGACTCAACCTAGAATCTAGGGAAGCTAAAGCGACACTAGAATCTAGATTAGATCGGGCGTGGAGGAGGGGGATAGTGCTAGCGTTAATTTAATTAAGGCTCAGCTTGCCTCCCTTACTGAAAAGGAGCACCAAGCTTTAGCGATTAGGGCTAGGTTAAAAAGAATGCCACAGGAAGCAACAAACATGGCCGCTGAACTGCGTGCAGAGGAGCTGAGGCAAGCGGCCGATAGGCACATCGCTCGTGTCACATTGCCGGACGGGCGTACCGTGAACACAAACCAGGGTGTGCTGGAGGCGTTTAGATCTCATTTCCAGGAGCTTTTTTCCATGGAACCCGGTCTGTCATTAGAACAGTTCGACACCTATTTGGCTGACTTTTCTCGTCTTTCGACGACCGAAGCGGCTAGGTGCGAAGGTGGCATAACGGAGGATGAAGTCATTGAAGCCTTAAAGCGGGTCGGCCTCAATAGGTCTCCGGGGATCGATGGTCTGCCCTACGAAGTGTATTTGAGGTTGTCGCACATCTTTGTCCCTTTGCTGACGGTTTTATTTAACTCATGGTTTAGGAACGGCTCAATCCCCAAGTACTTTACCATGGGTGTGATAAAACTTGTTCGTAAAAGCAAAGATGGTGGGGATGGGTTAGGTAATTTCAGGCCCTTAAAGATGCTTAACGCAGAGTTAAAGATTTTGGCCAAGATTCTCGCAAATCGTCTGCAGCTTGTCCTGGCTCGTCTAGTTAGCCCCGAGCAAACGTGTGCCGTGAAGGGCAGGACAATCCAGGATAACTTGCACATGATACGCCTGATTATAGAAAAAGTCGACACTGAGGCCGCGCTGATCAATTTAGATCAGTCCAAAGCCTTCGATAGGGTTGATCATCGATACTTGGGGGCTGTTTTGTCGGCGGCCGGTTTTGGCCCGCACTTTATTCCAAGTGACCATCAGGATGTGCTCCTTAGAGACTTTCAGCTCTACTCAGCACATTATGATACCCACGCAAGGGGGGTTACCTGGCTAGTTAAGCGCACTCTTGATGCATCGTGTGACCCTATTTATGCAGATCCAGAGGGAAGATTGCTCGTTCTGGATGTTACCGTAAAGGATGTGGCATTTCGTTTTATGGGGTTTATGCGCCCAATAACCGTACTGAGCTAGTTTCCTTTTTTCGGCGAATCGAGCCTTTCATGAATTCGTCTCGCCGGTTAGTTTTAGCGGGTGACTGGAACGCGGTCCTGGATCCAGAGTTAGATCGCGGGGTTAATACCACAAGGGATACTAACCAGAACCGGGATGCTAAAGCGTTTCGAGACTTTGTCGACAAGTTTGATCTCGTCGAATAATTTCGGAACGAAAAACCCGGGGATTTAGCATGGACTTGGACAGGTAGACGCGGCTCCGATCCGGTGCAACTTTCGAGTTACATCGATCGGTTCTTAGTTAGGAGAGTCGACTTAGGGCTTTTAGACTGTCCAAGTTTTCATAGTATAGTTTATTCGGACCATAGGCTTGTCCGGGTTCGAGTAAACTTAGATAGTGTTAAACCTAGGATGGCTAGTTACTGGAAGTTCAACACGTCGTTGTTCGATGTGAAGGACTTCCGGGAACAGCTTCTAACAATACAGAAAATTGACGGGGGCTATCATCGGGGATAAGTGGTGGGGCAACCTTAAAAGTCATTAGGTCCTTCGCTGCTGATTTTAGTCGCCGGCTCAACCGTAGTTCTAGAGCAGCGAAAGCGGCGCTAGAAGATAGATTAGAAAGGGCGGTGGAGGAGGGGGATAGTGCTAGCTATACTATAGTTAAGGCTGAACTGGACTCCTTGGATAACAGGGAGGACCAGGGATTATTAGTTAGGGCTAGATTAAAAAGAGCGCCAAACGAGGCAACAAATATGGCCGCGTCACTGCGTGCGGAGGAGTTTCGACGTTCTGCAGATCGACACATCGCCAGTGTCACATTGCCGGACGGACGAACCGTAACTTCAAACGACGGAATCTTGGAGGGTTTTCGGACTCATTTTCAGGAACTTTTTACCAAGGAGCCCGGTCTGACTATTGAACAGTTTGACACCTATTTAGCCGACTTTTCTCGCCTGGAGGCGGCCGAAGCAGCTAGGTGTGAAGGTAGCATAAAAGAAGAAGAAGTCATTGAGGCCTTGAAACAGGTCGGGCTAGACAGGACCCATGGGATAGATGGTCTGCCCTACGAGGTGTATTTGAGGCTGTCGGCCATTTTTATTCCTTTGCTGACCGTACTTTTAACTCCTGGTTTAGGAACGGGTGCATACCTGAGTACTTTACCAGGGGGATCATTAAATTGTTACGCAAAGATAAAAATGGAGGGGATGGGATAGGTAATTTCCGGCCCTTAACAATGTTAAACACAGAGTTAAAGATTTTGGCCAAGATCTTAGCAAATCGTCTGCAGATTGTCTTACACCCTCTAATAAGTCCTGAACTGACTTGTTCTGTTAAGGGCCGGACGATTCAAGATAATTTGCACACGATACGCTTGATCGTAGAAAAAGTCGACACAGAAGCCGCGCTGATTAATTTAGATCAGTCCAAAGCATTCGACAGAGTAGACCATCATTACCTAGAGGCTGTTCTTCGCTCGGCTGGGTTTGGTCCCCAGTTTCGCTCTTGGATTTGCCTCTTGTATGCCAACCCCGGTGCTATGGTAGAAGTAAATGGGGTGAGGTCGAAACCCTTCATGTTAACAAGATCGATCCGTCAAGGTTGTCCGTTATCCCCAATGCTATATGTGCTGGCGCTTGAGCCATATTTGCGCCAGCTTCGGATGAATCCGGTCCTTCGCGGGATTAATTTGCCAGGTGCTCTACCCCGGTAAAGTATACCGCCTATGCTGACGACGTGACTGTGCTTGTAACGAGCAGTGCCGAGATTAGAGTCGTCGACATAGAAACAAGTCGGTATGCCAAGGTCACAGGGGCCATAATTAACTACGTTAAGTCTATTGGCTTACGTATCGGTGCCTGGAGGGGTATGCCCCTTCAGGGACCCTTTGGTTGGACTGATGAGCCATGCAAGCTACTCGGCGTCTGGTTTGGCCCCGGTTTCCAGCTGGAGAAAAATTGGTCGGAGGTATTGGAAGCGGTCAAGGGCGCATCTCATTTGTGGGCCTTGAGAAATCTGTCTTTGAAGGGTCGGGCGGAGGTATGCAATTCTCATATCTACCCCCTGATCCTTTACCGTCTATCAGTACTTCCACTCCCGGAGACCACACTAGTTGATCTGGTGCGTGCTCTTTTCGCGTTCTTATGGCACGGAAAGCAAGCCATGGTTACCCGGGAGGTCTGTTACCTGCATCCGTCTGAAGGCGGTCTGGGTATGCCTAGTGTGGAAATACGTGAACACACTCTTAGGCTGATATACCTGGATCGAATGTGTACACCAAGTGAGGGAAACGGTGTCTTCTGGATAGAAGACACTAAGAAAGCCTTTCAGGCTTTGGAGAGTGTGCATTCGGCTGAGGGGGAGGCACACATGTTTCCCCGAAATGAGTGCTCTTTCTATCGCGAGTGTCGACAGGCCTTGAGATTTCTTCTACGGGTCAAAGAAAGCCTCTCTGACACCCAGCTGTTGTCTCGCAAGGCGCTATATCGGGCCTTAATGAGGGGATCCCTTAGAGACGAAAAGATTGAGGAGTTCGGTTTTACGAAGGAGGAGCGTCGCTTAATATGGCCATGGGCGCCTGGGTCGAGCTGCTTTGATAATTACGAGGCACAACTCACCTGGCTGGTAATACGAAATGCCCTCTGGGTCGGCAAAAGACTTTACGCAGCGGGTTTTACGGAGACACCCAATTGTGTCCGATGCGGAGAACGGGAGGAAGACCTTGATCATTCTTTCTTCCACTGCGCCATCGTTCGACCGTTGTGCGAGTTAGTTGAAGGCTTCACGGTTCGCATGCTGAGCGAGCGTTTTTTTTGTGCTGGAGTCGGTTTCCCCGTGCTGCAATCATGGAGAAAGAAGAACGCTATGTTTTTCTGTGTTTACTAGCAGTTATGAGAGGCGTGATTTGGACGACGCGACAGAAGGAGGTTTACGGAGATGAGACCTTCACTGCTCCCCAGCTTGTCCTCATTTTCAAATATCGATTGAAAATGCGAATTAAGCTGGAGAAGGTGAAATTCGCTCCTGTGAATTTCAACGACAGGTGGGTGAAAGTTTCGCGACTGTGTAGAATGAATGGAGCTAGTCTTGAATTCCTTTTTTGAGTTGTTTAGGTTTTGTTTAAGGAATTTGGGTGACCTGATCAAACAGACATGCATCGGACCTCCTAGAGTAGGCTAGTTAGGCATTTTTGTTCGATTTTTAACTTAGCTAGAGTATGCATGCTGTCATCGCCCCAATCCCCTTTTGGTTTTTCCTGTCCCAGCGTTCCCCGTTTCCCCCCCCCCCCGCTTTTGGTTCGATAATCCCCAATCCCGGCCCCATTAGGTGACGGATAGACTGTTTTGCCAGTGATGTAGGCCATTTTTGTGGTGTTTGAATAAAGTTAGTTTTCGTGGGACCTACATCTTTTCGACTGACAAAACTTTTTATCTGACAATTATTATTGAGGGGGTTCTTTTTACTAACTATTTTTTATCATTGTATATTTTTCATTCAATTTTTGTAAATAAGATTTTTATCCCCAACCTCCCACATCATGTATATATATATTTGTAATTTTCGGGTTTAAAGTAGGATGTCCACAGAGTGATTCTGGTATTTTGGTGAAAGTCTAGTTAAGTTAACGTTATGTTAGTTAGGTCAACATTAACCCCCATCCCCCTTTTCCGGCCTTGTGCCACATTTTTATTTGTAAAAATTTATTTTTGCCAAATAAAATAAATATTTACCCCATTACCACTCTTGTGATGGGATGTGTGTCCTAGCGGCTTCGTCTGCATGGAGACAGGGTAGTACACGTCAAGGATTCGTCACTTGACACTCAGCCCAACAGGTAAGGGGCCGGGAACCGGCCCAGCGTCTGTTGGACTGAGGTACACCGCCTGGGTAATACCTAGGAGGTCCATCCTCCCAGGCCATGCCACCGGGCTTTCCGGTTGGGCAAGTTTATTGCTTGCTGCCTGAGGCGCCCTGACCGGGGAATGCCGACGGGGTTACTCAGGCAATTTTTAAAATTTCAGGAGTGCCCCTTCTTTAGGGGAGCCTGCGGGGTTCCCACTTTCTGGCCTTGTGCCACATAATGCTGATGTGGGCAGCATTTAAATAAATACCCCATTATCACTCGTTTTTTTTTATTCTGCGACACGTTACACTGTAAGTTATTATTATCTCCTCTCTGTTATTTTCCTTTCCTTCTTCACCGAGTAGGATTTTTTTTTCTTCCACTCGACGTTTTTTCTCTACTTTTTACTGTTTTTATAACAGTTTGTTTGAACTTTTTTAACCGTTTTTTAACGGTTCGGCTATGGCCGCTGCTGCGAGCCAGACGCCCATTATTGTTGACACCATGGAACAGGAAAATACCACACCTTCTTTGCCTAACAGTTGGTCTAAACCACCCAAAATTGACATCGACGTTAAGGAATTCGTAGAAAAGGCAAAACAATGCCTGGAACTCGTCAACGACACCGGCTTAATCGTCAACCTGCCAAAGTTGGAGGAGATTAGAAAAAAGTGTCTAACACTATTTGTTGTGGACAGGAAGACTAAAAAGGTTATCAGAGCAACAGCTGAAATCGTCATCAACCTTTTGGCCACAACAGGAGTTAGACCCTTACGCATCATTAAATGTAAGGGTTATAATACCTGGAGCATTCTTCTGAACTCTCCTGAAGAATGTATAACAATATCGCAGAAAGAAATAATTACAGCACAATACATTCTGAGGACAGAATACATGGGGAAACGACAAACCACGGTTTCAGTTTTTCACGTTCCGCACCATATCAAAGGAGAACATCTCGGCGCCTTCTTTTTGAAATTTGGCGAAATGGTATCCGTCCAAGTTGACGAGTTCCATGGCATATGGTCCTTTGACATCCTCCTCGATAAGGAAAACTTCATTAACATTCCGTACTTTCTGGAAGTGGGAGAGGAGAAGTTACCAATCATAGTAGCTGGTAGAAGACCAACCTGTTGGAACTGTAGTGAAATTGGGCATCTGACATCCGATTGCCCCTTTAAAGAAACCTACATCAAACCCCAAAAGACTCACCGGACAACACCTGGGAAGCACAACCACCACAAGCTTTCCTAAACTTACCAGCAACTATACAAACCCTGATGAACCACTCAGAGAACCTTGGCAGATCGCCCCGCAAAGAAAACCCCTGGACGCCTGAGCCTCGAGCAACAAAGAGAGCAAACCATGCTCCAAAACGACCCGGGCAAAGAAAAATATCTTGAAATTGTCAAGCTAAAAAAGAAGCTGGACTAAAAAAAAAAAAAAAAAACAAACAAACACCCCAATCCCCATGCAAATCACCTCCACCAAAAAACATAAAATTAATAAGTCCCCCATACAGCGGGAACAGACGGGGGCAATTATAGGGAATAAGTGGTGGGTTAAAATTAAGGAAGCCATTAGGTCCTTTTCTGCCAATTTTAGCAAAAGACTCAACCTAGAATCTAGGGCAGCTAAAGCGACACTAGAATCTAGATTAGATCGGGAGGTGGAGGAGGGGGATAGTGCTAGCGTTAATTTGATTAAGGCTCAGCTTGCCTCCCTTACTGAAAAGGAGCACCAAGCTTTAGCAATTAGGGCTAGGTTAAAAAGAATGCCCCAGGAAGCAACAAACATGGCCGCTGAACTGCGTGCAGAGGAGCTGAGGCAAGCGGCCGATAGGCACATCGCTTTACATTACCGGACGGGCGTACCGTGAACACAAACCAGGGTGTGCTGGAGGCGTTTAGATCGCATTTCCAGGAGCTTTTTTCCATGGAACCCGGTCTGTCATTAGAACAGTTCGACACCTATTTGGCTGACTTTTCTCGTCTTTCGACGACCGAAGCGGCTAGGTGCGAAGGTGGCATAACGGAGGATGAAGTCATTGAAGCCTTAAAGCGGGTCGGCCTCAATAGGTCTCCGGGGATCGATGGTCTGCCCTACGAAATGTATTTGAGGTTGTCGCACATCTTTGTCCCTTTGCTGACGGTTTTATTTAACTCATGGTTTAGGAACGGCTCAATCCCCAAGTACTTTACCATGGGTGTGATAAAACTTGTTCGTAAAAGCAAAGATGGTGAGGATGGGTTTGGTAATTTCAGGCCCTTAAAGATGCTTAACGCAGAGTTAAAGATTTTGGCCAAGATTCTCGCAAATTGTCTGCAGCTTGTCCTGGCTCCTCTAGTTAGCCCCGAGCAAACGTGTGCCGTGAAGGGCAGGACAATCCAGGATAACTTGCACACTATACGCCTGATGATAGAAAAAGTCGACACTGAGGCCGCGCTGATCAATTTAGATCAGTCCAAAGCCTTCGATAGGGTTGATCATCGGTACTTGGGGGCTGTTTTGTCGGCGGCCGGTTTTGGCCCGCAATTTCGCTCGTGGGTTCATGTGATGGTAGAAGTAAATGGGAGGAGGTCGAGACCCTTCAGTTTGTCACGTTCAATTCGCCAAGGGTGCCCGTTATCACCCATGCTGTACGTGCTTGAAATAGAGCCATTTCTGCGCAAGCTAAGGGTGAACCCGGTCCTACGCGGAATCACTTTACCAGGTGCGGATGCCCAGGTAAAGTACTCCGCCTATGCCGACGACGTAACTGTGCTTGTAACGAGCAGTGCTGAGATTAGTGTCGTCGGTGTAGAAATCAGATTGTATGAAACGGTAACAGGGGCCAAAATTAACTGCGACAAGTCTTCGGGTTTGCGCATCGGTGCCTGGAGGGGTATGCCCCTTCATGGACCCTTTAGTTGGAGCGACGGGCCTTGCAAGATACTCGGCGTCTGGTTTGGTCCTGACCTCCAGCTGGAGAAAAATTGGTCGGAGGTTCTGAAAGCGGTCCGATCCGCAGCTGCGCTGTGGATCAGTAGAAACCTTTCAGTAAAGGGGAGAGCGGAGGTGTGTAATACCCACATCCATCCAATCTTCATTTATCGTCTATCAGTGCTTCCAATCCCGTCAGATACACTGCTTTATCTGCAGAGGGCTCTTTTCAACTTTCTTTGGCTTGGAAGGGCCCCTATGGTCTGTCGCGATGTCTGCTATCTACATCCTTCTGAAGGCGGTCTAGGTATGCCAAACGTGGAGATTCGGCTCCACACATTACGGCTCTACTATCTAGATCGAATGTGCACACAAGATAGGGAAGACGGTGCCCTCTGGATGGAGGACACCAAGAAAGTCTTTCCGGCTTTGAGAGGGGTGCACCAGTCCCAGGGGGAGGCACACAGGTTGCCCCGAGGTGAATGCCCCTTCTACCGCGAGTGCCGGCGCGCGCTGAAGTTCCTCTTAAGAGTTAAAGAAAGCCTCTCCAACGTTCTGCTGTTGTCCCGAAAGGCATTATATCGGGTACAAGTGAGGGGATCCGTAAGGGATGTTATTGATGAGGGGCTCCCTTTGACGAAGGGACAGCTCCGCTCAATCTGGCCTTGGACGCCTGGGTCGGGATGCCTCACTAATGACGAGGCATCCTTGACCTGGCTGGTAATTCGGGATGCTCTCTGGGTCGGTAAGAGACTTCGTTTGCAAATAGGCGAAGTTGCCAAGCCAGCTGAGTGATGTGGCGATGAGGTCGAGACTTTATGTCACGCCTTCGTCTACTGTCGCATCGTGGTGCCGCTGATTGTTACAGGCCTCATGGTTCGCATACTGAACATATCGTCATTAACTTTGGTTCCTATCAATGCATGTAGCAATTGGGCTCCGACAACGGATAGGATTAGAAAAGAATTGTGTTCGAACTTGCTAGCAGTTATGAGAGGTGTTATTTGGAAAACACGTATGAGAGTGGTCTACGGATCTGAGGACTTCGCTCCCCTCGACCTTATACGAATCTTCCGTTATCATTTGAGGAGTCGTATCAAGGCCGAGAGAGTTAGAATCTCTTCGTCAGACTTTGTTGAAAGGTGGGTGTCAGTTGCGCGTGTGTGTCGGGTGAGAGAAGCAAGTCTTGACTGGTTCTTGGATGTCCCTTAGGTAAAGAATTTTGAGTAACAAAAACGAACGTCAGCTCCGACTCGTTTAAAGTCTAGAGAAGGTCACGGTTAAGGCAAGATTAGGACAATTTTCTAGGCTCTTATGTTCATAACCTAATTAGTGTGTGATAGAGACCATTGGGCCCTTTTTAAGTTTGTCCCGTTTTTTTTTAGCCCCATTCCCTCCCCAATTTAGGTGACAGGTCGCTTGATTCGCCAGAGATGCGGGTCTCCTTTCGAAGTTTTCGTAAGAGGTGTTGTATTAAAGCGTTCGGACCCGCATCACCTTTTCGACTAGCGAATCAGCGCACCTGCCACAGTTTAGTAACAGGGGGGTCCTTTGTTACTAACATTGTATATATCATTCTTTTTTTGCCGTATTGTAAAATTTTTATATCCCAAACCCCCCTTTTTCTTATGGGTTTTAATTAGTTTATCATGGTATGATGTTCTTATGGTGAACGACGAAGGATGTATACGCTGATGGATGTATAGTATGAATGTGGTATTGTGGTGAGAGTAGAGTGAATGTAGGAACTAGTTAGCTTTAGTCAAAGAAGACCGCCCTTCCCCCTCCCTCATGTTCGGCCTTGTGCCAAATTTTTCTAAAAAATAACATATATTTTTTGAAAATAAATAATTACCCCATTATCACTCCGGTGTGATGGGTTCGCCGTTCCCTACTCGTTAGTGACGGCAACGCTCGGTCTCTGCCGGTCAAGACCAAAGTCTATACTGCAGTCCACGCTCTAAGAGTCAGAGTTCTTTTTTACGCTTGACTTCGCAAGGACCAGCCCCTTCTTGGGAATTTGGACCAGCAAAGTTTTGCTTGTTTTACTTTGTTTTTGTTATTGCCTTCGGGCAAATTACTAATTGTTTTCGTTTTCCTTCTTTGTTACAGGTAGTCCAGTGTCTGGACCCGACTTAAGCAGCCGGCAGGGCTAAGGGAAACCGACGTGCCTTTTTAGGCGAAGGTCCCCTTAGTTTCCAAATCGGCGGGTCGGAGAAGGGCACTGGGCCATCAAAATAGATGGAGCAGGCCGCTGCTCCTGCCACCTTGGGGGACGCCCCAGGTGTAGAGAAGGGTTCGGAGGGTGCCGTCTCGCTAGGCACCCTCAGGTCGAGAAGGTTTTCGGGGGTCGCCACCCCCAACTCAGAAGGGTCGTTGTCGGTTGTGTCGCGGTCGGTTTCCACCCCAATAGCGTCTGGCAGGGTTGCAGACGCCGTGCAGGGCATCCCCAGTGCAGGTGCGCCCGGTTGAGTTTCGGGCGCTGGGATGACCTCCCAGGAGGACATCCCTAGATCAGTAAATGCAGGATGGCCTTGGATCACGCCTGCCACGGGAACAGCAACGTCCAGGGAGGAGGCTGTCGAGGCCTGGAAAAGATTCGTTGAAGAAACCCCAGGTGGACCGTGGAAGGGGAAGAAAAGGAGGCGTCCCGCAAGGCGTTGGGACAAAGAAGCGCCAACGATTTCGCAGTCGGCTAGGAGTAGCCCTAGAAAGTCGGCGGAAGAAAGCCTAAGGAGAACGAGGTCCATGGAGGTGTTTGTGGTGGATGGGTGCTCCCCGGGTGTGGGGGGATCGAAGATGGTGGAGTCGGAAAAGAAAGAGGAGTGGCCAGCTCTCTCATTTACGGATTCCCCAATACCGGCAGCACAGAGGGCAGCAGCAGCAGTAACACTGGAGGCAACAGCCAGTGAGAGCAAGCAGAGTTGGGGCCCGAAGCAATCAGCACCAGCGAAGTCCCAAGAGTACTACAGAAGGCTCTTTGAAGAAAAAGGACATTACAAAAGGGAACCAGATGGAGGTGGTTCCAGAGGCACTGACGAAGATAAGGGAGAGATCAGTGTCCCTACTGACGCTGGATGCCACCGGAAAGGGCCTTCTGGGAGTACCGAAAGACCGCATGATGGAGCTGCTGGGGGAACTGAGGATCCCCGCTCAATACGCCGTTAGACGTTTTAACGCCATGTGGGAGGTCCTCTTGCCAACAAAGGAGGATGCGGAGAAGCTGGCAAGAGGGGATCTCACATGGAAGAACATCAAGGTACGACCAGAGTACCTTTCAAAAGGGAGAACGCTGGTCACAATTACAGGGGTGCCGTGCTTTCTTGTGGAGGAGCAGCTGGGGGCAATCATGTCCCAATATGGAGAAGTTGAAGGCATCGAGGCGGTAAAGGGCCCTCGGAATATAATGTCGGGGGATTACAAGATCAAGAGGAGGCTGTCCCGCAAGGAATTCCACGAGATCCCGGCCAATTCACCTGCGAGGGCTGGTCAATGGCCGTCATTGTGGAGGGCAGAAGACCCCAGTGTTGGCAATGCCAAAAAACGGGCCACATAGCGAGGTTCTGCCCTCAAAGACAAGCTGGAATAGCCGAGACGGGCAAATCGGCGGAGAAAACCCCCCACAGAGACCAGGAAGGAGGAACAGCCCCAGCAAAGCAAAAGTGGAGCACAGTGGCGGTCAAAAAGGGGGCAAAGAAACAAGAGCCGGCTCCACAAACAACAACAAGAACGGTGGCAACAGCTACAAAAAGAAAGGCGAGAGGAAGCTCCTCGGGCTCCGACAGCGAAGGGGCCGAGGACAAACAGATGGAGAAGAGAGAGAAGAAAGAGGACAAGAAAGACCAGATTACTGAGCTTCAGCCGCAAAGCCCCCAGGAAGAAGATCAGCAAACCCCTATTCACCACTCCTAACGAGGAAACGGAGCAGATGGAAGCTCCGGTAGAAGAACAAGAGGTCCAAGAGGTAGAAGTACAGAAGAAAATGCAGGAACAAAAGTCGGCAGCCCCGAGGGAGGGGAAAACCAGGAAGTACCCTTTCCTTCCCGGGGAACAAATATGCAACGCAGTCTCTGATCTAAATGGGAGACAGAGGCGGTACCTGAAGGAATTGGAAAGTCTCTGGAAAGTGGACGGAAAAGAGGTGACAGACCCCAGGAACTTCCAGGATGCTCCGTCTATCATCACTTTCGTCCGGGTGAATAGGGGAGGAAGGGCGAAAGCGCTATGGCGCATGATAGAAGCAGCCAAGTCGGCCTTCGGGGGCCTCAAAATCGTGGACGGGGAGCACCCATCACTTGGTAAAATAACCACACAATGCGAAGGGAGGGTCCCGCTTTATGTTCGCCCCTCCCTTTATAGGGCTCTGAAAATGACGTTCCCTTGGACGTGGGAGGCCTGGCTCGAGACGGACGGCTTACGTCCGACCTGCCCACGGGCAGTCTTGGTCAGGCCTTCGACGTCCTCACTCCCGATGACTTTAGACCCTTAGTAGAAGAATATTACTAGTTAGGGAAACATGGCCTTGAACCTAGCTAGTTTTAATGCAAGGGGCATGAGATCTCGAAGCAAGGCTGCTCGCGTGCTGAGGGATCTCGTGGCCCTTGAGGTAGACGTAGCTGCCCTACAAGAAACCCACTTTGTTGGGGATGGGGACTGCGATGTGCTGGTAAACGATTTTCATGTTTACTCAGCATATGGCAGCCTCCATAGCCGGGGGGTTTCTGTACTAGTGAGTCGCACTCTGGCTGCGACGGTTACGCTTGTTCACGCGGACGCTCATGGGAGGCTGGTCGTGGTCGATGTTGCCGTTAAAAGTGGCGCGTTCCAGATCGTGGCAGTTTATGCGCCCAACATCCAAGGCGAGAGGGTTTCCTTTTTTCGGCGGGTGGAGGTGTTTCTCTCTTCGGGTCCGGAGCGGGTAGTGCTAATGGGGGACTGGAATGCCATCCTGGACCCCAAGATAGATAAGGTCGGGGGGGGGCTAGTGGGTTGGAAAGGTGTGACAACACCCTGTCTGGCTTGATGGCCTCGTGGGATCTGGTCGACAGGTTCCGTCTGGATCACCCAGGGAGGGAGATGTGGACGTGGCAATCTAGTTCGGCCGCCGGTCCGAGTACATACTTGGACCGGATATTAATTAGAAGGGGCGAAGATTTCCTATCTTGTCCCACGTTCCACTGGCTAGGTCATTCGGACCACAAACTTGTGTTGGCCCATTTGAAATTAGGTAATAGGCCTAGGTTGGCTGGCTACTGGAAGTTGAACGTCTCCTTGTTGGAGTCAAACGACTTTCGGGAGCAGCTGACAACACTAATTCAGAGGGAGTTAGTGGGGGCGGTTACCGGGAGTAGCTGGTGGGTTAATCTTAAGGTCACCATTAGGCACTTTTGTGTCCAATATAGCCAACGCCTCGCGCTAAATAGGGCTCGGACCAAAAGGCACCTAGAGGATAGACTGACCCGGGCGGTGGCAGGGGGGGGGGGATTCCCTAGATCTAGCTCTAGTTAAGGGGGACCTCAATCGGTTGGCTAGCGAGCGATATGTAGGTCAAGTAGTTAGGGCTAGGTTAAACAGAGTCTCCAAGCCGTGAATGTTGACGCTGTTGAGCGTAAGGCTGCTCTAAGACGTGGCTCGGATGGGTACATTCGGGAGATGAAAAACCTGGAAGGGCGCTCTCTCGTGTCGGCACGGGAGATCTGCAATGGGTTTCGGCAACATTTGGAGGAACGCTTCACCCAACTACCCAGACTCCGCGGCCAGGAGTTTGGCGGCTATTTAGCTGGCTCGCCCCGCCTTACTGTGGTCCGAGCGGCTAGCTGCGAGGGGATGGTTACGGAGCGTGAGGTCATTACTGCGTTGAAGCAGGTTGGCCGCAACAAATCTCCGGGGCTTGATGGTTTACCCTACGAATTGTTCTTGAGGCTGTCGCCCATGTATGTGCCCCTTCTGACGGGCGTGTTTAACCACTGGTTTGCCCAGGATTCGATCCCGAGGCAGGTAACCAAAGGAGTGGTCACGCTTCTGAAGAAGGGGGACCAACATGGAGGGGGGAATCTAGACGATTATAGGCCCATTACTCTGCTTAACGCAGATTTCAAGATTTTGGCCCGCGTTCTTGCGAACCGACTGCAGGTTGTTATCGGTGACTTGGTCGAACCGGATCAGAACTACGCTGTGAAGGGTCGATCAATTCAGAACAATCTGCACTTGATTCGTACGATCATAGAGGGGTTAGAAGACGACGCTGAAGCCGCGCTGATCAATTTAGATCAGTCCAACGCGTTCGACAGGGTGGACCATGGGTTACTGACGGCTGTTGTGGAAACCGCTGGCTTTGGTCCGGACTTCCGCAAGTGGATCTCCGCCCTGTATCGTGATCCCGCGGTAGTGGTGCAGGTAAATGGTAGGTTGTCGGAGCCCTTTGGGGTCTCTCGGTCGGTGCAGCAGTGTTGCCCGCTGTCGCCTCTGCTGTATGTCCTGGTGTTGGAGCCCTTCCTTCGCAAATTAAGGGACGAGGCGGCGAGACCAGTCCTGCGCGGCATAGCTCGGCCTGGCAGCAAATTTGCCAGGGTGTCCGCGTACGCTGATGACGTCACCGTGTTCGCTGCGCGGCGTAGCGATATTAGAGCGGTGATAGAGGCGATCGCTGAGTATGAAGTTGTTACAGGAGCCGTGATCAATCGCAGCAAGTCTGTTGGCCTGCGGTTGGGCGCCTGGACCGGGGTAAACTCGCTTCCAGGTGCGTTCGGCTGGACTGATGGCCCAGTAAAGATCCTCGGTGTGTGGTTCGGGCCGGACCTCTAGTTGGACAAGAATTGGTCGGAAGTACAGACTAAGGTCGAGTCGTCGGTTGGGACTTGGATTCGGAGGAAATTGTCCTTAAAGGGTGTATCTGTTCTTCCCCTGCCTGCGGATCGCTGTAAGGCTTTAGAGCGCCTCCTTTCAAACTGCTATGGAAGGGAGGAAAACCGTTTGTCCGCAGACAGGTCTGTATACAGAAGCATAGCGAGGGAGGCTTGGGGATGCCTGATCTGCAAAACCATAAACATGCAGAAAGATTGGCGTTCCTTAGTCGGACACTGATGGAGGAAACGCACTGGGTACCAGTCGTGGAGCAGGCTTTTCCACGGCTCATATCCGCCCCTGCCGCTGAAGGTCGCAGAAGATCGGCGGGGGAACGGTGTTTCCTGACCGAATGCCGAGCCGCCCTTAGGGCATTGCCGGGGTCCAGGGACCTTGCACGGCCTAGATGGAGGCTATATGAGGAATTAGTGGTGGGGACTGCAAAAGACCCCCTGGTGGAGCGGCTACATCTGTCGAGGGGGGGGGAAGTTCTCTCGCTTTGGAATTGGGCGCCTTCAATATAATTCTGAATTTTCAATAACGTGGAGGCTAGTCCGGGACGCGCTGCCACTCTTTGGCAGACTAGCCAGGGATTGTAGGGATAGTGAATATTATTATCCCCCGTGCCCACGCTGCAATGATGAAGAGGAGGAGGAAACGAGAGAACACGCGTTCTTTCTTTGCAGCGGGATGCGGAGTCTCTGGGAGTATGTCGGAGGGGTAACGGCTCGCATCGACCCCGAGCGGTCGGTGCCACTTGATTTAGCGTACGTAGTCGACAATATGGACCCGCCGTTTGACAGGGAGAAACGGTTGTTGTTTCTAGCGATCCTAGCGGTAGCTCGGTTAGTGACGTGGTATACACGTCTGGGGATTGTCTATGAGGGGCGATCTTTTTCCGATCAGGACCTGGTTGTTTGTTTTAAGCATCAACTTAAAATAAAAATCAGATTTGATTGGAGGAGATTGTCCTGCATCGACTTTGATAGGAGATGGGTGCACAACACTAGTTTGTGCATCCGATGAGGAGCTAGGTTCGAGTTCGTGTTTCCACCCTAGTGGTATTGGTGCTGAGGTTTGGTTTTCTCGGAACCCAGCCCCTTATGTAAAGTAATATAAGGTTAACCTTATACGATGGGTAGGAGTAGGCTAGGTAGGTGTGTAACCACCAAGAGTGGATAGCTTATGCTTTATTAGGGCATAGAATAGGGTAGTATGCATGTTGTCCTGTTCCCGTAGTCTTATTTGTTCATTAGATTGGCACTAGGAGAGCTTCCAAAGATGCCCAGTCCACTTGTTTTATTTTGTCCCCGGCCTATTTTTGCCCATCCCTGTTTACCCCAACCCAAAGTTATTTTTCATGCAAGTCCCTAGTTCCATTCCCCTCTAGGGAACGACCTACTTGCTTTCACCTCTTCCCCCCGGGGGCAGAGGAGCGGAAGACAGTGGGCGTTTCACACGACAGACCAGCTGTTAGGTAGGGAGGGTCCCTTACTAACCTGCCCCCCCATAGGCATTTTGTTTATTTGCTTTCTTTTTTCTTTATTTTTGGGTGTTTTCTAGTTTGCCCCCCTCCATCATCTCACCCCCATTATTTAAAAAAAAAAAAAAAAAAAAAAAAAAAAGAAAAATACTTTATTTTGTAAATAAATAAGTTTTATTTTGTTCTTGTATATATTTGTTTTTAAACTTTTTCAGCATGAATGTCGCCCGCCATCCGAGTAAGCTGGGGAGCTGTTATTTTAAGTAGGTCCTGGTAAGGCGGTTATGCAAATAGTGCATGATAGAAACTAGTGTAGGTTTTACTTAATAAAGTACTTGCTATCAAACGCAAGTCTAGCCTAGGACTAGCAAAGACCCCTATTTTTCCCCACTTCCCCCTACTGGCCCTGGTGCCTAAGTTGTTGCGGACCCCAAATAAGGCCTTGGCAGTAGATAATGCCAAGGTCGGGGTCGTAACGACTAAATACAATAACTCTGGTGTGATGGGATGTCTCCTAGCGGCTTCGGCTGCAAGGAGACAGGGTAGTATCTGTCAAGGATTCGTCACTTGACACTCAGCCCAACAGGTGAGGGGCCGGGAACCGGCCCAGCACCTGTTGGACTGAGGTACACCGCCTGGGTAATACCTAGGAGGTCCACCCTCTCAGGCCATGCCACCGGGCTTTCCGGTGGGGCAAGTTTATTGCTTGCTGCCTGAGGCGCCCTGACCGGGGAATGCCGACGGGGTTACTCAGGCAATTTTTAAAATTGCAGGGGTGCCCCTCCTTTAGGGGAGCCTGCGGGTATCCCAATTTCCAGGCCTTGTGCCAAATATTGCCGATGTGGGCGACAATTAAATATATACCCCATTATAGGATCAAAATATTGCAACAATATAGGTTGCTAGTACCTATCTTTCTTTTTAGAATGGTTCAACCCTGTAAAGGTTAATATAAAGGTTTAATATAAAGGGATGGTCTTTATTGAAAGTTTCGTGGATGGTTTTTGGCCTGATCAAGTGATTTTCCCTGCTAGGGGGTCATTGAAACACGTTTGCTAATGTGTAGCCAATAGCTCTCCAACAATCAATATATTGCTCTGTTTCATGCATTGAGCACTCTTTGGAATGACATATTGTGTTGTTATGAGTTACTGAAGAATTCTACTAACAGTACATATATATATATATATATATATACGCACATACTCGCAGAATGCATTGTCTAAAAAAGACAAATTTACAGAGGGTGCCAGCATTACAAAATTGGAAAACTGAGTACTCAAAAAAGAACACGACCAGTGACTCCTTGAATACATTACTCCTTTGCATTAATAATCTTTGTTCTTAAGCAGATTGACCCTCATCCAATTTATTTGAGTATCAATTTGAGGGGAAATAAGGTTGATATTTAGGAAAAAAGTTTGAATAATACGGTTGGAAGTTAACAAATTCCAAGGCATGGCGTGATCAGCTGACTAATTGGATCGGACACCAACGATCTCCCAAAGCAGGGATTAGGTAGAGTTACATATCGCGCATCACTTATGCAATAAAACCATAGACTATTCAACCACCAGGTACCTCAACTAAAACATGACCGTGTGCAAGCCACGACCTACTAGTGGTTCTGCTCGATGAATCTATTTTAAAAATGACGAGACTCCGTAGGTTCGTCTATGCCGCTTGTCTCAAACCAAGAGATTTCATCCATGAAGCTATATTTCCAAAACCACTCCAAAAATCGGCGTAGATGTGCGATAGATCAGCTGAAGAGACGTGGTTGCACACTATCAAACAGACGTCAAACTTTGTGTGTCCACATGTGTGCGAGGTTCACCGCTGTCCTGAGACTCGCTGCCCATCACTATTTCACAACTGCCGAAGTCTATTTACCAAAATGGAGTTAAGTTTGCTTCTACAGTAACACACAACGTCCCCAATGATCGCAGACCAAACACGACAGTTCGCAGCGAGCGACAATTTTATATAGGTATCATAATTAATCATATTCCAGAATACATTGCATTTATAATACATTGTCAGAATTTCTACGAGCAAAGGGAGAGATCAATTCAGATCAGACCACCGTAAACGCCATAGGAAAGGAAATATTTTACATTATTTCAGAGCCGGCAAATCTAGTTTGCTTGAAAATAAAAATGTAAGTATTTGCAATTCCTGTTTTCGAGTTTTGAGGTGATTCAAATTAAGTAATTGTTCAAATTCTTTGTTATTTCATAGTTTATTCTTAGCAACGTATGAAATAATGTCACATCGTATTTTGTAACATTTCCGTGTATGAATAAAAATGTCGCAATCTGAGGATTTTTCACAAATAACACTCATACTTATTTTTAAAATGAATTAAAAACTATATTTAAAAAAATAAAATGGACAAGAACAATCGTTTAAACCGTGTAATCCTGATTAGATACCATGTTTTTCTAAGATATTCTGATTTGTTTCCCCCTGTCAAATGTATACTACTTTAGTTTTGCAATAGCTTGTTTATAATTATGCAAAGTTTACGTAGACGAACAAGCGACCTCTTCTACTTTCGCGGCAGAATTTTAAGGTCACTGATTGATGACGTAAGTTTATTACAGACTCGGAGTAACAAGTGTTTCATAAGTGTGTTTTTAATTTATCCTTGCTTTTAATTTACTTAGGGATTTAGTTTTGTTTCATGATGTTTGTTTATTTGTAGTCTGTAAGGAGTTTATGGCCTAGATATCGAGAGAGAGAGAGAGAGAGAGAGAGAGAGAGGAGAGATACTTAACACTTCTTCACTGGGCGGAACATTCAGTGTAAGTTGAACCCGATTAACAGGAAGAAATCTAAAGGATGTTGCACATCTATGATGATTAAAAAAATGTCACTAGCTCTTCATACTACATTAGATCTAAAAGGAAAGTGCAACATTCGAACACATTTCAAGAGAACCATTAAAATTCCATGTGTGGAAGAGGATATTTAAGTTTACAATATAACAGTAATTATGAACGCAGGATCACTTGACAGCCGGCCTGCTAGTAAAATTGGTCGATGAATTATTACCAAGACGAAAGTAAAAATATCAGAAGCTCAAATATTCAGTCATGGATATAAATGTCCTTTTGGTGTTCATGAGAAAGAAACAATTGTAAGACCATTTTGTTACCTATTTGCAGAATAAAGTATTTAAATATTTTAGGTGTAGTAGAATTGTTTGTTCCTAAAGTACAATGATCTCTGAATATATTTTTATTAACAAAACTGAGAATGGGCGTATAAATAAAATGAAAACATTACTCTAAGTATTACAGAAAGAAAAGTTTAGACGTTACTCTTTGGCATTAGTAACCTTTATTTTCAAAATGATTGACCATCAGCCACCTCACTCTAGTATGTATTTGGAGAGAAGTAAAGTTTTGAAATGCCTTCGTTATTACGGGGTTTTAGCTATCTGCAAGGGATTGCAGTTGTCGAATTCCTGACAAAACGAGAGGATGACAAGAATTAGAACCGCATTGTATATTTTGCGAATGACATAAGATCACAAAAAGATAATTTAAGACTAAGATTCATTGCAAGTAACTGTAAGAAAAGATACGCCTTCATATTTTCGACATTCCAACTCCAACGTCTGAAATTGTCACCTCTAGAAAGAACCAGCAAAGAAATACGAATCCATGTAGAATTTATGAGCAGATATTTTAACTGGAAAAATATTAATTTTCCGATTAAAAGATCATACCGAATGTTATATACTCTAGAGTAATCCATTACCAGAAGGTTATTCGCTTTCCACATTTACCATATAAGTCAAATTAGTGAGAGCTCTGTGGGTGAATGTTGGTAAAATAAATACAGAATACTTTACTGTTTAGTCCGGAAATAAGGTTTCAAATTGATGTCTAACCGCGAGATACCAATTTAAGCTCATACTTTGGAATATGTAAAACACTTTTTCCCAATTGTGTTCCTAATTATTTTTTTCTAAAATAAATCTAAAATCTTAAAAATAAATAAAGTAAATAAATAAAATAAAAAGGGGGATTACTTAAAAAATAAGGTTTGTTTTGCGGCATATCAGTCATCTATTGGTTGTCTAATGCCGAATTACTAGAATATCTTTCTCCAATAATGTATTGCATTACTCAAAAAAAAAAAAAAAAAAAAAAAAAAAAAAGAATTACACTACAATGAAGTTTTACGAGGGAGGGGGGCTTGTAAAACTATATATATATATATATATATATTCGCAGAATGCAGAGGGCGCCATCATTACCCAATGTGAAATCTGAGTACTTCCAGAAAGCACCAGACCAGTGACGCTACTCCTCTGAAGATATTACTCTTTCGCATTGATAATTTTGTTCTCAGCCAGATTGATCTTCAATTGAATTGCGGTATTAATTCGACAAGAAATAAGGCTTTGATTTTGGACAGAAAATGTTGGAATAATACGGGTGAGCATAAATACTAGTACAGTGTGTCGGATCGGATCTCTACGACCTCCCAGAGAAGAGACTACAGTAAAGTTCCATATCGCATATTTATGCAACAAAGTTATGGACTGTTTAACGACGGGGTACCTGAACTAAGACATTGTTCACGCCACGATCTACGAGTGATCCTGCTAGATGGATCTATTTTAAAGAAGGAGACTTCGTTGTTTCTTCCATGATACTCGTCTCAAACCAGTAGATTTCATCCATGAAGCAATAGATCCAGAATCACTCCAAGATTAGCATAACGCCCGAGATATCAATTGAAGATGTGGTATCACTATCAAGCAGACTTCGAACCTAGTCTCTGCCCACAGGTGTACGGCATTCACCGCTGGTCCTGGGTCTCGCAGCCCATCATTATGTTGGTCGCTGAACAGTTGTGTGGTCTGCGTTCATCCGGAACGCTGTGTCTTACTGAAGAAGCAAACTCAACCTATCCAGTAGAGATAAAATTATCAAACAATTCTTCAGAATAATAATTTACTTTCAGAATATCCAAACATGTGAGGAATCAACTTCGAAACTTGAGAAATAATTTTATATAGTTAGGATAATTACTAAATGCCAGAACACATTGCATTTATATTCCATTGCTGTTAGATGTTCTGAGAGATAAATTCAGATCAGACCATCCTAAACGCCATAGGAAAGATACAAATATTTTACTTGTTTTCTTCCTGTGCCGACAAATCTGGTTTGATTCAAAATGAGACAAGCATTTGACATTCTTTTTTCGAGTTTTGGGGTGAATCAAATGAACTAAACGTTCAATATCTATTTTATACGTTGCCAAAAAATAACCCATGAAATAACTGTTACATCGTATTTTGTAACAGTTTTGTATCGGAATAAAAATGTCGTAAACTGAAAAAATTCTTCAAATAACACTCATGTACTAAAAAATAAAGTGAATTAAAAACTACATAATTTGAACGATTATTCTCTTACGATACGTTTAATCCTGATTAGATTAAATGTTTTTTTGTAAGATATTCTATGACTAACTGGACGCCCGGCGTTGCTTGCTAAAAACATATTTTAATTCATGCAGATTGATTCTATAATAATACATATGCAATCCTCTATTGAATATATATTAGAGGAATAATTTACCCGCTGTAGTAATTCGCAAAAAAATTAAAAAAAAAATAAAATAGTTCAAATTCCTTGTTTGTTTACAATATCACGTCAGCTGATATTTGGGTTTGACAATGAATGCCCTGGAAACTCATTTCTGATTAATGTTTAGTTTTAAAATATGAAAATAAAGAAATGATTTGCGGCGATTTAAAAAGGGTATCTCTTATCGTAAACTGAATTCATTAATAAGAAAAAATTAAAATGGTGAGATACACCCGGGCTTGGAGACGGGATCATTCGAGCTGTAGTCAAATGCTCTATCGCTATGTTTCCAGAAGTCAACAAATTTGATGTTTTCTAAGAAATTATTTGAGATTTTATCTCCTTTGCTCTAAAATATTCCCCTGTAAAAATTGTTTCAGCTGCAAGAAGGAGACTATTTTTAGGATTGAATTTTTTCGATTTTCGATACTTATCGGACGAATTTCTGTATATAACATGTTCAAGAACACTGCCAGACATAAATTATCTTTGTGAAATTTGCAACAGATAGGTTCAGAAACGGCTGAGCCTATGAGGAAGGAACTCACACACACAAAGTGACTTTCATATAATAGAGATTTGTTTGTACTTCTGCAAAATGTATACTTACTTTATTTTGCAATATCTTGTTCATAATTTTCGTAGACGAACAAGTGACCTCTTACTATTACTAGTGTGTCTTAATTATGCCTTACTCTTCGTTTTCTCATCGATTTATATTTTTAGTTTCATGATGCTTGTTTGTCGTTTATAAGACGTTTATGACTAGGTGTGTCAGAAATTTCGTGGAAAATAGTGAATAATTCCATTCCGTCTTTCCAAGCTTATAACTCCTCGAAAAATGTAATTCAAGCCCTAATTTATTTTTCAATTAAAAGGAGCAAGGACCAAGGTTTCATTAAAAAAAAACCCCAAAAAAAAACAACGTGGTTAAAAAAAAAGGTTTTAAACTGAACTTTACAGGTAAATTTCTAAAAAACACTACTTTTGTTTTAAACTTAATTATTTATTGACCTTTTCTCTTCAATTTGTGATATATAAAACTTTGGTGAGCAAATTAATTATTTACTTTTTAATAGACACTTGAAAATGGGGGGGGATGAATTTAAAAAAAACAAGTTTTCTAAATTATATTCGGTTTATTGGAAAGAGCATAAAATTTCACATTGACCCTGAAAATATCGTAAAAATAGAATCCATAGAAAAATTGATAGAATTTTAAAGTTTAAAAATTGAAAAATATTGAGTTCGTAAAATTCATTACTGTTTTTTAAAAAATAAAAATATTTCTATTACTTTTAAAACAACTTTAATAATTTATTTTGGAAGTATAATCCATACAGAAAATAAACAACCCACTTTTAAAAGAGAAACGAGTTTTTTTATATTTTATTCGCAGTTTCGTGTTAGGGGTGTCAAAAATTCCTACAAAAATTGATACACCTAGTTTATGGCCTATAAATATATATTGAGAAAGTAGTGACAGAGGTAATAAAGCAATTATATAAATTAGATAATTAAAACTGTAGGTTGAATCAGATAAACAGGGAATGAATCCAAAGAATGTTGCACATCAATGATCGTAAAAATATCACTACCTCTTCACACTACATTAGATCCAATAGAAAATTACAGTATTCCAAGAAAACAGTTCAAGTGTGGAAATAGAATATTTTTGTATGTTTACATTATATGTCAGTAAAGATGAACGTTGGATTAATTGTGGCGCCAGCCGAACTGATAGAATTGTTCGATGAATTACGGCTGATGCGAAAGTAAAAATACGAGAAACTCAAATATGTAGTCCAGATATCAAGATGTCTTTTTGATGTTTATTATAAGAAACTTTTAAGACAAAAAGATTGTTTGGTATACAATCTATAAACACTTATTTAATGCAGAATAAAGCATTCAATTTTATATATAGTTGTATTGTTTGTATTCCTTAAAAATAAATAAAATGATCTCGGAATACATTATTCTTCAAAAACAAATTTCACGTTGAGAATAGGAAGATTAAAAGAAAAACATTACAAGAAAATCTTACAGATAGACAAGGTAAGGCATTAATCTTTAGAACTGATAACCTTTGTTCTCAAAATATTGACCGTTAACCACCTCTATGTATTTGAAAAGAAATAAAGTTTTGAAATACCTCCGTTTTCGTGGTGATTTTAGCTACCTACAAGGGCTTGCGGTCGGCGAATTCCTGACAAGACGAGTAGACTACAAGAAATAAAACGCATTGGGCAAATTTTGAGGCTTGAATGCCCGTAGGCTTAGAACAAACTTAAACGATGTAGAGTCATTTCTCCTAGCAAACTCCCCGAATATCTTAGCGCTAATTTACATTTCTTTAACCCTTTTAACTAATTTAACAGGTCTGGTTATCTTTTCGATAAGAACCGACATATGCGCAGACAGTGTCTATTTTTGAAACATCCTCCCCTTGACTAGATAATCCAAACTAGAATCAAACAACCAGGTTTTCACGTGTTTCAGACTAAACATGCAACATTGCGTTAGCTACTTATATTTTCTCAACCATGTTCTTTTGATCCAGGCCTCTACCCTAAGAAACCAGGTCTCTGAAAGCATAAATGCAGCATTTTTGGCGCCCAAGTACATGTATTTGGTGACTGATGCCAACCACAATATTGAGCTTGGTTTCTCTAGTTATAGAGGTAGATGGTAGAATAACATTTTATATCACATTTTCTGACCATGTCAGTCACGTTCCTTCAGATTAACAGGATCAGCAGGCCTCACTTCAGTGTCCCGAGGACTGTATAACAAATGCCCATAACCTACCCCGGAATGTTCATTGTGATACTGGTTGGTTGTTTTACGGCATATCAACCCTTTTCAGTTTATTTAATGCCGAATCCAGTGATTTTGAAGTTTTAATAGAATATATTTGTTTGTTTTTTTTTTTTTTCAAGTCGATTTCTATTTAACCCATAGTTGGAACCCTAACAGGTACTATCACTCCGGGTCAGAGTGGACCTGGGAGCAATGGCAATTAAGGGTGGCTCCACACTCCAAACCCCGCAAGCTGGAGCCTCACCATCGGATATAGTTTAAGGTCATATCCAGGACCGTGATACTGGTAGAAATTACCCTAAACTTTCGACCCCAAGTGGAATTTTTACTTTTAACTGTTGTAATTGAACGGATATGTCGGTATATGGAGAATTCAGCAGAGAGTATGGCCATTGCACTTGCCATTTCGAAATCGTTCAACAGTGTGGCATCATTCTGATCATCTTCATAAACTTCGAGGTTATGATACTGGTAGTAAAGTTCTTGACATTATGAAGTCTTCTTTAGGAAGCTCGCGAGTAATTCTGGATATTGCCACTTAATTCTATTTTCCTATTAATACTATTGTTCAACGTGGCTCCGTCGATAGGACGACAGTACTTAGTGGAAAACAATCTGATCTCAAGCGAGTTGAGATAAACTTGTTAATAGCAAAAAAAAAAAAAATGGTAAATTCAACTACAGTTTATAGATAGGCAACGAATTGCTAGCAGACAGAAAAGATGCGGATATGATTCAAATGAAGGAATTATGCAGAAGTAAAGACACAAAACCAAAATGCAATTTGGTAAACAGGTGTGTACCATGCGCAGCTATTTCATACAGTAATACGTTACATGAAGTAATCATTGAACAGAAAATAATTGAGAAGTTTGAACATGTAAGATCCTGAGGCGTTCGACAAATGAATTTCTTGGGATGCAGGTGCGAATGGATAATGCGCCTTTTCAGTCAGATGCCCCGAAGTGATATTTTCTCTCTCATATATATATATATGGAACTCACCCATGCACAATATATGAACCATCTCCGTGGAACCAGCTACCCGATGAGATAGTAAACTAGCACACACTACAGGGCTTCAAGGCGACCTTGGGCAGGCGCTGGTCAGACCGCCACGGTTTTCTCCCTGTATAGTTTCTTTGTGCATAGCCCCCTAAATTCTGATTGACTTTCCCCCTTGTAAATGGCAATCGCTTATGCGTTTATTCTTTGCCAATTAAATGAGTGAACTAACGGTATAAATATACAGATAGGTACCACTTAAGGATGTCATTCATAGCACACCATATTTGTATTAAGTACTACAACTCTCGTTCACTGTGTATTCTGTCAGATACAAATAACTTTTCTAAATCATATCCGTGCCAGAGTCTTAGTGAGTTTTCTGGGCCACAACGTTAAGTGTACATTCTCATCAATTCATTTCCCAACCTTGTCGTTCTTTCGGACCTGTATCGGTCCACAACATTCGTGACGGATGATTTTTAAGGAACTTTAAAAGAACCCTACAAAAGGACGCTACAACACGAGTGATAAGGATTTTTAAAGTTTTATTCGGGGATAAGAATAAATGTGGAATTTTTCCGTCTTCCATAACAGAAAATAGAATTATCGTCGATATTATGAACCACTTATGACTAAAACTAACCGTAAAAACTTATACGAAAACGTACTAAAGTGATTTTTCTGGCGAGAAAAATGTTTTATATATTGCTTGCTTTCGTGTTAGAGAAATATTGAAACCTCTAAAAATGCTTTCAAGGCATTTGAACATGACCAATTTCAAATATACAATATTATAGTAAAATGCAAAATTTACCAACAGCAACCGAAGAAAAACCTAGAAAAGTAACTACAAATCGAAGAAACATTAAAAACACTTCTTCGCTGTCTTTTCGTTTTTCCGTTGTTGCAGTAGGTTTGAATCATTTTTCACAATATATTTTATATAAATTTTCATACCTTCTGGCACATGAACTGAACATCTTGCCCTCGTGTAGGAAATAAGTGAAATTGTCAATTGGACTCCAAATGGTATTTTGGAAAAATATGAGCAGGAATATCTATAACTTAGATGCATCTGACTGAAAAGACACATTGTTCGTTTTGTTTTGTTGAACGCCTCAGGATCTTAAATGTTCTAACTTTCAGTCATTTCGGTAATGTTGGTAGTAATGAGATCGCCTATGACATTATCTTGTAATAAATTTGAGCGTAACAATTCACATTGCAGAATGAACTAACGAAAATAAGTCTATAAATCCACAAAATAGATGATCAGTATAAACATAAGCACATGTAGGTAAAAATTTTTGAATAGAAAAGTCGGGCTACTCTGGGGGTTGATTTGTTTATAATCATCCTGTATACGTGAAAAATGTTGAATAAACCACCCATGCTTTAAAAAAAAAAAAAAAAACTTTTAGTACCCTAGCACCCCTTCAATTGTTGGCAAGTCGTGGTTGACAACGACGCAATGATAGAAAAAGGAAGAGAGATTGACGGAAGAAAGGACCTCTATGCGCGTTCTAACTATACTTACATACTTCATTAGATTATTCTTGGTTATTAAATTTTGTAATGTTAAATTTGGTTTAGGGGGCAGAGAAAGGGAGTAGAAATCCTAACCGGACTACATAGTTCAACCTTCATTACACTCACCTAAGCAGAAATCCTCTTTATATATATTATGTCGAAAAACTATTAAAACACATCCTAATTGAATGTAAAGAATTCGAAACAATAGAATCCTAGTTCTTTCAAGTAAACAACCTAGAACTTCAGCACTGTATAAATAAAGGATTAAAATTTTCTAAAAACAATCGGATTGTACTATAAAATCTGAAAATAGAATAACCACCTGCATTCTACAAGACAAAAGGGTTTCACAAATCAGAGACGCATCTACAACCTTCTCGTATTTGTCTCTAAATATAGCACCAGTGATCCTTCGCCCTGTAACAATTTAACGTAAAATGGATAATGGTGGTAGATCAACAACACCTACATAAAAACTTGTTTTCTGGCGATTTTCGGCTGTACTGAAAGCGAATATCGCATTCGAAATTTGGGCTGGAAAATAGTTTGCACGGTATTAAAAATGATAACTTTCTGCATGTTTCATGTAAGAAAATATGCGCGCTAGCAATTATAAATTATAACATTGCTTAATATCCGGAAAATTAATGCGATATTTTATAAGTGTTTATTATAAGTGTTGATCATTGTTGTACGCGCAAGCACCGGCATATTTTTTTTTACGCGCACGCAGTAAAAATATGTGCAAAGAAAAATGTCTCGAGGAATATGCCGGAATGTCATGTTAGTTTAACCTGAACTACCAAAGAATTGAGAAATGTAAAAGTAACAGAACGCAAGAGAGTTGTGTGCTCAGTCCGTCAAGTCCGAAAAAGCTGAGCAGCAGCTTTGTTCCCGCCAGTTTTGGCAAATAGCCAACGGAATCCTGAACAGAGGCGTGCGTTCTATCCCAACTATTATCAATGGATCCGAGATAATCTCGTCAGCATCAGACAAAGCCAAACTATTTGCCAAGAACTTTGCAGCTAATTCTACCCTTTGCGATCAAGGCCATCATCTCCCGTATTTCCTTCTATAACAAACACGCTATGCAACATACAGATATCTGTGTGTGATGTCGCCAATCAAATCAAGAACCTTCATTTCAGTGAAGCAACTGGCCATGGCGGCATTCCAATTATAGTGTTGATAAAAGCTTCACCCAAAACTAGCCCCCATACTTACAAAACTGTTTAAACGTTGTCTTAAGGAGAATTGCTTCCCATCACCCTGGAAAACCTCATCAATATGCCTTGTATTTAGGAATTCAGTTGATAGGTTACCTCCCTCTCAGTACAGACCGATAAGTCTCCTGTGTGTAATGAGCAAGTTGCTGGAATCCATATTAAATAAATTAGTCAACCACCTCAGCAAAAAGAAAAATTTAGTGACACGCAATACGGTTTCCATTCTGCTACATCTACAGCATGTGCTTACAGTTATATCTAATAGGATTAGCTAATCTCTCGACAGAGGCAACCTTTCTAAGGCAATTGCTCTTGACATATCAAAAGGCCTTTGATAAGGGTATGGCATAAGGTTTACTTCACAAGATCTCCAGCTATGGTATAGCTGGAAATGTCTTAATTATTAAATCATTTCTCCGATAGGTTCATAAGAATAGTAGTTGATGGGCAAAAATCAGAAGCTCACAGTATTAATGCTCTAATAATCTACATCAATGATCTCCCAAAACACCTACTTACATCATTCGTAGACATTTATGCTGATGACACTGCCGTCTATGGTAGCACATCTAAGACCGTAAACGACCAAGTTCTCTCCGATTCTCTCTCCTCTGATCTTGAGCACGTGGTACAATGGGGAAAGTTGCTAGTTACTTTTAATGCATCTAAAACTAAGCTTCTATCTTTACCTCACCAACGCTCTGATCCTCATCTGGCATCAATTGAAATGAATGGCTCTCGTCTTGGGGGAGGCCTCATATTTTGATAAGCTTTTTCTTTTTAACATGGAGTCACTTATCAAGGCCCGGAGGCCACTCGAGGATAAGAGTTATTGCGTGTACAGTAATTCGATAATATAGTAATCGTTAGTAATGGAGATTTGATAAATTGGATTACGTAAGGGGGCGGTTTATCAGGAATTTGTTTATGTTGGACTTGAAGACATCCAAGTTGTAGCCAGGTGGGAAACAGGCAAACGGAAAAGAGTCCACAGGCGTCCACTTCTAAGACAGAAGCTTTGTTCATGGAATCTACATTTTGATTTAGGCACATATAAAGAGTGAGGAAAATTGACAGTGGTTTCAGCTAGACGTGTATTTTTCGTGATAGGTTGGCGAGGGGGGCAGAGATTGAAGCTCAGACGAGCACTTGCCATGGAAATAACGATAAAGACAGGCTCCTAATGTCTCTTCTTTGGGAGAGAGGTTGCAGGGAAAGAAAAGTGCATCCCCCACTAAGCTACGAAGTCTATTTTGTACTATGTCATGGCAGGATGAGCTGTTTTGCAATTCTATATCTATATAAGAGCCAGGTACGTCCAAGGATTAAGTATTGTTGCCACATCTGGGCAGAAGCTGCTAGAAACGACATCCTGCGTTGATAGAGTTCAAAATAGACTTCGTAGCCTCGTATGAGATGTGATTTTCTCTTCCCTGCAACCTCTTTCTCACAGAAGAGATGTTGCGAGTTTTTCTTTGCTTTATCGTTATTTTCATGGCAAGTGCTCGACTGAGTTTCAATCTATGGTCCCCCCTCGCCAAACTTTCACAAGAAACACTCGTCTAGCTGAAAACACCAATAATTCCCAACTCCTTATCTGTGCCTAAACCTAAATTTCATGAACAAGGGTTCATTAAAACTGCACGCCTGTTTAACGTGTGTGTGCGTTTAACGGCATGTCCACCCTTGTTGAGTTATTTTATGCCGAATCGTGGTTTAGTGTTTAAATATATTTTTTATTTATAAACAAAAATATGTGAATGAATATATTTATAGTTGAAATATAGTTTGCATTAAAATTTAATTAAATTCGTAAACGTTTTAATACAAAATTTAAAAAAATAAATGCATGAAATGTATTAAAATGAATAAATTTGTAATAAAAAAATTTAATGAATTTGCGTTATGTGTGTAAATTTGTGATAAATATTTGCTACTTAGGTGTAGTTGCGTTTGTGTAAATTTGTAAAAATATTTAAAATAAATTTTCATTACGTGTGTTAAATTTGTATTAGTAAATATTTACTACTAAGGTGTAGTTGCGTTTATGTTAATTTGTATAAGAAAGTCAAATTTTATTTAATTATACTTATGTATGCTAAAAGTGCAAAGGATTAGTTTAGAAATACTAATTCATATCGATTTGTATTAATTGTATTGCTTATTCACATGTATATGAAAATCTATTTTTTGTATATATACCAATTTCTTTAAGGTTCGACTTTTATGTTTTTGAAAAGTTTTTATATTGCTGTCTTTGTAATATTTTCGTCTTATTTAGGCAGAAAATCAATGCATTCAGTAAGAAAATGTTTTGTCAGCAGAACCTGACATGCAATACACATTGGCTGGTCTTCTCCTTTAAGTAAATATGATTGGGTTAGGCATGTGTGACCTATACGCAATCTAGTTGAACCTTTCTATTTTTCCTGGAATGTTGTTTCCAGTTACCAACAGTTGGTTAATGTCATAGTTTATTGTTAGTGTAACCATTCTAATAAATGTGCCATTGTTTTTTTAATACATTCATCTATTTTTTAATCCTTATTTAATGTTGCATCTACCTGTTTTGAGCCTGTTTAACTCATCCGTTTTCCTGCTGACTGCAATATGATTATCTTCAAGTTCAATGTAAACAAGTTCTTGATGAGCCGTTCCACTTAATTCAACAAATTGACTGAATTTCCATTACTAACGATTACTATATTGTCCAATTGACTATTGCACACTCTTTAACCCATTATCCTCGAGTGGCCTCTGGGCCTTGATACGTGGTGATTCCTAAGTAAAAGTGTGAAACCTCAATTTGTATAAACTGGATTCAACAGTTCAATTTATGCTATTTACCAGTCAAAACTTTTCCAGCAAATAAAATCTAACGACTGGTTCGATGCAAAAAGATATCACCTTAACTGAAAGAACCTGTATTTAAAAATATACTTTTTTTATTCGTTACAAAAAAAAAAAAAAAAAGGAATTATATAGGTTAGTAAGGATCGGTATTTTATGAAATTAGCACAATGATTACATTATCCATTTCTAAGCCAGAATTTTTACAAAACAAAATGGAAACAAATTCATCTTCAAAAATTGAAATTGGTGATGCCTACTTCCAAATAACCGTTAAATAAAAAAAATACACGCATCGCACTATAACCTGAACCTCGAAAGCATAGTTGCTAACGACGCAAACATGTACGGAATATGAGCATGTATCTTAAAATGCCAGAAGGAAATCACAAGCTCATCACTGACGCATAGAGGACTTATAAATCTAAAAGAGGGTATTAGGAATCATTTTCAGTCATTAAATTCCGTTATATACAAGGAACAATTTTAATGTTACAAATTTCTCAGTCATTCACCATTTTCAGTTCACAAAACGTGTCTGCCTATATGTATGGAAAATCATAACTTACTTGACCAGCATGTGATGTGTGCGTGCTTCAAATGGTCGGTCGTGTAACAAGGAAAGAAAGGCTAAAATGACGACACCTTTGTCTTATGGTTGACGTCACGTGAGCGACTCAAGCTGTCGTCGTTCCTACGCGAATGACAGATGAATAAAAACGGAAGTGAAGTGAACAGGGTAACGAGTTGGAAGGCGTGCTACGTATGTAGTTGTGCGCAAGTCTGTTTAGGGGGGGGGACCACCCTCCTAATGGACTAATCCATCGTCCATATAGCGATCCCGGGAAGGATCTAATTCCAGAGCGACCCTCGCATACTCGGTGAATTACCAACACTTTCCGTTGTTTTCATGTAATACATGTTTTAAATTGTTATCCGTTGTTCTGTTCTTGTAGCTATTTGCGAGCCATAATACTGGCGACATTGGATTCGAGAAACATACGTCTGAAATAGTGTTCCGAAAACACTAACGACGTCGGACTCAAAAGTTTATCACATCTAAGAAAGTGTCCAGCATAATACCTTCGACTAAAGGATTCGCAGAAATTTAAAATCAGATTAACAACTGTGATAATTGACCCTTAAGAAAAACAAAGATAAGGAGTTGTGGAAAAAAAACGTTCGCTGCTTTTCTCTATCAAGGTAAATCGCTGCTTTTTTCTAAAGGGAAATGCACTTTATTTTT
The DNA here is from genome assembly GCF_053919585.1 of Euprymna scolopes. Taxonomy (NCBI): domain Eukaryota; kingdom Metazoa; phylum Mollusca; class Cephalopoda; order Sepiida; family Sepiolidae; genus Euprymna; species Euprymna scolopes. The sequence continues at coordinate 149,638,654 of NC_136490.1, forward strand.
TGAACGATGAACTGTTTCCCTAGATTAATATTTTTTGGAGCTTGTTTTGTCTTGAGAGAAAACAAATCAGAACGTTTGTTAAATCTAACCAGATAAACGTTTTTCCAACCAGATAACGTTGGAAAATTGCTAAATCCAGACAGAATTGCAAAAACTGTCGGCCGAACGTCAATTACGAACAGAGGAACTACTTTTAGAAATTGTCAAGAATAACGCGCATGCAGATGGCAATTCAGCTTTTTCTCAAAATACAATATGGTCTGCAATGGATAATTTTAAGTACGACGATGAAAATTCATTCGCAGCATATTTCAAGAGATATGAGGATTTTTTTCTAGACCAGACTGCTGCTACGAAAACTTGAAACGGCTGAACATGACTACATCTTGCCATGGAAAACTGAGACGGTAAATCTATTAATAGAACTACTCTCCCCGAAAACGTCTTTTTCATAAGCGATGGAGATGTTTGACTGTGGCCATAGACGATAATTACGACTTTGCCACGTACGCAGCAGTAGTGAACAAACATTGTGATGACTTAATTGTATAATTAACAGACAATTTTAAATGCCTTGTTTTTGCACAAAGTTTAACCTCAGGAAAAGATGTGGAAATCAGGCGCAGAGTTCTTTCGAAGTTAGAAAACGAACCGAACTTAACACTGCAAAAATTGACTGAGGATTGTCAAAAACTGGAAATAAAAAAAGATGCGAGAACTATCGAAACAGGCATCGCAAATATAAAAAATGACTAAGAAAAAAACCGTCGAGACGGTCCACAGAGCCGCAGAAAACAGGAGGAAGCAGAGATCTACCAACACAGCTCCTTCCGCCTTTTCCACTACCCAGACGACCACCCACACATGCCCCCACTGCAATAAAGTCTGTAGGTTAAGAATCGGCCACCACAGCCATCTGAAGACCCACAAATGACCAGACCTAATCTCACCGACGGGAGAACGATCATACTCGTCACGAGTAATTGCCGATGACACTTCCCTATCAAATAACTGTCAATTTTCGATCTACAGACTCGCAATTTTGGAAAATCTTTAATCAGGTGTCGGCCAGAAATTTTGCTGTTAAGGGATCAAAGATTTGACCTTTGAAAACTATCAAACTCCTCCGCCAATTTTGGGTCTTAACACTTGAAATTTTAGATATAGGTTACTTGGACAGATCTAACTTTATAATTTGATTTGAGCCCAAAACTAAATGCTAAGGGGTCATAATTGGGATTAAAGTTTTAAAAGATTGACCTGCGTTCTACGAAATTACTCGGGCAATTTTTGGTCTAAACATTTCAAATTTTACATAAAGGGTATTCAGATATGCAAGCTTTTTAATCAGTTTTGGGGGCGAAAATTTCGCTGCCAAGAGGTCAGAGTTGAAAGAGTTGCCCTTTGCAGGCTCTACTAAATTCCGATAATTTTGGGTCTAAAAGACTTGAAATTTTACATGTAGATTACTTGGACATGAGTCAAACATTTTAATTTGATTTTAGCCCAAAACAATGTTTGGGGTCAAAATTGTGGTTAAAGTTAAAATTTGACCTGTCTACCAATTTTTCTCTATGGTAGTTAAGGAAGCCTATTATGTAAAAAGGTATTACTGTAAATATGCAGACTTCAATATATACATTTGCACATGAAGTTATGAACAGTGCATAGGGCCCGAGCAAGGCCGGGCTGAACTGCTAGTATGTAATAAAATCGGACATAAAATTTCTCACTGCAGGAAAAATCAGTACAAAAGGCATGTACGTCAAATAACTAGAGACGTCGTAGATGAAAACATACGCAAATACGTAACGGTCAACATTCTCGGCAAGGATATTAAATTTCAGTTAGACAGCGGGTCGGATCTTTTAATAAATTTCAAAACTTGGAAGAAATTACGAAAATCGACTATGCTAAGAACCAACAGAACGACGGCGGCGGCCGCCAATGCTACAAAAGTGAGAACCTGTTTGGTTCCGACAACATGGAGTTTCATCTGTGGGATCTTCCTATACCCACATTTTGCAAAAAAAAAAAAAAAAAAAAAAAAGTTCCGTTCGCATCCCTGAACAAGATAAATCAACTGGATAGATTGGAAAACATCGGTATACTGGCTAAAATTGAACATAGTGAGTGGGCTGCTCCAGCAGTCTAAAAAAAAAAAAAAAAAAAAAAAAAAAAAAAAATTTTTTTTTTACGTAAAGTCCGGAGAAATCCGCGTTTGCGCTGACTTCTCGACCGGACTCAACGGATCGTTAGAAGACTTTCACTATCCATTACTCAGCCTAGAAGTGTTCACGAAATTAAATGCAGCAAGTTTTTTGTTTTTGTTTTCTTAGATCGATCTGAGCGACTCTAAGAAATTCCTGTAAACCACAAAAGCGCTAACCTCTGTATTAATACTCATCGGGGTTTGAAAGGCTCGCGTATCTAGATGACATCATTATAGCGAGCAAAAGCAGGGAGGAACACGCAAACCATATCAGACAAGTATTCAGTCGAATACAAAATTATGGGTTTAAGGTCAAAGACGACAAGTATGGATTCTTTTTACAAAAAAAAAAAAAGAAAAAAAAAAAAGCAAAGGACATATCATTGATAAAGATAGCAGACGCTCGGACCCAGACAGAACGACCGCTATTAGAGAAATGCCGGCACCGAAAAACACCATTACAAAGCTTTTTAGGCTTGGAAAATTACCAAGGGTTTATCCTCAACATGCACAAATTGCGTGCATCGCATTACTAAAAGATAAAACTTGGACAGAAGATTGCCAGACATCATTCCAAGAAATAAAAATTCTTACTTCAAAACTGTTCCTAGCTCATTTTAACCCGAAGTTGGACATATTAGTGGCTAGCGACGCTAGCCAACATGCCGTTGGCGCGTGCATGTTACATAGGATGCCAGATGGCTCAAAACAGCTAATCGATTTCGTATCTCGGACTGCTTCCTACAGATAAAATTCTCAGATCGAGAAAGGGCTGGGCATTATTTTTGATGTTTCGAAATTCCACCGGTTCCTGTACGAAATACATTTTATCCACAAACCGACCATAAGCCTCTGATATCCATTTTGGATTTTAAAAAATGGGGGGGGGACTTCCCACATTCACGGCGAACCGACTATTAAGATGGGGAACTATTCTAAAGAATTTTACAATAGAATTTCTTAAAACTGGCACTGTCGAGACTAATTCCTGCTCAAATGGAACCTCTGGATGACTTGGTAATCGCGGCACTACGTATTAATAGTGAATTTAAAACCACGATTAATAATATCCGCCAACTGCTGGTCACACTTCAGGAAATTAAGGCAGAATCCGTGAATGACGATTTCATCCAAACCACTAAGTTAACACTGGGTGATACCGTTTCAGACATCCCGGGGAGGGATTTAATTCCAGAGCAACCCTCGCATGTCGGTGAATTACCAACACTTTCCGTTTGTAGCCTTTCCCTCGTTTTCCTGTAATACGTTTTAAACGGTTATCCGTTGTTCAGTTCTTGTAGTTATTTGCGAGCCATAACAAAGTCAACTTTAAAGAGTGTCGCATTTACCCGAGAAATTGTTAGTTTAACCATACCATATACCCGGTAAATGGACAGTAGAGGTGGGGATAATACTAAACTACAATATTGAGAGAATACCTCACCTCAGAAAGAAATCTCACACTGGTAGGTTATCAATACTAGTTCCGAAATGGAACCATTGGAAGATTCCGTGATTGCTTCCCTGCTAACTGAGGAAAATAAACATGAAGTCCCCGCTGGAGAGTTCAATAACCGTTCAAAAACAATTACAGAAAAATGAGAAATATACTTCAGTTTTCCTTCATGTGACTACATAATCCTGTACAGCGATGGAGTAGTCATTGTGAACTCGCTTGGTTGAGGTAAAACCTTTTCGATATACAGTAAACCTGGCAACATGGATGAAACAATTTAAAACCTCGAATTAAGAGCGAAGTAAAAATATATTCGAATTCAACGAGTAAAATTTCAAAATTTCGAAAAGAAACTGCTCTCTATGACAACATAACTTTTAGACTGAGATGACTCAAACTGGGAGTAAGCAATGAACATATCGAAAATGTATTTACCTCGTTTAATATCACAGATGATAAACGAAAGCTATGACTTGATTTTACGGGTTACTTAACTAAAAGATATCCTCAAAACTAACACCGGATATATATACATACAAATATCACTGGACGAATGCAAAGGCATGTGAAATGACGTCATCGTAAGGAAAAATAAATCATGTTAGCTACGTTATGGCCGTAACTAAAAACGCGTGGCGAGAGAATGAAAAAAAATAAGTGTTACAAAAAAAAAAAAAAAAGTTATTGTCCTGTTTTGTTGCGACGTGTTAACATTAAGGATAACGTTAAAGATAATTTGGTGCCGTATCGACCATGATGCTTCTAACTTAGTTTTATTTAAAGAAAAATAAATGAATATTTGCTCACGGAATTTTCCTATTTAAATAGATCGTTTTTATTTATATGCGTTTGGTCTTTTGCCTTAATTATTACTGTAGAATTCAGTTGAATAAAGCCTTCAGTCTTTCATTTGTCTTCGTGACTACAAGTTATTCCACTGATTTTATTTTTTTACTAATTTTTTTATAGAAAGGGTTTATTTGACTGGACAAATTCGATGTATCTTCTGCAGACCCTCAGTCTAGAAAACTCTGGAGATTATGGTATCGTAATTTACCCACTATTTGTCTACTATTGCTCCTTTGAATCCAGTCAAACTCGAAGTTCTTTTAACATTAATGCTACTGTTGATATTATCGAGGGTTGTTCTGGGTTCGAACATGCTATTGAATTACTAAAAGCCGCCTCGATCTTTCTACGCGCCTACAACAGGAAAAGGAGTTGATAGAATAGTATCTTCAAGCACTAATCGCCTTGCCGCTAACTTGCTTCAGATATGTTCCTGTTGCTACTTACAAAATATGAATCTGCTTTTGTACGTGGCATTCGGTCTTGTGATACGTGTCAGACTGCTTGAAAATGATATGTCAAATCTCCAGAAGACTGCACAATGTGCTAGAGCTTTGGAACAAGTTCACCTTCGTGCAGAGTTGTATACCTGTCAGGTTGTATCTGCCGCTGCTTCTACGACAAAAAATGTTGTTGATTCTGCCAGCACTTCGGAAAGGATATCTTGTGCATGTAATTTTATATGCAGTAATCATGTAAAAATGATGTAACAGAAGACCTGAAATCAGGATGGCGGCGACTCGAGTTTGGTGAACCGGACTGAACGGATCGGAGATTATAACAGCGGACGAATTGATTAATGTACAAGAAACCTATCTCATTTAATCTGATCATTTTGGGATTGCGTTTACTCAGCATATTTTAATTCTCATTCGATATGTTTCTGGGCAAGTTAAAATGGTCATTAGATGCGTTGTTTGTTACCCGTGATACATGGATCCAGAAGGAAAACTGCGTTCTGGATGTTACGATAAAAAGGTAAGGCTTTTCGTTTCATCGGGTTTCATGCTCCTAATAACCATATTGAACGAGCTTCTTTTTTCTGGTGAATCGAGAAGTTCATGAGTACTTCCGGAACGATTATCTTAGTGGGAGTCCTGGATGCCGATTTAGATTGCTTTGGCTTACCATCTAGGGGGGTACTTATCGAGATTGGGGTTTCAGGAGTCTGTCGATAAGATCAAGCCATCGACAAATTCCAAAATTAGCATTCAATATATCCCCGTCATTCAAATTTTCTAATGTGTTTGATCACTAACTTGTGCCTTTATTCTAGATCTACCTAGTCTATTTTTTCCGTACTTATTGCCAGGCGAAGGACGAATTCAAAGATCAGTTATGGCCAAGCAGACTGCAACAATGAGTGGAAATTTTGTGCACTTTGATCAAGGCAATATCAAAGACAATAGTTCTCTTGTTAGTAGTCCAAGGAAGGGGTTGCATCAATAGTTATGTTGCAACTTTTAACTGCGGGAAATAGATTGCCTCCAATGGTTTCGTAATAGTATCAAAATTTAGTGAGCAATTTATGTACTCATTCAACTAATGAAAGCGGCCGTTACATAACGTACTATATTACAGATAGGGAGTTGTGATTAAATTTCCTTTTTCCTAGAACTGCAGGCAAGTCTTAGTAATTTTGAACATCAAAAGACACTTGCAGAGGACACCAACTATGTAGGAAATGTGATGAACGTGCCCAAAACCACAGTGAGTGCAAAAATATAAAATGTGCAAACTAGCATAAAGATCACCATGCCTTCAAGGAACTGCAATGGCTATAAGAAAAGTAGACAATTTATGTAAAACACCCAAAATTTACTATTCCCAGAAGCTAGAAAAATTGAAAGCTATATGGGAACAGAAACATTTGTCAATATTGTACAAAAATAAAAACTAAAAGACCTATAGAAAAATTTGAACACAAATGAATGGCTATCATTTCCAGATACTTTTTACAAAATGTATTCAACAGAAATAAAACCAATCGACCCTATTACGTAAACAAAATTAAATGCAGAAATACCCAAAAAGATCTACAAGTAAAAGGCACCAAAGATCAATGCAACTTCCAGATTCTAACAAAGACAATTGTATTTTTTGTTTTTCAATTAAGAGTTGAATTTGCATCACAAAATGAAACAATTGCCTACCCTTATCAATAATCTTCAGGAGCTGGATTACAAACTTGATAGGGGTCTGGATGAATCAGCTGATAATACTTGGATAGTTGGGGGTTGATCTCTTTCAATTTATGGGGCCATGGGAGAGTTTAATGTATGTATGTATGAGGTGGCCTGGTAAACATCAAGATGAATAGTACCGTTTAGAGATACAAGGAATTTTTTGTATCCTCACCAAAATTGGACAACAGCCCCTTATGATGAAACTGAATTCTGTAGTGTGCCCGATTTCTATGGTTAATAATGTTCTTGATTCTTGTCTATCCAGACTCATATCAGGATATTATAGCACCAACTCTTAGACTCGATTAAGAATCCCTATTCGACTATGATGCTGTAAGAGTTCATGAATGAAAAAAAAAATTCAAAACAACGTTATTGGGTGCAACTACCATGGTACACAGAAAAATTAGCTAGGGTGAATTCTAATTATCATGTAGCCCTCGAGGTACAAGACTGAAGGATTTAGAAGAAAAGGGCTTGTATAAAGATTACTTACAGGTGTTTGCTGAACAGGAAGCAGAGAACTTCCTTTACTAGCAATCCGAGAAAATTTAGGTTATCAGGAAGGTGAGATCACTGACCACCTGGTATATGTAGCCGGGTGCTCTCGGGAGGGAGAGGAGGTACCAGACAAAAGACTAAGAGAGTGAAGGAATGGCCAGCCCTAGATTGATGGAGTGGATGAGCAAGAAAATATAAAAAATTTTATGGCCGAATTCATTGAAGACGCCTAGAGTCACTCTCCAAGACATCGGAAATAAGTTGATCGAAAATTATGAGATTCGTGTGACAAAAGAGTACATAACGCACCTATATTCGATGGCATTTACTTTAAAAGCGGTTCATTTTGAACCAGAAGCTGCCAATAATATCAATAAGGCGAAACCAAAGGATTATACTTGCTTTATCAGAATCAGTCCTAAAAGGTCTGCCAATTCTGTCTATGGATGAAGCCAACTTTAATCTTCATATTTCAAGAGAATGTGCTAAAAAGAAAAAGATTCACTACAATTGCAGTTATTGGATGTTTTACTAACAATGGATCAATTCATCATAAAATTAGAAGAGGCTTTTTCAAAAAAAGTGGATGCAAGAGAATGGAGCAGGGAGTGCCTTAGAAAAGCGAATGAAGTTTATGAAAGGGTTTCATCTTAGTTATTGATAACGCCTCTCGTCATACTTCAATTGACGGCGGATGAATTTTCATAACAAATTTGCCCCTTTAGTCCAATAACGTAAAGAGTATGGCAGACTCAATTGCTGGAATTTTAAGGGGTGATGGCCAGGGGTCTTTAACGAGTTCGCCTCAGCAAGTAAGAAGCGATGATCTCCGAGGCTATTAATATTTCCCGAGACTTGCACTAACGTCACATCATTACTTCCCTATGTCATTAAATTAGATGATATTTTAAAATTTCTTTGGAACACTTATATAATTTTAAGTAAAAAAGAAATAAATTTATGTATTATATTAATTCAAAATTTGAAGTTGATTAATTCTTACTTGAAAAATAAGTTCATTTTGGAGTTGATTAGCATTCTTAGCAATAAGGTGTCTTGACAATCCAGGGTGTTCCAAAAGTCTTGGGCACATTAAGCAGATATGAGGACTTGAAATGTGCTCAAGACTTTTGGAACACCCTGTATTCTGAGGAGAACGAGATTCTCAAATTGTTCAAATGGTTGCTACCTAAAATAACCAGTAACAAGAGTGTATTCGTCAAAAATGGACTCCAGGATATAAATGTATGGAGGCTCAGAGTCGAGAGAAATACAATTTCACCATAAGGTATGAACACATCCCTTTTAAACAGAATCCAGCAAATCTAATAACTATACTATAATTCTATACTGAAAACCCAAGTTCAAAGAAAATCTCGCCTTTTGGTGCTCAGGACCCAGTTAGCTTGCTAGCAAGAATATGTCATGGCCTAACAGCGATTTTAGTTGAAGTACTCGTAACCAACAACTGATCCGTGCTGATTTTTTGTATTCTTGGAGAGTACTGCACAGAACCTATTGTCAGTTTGGATAGATTCTTTAGTTACAAAAATCTAGAAGCTGTTGTGTCCAGAGCGTAGGAATTTGTAAACAGGAGAACTTAAATGTTACGCAATTAGCTTCAAACATTCGTTTAAGACAATGTAAATTCAAGCATTTCCTGTGGAACTGGAGATTTTGTATTACCCCTCCGACAAACCTGTCCCAGCCAGAGTTGTGCAATTGAATCTAGGGTCTAGGATTATTCGTGCCAAGAATCTTTCCCAGATATGAGGTGCTAAACCTAGTAATATTCGTAAAGAATCACTTTCAGATCTGAATGTGAAAGATATTCACACGGAAGTCAAGCACCTGGGTGTACCAAATACCCTTAGCAGAACTAAGAACTAAGATAAAGGCATGCTGTCTGTTTCGGAAATTTAACATGTCCTTCACATATCCTATATTGACGGATCTACCTAAGAACAGACTCAATCTTATAAGATTTTCTTCACACAGGTGTGGATTATACTGGACATTTGTGGATTGGCGAGCAGAGCCGGCGGTTTAAGTTATACATATTGATATTGACTTGTCTGGAGATCAGAGCGATTCATCTGGGATTGGAAGACATGACAATTCGTTCCTTTGTTCTGGCATTTACCAGATTTGCTAATATATGGGGTTGTGTCTTATTCATAGTGACAATGCCAAGCTCTTCATTATTGGAGGAGACTTAATTCCTTAGGAGTTTACTGCTGACAAATTGGAAGAAAAATACAAGTCTTACAATTGAAAACATGTAAAGATACGCCTACATTCTCCTTGGTAGGAACGTGTTTGGGAAAGAGTAATAAAGACTTTGAAGGAATGTCTTTATAAGTCATAGGGAAATCCGTTTGCTGTAAGTTGGAGCTTCTTGCTATTTCAAGCATCCAACATGCTGTAAATGAGACCACTGACATACGTAAGTTCAGACACTTCCGGGTGGGAGCTGATCACACCCAATCACTGCCTTCACCCAGATCAGAAACCCAACCTTCTGGCATGTTTGGAAAACACTGATTAATGAAAGCGAGGTGCCCACTAAAATACTGCCAGAGTCACTCAGAGCTAGAGATAAACTGCAGAAAGAGTCTAATAGAATTTGGTATGAAGATTACCTGCTCTTAATAGAATAACATTGAAAATTTAATTTACACCCTGATGTTCTAATTAGAGACATGTCAATAAAATTACCCAACAAATCGAGACCCTTCTGGGCATCATTCAGCGCAAGTAGTGCGAGGTTATGGAAACGTGTATAATCACACCATAAAACATCTGTAGCAGTTAGAACTTCAGGCCGTACAAACCTCGGATCTAAATGAAGTTTTGGCATCAGAAAGTAGTCGGGAGGAAGAGGGGATGGAGCAAATTAACGAACAACTCTGGATCTGTTTGAACGTAACCTTCCAGTTGATGATTGGTTGTTTTTGTTTTACGGCATATCAACCCTTTTTAGGTTATTTAATGCCGAATCCAGTGATTTGGAAGAAAAATTTAATAGAATATTTTTTTTTTAAAGTCAGTTTGTATTTAACCCATAGTTGGGACCCTAACAGGTACTACTACTCCGGGTCAGAGTGGATCTGGGAGAAATGGCAATTAAGGGGTAGCTCGACACTCCAAAGCCCGCAAGCTGGGGCCTCACCATCGGATATAGTTTAAAGGTCATAACCAGGACATACAGTTGATGGATCAGCCATGATATGCCGTGACCAATGCGATTTTTGGTTCCATTTTGAATGTGCGGGTCACATCGATATAGTACGGATGATTTTTCCACGGTTGTTTGAGGCGAAATTAACATTTAAAGTAATATGGAGTTTGTTTAAAATTGGTGGATTTTTATTTCATCTGGTGAGTGTTAAAAATAAAGTGATTTTAAGAGGAAAAAAAACGTTACTAAGTGATAAACTTTGCTTAAAAGTTATTGTTTAGTGACAAGATAAGTTTCCCGATTGAGAAATTTTGTAATTCAGAAATATCTTCAAGGGAAATTAATAAGTAGTTGATTCTTACTTTGGTGGAGAGTGCGTTGGAAATTACAAAAAGACTTACCTGCAGTTCTTGGTAAAAGGAAATTTATCCACAACTTTCTGCAATATACTATGTTGTGTACCGACCGCTCTCATTGGTTGAACGAGCACATATAAAGTATCTACTGAGAGTGGTCGAGGGTAGATATTTTTTGGCACCAGTTTGGATTGTGTATTTCTTCCCCAGTCACTAAATTTTGATCCTATTACGAGATCATTGGAGGAAATCTATTTCCTGCACTAACGTCTTTGAGTGGAAATTTTGCACAATGATAACCAAAGTTCTGGTATTTGAAACATCGCAGGGGAGCTGGTATAAATTGCTCTACCCTTTCTATTGCATAACCAATCCAGATATCTTCTGGTATTGATAGTGTGGTTAGAAGCAAGAAAGAGAAGTCTTACCGTGGGTGCTCAGCGAGTGAGTTCAGGCGAAGAAAAGGAAGAACAAACATGGCGGCCAGCATTTTTATTTCGTCCGTTCTCGCATAATCTCATGTGTGCATGAAGATGGAAACTATAAAACGATGTTCATTTCTCGGTGCTCGGAGATTATTCCCGATCAGCCAGGAGAGAAGGCAACGAGAGTAGAGACAGGACTGTAGCGATAATCTTTCTTGAACATTCCGTTTGTGTATTTGAGGTGAGCCCCCCCCCCCATTATACTTCAGATAATTTATCAAAAAGGTGTATATACGTGTGTCTGTATGGTTTCATTTGTTGCTAAGGAAAGTCCCGATTCTTAAAACGCCATTTGGAGGTATTTAAGGAAGCATGTGGATATGCTTTGCATTTGATGTGGAATGTATTCATTGAGATTTTCTGCATATATTTTTGAACTTCCATTAACAGATTGCCATTTTGGAGTCTTAACATTTTTTTGGATTTGAACTTTTTTTTTGTTTTTTCAATCAGAAAAGGAATCATTTGTTCAGTTTAATTTCATCCAGTGATTAAATAAATTTTGGAAATCTAATTCAGTTTCAGAATCTGAGTGATTAATACTTTTTGGATTGTTTTGAAGAGGAAACCATGATTGAGTTTATTTTTATTGGTCCTATTCTTCACCACCATTCACAGAGTCCAACTACAGTTGGGAATGAACTAAGGGGACAACCCTTAACCTTGGCCGAGACAGGGATGCAATATCCATCCGATTCTCTGCCAAATTCTGGGTTTTGTTTTGCTCAATAATTCAGCAGGAATCATCAGATCTTTTATCACAATTGACCCTCAGTCCTCGCCGTCTAGCTCATAATACAAGGGGTTGGAAAGTGTTCCACAAGAGCAGATTGGAAATGCAGTGGGGGAGAAAAATTATATAGACTAGGGCATGTCGGGATCAACCAATTGATCGGATTGGGCCTCATCCGACTACCCATCAGACCAAGTAAATGTTAAAGTAGTGTTGCAAGCCATTGACCACCGTTGCCGGATCAACTACCAGGATACCATCCTAACGCCTTACAGGTGGCCTCCTTGGGTCTTAATCCTCTACAGAGGTGCAATCGGTATATTCTACAGTCCTAATCGACAGGATGGGCCAGATTGGTATGGTATCTAGAAAGGAACAAATTAACCAAATATTAATAGGTTTTTAGAAGTCGAAGAAGCCCAATATCTGATCAGAGTGCTCAATATTTCTAGAAAGGCTTCTGTTAAGTCTTACCCAAAGTATAAATGTAGCGATATATTGGGTAATAATTTTTATGTTGATAATTTAGTAACCAACAATGATATTAATGAACATAAGGATGCTGAAAAAATAAGGGAAGCACCAATGCTAAGGGGGTGGAGGATCTGAGAGGGTCAGTTCTACCCTAAAGCGTATTCGACTGCCATTTTATGTTTGTGAGGGTGATTAACGTATGTCCTGGGAGGAGGGGGGGGCTTGGATATGTATTAAACGTGCCTTGGGCCAGTTGGGGTGAGATTAGTAGATTAGTTAGTGTACACCACTTCATTCCATAGAGTTCTGAGGGATGCCAACATCGAACGTGTTCTGCGGTGTTCCCAGTCTGCCTTTATAGCTTCTTGCATTTTGCCTATTCATGTAGCAGTGCCTCAGTGAGCATTTCATTTGTTACCAATTGGTTGCCGATGTACATGCACCATATCGAGTCTGGGAGTAATAATGAGGTACACTGGGATGCGGGTGTCATTGGTTCCTTTCCGAGCTTGTCCAGCAACTCAGAGTCGATGTGTCATCTGTTATCCTCTAGGTGTTAACTGAATTTCGAATTAGAGTCACGAAATAACCATTTCACAATCCTTTATACTGGCGCCATCTCAGAGCATTCAGTCCATTAGAGTCTGAATTAAATTTGACATTATACAATGTTATGATAGAATGCAGGAAGGTGGCTTCACTTTAAGGTCATGGAATTCTAGATGAAACAAAATCTAATGGAGGCTGCAAGTGGATTAGTAGAATCCCAATATTGTTGGAAAATTTGGGAATTGTGCTTCGTAATTTGCATATGTGAGTTGATTGTAATTTATCAACACTAATTGAGAGTAATTATCTCAAAGAACTTTCAAATAAAGGAACTCTCCTATATGGGAGAAAAATTTACCTCACCTCTATCAGACAGACTAAACTAAAGGAACATCTTCCAGAACAGTTTTTGGAAACCCACACCGTACATCTTTGTTGGTTTGTCACTACCTGTAACGGAACTAAACAATCCATTGGTTCTGCAGAGTTGAGAAAATAGGATTCACAAAAGAACCGCTCTCATTTGAACCCAGCATCCGTCCAGTACAAAGAAAAGATGCAAAGGGATTAAGTGACTGCATATAAGGACGGTTTATTTTTGCGAAAGAGAATGAGATCTTTGAATTTATTGCTACGGTACGCACTTTGTTATATTGTTTTCATCGTTATTCTTACAACGCCAGATTTTTTTACATGCCTCTTATCTTTTGGAACTGAAACTCCGAGTCTCTGGCCATGGCGGTTGCAAGCCACAAGGAGCCAGAAATGACCACGGAGTGGGGCAGGGGAGACGTCTACACCCAACTAAATTGAGGAAACCCCCAAAAATGATTAACGTTAAAGAATTCGGGGGGGGGGGCTGAACATTTGCTCATAAAAGGTTTATTAATCGACATATCCAAGCTGGAAGAAATCTTCAAAAGGACAATTGAAATGTTTGATAAAAACAAAAAATCAATTTGACAAGAGACTTAGTTCTCAAACTCATGGCTACAAGAGGAATAAGACCTATAAGAATCGTCAAGTGTAGAGGTCTACACACGTGGAACCTACTTTTCACAACACTGGAAGACTACATTGAGCTAACACAGAAGGAAATTATCACAATGGAATACAACTTGTGTATGGAGGATTTGGGTCAATGAAGGACCTGCATCTGTATTTCATATTGAAAGAACACAGGGCAGCATTCCTAATGAAATACGGAGGCATAACCAAGATCGCCTGTGGTGAGTAATTATCGACATGGAACTTTGAAATAATTCTAGACCAACAGGCTTTCAAAATTACCTATTTCCCTGTAAATAGAAAAGATCCTAGTGATCGTTGCAGGCAGGAGGCCCTCATGTTGGACGTGCAGACAAATGAAGCACAAGATCAACATAAGCCCCCCCCCCACAAAAAAAAAAAAAAAATCAGCAGGTCCAACAGTGAACCCTAAAAATAAAGTGGGAGTTCACCTCGGCACTAAGGTCGGGACATCCATAAGAACATCTTCACCTGAGATCACTCCCCATAACAACAACGATTTCCAACCTTAGCACAACAAAGCCTAATAGAGAAAATGAGTGGGTACTAGTTATCGGAAAGACCCCGGAGAGACTTACTCTGAACAGCAAAGAGAAAAAAAAATTAAAATGCCGGAAAAAAGACCATGAGGAGTAAAGTTTCTTGAACTGAAAAACCTTGAAATTTCAAGCTACGAACACTAGTACCCACTCGTCTCCAAGCCCAAGTACTCCCTTCAAAATCATCGCCAGCCCTATTAAACAAACCTAAAGAGAAAAAAAAATCATCCCTCCACCTACACGAGCATAACCTTTTGCCACATCACTTCCAACATCAGTTCAAGAGGCAAAGGACAAATACATCGGCCTAAGAAAACTGAGACTAACATAAATGGGGTCGGCATTGAAGATCCAACAAAATTCCCAAACGCCACCAGGATTGTAACAATTATACTTCAAGATGAATCCAAGGATCTCTGGAGGATGATCGAGGAAACAATCTTTACTTTTGACATTCCCATGTTTATAATAAAAGACCCCAATTTGCGTGTTTTGCGAAAGTCTTGTTTTGGAAGGATCCCATGCGAATTTACCCATCACTATATAGGGCAGCAAAACTAACTTTTCCTTTTTGTGTACCAGGATGGCCTTATTAATACTGCCATGGTTGAGTATTTCATGAGACGTGCCATTGACATGTTCGTTCTAGGTACCCAACTGTAAGTTATCACAATGGCACTCAAATTAGCAAGCCTGAATGTCTGAGGGTTGAGGGCTGCCTCTCATAAACTTCAACGCCTTAGTGTGGATATTTGTTGCCTACAGGAGACAATTTATTCTATCGGATTATCACCGTTTGCTGGAGAGACTTTCAGCTCTACTCAGAACATTTTGATATCGAGTCCAGGAGTCACCTGGCTATTTAAGCAGACTTTGAATGCATCATGTGACCCAGTTTTTGAATCCTGCGGGAAAGCTGTACGTTTTGGATGTTATCGTAATGCTTGTAATGAGGGTTCAAAATCGATAAAATCTGATTCCTTCGTAATTACATGGGCTGTTGCCCCAGAATCGACAAAGTTAATGTTTGTTGAAGTGTAAAACGTGCAAAATAAATGCATGTTTACTCACATTAAAGCTTACATTTTTTAAATCCCCTTTGAAATTTTTGTATCTATTAGGCTAGTGCAAAAATATTTTTTATAAGTTGAACGTCAAAAATCGACATTTTTGCACCAACCTAATACATTGAAAACTTTAGGCCGACAACCTCTTGAATTGAAAGCCATGTTTAACTTCAGAAGAGTTTCTGATGGCTAGCTAACCTGTGTAAATATTCAAGATGAAAAAGATTGCCGACAAAGAACAAAGATCTTTCTGGTGTGGACATGAAAAATGTGAGAATTCTAAAAGACAATATTTTTATGAAGCAATTCAGGTTTCTGATTGCTAGCAAAACGTGGCTCCATTTGATTGGTCAGTTATCGCCGAGGTCTAAGTAGAAACTTAGAATTTTCTTTAATCATACCCTCTTCATTATATCAAAAATATTACAACGCACTGTTTGTTTTAATATCAAATGAACAGATAACAAATGCAACTTTACAATTATTGACGAGATAGCAGTGACATGACGGAGTGGTCGGTATTGATGTGTCTGGGGGTAGGCATGCAATGCAGGGCGACACCGAAATGTCTTCGCCTCATGCTGGCTCTCTAATCTGTTATGCTCGTATATTAACATTTTATCTCATTGTTTCCCGTTGATATTTCAACTCTGGTTAGAACGTAGGACAATCTCATTGTTTATGTTTTAGGTCATTTTCTAGGACCCCAACTCTCGCTATGATTGGCGTCATCGGTTCTGCAATCGGGCGATATCTGGCATTGTGTGTGTACACATTCGATATTTTCCGGCATCGTCTCGGGACAATATTCAACAGTAGGTCAGATTTATCTTGGAAAATAATTTAGATGAGGTCGTTAGTGAAATTACAAAACTGATAAAGATCCTCTCGACAATTATGACTACATCAGAAGCAGAACATTGTTTTTCGACTCTGAAAATAAAAACTAAGGAGCACTACGAGTTCTAAAAGACTAAATCCACTTGCAGTGCTTTCAATTAAAAACGTCATTTAGAAGTCAAAAAGAAAATTAATCATTTTTCAAATTAAAACAAGAATGGAGTTTACTTTTAAATGCATTAAGTAAAATAAAATGTTATTAGTAGATTGTATGAATTTTTATGCGTTTTGTTTTCCTTTTCCATGAAATCAAAATAGGCAAAACTTTTGATGCAACAACTTTACCAATCTTAACCATTGCTTCTAACTAGGAAAATCCTAGACAAATATTAGGTATAGTTACAAGGATGACCATATACCTCCACTCCCCATAGTTTTTAACTGCCTTGTGCTTAATTTTGATAATGTAACATTTTTAATGAATATTTTGCAAAGAATAAATAGTAGCAATGACCGAACGGATCACAATTAAATCTCAGTTTTCATTCTTTTTTTCTGTTCAATAATTTTATTAGATTATTGATAATTCGTAATATCACTGGAATTAGCAATTTGCAATGTGAATTAGCTATTCAGAACCATGAATCCATCATTTCTTGTATTTTTACGTTTTATTTGACATTCGAGAGTATATAAAACGAGACTGTTCAAAATCGTTCTGCAGACACCGATATCAACCCATAAAGAACTTTTGTACAACTTGGCTAAATTCTTTCGACGTAAATGATTGATGCGACATGAATGTCATCTTCCATTTTGGTCAAACGAAAACGTATTGATCGCCGACAGCACTCCTCTCTGCACTTTTGTGGTAAAGGATCAGTTCAACCGGCATTTGTGATTTTTAAATAGGATGGTTTTATTTTAGCCTACATTTTCGCAACAGAATACACAGTATGAAATGTTGGTTGTAATCTAAACAGATCTAAAAGGAAATTAAAATGTTGGAAAATCGGATATTAAAAATATTGTATGTACATATATTTTAAATATCGTATATAAACTGGATATTTTAAATAGTTTAACTCCATAGAATGGTTGGTTGGTTCTTTACGGCATACCAACCCATTTTGGGTCATTTAATGCCAATTCGGATTTTATACAAGTAAATTTCAACAAGTTTATATATTTAAATACATTTAAGAGATTCATATATTTAAATCAAATATAAATGATAAATTTTCAATAGATATGCATTTTATAAACAATTTTAATTTAACTGTTTAGATTCTATGGCATATCAACCACTATGAGTTATCAAAAACAAAAATCAAATCCAGTCTACATCCGTCGTGTGCATATATATATATTGCACATACTACTTGCAAATACAACATATTCCATACGATGTAACTTAAACAGAAATATTAAAGGAAATTAAAAGGTTGAAAACTCGGATATTTAAAAATATATATTGTAAATATTGTCAAAACACTTGGATATTTTAAGTTGTTTAAGTTCATAGAGTGAATGTGGTATTTTGGTGATTGAACTAGTTTAGGGAATATACTAAGTGAACGATCTCCTAGACTTTTCCTCCCCCATACCCGTTTTGGCTTTGTGCCACATTTAGAATTCATTTTATAATTTAAAAAAAAAAAAAAAAAAAAAAAACTTTTGCAAAAATTATTATGTATTAAACAACCCTTTATCAAAAAAAAATAAAGACTAAGCTTTGCAATTTCAAATATCCGAGCCAATTTTGATTGTATGAAGCCTCACCATCAGTTACAATTTACTGACATCCGGATCCTTATTGATCAGAGTAAGCTCGAGTAGTTTGTGTAGAAAAGGGAATTGTCTTAGCACGAGACAGTTATTGTTTAGAGGCTATGAGCATTATTTTCATAAGCTTAACAGCTTGATGCTTATATGTAGCTGAGAGGACAGTCAGGCGATGTAATAAAAATTGGCATTATTCCACCTACCCTAACGCAGATTAAGTTATACTTAGCGAAAGTATTATGCCCATCGTTAGTTTTGGCTTGTGGCATGTTAACCATCTATGGGTTATTTAATGCCGAATAAAGTTGTCAAATATAATTCTGTAGAGTAATTATTTATATTCCTAGAATACACTGCTTTAAAAAAAAAAATTTTTCAAGATGGTAATATTACTACTAGAAAGTGAGGGAACTAAAAATTTTAAGTTTTGTGGCAGTTATAATCTGTTCACAACGTTACTGACACTCAGCTACCGCCTTATATCTAGAGTAGAATAGAGGGAAAGAGAAAAAGGCTTTCATTTTTTTCTTAAGATATAAATACTAGGACATTGGCGGAACAGAAGATCGGAGAAGCCCGATCTGATCAATTCACATAAAATAGACAAATGTCTATCCACTAAAACTCAGTTCTACAGCATCACAGATTGCTATTCACGGCCAACAGGTGGACTCGTTTTCAGATGGTTAACGGGGGGGGGGGGTCAGCCCTCTGCAAATTCGTGATCTCACCAACAAGATGTTTCCTGTGGTGTGAGAGAAGTAAACAACAAGTAGCAGAAAGGACACTGGCGACATGGTATTACTGTAATATAATCTTCCATTCTTGTCAGCATGTTTGTCTTTAGTGTGCCGTTTCAATGATGTAATAGCAACCTTCATAGATACCGTAAGTGTTGCAGGAACAAATCAAAGAAACAGATTCGATCTTATCGACAGGGGAGACTATCGTGGCTTTCTGATCTGCTTTAAACTTGATTTGGTAATATGAAATACGTTCAGAAGTATGGACGAAAACAAAAAGATTAGGAACTTCAAGTGAATGTCCCGTCTTTGGGAAGAAGTTAGTTGATGGTTAACTACTCGAGGCGCCCCCATCAAGCAATTTTTAAGGAACTAGAGTGCAGTTGTTGCACTGGTTTATTCTTTTTTATCTCGTGGCCTTGTGTCACATCTTTCTGCAGTGGAAGAGTAGTAAATAAAATAGCAGAAACTATAGTTGCACCATTGTATGTAATAACAGAATCAGATTAAATGCAGAATAGCTGTTGTGAGGAAAATGTTTATGAATATGAAAGGCGTTCTAGATGCATGAAATCCGAGTCTTGGAATCAAGAAAAGGCTGCTAAAGTGTTACGTCTGGTCAGTTCTGACATATGGATGCGAGTCTTGGACAATCAAAGCAATGAGTGGACGTTTGGAGGCAGCTGAGATGTGGTTCTATCGACGAATGCTGAGCATTTCTTTGATAGAAAGTGTCAAATGAAGAATGAAGATCGATGGCTAGCTGATGCAGATCAAGGAAAAGCAGTGCCGCTTTGAGCGGCTATTGTTATGTAGTAGGTCGAACGGAAGAAAGTGTCTATTTCTGTATTTATCTTGATCTATCTAACTGGAGAGATAAACAAGAGACGAATATGAAGAATATTCATAAAAACTGTCAAAATATAACAAAGCTAGATCATAGAAGGGTGCCCTAAACATGAACTTCACCTTAGCAAGAAAAAGGTTAGAGTGTGTCGTGGCATGTTCATGATTACCGGAAAGTCTGGCCAACTGATCGGATCTACGTGTATGTTACGTGGATCAGGTTAGCTGGAGATCATAGAGTTGGAATTTGGGCGTAAAGAAGAGTGGACGGTTTAACAGGTCGTTCCCCCTTCACTGGGGAGGGAGCTGACGTGTGAAAATAGAGACTTAGAATTAACCACACAAGCAAATATATTCACTTTCCATTCTTCTGCGATCGACACCTGGAAAGTGAATAAAAACTATAAAACCAACCAACGTTCTTGGAAGTGATTGAATATTCGTCCAAACAGGTTCCAGAACAAGATGAATTCCAGGTGGACAAGATCATGAAGGCATGTCCAAAGTACATGTATCACACACACCCGCATATAAACAATTAGATATGAATATAATAAATAGACAGCAACAATTCTAGGGTTCAAATAGTGAAGAAGCAATGATAGACATTTAGGACACGCACACACATCAGGATGAACCCTTCATCTCAAGTACACATATCGACGTGTTATGGTACACATTACACAAAGACTCCTTTATGGTCCATCATACGTTATTGAGTGAAAAAGAGGGCATCGAATGGCACATCTTGGAGAACAAAATAACCGAAAGAGAGCCAGAGGAAGGCAAAGGATAAGGATGTGCAGAGAAATGGGTGTCAATAATATCGGACTCCGAGAACAAGAAATGGACTGAAGCCTCAGGATTTTGTCTACGGCATGAACATGCCACGACACAACCTTATTCTTGCTAAGGTGAAGTTCCTGTTTAGGGTACCCTTCAAGAATAACAATCCTTCAGATACCGTAATAGTTCTGCTGGAACAAAATGAAAATGGAGATTTGACATAATTGACAAAAAAATATTCTGGTTTTCTGAACTGCAATCATTGCATGTAGATGAAGATTATGTAAAAAACACTGATTCTCTGAAAATAATTATACCAACATTTTCTATATTTTTCATCCTTTATTGCCTTTTCAAGCTTGTAGTTTTACATAAAAAAAAAGTATGTTTAACATTACTTGTAACAAAGAAAAAGGTTTACGGAGAATTAACCATTTATGGATTATTTGAAGTTAAGATTATCACAATTCCATAGATTGGATAATTATATTCTCAGAATAAATTGTTCTGAACATATTACTGAATGAATAAGAAATTTTACAGCATTTGGGAACATTCATTTTAAAAACATTCATTTTAAAAACATAACTCAGAAAACAATGAAAGCATTACTCTTTGGAACATCTTACGGCATACATTATTCGATATGGCTCTTCAAAAATCTAAGACAAAAAACATTTATCGATATACTTCAATCCTAGTAATGAGCGGATCAGTTATTGCAGGAAGACGGTCTTCATGTTGGACCTGTAGACAGATGGGCACCTGACCATGAAATGCCCCAAAAGAATTACAAAAATCAGCAGGTTCAGTTAACCCAAAAATCCTGGGTCTTAAGATCAGATATCCAATTAAATCATCAGCATATACCCCCCTCCACACACACACATTTTCCGATCTTAGCAAATACAATAAAAAACTATTTGGTACTAATCATGTAAGAAAAAGCCTTGGTTGACTCTCAAAGAGATGAGGGAAGAGGAAAGGATAATAGTATCAAAAGATGCAGGAAAAATCCTACAGCTCAGGCAACTAGAAAATGATCTAAGAACCGGAAAAAGACTTACCCACTCACCACAAAGCCATAGTCCCAAGTTTTCCCCCCGAAAAATATAACTTTACACCCGTCAATATTAAGTACATGACAATGTAGTTTGATAGGCAGTAATTTGCATATCAATGAAGCTACACACCAAAATGGGGTAATATAAGCCCGGAAGTCAAGATGCGGGAGTAGAGTTCGAGAGAACCGGATTAACAGGTCGGAACTTAGAACGTTGTTCGAATGCTGACAAGAATCCTTTTAAATAAGCTATTTTGGCCTGAAAAATAAAGGCGCTGTGACAGACGAAATTTGAAGGTCGTTGAAAACTGAAAACATTGAGAAAAGGGAAAATTAAATGAGTTGATTGATTGGTTGGTTTTGTGGCATATCAACCCCTTTTCAGGTTATTTAATGCCGAATCCAGCGATTTTGAAGAACAATTTTTTAATAGAGTATATATATATATATATATATATATATATATATAAAAATTTTTTTAAGTCGTTTTCTATTCAACCCATAGTTGGGACTAACAGGTACTACCAGTCCGGGTCAGAGTGGACCTCGGAGCAATGGCAATTAAAGAGTGGCTCCACACTTTCCAAAGCCCGGACCTAAACGAGTTGTTAGAGAGGTTAAGATATGACAATGAAACAATGAGATTGTCGGACTGACTTCCTCATCTTGGTTGTTATCACAACGTTTCGGCCGTTTTGCCCTCCAGCCTTCATCAGGTGTTTTGTATCGAACTGGGGAACCGTTCGTTAGGAGTCTCGAACTCAACCCTTTATTATTACGGGGGTACCGTGTTCAGACTCCAGCTAGGCTCTGGGACATAGTTGCTGATTCTGTTTTGAATGTTACTTTTTACTGCCTTCATTCAGGATTGAACTCAGCACCTTTGGGTAACTAAACTTTGATACGTCTAGGACCATTCGGCCATATGTCCGAGTTTACAGTTACCCAAAGTGCTGAGTTCAATCCTGAACGAAGGTTTGTATTCCCAGGGGGGGGGGCAAATTCGTTGGATTTTCTATAATTGTCGTCGTGAAATGAAATGGCCGAGTATTGAGGGATAGCTGTGTCTGACCGAGTAGTGTGGGTTAGTAGAGATACTAGCAGGGTTTTAAGTTTGAGGTAATTTATAGGATCGGGGGGGGGGGGGATGTTTGATAGACAGTAATTTGCATATCAATGAGGCTACACCAAAATAAGGTAATATAAGGCCGGAAATGGTGGGATTGGAGTTCGGGAGAATCAGGCTGAACGGATCAGAACTTAGAATGTCATTTGAATGCTGACAAGAATCAATTTTTTAAATTATACCCATCTATTACAGCACCCATCAAAGATGAACACCCTTTTACTTGAGATGTCGAATAAGGTGTTTTGTAATAAAGTGTTTGCGCTTGTATCACCTTTTTCGACTAGCAAATCGGTGTATCTGCCACAGTTTATTAATAGGGAGAGGGGTAGTTTTACTGTTATAATTTTATGAAAACAAAAAAAATTGTTATAATTTTGTTCACGACTTATTTAAATAGGTCTTTTTATTTATACGCATTTGGCCTCTTGCCTTCTGGTTTCTACTGGGAACAGGTTTTGATGACACACCTTCACATAGGCCATACGTACATCATATACCATTGTTTACTGGAGGACAGAATCCTCAAGATGTACCGCATGTCAAGATTTAAGTGTAAAACATTTTAGAACATTAGAGTATACAAACTTAGAGTTTGAAAGGAGTATTACCAAGCGAATAATTTGAAAGCGTTAAAGAAACAAGACCAAGCAGGATACTCGAACTTGTAAAAGAAATTGGAATGTAATCAAAAATATTGAAATTTGAATTTGTTAAATGTTTTTAAAAGAATTTAGTATAAATCTGTTAAATGTATTGATTTTAATATAAACTTGTTGAAACTTTAATATTTGAGCGATTAAAGAGTCAGAAATGTTTGTTAATGAGTCTATGATCTAACTAAAAGTAAAAAATAATCTTGTTAGATCCTTGATATTCCAGGAAATGACAGGGCAAAGAAAGCAATGAAAGATAAAATAGCAACAAGTGAAGCATGCATGGTCCCCCGTGAATGCACAGTAATTATTTTATGCCTTGTTCACTAAGTTTAGCATCCCCCACCCCTTTAGCCCCAAGTCCCCAGGGGACGTCAAATCCTGGTGAAAATGAAGAAACGGTGCAGTTTTAGGCCTTAACATATGTAAATTCGAGTTCTGCACCAAAAGAAATGACTAAGTCAATCATTTAAAATTCGACCTAACTGTTGACAAAAATCCTGTCTCTACTGGACTAACCTTAAAATAACAAAATGAAGATTCTATAGAAGAGATTGAATCTGAAAATAGTTATACCAAACCTTTCTAGGCACAGTCTATATTTTCATGTACTTCTTTCCATAAAAGAACAATCTTACTAATGTCTAAAAGGGACAAGAATTGATTTTATTGGTTTTAATGACAACCTTGCCAGGAGGGTTTTTTTTTTTCTTTTTTTGCATCAAATCACTGTAGTTAGTAAGAGCTGAAGTGGAAGAAAGACTTAGTGACCAGGATATTGTCTTTTAGGATCATGAGTCACTACACATGATCCTTTCAATGGCCTTGTTTCAATTGATGCAAACATTCTGGTGGGTAGTGGAGAATGTGAGTGATCATTAATGATGGCCTAGCAGCATTATCAGGTCTATAAAGTAGTTATTCTTACTATAGACTCGGAATTGGCTATCAATATTGTGACTGAAAATGGATTTGGATGGTCAGGAATGAGTTATCACAAGTATAATCTATGTCAAGCTTAAGAAAAGTGTTTAGTGATTGTTTGCATGTCACTCAAACTGAAGAATGGGGCAGTCAAATATGCAAATATTAATTTCATAGCAATAGATGTAAAGAGGTATATTTTATAAACGATTTTATGAATTGGTTTCGATAACTTTGCTTGGAGATTTTATTCTTTACATCAAATCAATTTGGAGTTATTTACTTTAGATGTCGGTATGGTTTAATGCTTGTGATAAGTGTCTTTTCATTCTAATTTCGATTAAGAATATGAACACATTTTCGATATTTACCCTTACCAAGCTAGAGATGCAGATCAATTTAAACAAATTTTGATTGGGTTTAGGTGTTTTACGTCATCAACCATCAATGTGATTTTTATTTCTCATGCAAAATGAGACATGGTTTGAGAAGGGAGATTGAAAAGTCAGAGCCCTAAAAGAAGGAGCACTGACCCCTACAAAAAAAAAAAAAAAAAAAAAAAAAAAAAAGATGCCTGTGCAGCCCTGTCAGCATTTCCCGGCAGAGGCACCTCAGATGATTAGAAATAAACTAACCTCTCAAAGAGAAGACAAAATCTGAGAGTGGCCCTCCTATAACTGAATAAACAGCATTACAAGCAGCAGGTAACAGATCATTACAGGAATTTTCTAATCTCAGTTTTGGGTTGAAAAGATAAATTCCCAGCCAAATACAATTTTATATTTCTAAAATGATTTATTCTTAGAATACAAGTTTTACAGAGGCTAGGAACAACCAGAAAACATTACTGCTTGGCAATCTTACTCATATTTGATCCTCAGCCTTTGATTTCTAATATTTGGGAATAATTTAGCTTTTTAAAAAGAACCGGATTGAATATGGTTGAGATAAAGTGAGATACTAAAGCAGGACATGACCAGCCGAGTGATCAAATTGGGGCTGAAGTGGAAGACTAACTCAGCCACCAGGATCTTGTCATAAAGGTATCACATGCCAGCCAGGTAGCCCCATTTTTGAGGAGGCAGGAAGTTACCTCTCTACATGTTTTTTGTGTATTGATATTCATATTAAAAACCCCTTTTTTCTATTTAAGAAAATTATATATGGGTCGTGGAATTACATTCATCTGCAAAAGATGAAGTTAATTTGCATATTCTTTTGAACATGCATTTTAATTCCTATTAATTTTTCGGTTTTATGGGATGATCATCTTTACTTAACTATTACATGTAATTATATTCATGCAGATATTCTACTTGCGTAATATTTGCATAAATAGGTTATAGTAAACAAACCTTTCTATATGTACATGTATAAATGTTTAAAAAATTTGCTGACTAAACTCAATTTTTGGTCTGCAGACAAAACTTAATATATAGGGTATTCGAACCCATGTGAAATTTTATATTTGGGTTTAAGCCGGGGAAAATCAGTTCAAAAGTGAAAATTTAAATGGAATTTGCTAGGTGAAGGTCGAACGACGGCATTACGAATATGCATGCATAAAGTAATAGCTATTGGTTCAGGTTTTCATTTTTAGCCTTGCAAACAGGTCTATAGCTTAGGCATTAACGTCAAAGGAATAAAATCTAAGCTAAACGTTTTGGTTTCAATTCTCCGTGATAGCACACAAGCGTGTTTTTTTTTTTTACTTTTTAAATCATTACTATACATTGGGTCCAATATAATAAATACAAAGTCTGCATTAATTAAAATATATTTAAATGTATTTTACTATCGGGCAATGCTGGGCAGTCTGCTAGTAGTATAATTGCTTTAAATAGGTGTAATGATTTAAGAGAACCTTTTTCTTATGAAGGTGTTAAAAAAAAAAAAAAAAAAAAAAAAAAAAAAGAAGTGCTAAAGTTTAAGCTGTTATTTTAAAAATTTTCATAACAGTTCAGCATAGGATCTGTCACCTCACATAACAAAGAGGGTGTAAATATGGGAACTATTAACTTCGAAATGAAGTTAATTGGATTTACAAAATTGAGTACTGCTGGTGGACTACTAAAGCTTATTCAAATACAAAAATCATAAGTAATTGCTTCCATACAGCAAGAAAAGGTGACAAATACCTGATACAATGCTGCACAGGAACTTCCATTTTCCCTTAACGTAATTAAAACTTCAGATAAATTCATAAAATATGAAAGACAAATTTTAAAATAAGACAACTTAAAAATTTAGAAAAACGAATTTATTAATGTTATTTATTAACTCGTTTGTTACTTAAAATTCATATTTTGTTTTCAGTTTTCTCCATTTTAGTCATGAATAAGCTCAGTTTTCTAAATTTTCAAATTAAAGTTGCGTAATTTTTTAAAGATGTGACCAACTTTCACAATTTGTGCCAAACAAATACACAAGCAGACTTCACACCAATCGTCAAACTGGTACACTTAGAGGCTGAACCACCAAGAGCAAAATTAATGGGGGGGGGGGAGAAAAAAAAAAAAAAAAAACTAAGCCTATGAATTGTTTTCACAAGTTAAAAAAATGATTTTAATTAAGTTCTCTAAATTTGTAGATAAAACTTATGTTTCCAAAGTTTCTCCAGGTATTATCTGCAACAAATGTATTAAATGTGCTGTGAACGAGTTGTAATATTTATTATTACTTCAAAGAGTTTCATTTAAGAAAATTGTCCGAATGAAGAGCTACATTAACAGGATAAAAATGTTATTTAATATTAATGTTATCAATTCATTAACCAATTGACAGTTAAGTTACAAGATCTAAGATCAGAAGCATTTTTTCTTTCTATCTTGCTTTTTGGCCAATTCTAGTTTGAATTATCTAATTTTAATCTCTAAATGAGATGAGGTTTGCCAGACTAAGAATTGCTTATAGACCAGGAGAAAAACAAATCACATTGAAAACTAAGTTTTCCCATGGACACAGTAAATGGCAGTGTCGTTATTTCCTCTTGAGTAGAATTGGACAGTATTTTAATGAGGAAAATCCAGTTAAAGAAAAAGGATTGTGACAATAAAATTAGCAGTCTAAAAAGATTGAGATTGACAAGACAGAAAAGTGCATCAGAACAGAAACTACACTTTGTTCCTAGCCAAAACGTTGCTATGTTAGCCATAACATTAAAAATATTTAAACTTTCCCAAAAATCTTATGAATTAATTTTTATATTTCGGACTATTATTCTCATCTTTATTAGTTGTTTTTGATCAAAAACAAAGATGAGAATAATAGTCCGAAACAAAAAATAATGCTCATCTCAAAAATGAATTCCAATAAAGGAATAATATATATATATATAATTAATTTTTAGTAAAATTTTAATTAACATTCTCTTGATAATTATCAATTAGATATTTATGGGATCAAGAGGCTAAATTTTAATCGAATTACAATTTTTAAATGCAGCTAAAATCCAAATGTTTTAAAAAGCAAATCTGGTAATCCTTAACCGAGATTAAGATTTTTTGCCAAGGAAAGAATGCAAGGGCGACAATCATGTAAAAGTTGCCTCCCTTTATTCTTTGCGCACGAGTTGTTATACTTATGCGTTTGACTGTTTTTGGCATAGCAGTTATGCTTAAATCCGCGTCCCAAATCAAACTCAAATTACTTGATTATTTAAGTCGGATTTTTTTCTTTTTTTAATTACACTTTAGAGTGGTAAAAGATCATTTCAATTTTTACATAATCAAACCAATGTAATTTATGGAACTCAATAAGCGAAATATAATTATCTTTAAAATTGGAATCCATTAAGATAAGCTCAAGCAAGATTGAGCAATTAAAAGATGAATAAAATTGAATATTGATCAGATTCAAGCAATAAAAATCCATAGATTAAAGACTTTACAATTCTTGGTTTGAATTTAATGAATCAATTTTATGTGTCGGGAAGTTTTTTTCTTTTACACACAAGGTAGTCACCCGGAAGCCACTCGGGGAGAAGGGTTATTGTGTGTACAGTACGTTAGTGTTGGAGATTTGAGAAAGTGTCTTAAGGAGGCGGTTCATCAGGAGTTTGTTCACATTGGACTTGAAGATATCCAGGTTGTAGTCAGGTGGGAAATAGGCAACCGGAACAGAGTTCCACAGGCGTGCACTTCTAAGAAGCTTTGTTCATGGAATCTAAGTTTTGATTTTGGCACAGATAAGGAGTGGGGAAAATTTTTGACAGTGGGTTCGGCTAGGCGGGTGTTTATCGTGAAAGATTGAGGAGGGGGGCAGAGATTGGAGTTCAGACGAGCACCTGCCATGGAAGTAATGATAAAACAGACAGGCTCGCAACGTCTCTGTGGGACAGATGTCGCAGGGAAGAGAAAAGGGCATCACCCACTAGGCCACGAAGTCTATTTTGTACTCTGTCAAGGCAGGATAGGCTGTTTTTAGCAGCTCCTTCCCAGATGTGGCAGCAGTACTCCGTCCTTGGACGTACTTGGCTTTTATACAGATAGAGAATTGCATCAGGGGTGAGATATCTTCTGGAGCAGTAGAAGGATCCTACCATTTTTCCAATGATCTTGGCAACTGACTATGTACATATTCCATTTCTGGTCAGGAGTAAAGGTCAAGCCCAGAAGCTTATCAAAACATGGAGCTTCCCCTAGAAAGGAGCCACCCATATCAATTGATGCCAGATGGGGATCAGAGCATTGATGATGTAAAGATAGGAGCTTGGTTTTAGATGCATTAAAAGTAATCAGCCACCTCCTCCCCCACTGTACCACGTGCTCAAGATCAGAGGAGAGAGAATCTGAGAGAATTGTTATTTACGGCCTTTGAGGTGTTGCCATAGATGGTCGTGTCATCAGCATGCATGTGTTTTGGGAGATCATTGATGTATATCAAGAAGAGAGTTGGGCTCCGGATGGACCCCTGAGGGACTCCAGCATTAATATTGATGGCCTCTGATTTCTGCCCATCAACTACTACTCTTATGAGCCTATCGGAGAGAAATGATTTTATGATTGAGAAAACATTTCCAGTTATACCGTAGCTGGAAATCTTGAAGTAGACCCTTATGCCATACCTAATCGAAGGCCTTTGATATGTCAAGAGCAATTGCCCTAGAGAGGAAGTCTTTGTCAGGAGATTCGCTAATCCTATGAGATAATAGCACATCTGCTGTAGATCTGGCAGAACACTCAGAAAAAAAATAAAATAAAAACAGGGGAAGGGGTAAAGAAATATAAAAGTCTTATTTCAAAACTAAGATTTTAATTTACAAAAGTTTGCAAATTTTTCCCTTTGCAGTCATTGAATACAAAAACAGAACGCCAAAGTAACACAAAAAAATGCTGGTTCTTATATTGAAAATGTATCACTGAACAAATACAATATTATAATCCAAATAGGAGTAGTTCCTAATTACTCTTAAATGCAGTAAATTTTAGGAACATACTCATAAATTGATGGCGGTCATGCATGTGCGTTTTTCTTTTAATTTAAAGTCTTAAATTACACTCCTTCAAAATACATGCAAACCATAGTCACATAAATAAAGTCTTCAGAAGTTTGCTTCGTCGCATCTGGTGTTCTGTTGCCGGGTTATACTTCTGAAGGAGGGCTCTGGAAATTCCTTACCTGCACCGGGCAATGAATTTATATCCACTCTCCAGGCCACCGGAATTCAAAAGAGGCCGATTTTTCATGCTGGGCTCGTGACGTCATCAGGGAGCTAGCACCGCTCTCATTCAAATTAAAGGGAGTTTTGTACGAACCCAAAATATACAAAACTAAGAATCATAAGATACAAAATACAGAAAATCAAATATAAATGTACAGGCATAACTAGCTAACAGTTGATAAAAACAGCGGGCGGAATCTCTAGTGCAAAAACGTGAAGTATTTTTTTTTTTTTTCTCTAAACTAATCCTAAATGTTTTGTTACATTGTTTTAATTTGTTTTTCGTGTTTTATGTATTTTGTCTGTATTTCTCCTGTCTTTTTGTCTGTATTCCGTATAATCCGTCCCCCCCTCCTGCTACAAAGCTGAACGTTTTAAAAACAAACAAAATGCCGGCAACTAACGATAAAAAAAAAATGCCAGAAATTATTCTCTAGAGTAGATAAACTTAGGATTTTATTTAAGTAGTATACTTAATATATATTACTTCAAGCTTGCCTGTATTGAAAATACTTTCTTGTTTTCGAATCCTACCTTATATAGTTAGCTTTATGTTCAAGTACATTCGAAATATAATACAGTGCAAAGAAAGTCACTCATGAAAACGGACCTCCTAAATTAAAACCTTGAATAATTATTTAAACTCTAATGTAAATTAATATTAAGCAGTCTTTACAAATTGATAATAGTTAATTATTGGATTTTAATTAATTATAAGATGAAACTTTAATTATTCAAACTAGATAGATAACGACAAACTTCCACCCATTAATATGGGAGGGGAGATTATCACCAAAAGTGTCATGAATTATTAAGTTCGCACCGGACTTACTACTTAGATATAAGTCACTTGTACCCATTCCCCTTTCTCCTGCCCCCCCTTTTTTTTTTTAAATGGAGAGTAGATAATACAGTGGATGTGTTATCGGCAGCTCCAGTAACTCTCGCTTCTCCTATTTTGTCATTCAGTCCTCATTCAATGAGTGATGCTTCTGACAAAGGGTGAAGAAAAAGCTGCTTAAAGGTCGGTACTACTTGGTGACCAGTAGTCTGAGATGTCGGATATTTTTCTGTCTTTGTCGCCATGTCACTAGTAAGGGTGCTGGAGGTAAACGTTTTGTCTGGGCTGATGTTATCCGCCTGATAGTCAGGGACCCGAACATTGGATTAACCACTAAGGAGGCTGTCCTATCAGCAGGCGCAAAGTACTGGGACTGCTGTATTGCCATTTGGTGAGTGGATCTGGACCATGCAGTAGTTTCTGGTGGGGCCCTCTCGATGCCATACTAGTGGGTAATTGTTACGGCTTTACCTTTTCGTGTGCTACAAATAAAAAAAATTTTTCCTGTCTTTTTCTCTTACTTTCCCTCTCTGTACTGCTCTAACCAAGTATGCCGACCTATTCCACAAATCCCAAAACCTCAACATGAAATATCTCCAGAATAAAAACTCGATTAAACCTAGAATCCCATCTTCCAGCGTAGACCCCTACTACCAGGTCTCCTTCTCCAATATCAGGGGTCTACGTTCCAACCTTCCAGAGGTTGAAACCCAATTACAGGAGACGAAACCGGACATATTTCTATGTGAAACTGGAATAGGGCCGACCACTTCCCTAGATGAGTTCATAATTAATGGATACTCCAATTTAACAGCTAAATCTGACTCCCAAGATCGCCATGGGCATGGAATATGTGCCTACATTAAGGATGGCTTCCCATGTGGCAGGGATATCTCTAGAGAAGATCCTAATTTACCCTATATGTGCTTCAGGGTTGCACTTGCTAACACCACTGCATTTATATTTGCCCTCTATAGGCCCCACAACAGCGGAGTTACTATCTTTAAGAGCATATCTGAGAAAATAGACCACATACTGTCTTCACATCCCTCGGTTAACATCCACATCTGTGGTGACTTCAACGTCCATAACGTGGAATGGCTGACCCATTCAAATAAGACAGATGATGAGGGGGAGGTTTTGTCATGATTTTGCCATTGCTTATGACCTCACTCAGATTGTTCGCGAACCCACCCGTGTGCCCGATACACCCAATCAATATGCAAGCCTCTTAGACCTTTTTCTTTCAACTTCCCCTGAGCTATGTTCGTGTACCGTTCATTCTCCTTTAGGATCCTCCGACCACTCCGTCGTATCAGTTAAGATAAAAACAAAATGTAAGAAGCCATCAGACGTACCCCTCCACCGTACTGTATACCGATACTATGGCTGACTAGGATAGCTTCCGTACATTCATATCTGATTTACCTCTGCACTCCATGTTTAAAAAAGAAGTGTCCTCTATAGTATCAGATATGACCGAATGGTTAATTGTAGGCATAGACCAATTCATACCATCTAAAAAATTCCAACAAAAACCTAACAGCCAGCCATGGTTCTCCCCAGAATGTGCTGCTGCTATCGCGCACAGAAATCACTTTTTCCATAACTACCAACGTAATAGATGCACTGAGACTAAAGCTGCTTTCAGGACTGCCAGCAACCACTGTAAAAGAGTAATAAAAAATGCAAGAGAGCTATATGCCCAGTCTGTTAAATCCAAGGTAGCTGATCAGCGGCTTGGTTCCCACCAGTTTTGGCAAATAACAAATAGGAACAGAAGTGTGCGTTCTATCCCAACAATTATCAATGGACTAGAGGTCATCTCGTCAGCGTCAGACAAGGCCAAACTATTTACAAAGAACTTTGCAGCTAATTCTACCCTATGCGACGAAGGCCATCAACTCCCCATATTTCCTCCTATAACACAGAACAAGCTAGGTAACATACAAATATCCGTGCATGAGGTCGCCAAGCTAATAAAAAACCTAGATTCCAGTAAAGCAACTGGCCCTGATGGCATCCCAATTATAGTGTTAAAAAAGCTTCAACCAGAACTTGCTCCCATACTTACGAAACTATTTAAGCGCTGCCTTAAGGAGAAGTGCTTTCCGACCCCCTGGAAGACCTCATCGGTTTGCCCTGTATTTAAGAATTCAGGTGGTAAGTCATCTCCCTCTCAATACAGACCAATAAGTCTTCTTTGTTATGAGTAAGTTACTGGAATCAATATTAAATAGAGAAATAGTCTACCACCTCAGCAGGAATAACCTTCTTAGTGACACACAATATGGTTTCCGCTCTGCAAGATCTACCGCAGATGTGCTGACGGTTATATCCCACAGGATTAGTGAATCTCTTGACAAAGGCTTCCTTTCTAGGGCAATTGCTCTTGACATATCAAAGGCCTTTGACAAAGTATGGCATAAGGGTCTACTTCACAAGATTTCCAGCTACGGTATAACTGGAAATGTTTTCTCAATCATTTCTCTCCGATAGGCTCATAAGAGTAGTGGTAGATGGACAAAAATCGGAGGCCTGCAATATAAATGCTGGAGTCCCTCAGGGGTCAATCCTGGGCCCAACTCTCTTCCTGATCTACATCAATGACCTCCCTAAACACATACTTAAATCATTCGTTGACATCTATGCTGATGACACGACCATCTACGGCAACACATCAAAGGCTGTAAATGACAAAGTTCTCTCTGATTCTCTCTCCTCTGATCTCGAGCGCGTGGTTCAGTGGGGGGGGGGGGAAGATGTGGCTAGTTACCTTTAATGCATCCAAAACCAAACTCCTATCCTTACATCATCAACGCTCTGATCCCCAGCTGGCATCAATTGTGATGGATGGCTCTCGTCTGGGTGAGGCCCCGTGTTTTGACAAGCTTCTGGGTTTGACCTTTACTCCTGATCTGAAATGGAACACGTACATCAAGTCTGTTGCCAAGGTCGCAGGAAAGATGGTGGGATCCTTCTACCGCTCCAGAAGATATCTCACTACTGATGCAATTCTCTATCTATATAAAAGCCAAGTACGGCCAAGGATGGAATACTGTTGCCAGATCTGGGCAGGAGCTGCCAAAAACAGCCTATCATGCCTTGACAGAGTACAAAATAGACTTCGTGGTTTAGTGGGGGATGCCCTTTTCTCTACCCTGCAACCCCTCTCCCACAGAAGAGACGTTGTGAGCCTATCCTTGTTTTATCGTTATTTTCATGGCAGGTGCTCGTCTGAACTCCAATCCCTGGTCCCCCCTCGCCAATCTTTCACGAAAAACACCCGTCTAGCTGAATCCACTGTGAAAAATTTCCCCCACTATCTGTGCCTAAATCAAAACGCGGATTTCATGAGCAAAGCTTCTTTCTTAGAACTGCACGCCTGTGGAACTGTTCCGTCTGCCTGCTTCCCTCCGGACTACAACTTGGATGTCTTCAAGTCTAATGTTAACAAATTCCTAATGAACCACCCCCCTAATTAAACACTTCATAAAATCTCACTAACGTGATGTACTTGCAATAACCCTTATCCCTGAGTGGCTTCCGGGCCTTGATAAGTGGTGATCACTGTAAAAAAAAAAAAAAAAAAAAAGAACCACAGGGGGATGCATAATTATTGGTACAAGAAAATTCCAACATGAGATTAAATTTAATGTTTACACATTTCTTTTGACTAACCACTGTATTTTTCATTTCCAAATTGTTTAAAAATCAATTTAAATCTGTTAAAATACGTCAAGTTATTTCCCTTTTCCAACCTAAAATAAAAACGATCCAAAAATTTAAGTTGCATGAAACTTTCAGGATTGGCAAGTTTCTTTTATGTTATATATCAAACACTGGAAAGCGAATCCAATCAATTTGGTATACATTTTCATGTTTACTGTAAATTACTCATTATTTGCTTACATTTTTATATTTTCAACGGCACAAAGCTTTTCAGGCGATTGTTATTTGGGTAAGAGTTCTTTATGCTACCAATATTGGTATTTATATTTCACAGGTAAATATGTTCCCGTCATACCAAAACTTAGGGTATGTGTTTCCAAGGCATGTATGTGCTGTACAAATATGTAGGCCGGATTTGATCTTTAGATAAGCTATAGTGGTTGATATGCCATAGAACCTAAGCAGCCAAATTAAAATTGTTTAAAATGTGTATCTATTAAATTTTGAGCTTGACCATTACTCCTGATCTTAAATGGAACACGTATATCAAATCTGTTGCCAAGGCCGCTGGAAAAATGGTGGGATCTTTCTATCGATCCGGTAGATATCTCACTGCTGATGCTATTCTCTATCTATATAAGAGCCAGGTACGTCCAAGGATGGAATACTGTTGCCATATCTGGGCAGGAGCTGCTAGAAAGGACTTGTCCTGCCTTGATAGAGTTCAAAATAGACTTCGTAGCCTCGTAGGAGATGTCCTTTTCTCCTCCTTACAACCTCTATCTCACAGAAGAGATGTTGCGAGTTTGTCTCTGATGTATCGTTATTTTCATGGAAAGTGTTCAACTGAGCTTCAATCTATGGTCCCCCCTCGCCAAACTTTCACAAGAAACACTCGTCTAGCTGTAAACACTATCAATAATTTCCCCCACTCTTTATCTGTGCCTAAACCTAAACATAGATTCCATGAACAAAGCTTCTTTCTTAGAACTGCACGCCTGTGGAATTGTCTTCCGTTTTCCTGCTTTCCGGCTGACTACAATATGGTTGTGTTCAAGTCTAAGGTAAATAAGTTCTTGATGAGCCGTTCCATATAAGTTATTAAATTTACCAAATTTTCATTACTAATGATTACTATATTGACCAACTTCTACTGTACACTCTTTAACCCTTATCCTTGAGTGGCCTCTGGGCCTTGATAATGTGGTGATGCCTTTGTAAAAAAAAAAAAAAAAAAAAAAAAAAAAAAAATTAGGGTATACTTAATATCAAATCCATTTCATTTTCATCCTTAACCCTTCAGTTTTTACCCTATTTTTCTTTTCCTCAATTGGGTGACAGATTGCTTGATTTTCCAACAATTCAGGTCTGCTTTTGTGTAGTGTACAGACGACCACATAAGCAGCAACAGCTCATGCGTTACAATTTTGAATCTGGTTTATAAGCTCTGGTGCAACTTTCATGCTCGTCCAATCAGAAGCCATCTTAGGTGAGCTGAGCATGTGAGTTTTTTTTGTTTTTTTTTAATGGTTATATGTTTACTTCCTTTTCTTGGTCAGAACACTGCATCGACAACTAATTTCTCTTGGGGGTACAATAGAACCCTCCCAGCCTTCTGACCCGAGCTCAACTCAGACAAGATACATGATCCACCATCGCTAATAACAAGCCACAGTTCACCCTTGTACAATAGTGTATCACAAGAGTACACACCTCAGTTCTGTAAACATTTAAGTATCTCTTCATGGGACAACACTGACACGAAAATAGTCCGTGTGCAGCTTATAGAATTAAATTTTACCCTCAAAATTACTTCAGATAAAACCCTGCCAACAAAAGTGAGTACCCTCCTCAATGTCCAAATTGAGTACCGCTTGTCATTTGTCCAAAATGTTATGTTACTCAATGTCACTCGGTCAAGGTGTGCATAGCAAGTAGGTGTGTTCAGATTTGTAGTACAGCTCTCACTCTCATACTGGTCACTGAAAGTTTCAACATGGCACCACATGACAAAGAACTGAGGATCTTAAGACGTTGTGCTACATGAAGAGTGCCACCACCCTGAAATCGAACTGCAGCATAGTGGCCAAGATAATCCAGTGTTTAAAAAAAAATTTAAAGGGTCCACTGAGAATAGGCCTCAGGTAGGTCATCCAAAGAAGCTTAGCACATGTGCTGAGCATCACATCCAAGTGCTTTTGAAAGATTGGCATAGGAGTGCTGTCAGCATTACTGCAGAGTTTAAAGAGGTGGGGTACATGGTTGTCACATCAGGAGACGATACACGAGAAAACCCAGTTTACTGAAAACTGGTCAAAGCACATGGATTATTGGAACCAGGTCTGATGAGAAGATTTTTGGTTCTCATGGCTTCAAGCATGTCGAGGCGACCAAATGAGGAGTACAAAGATACATGTGTCATGCCTACAATCAAGTATGGTGGTAGGAATGTCATTGTCTTGGGCTGTAGGAGTGCTGCAGCTGTTGGAGAGTTAAATTCAGGGGAAACATGAACTCAATATGTACGGTTAAATATTGCAGAACATAATCCCCTCCCTTCAAAAACTGGATCAGTGTTCCAGCATGATAATGACCCCAAACACATCCAAGACGATCACTGCTTTAAAAGAGGCTGAGGGTTAAGGTAATGGAGTGGCCAAACAGTCTTTATGAAGATTATCAATAAAATGGTTTTCAGTGTTAGAATAGAAAGACAATCTCATTCTAACATAATTTAAAAAGGCGTTTGAAGCTAGAGACCTGCATTTACTTTTTAACTAGCAAATTGCTTTAGCACAAGTTGGTTTGGTTGTATTGTTTTACAGCATACCAACCCATTTGGGGTCATTTAACAGACTCGAATTTTATAAATCAAAGTTTAAATAAATATATCTAACACATTTATATATTTCAAAATTTAATAGATACACATTTTAAACAATTTTAATTTGGCTGCTTAGGTTCTATGGCATATCAACCACTATAGCTTATCTAAAGATCAAATCCGGCCTACATATTTGTACAGCACATACATGCCTTGGAAACACATACCCTAAGTTTTGGTATGACGGGAACATATTTACCTGTGAAATATGTTTGCTTTCAATCTCATTTACTTCAGATTCCTTGACTTTGATGCCGTTATCAAAGCAGGTCATTTTACTTCAATTCTGCTTTTTAATATTTTTTCAATTATATCTGTTAAAATCCGGGAGGTCGAATTGGTGATCTTTAGCATCTTTCACTTGTAGATTCAACCGTCCAAGATCTATGGGTATTTTTACATTGTTATCCACATTTAATTGTTTTTGTCATAGGCTCGGTTGGTTTTGTTTCTATTGAATGCATAAAGATTTTTTAAATGATCAGTCATTTGTGTTCAAATTTAACTTTTCTATAAGTTAATTATAGTTATTTATTGGAGTGGTGTCGTGGGTTTTGGGTTTTTAATGTTTTTGTACAATATTGGGAAACGTTTTTGTTTCCACATAGCTAACTGAAAAAAAAAAAAAAACTTGGGGGGGGAGGGGTTCTACATTCTCCTTTTCCTGTAGTCATCGCAAGTCCCTGAAACCGGGTGTTCATGGCAGTTTGCACATTTCCACTGGTCTGGGTTACGTTCACACTTCCCCACAGTTGGCGTCCTCTGCAAATGTCTGTTATGACCAAGTTTTTGACATTTGAAACATCGCAGGGGAGTTGGTATAAATTTCTATACGCTTTGCTATATAGCAAATCCTGATATCTTCTGGTATTGATG
Organism: Euprymna scolopes; assembly: GCF_053919585.1. NCBI lineage: Eukaryota > Metazoa > Mollusca > Cephalopoda > Sepiida > Sepiolidae > Euprymna > Euprymna scolopes. The sequence continues at coordinate 149,676,975 of NC_136490.1, forward strand.
GTTTATCAAAAAGGTGGGTATATACAGTGATGATCATATTTATTGGCACGGTAAAATAAGTTAAATTTTGTCTAATAAATTCTAAAAAAGGGATTAAATTAAAGAAAATAACAAAGTATATTATGTATTTTTAACTGGCCTTTCCGATGCAGCAATCGGATTTTAGAAAAAAATAAATAACAAAGGAACAACAAACATAATTGCAAAAAACCCTTGTTCAAAATTATTGGCACGGCTTTGTTTTTCTTTTAGTATCAGTATAATATCAATCAATTTCCGGTTTACGTGCTTTCTGAACTTTTTTATAGCCATATTATGCTTGTTTAACGCTAATTCAGTGAATAATTTTTTTCAGATAATTTTTAGATAGCGATTTATTTAAACTATTATAAGTGACTAAATTATAATTTTCAATCGCCATGGTTAAAACTAAGGAACACAGCGAAGACGTCAGGAAGCTTGTTGTAGCATGCCATACCAATGGGGAGGGCTATGATAAGATTTCAAAGAAGCTAAACCTTCCCAAATCCACTGTTAGAGCCATAATAAACAAGTTCAAATCGCAAGGCCACGTTATGAGTTTAGAGGGTAGAGGGAGAAAAAGGATTCTTTCCCCAAGAGATGAACGGAAAATTGTTCGACAAGTAAAACAAAACCCAAGGATCTCTGTTGGGGAGATTATTGATGAACAGAGCACCTCTGGAGTGAATGTATCTCGACATACAGTTGGTAGAGTTTTGAAGAGAGCTGGTTTAAAAGCATGTCGTCCGAGAAAGACTCCCTTATTGAAGCCTATGCACCTGAAAGCAAGGCTAGCCTTTGCAAAACGTCATATTGATAAAGATGTTGCATTCTGGAAACGTGTTCTATGGACTGACGAAACGAAAATAGAGTTATTTGGCCATAATAAAGTGTCTTATATTTACAGAAAATCTGGCGAAGCTTTCCTGCCTAAGAACACCATACCCACAGTGAAGCACGGTGGAGGCAGTTTGATGTTTTGGGGATCCTTTGCTGCCTCTGGACCAGGGCGACTTGTTAAGGTCACAGGTAGCATAAAAAGGAAGATTATGTTAAAATATTGGATGAAAACCTGAAAGACTCTGCTAAAGAGCTCTCACTTGGTCGTCGTTGGTGGTTCATGCAAGATAATGACCCAAAGCATTCGGCTAAACTGACTAAGAAATGGCTTGAGGACAATCATATTAATGTTTTGGAGTGGCCATCACAAAGCCCAGACCTTAATCCAATTGAAAATTTATGGAGAACATTAAAATTGAGGGTAATGCAAAGGAAGCCTAAGAATCTTATTCAATTGGAGGATTATTGTCAGAAAGAGTGGGCTAAAATTACTACTGAAGAGTGCAACAACTTGGTTGTAAACTATGAAAAGCGACTGAGGAAGGTAATCAAGGCCAAAGGCTATACAATTGATTAAATAAATCGTGCCAATAATTTTGAACAAGGGTTTTTTGCAATTATGTTTGTTGTTCCTTTGTTATTTATTTTTTCTAAAATCCGATTGCTGCATCGGAAAGGCCAGTTAAAAATACATAATATACTTTGTTATTTTCTTTAATTTAATCCTTTTTTAGAATTTATTAGACAAAATTTAACTTTTATTTTACCGTGCCAATAAATATGATCATCACTGTACATGCGTCTATAGTTTGGTTTTATCTGATGGTAATTCTTATATTCCTCTATGCTGTTTTTTTAATGCCGTTTCAATTTCTTTTGGTGTTGCTAATATAACATGACACCTTTTGATGCTTTGCATTTGATGTGGAATGTATCTAATAGGAAAAAAACCTGGGCTGGATTCTTGGCAACATTCTCCGCTCTAACCACCTTCAGTCCAGTTCGAGAACTCGACTCGATCCGACCTCTTCACTGCCGGCCTTATATTGTCTCATTCATGCAAATTAAGACGCGATCGAACCTGGTGATTTGTCGCCTGTGTCTCGTCGGTCGGGTTTCGAGTTCGCACATGCCACCCTTAGCAGTCCGCCTCCATGACTGCAATCACACCAAAATTTTCCAAAATTTATTGAGATTTTCTGCATGTTCCATTTAACATCCACTAGCAGATTGCCATTTTGAAGTTTAACATTTTTTTTTGAATTTGACCTACTTGATATTACTTTTTCAATTTAAAAAGAGGGGGGGGCATAATTTGTCCATTTAATTTCAGTAATAAATTTGGGGAAGTGTACGTCTGCTTCAAAATCTGAAGCTGATAAATACCTTTTGGATTTTTAAATAATAGAATTGTTTTTTTTTATTTGATCTTATGCACCAAGAAAAAAATATCCTCAACGAAATTCTGGGTTTTATTTTGTTCAACTTAACAGGAATCAGTTCTAAATTAATTTTTAACCTCCGCCTTCTAGCTTATAATATAATTGGTTGGGAGAAAAATAACTTTCCCATACTTTGTCAAATGGGGCCTCGATTTGATCAAATCGGCTGGCCCCGACATGCCATAGCTCAAAGTGTTTGTTGCAAGTCATTGACTATTGTTACAGGATAAGTGCCTGCTCAATCACTAGGATTCCATCCCAACACCTTACGAATCGCCACTCAGAGCCAACAGATGGCCTCATAGGGCAGGAATCTTACCCTCTATAAATATGCAGTCAGTGTATTCTACAACCTAATCTGGACTTAGAAAGTTGGAGTTTTTATATTGAGTTTTCATTGTAAAACTGTTCAGTCTTCAATAAAAATTTTTATTTCAATCCCACTTCATATTTTACATATGCTTTTAAGTGGGGGCATTTTGGTAAACGGTGGATGAATGCTTAGGATTGTGATGGAGAAATAATAGCACAGTCAAGGCATGTGACTAGATTCCTTAGTTTAAGCCAGCAATTTATGCAGTTTAAAGACCATGCTGAAATAGCGTTATTTAGAATTCCAATATTAACATGGTTGAAGGTCGTTAACTATTCTGTACCTTCACCTCAATCTAAGATACCATAAAAATTGAATTTAACTTGAAAATTCTAAAATAGCATGGTTTGTAAGCTGCATAAGTATTATCAGATAAAATAGAATTCTCATGCCCCTTTTTAGATCTTGTGCTATAAAAATTTTAGTTACTTTGTTTCAGAGTTGGCTTTCAACCATCATTCAGCTAACAATCAAGACGGCCCGTTTCCTACTGACTGAGGTATGTCTGATCCTGAATAGTTCTAGGTAGTTCACCCTGTTAGGACTTACCTTCTTTGAGAAGGAATTAATCACTTGAGGCACCTTTACTGAGGAATGCCAACGTTGCTGGTCTGGCATTTCATAGGATAGAATGCTCTTCCTCTAGATCGCTGGCTTTTCAAATCCCATTTTCTGACCCTTGTGTCACATCCCATTATGGTATGAAAGATGAAGTTCAGCTGTACACTTGGTTTGGGAAAACGTTTTCCTTACATTTTGGCACCATTGTTAAGTTGAAAAACTTGTATGCAATAAGTGATTCTACATAAGGACTGCAGTCTAAGAAAATCTGACTGATGAGTATGGGCAGCAAAGATCAAATAAAAAGCTGAAAATGCCAGTAAATTACTCCCAGAGAATATCCTATACCTCTACAGCCATAATTCGTCCATGCATGGAGTATTGTTGCCACATCTGGGCTAGTGCTTCTAGTATTAGTCTCACACATTTAAAAACAGTCAAATTGATTAAGTCCCCACACTGTTGCATTCATGTACTTTTACCAGTACTTTAATGAATGTGTTCTGATGAACTCTTAGCACTTGTGTCCCTTGACATACATACTCCCAACTAATTCGGTAAGCAGCAAAATCTTTACTGTTGCACTCCATACTATAATAGTTTCTTCCTTCTGACTGCTAGACTTTGGAATTGCCGTTCCCTTCATTGTACTAACCTGCAAAAGTTTAATGTACTGTAAACAAACATCTTGCGGCTCAACCCCTCAGACAAGCTCAAATATGGGGTGGGCCGCTTAAAAGTAGCCCAATCTATAATCTCTTAACGACCAACCAACACAAGACAAAATGCAATTCTTTTTCCAACAAAATGGCACTACATACCACACGTCTCAGATTACTGACGAGTTCGTGATGTTTACAGAAGAGAAAAAGCAAAAGGATATGGCCATAATGTTCCCCGGACTGGTCATGTGATTTTTATCTTGTAAGGGGGGGGGGGCTTTAAACCATTTTATGCAAATAATCCTCATAATCTGGACCAACTAAAGGAGAACATTACCAACACTATCAGGAGAATCACAAGAGAAGATCTACAAGCAATATCTGCAAACATTGTTAAATATGTCCAGAAATGCATAGATGACAACGTGGAGTACTTCCAGCATCTTTTATAACACTAACTACGGATAACTTAAACACTAAAAGAATGTTCCTCTACTGCATTTTCTGGGCTACTTTTAAGTGGGCCACTGTATTATCCTCTTGTGCTTTAAGTGAAAATGGTCACTAAAAAATTGTTTATGCTTACACTTGAACCTTTCCACCCATCCTATATTGAGAACTTTCGTTTCAATAACTGGCAAAGTTTCAATTGGAAAATTAAAAAGGTTAGATTCTGCCTTAGTTTGTTTTTCCATTCACAATTTGTGAGTGAACTTAAAAGGAATTAAATTATCGGTTTAAATTTATATATAGCTACGATTCTCGTTTCTATCTACAATTATACAAAGGCCGAGGCTTCCTAAAAGGAACAAAGAATTGTTCAAAATCTTGTAGAAAATACCATCCTGAACCAGAGACTAGAGTCATTGGATCGCAATATGCAAAGGATATCCAATCTTGGCATAATTGCAGAGGAAGGATTGTCAAATTAACAGGTTTCGTGTTCGTTTTTCATGTTAGTTGGGATTAGAAAGTAAAGCTTTGCATTCAAATTGTCAAGTTTATATGCATCACACGAACTGATCACATCTTTCGAAATGGATACAAAACAGTAAAATGTGCAGAATTAGAATTTGTTAAAGTTTTAATTTGTCCTCCATTAGAACTTCAGGATTTCTCAAATGTCTTGCATGATTAAAACAAACACTTGTTAATTACTGAATCAACTAGTGCATATTTCAATTGAGAATAGCAGGAAATGTTGCAGGCAAAAGGTCACCTCGCTGCACCAAATGTTAAAGTTTTTAAGATTGTTGGAATATCAAAGACAGGAGATGGTTTTGTTTTACGGCATATCAACTTTGTTTTATATTCTAGCTGGGAATGGGCCATTCTATCGGATATTCTAGAGATGATTAATATTCTAACCATTCCTTTAAGTAATTATCTCTTGCACTTTGTCAACCGGGTATATTTGTCAGGTAGTTTCTGAACTTCTTAGGAGCCCAGTTGTTCCTATAATTATTGGAATTATAGTGGAGAGTAAAAACTTAGAAGCAGCACATATGGTACCACGTTTACCCAAGCAGATCTAGTATAGAATTTAATACAATATGGGAATCGTTACTTAAGGCTCAAATACAGTTAAATTATCCATACTCCTAGGAAAAGTACTTTTTACTACACTGTGCTCTTAAAATGCTCTATTCACAGACAGGCTTCAGGTTTAACAATATGGATTTGAATAAAGACTTGAAAGAATCCGGAAAGTACAAATAGTCGAATTGTGAAATCAAATTGTGTTCATAATTATTCATACCTTTTTAGAACACCATCCATACTGTAAAAACAGACAATGTTGACAGTATGAAAATTGAGCAGCTAAAAAAAAAATTAAATTAAAAAAATCAGCAAGGATGCTGAAAAGCTTGCTTTGGATTTAGAATGGAGGCTTCAACAAGACAATGATGCCAAACATACTTCCAATAGTGAAGAAATTAAATGACAACTAGATAAATGTTCTGGAATCGCCAATAGAAAATTCACGGCACAAGCTTAACAAGTCAGGAAGAGAAATCTTAACAAGTTTAAAGAACTGGAGAAATGCTAAGAATGGTCAAAGTGTTGCAGTGTGTAGGAATACTTGACAAATATCCCAATCGTTTGCAGGAGATAATTAAGGCCAAGGATATGTTATTGACCATTAATACTAGGTATGAATAAATTTGAACCTGTGTTTCTGTTTTGTTAGTATTTCGTTACAAAACAGAAATCTATTTGAAAAAATGCAAATTGCTAGTTTTCGTTTTAACTTTTGAGGTAGATATGAAATTCCAGTTCATTTTTGGCAAAACTTTTAGCTTAACTGTATATAGTAATAAGTCGTGATCTAGTGAAAAGCAAAATTGTAAATCTAAAAACAGGTTTTAAATTCCCAAAATTCATAAAGTTATCTGCAAATATTTGGTAAAATTCAGTTTAAGTCACTCTTCTGGGAGGTTGAAGGTTCAATCCTCAGTGTGGATGACAAATTGCATATTACTAGGATTTCTACCCTGTCATGGCTGATAGAATGAGAGAATGCTACAGCTGTTGATTAAAGGTTCTGTTCAAAATTCGGTGCAGATTCTAAAGTTCTACAAGGTTGAAGGTTACATCGACTGAAACGTGAAAATACTCAAGATGAAGACAGTAGTTCAAATAATCCAAATATTAGTTTTGTGGATTAAACTAACAACCATTAGAATTTAATGGACATGATTTTGTGCCAATTTTTCTGAGATGTAGAAGGACCTTCATTCACTTTTGCATTCGGGCAAAAAGGGATCATGACATTTCATGTGTTTGTCCATTTAAAATTCAGAAACGACCAAGGATACGTACAGAAGTTCCATATTCTGATGTAGTGGCACCTTGATCTGGTTATGGTAAAAACTTCAATATTTTGGTATTCAAAAATAAAGGTTTATTTTGAATCCTGCCTCAAGTATATTTTTAAACCAATAATTCAGATCACTTATCCTCAATTTTTAAGAGTTGGTGCTAAATGATACTTTGAGGCTTTCATCCCTTAAAAGATTATTGCTTGTAAACAAACCAATGTGATTAATAAATGAATAATCAGAACTATCCAATTTTAATGAAATTTTCAGCATTTATTAAAGTGTTTTACATTTTTAAGTGTTCGTTCTAACAAAAATATCAAATATACATGTATAAAGCTTAGACCGATTCTGCCTAAGCATACTAGTCAAGGATCCTTCCAACAAGCATTGTCTTCGCATTTTGGAAAGATAAGCAAGGAATTAATACCAACAGGGCTGTTCAGGCAATTTTAAGGAGTTAGTGTACCACATCTTTCTGTGGTAAAGGAGAAAAACAATTACATATTCTAATACAGTATAATCAAGATTATGGTGTTTATTATGCAAGATTCATTCACTTATCCAGAAACCAATTTAGTTTATTTGTAATCCAGAAAATAAACTTATGATTACTGATAATTGTAAAAGTAAATAAGATAACACTGAAACTAGATCAGTCGGCTACATTGCACAAGTAATTGAATTAACAGGTCCAACTAACCTTTACTTACTGCAAATTGGCGAAACCATGTGATTTCCAGAAATGTTTTATGGCATATGAATCATCTAAGAGTTAATATTGAATAACGTTATCAAATAATTATACAAATTTTAATATTAGAATACATTGCTCTCAGAATATATTTCATTACTTAGAAATTTCAGAGAGATCCGACATTACTCTTACACTAAAGACTGTCACCGATCTGTTCAAAATTGACCCCATTAGCCACAACCTAGCATCAATTTGAAAAGTTTGGATGGTTTGTTGTACGGCATATCAACCCTTTTAGGTCATTTAATGCCGAATCCAGTGATTTTGAAGAGTTTAATGTTTTTTCAAGTCAGGGTTCTATGGGTTAAATAGAAACTAACAGGAGCTACCACTGACCCAGAGTGGACCTGGGAGTAATGGCAATTAAAAGGTGGCTCCATACTCCCCAAAGCCCGCAAGCTAGGGTCTCACCATCGGATATAGTTTAAGATCATATCCAGGATCAAGTTTGGAAGAATCAGACTGAATACAGTTATGGATAAATTTATATGCTATGGCATGACATAACCAGCCAATTGATCAGGCCTCCACTACCTCCCACCTAGCTAGAGTGGAAAATTGGATCAGCAATCAGAATCCTGTCCTATGGCATCATGAATCGCCACCCATAAGTGTCCAGTTTGGTGAGTTTTACCTTTCTGCATGGAGTTGCAATTGAATTTGTGGCTCTGCTGTGCCAGATTGGTATTACAGGAATTATATCAGGTGTTCTGACCACACACAGAAATAATTCCCTTGCCAGTGATAAATACAGAGTTATCTTAATATCTTGCAACGATCAAAGTTATTTCCCTTTAAACTGCTGATGCTATTGGCATAAGGAGAATTTTGGAAAGTGTTGTAAGAATAAAATTTTTTACACCTATAACTCACAAGTCGCACATGTTGCAGAGCAAAGGAAAAATTCAAGGTGAGATTCTCCAAATCCATCTAAAACTATTTGGTTTATCCTTTTAAAGTTGTCTTGATGGTTGAAATATTTACGCAAAATATTGAGCTTGCCACTGAATATGACAAGTCAGTTGCAAATATGTGCCAAGCATTGAGTTTTGATTTACTGAAATGGAGATCAAAAAGAACTTCTAGAGCCAGTGAATCACTTGAAAACACCTACCAGATAGAGCACGGAAATCAATGTCAAAAAGATTAAGCTTAGGATGAATAAAAAATAAATAAAAAGATCAGTCTCAGTGAATCTTAAAAATCTTAGAATGTTGAAGAGGATTCAAATACCGAAATCCTAATAAAACTGACGCAGACAGCAGTAGCAATGGCAAAATTAAAACCAATATGGGAGGACAAAGTTCTAGTGTTAACTAAGGTGACGCTATTATGTTCATTAGTCATGTCAATCTTTATGTGTATGTGAAACATGGATACTAACTGCAGAAATGCAACGAAAATTCTAGTAGTTAAAATAAGGTCTTAGAAAAGACCTCAGTTCTTCATGCATAGATCTTATCACCAATTAAACATTGCATATGATTGCTACCTGTACACATTAAAACCACTTACTATTGTAAAAAAAAAAAAAAAAAAAACACGGTATGGGTATGTGATGTACCAACATGTAAAAGTTTAACATGTGAACAAATATCTTGCTGCACAATTCCCCTACTTAAGATGCCCCTATAAATCTGGTATGTCAACTAACACAATGAAATAACAAAATGGTTTCAACTCAAAGTTTCTGAATGAGACTTAAAAAGATCCACGATGTATGATCTACCTTAAATCAATGAGGGTTTCGCCCCAGGAAATCCACTTACGGCTTTACTTTGAGAAGAGGTTAGTTTATTGCTAATTACCTAAAGTTCCCTACCGAATATGAGTGGTTTACAGCATATCAACCATTTAATGCTAAATAAAGTCAATTTTAGGATTGTTCAGAATAGATAAGTTGTAGAAATCTTACAAGGGTGGGTGGCATTAGTCCCAGAAAACTCTATATTTGTTATCTTTATTGAACATGATTGGCCCTCAGCCACTGCCTTTTAGTATTTTTTAGAAGATTGGGTTAAACTTAAGGCATGATGTGACCAGCCGAAGCGTCAAAGTGAAAAAATGGCTGAGCAACTAGGATCAGATCCGTCAACTACATTTCTGTGTAATGACAGATGAAAGGATCCACACCAAATATATGTATCATGAATTCGATGTGAGTCACAGGTGGCAATTTGTAACCCTGCCGACATCTTAAACATCTAGCTTCCCCCAGAGAGAAATAAAATAAGGTAGTCCTGGTTGAGACTAATATTTGGATCGATTCACGATATAAGAGACCCAATGACCAAAACATTGGGTCAATAGCATTGGATTCCTTTCACATTTAGCTTTGATTTATGGCATATCAATCAGCTACGAGTTATTTAATGACAAATAGAATTTTATTAGGTAGGATAAATACTGTGTTTGAAAACAAATGAAATTAGATTAAAAAAAAAAAAAATGCAACTTGAAGTCTAAAAACTTCCTTTGGCTGACCCACGTCTGGCCCCAATTGAAATGAACAGCTCATCTTGAGGATGCTCCATGTTTAGACACTTGGCTTTCACTTCTGATCTGAAATGAAGCACATCAAATCCGTTGCCAAGGTCACTGGAAAAATGGTTGGATCATTCTACTGCTCCAGTAAATATCTCACTGTCTATGCAATCCCACAGCTGTATAAGAGCCAAGTACATCTTAGAATAAAGCACTGTTGCTACATCTGGACAGGAGCTGCTTGGAGCACCGTCTTGACAGGGCAAAACCTACTTTGAAATCTAGTAGATAATACCCTTTTCTCTAGTGTCAGAAAAAGTTACGGTACTCACCTCCCTGCAGCTTCTGACGGTGATACTTGAGACGAAGAAGTGAGTGCCTTGCTAAGGATTATTTTTATTTGCAATCAATGTCACTTGGCACTCGTTTTCCATAAAAGGGGCTCGGTGCACATCTTTTGCTGTTTCTTCTTCCCTTTCACAGCTCAAAACATTTTACGCATTGCATTTCCCTATCAAGATCCTTTCGGATCTATTTCCCTGGAAATTACCGGACCTTGGTGCAGGAGTTTATTACACGAGGTCGCAACATCAGCAATCTGTTGCAAGAAAATTAAGGTAAGGTATTTTCTCTTCTCCGTCGGTTGCCGTTAGGTGAAATCACTTCTTTTTCCTTGCTAAGGCCAACCCCTCCCTCTTGTGCTGATGCTTCCCACTGGAAATCGGCACATCTGCAACCTCTTTTCCACAGAAGAGACGTTGCAAGCTTGTCTTATTTTCATTGCAATTATTCGACTGAGCTCCAATCTATGATCCTCCCTTGCCAATTTTTCAAAATATTGGTCTAGCCAAAATCACGATCAAAAAATCCCCTCACTATCGGTGCTTAAACCTAAACGTGGATTCCATGAACAAAACTTCTTTCCTAGAACTGCCCGCTTATAGAACTGTTCAACTGGTCTGCTTTCCAAACTACAAGTCATTTTCTAATCCAATGTAAACAAGTTCTCATTGAGCTGTCCTATTAATCTAGTTATAAATTTTCATTAACGATTACTAATTGTCCCAATGGCTACCATCGAGTGGCCTCCAGGCCTTTATGTGGTGACCGTTCTGTAAAAAAAAAAAACAGTCTGATATAAAGTCAAACATTCATAGTTTAAGATTTTTAACGATATACTGAGACTTCATGTTTATGATTAAGATTTGTAGATTTCATTCACAAACTGGATTTTCATTCCAACTGTTTTTTTAGCTCTGGCCTGTTCCTGAATGTACCTCTCTAGACCATTAACATCTGCATTATTGCAGTACATTGACGCAACTCTTCAGAGCATTTGTGGAACTTAGACACTTGGCCACTAAGCGTATCAGCTTCACTTATGAAATATGCCAGCAATTCTATACCTTCCTCTGGTTCTAATCTTTGAGTATCATGGATTTTCAAGAGTCTGCCATTTAATCATACTCCTAAACCCTTTTGTTAGTGTTTTGTGAATAACTTATCACATTTAAGTCTCAGCACAAGAGAAGCAATTTTTCTAAAGATGCACAGTAAACCAATATTTACGGACTTTAGTTGGGATTCCTTTGCCACTACGAACAAAACGATCAGTTTGATATTTTGGTTCATCCAATTTTCGAATTGGATGAACCAAATTATGCAAATTTACAAACTATAACAATTCTATACATTGGATCAGTTTATAGTAAAGAAAAAAAAAAGTAGCAATGAAAAAGCATCTACCATGAAATTTTTGAATAAGGGGAATTCTACCCTAGAAATTGTTTATAAGGGCGTAACCACAGGACCATTTGTCTGAAAGGGAGAAAAAAAATGTAATGAGGCCCAGAGAGGAAAACAAAGATCGTGACATCTGTGAAACTGGAAATGGCAAAGTAGCTCAAGTTCCAGCATCTTTTCTGCAGTTGGACTTTATACTCAAGACTTCTTGCAATTGTGTCTTGAAAACATTTGGAAAAGTTAATGCCCAAAAACCAATGAACCCACAATACAAGGCTCGACGACTTGCTTGGTGGCAAAAATACATGAAATTGGATTTCAGTTTGGTAATTTGGATGGATGAAATGAGAGCCAATCTTGATAGTCCTGACAGTTGGGCAAGTAGTTACATTGCTGAAGGATTCGATGCTCCATTGCAGTTCAGAAGACAGCAAGGTGGAGTGATAATTTGGGCAGTGATAGTGAAAAAATGAGCTCATTGGACCATTCAGAGTTGTCGGAGTTAAAATGAACTCTTAACTACCAATTTTTAGAAAAATTTTATAAGTTAGCTGAAGAAAACTGCTTATCAACGAAACAAATGTCTATGCATGATAATGTACCTGCCATGGACTTGCAGCCACTGCTGAATGGTTAGCATCGAAAAAATTAAAAAGGTCGCGTTATGGAGTGGCCTGCTTACTCCCGATTAAAATTGCAGAGAGAACTTGCGGGCCATCTTGAAAAGATGGTTTATCAAAATGGTAAACAGTTTACAAAGAACTTATGGGAGGTTATCGTGAAGGCAGCAAAATCCATTGAAATGGAAAATGTAACGAATCATGAGTTTTCTGATGAAGAAAGACGAATACAAATGAAGAGCATCACATTGAATATTTCTCAGCTGCTGACTATCCGGACTCAAATTATACTGATTTCGAGGTTTTGTGATGTTATACCTGAAAATATACAATTGTTTGCATAATTTGGTTCACTTGAAAAATCAATTTTTCATATTTTACTCCAGATAACATTTTAGAATCTGGATTTATACAAATGTTTCGGACAAATAGTCCGGCAATATACCAAATAGATTACGGGGGGCGGGGGGAGACTTGAATGATTTAGTTTGCACTGTAGAAATTTGTTCCCTCCTCCCCCAAACACTTGGAACTTTCAGAGGGTGCCATCATTACCCAAGAATAGGAAAATTGAGCGCTAGTGACTAGCGAATACATTGCTCCTTAAATTGGCATTGGTAAGCTATTTGGCATGATTAGATCCTTAGCCACCACCTACTATTTGGGGAGGAAATAAGGTTTCGAATTGAAGGACCAGAGTTACAAAACTTGGAACATGTTATTTGTCAGTCCAGAGCTGTCGCTATTCAAGACGAAAATCAATTCACATGGAATATTTGAAATGAAAGATCTCAGCTTCGGTATATAATGCCACATTCTATGTGGATGGAGAACAGGCATTCAAATGTATGATCAAATGCACTTAGAAATTTGAATGTAGATCTGATTGTGAACCCTTTAAAAAAAAAAAAAAAAAAAAAAAATCCAAGTTCACCTGGTTGCAAAGTTAATTGCAGCTAAAGTAGGGGAACCATTTCCCCCCCCCCCCCCAAAAAAAAAAAGTTTTCCTTGATCAACATGGAAAGAGTGAGAAGAGTCTGCTGATATAGAAGACGTCCGATAGATTCACTCCTACCCAAGAAGAGAAAAAAGTCAAAGGATCTGGGCAAGGACAAGTTTGTAGTTTATGCAGCTCAAAAAGTTGCTCGGGACCTCACGCTCTCCTTGAAAACTGGCTCCCACCTGTCACTAGTATAAAGGAGTAGAAATATAAAAATGATTTTAAGTCCTTTTCGCCTCCCTACAAACACCAAAATACACCTGCTTCCCCTTTAAACTTATAGCTTTTCCCAACAGAAAGCTACTCCACCCCATTGAAAACAAGCAATCTGTCCATCTCTTTCAAGTCAAATACTAAGCCTTCGCCATAAAATGGTGAGAAAAGTCAATATTTGCTCCTCTGGAACGGATATGGAGAATCACAGAAACGTCTGGAAGAGCCAACTTAGTGATCAAACGGCTGTTTATTTTCAGAGATGGAAAACTTATTTCCTTGTAGAAGATTGACATATTGGAAAATGAAGAGTCTACAATCTGTTTGCAAGTAATCTGCATGTCATACAGAATCTGGCTATGACAACATCTCTTGCCTTTCTGTGTACTTCAATTTGGCATTTGAGATTCTTACCATTTTTCATTTGATAAAAAGCTTATAAAAAGGTCGAAGATCAGTGTATTGAGTCTTAGTATTGGAAAGACATGTTCAGAGACTTTTTGCTTTGTTTATCATTTTCATGAAATGTAATACGAGTACCCGGCACAATTTAGTTTTACTTTGCTGGTTTAGCGATTAAAGATTCAATTGTCAGATTCTGGCAATGAATCAAATTTCCAAAATTTGTAATCTCTAGAAGGTACCTCTTGCTAAACCGTCACCTTTTATGATGGAAAAGGTGATAAGCAGGACAAACTCCAAAAGAATGATCAGAAACGGTTATGAAATCAAACCCAAAAATCCATTGAAAACTGAATTTTACAGGTGAAAAAATTACGCCAAAAATCTGAACCCTTTAGGAGTCATTCAAACTTAGCTTGTTTTAGTCATGGGAGAGGAAATCGAGATGGTATTACATAAGCAGAGGCTGGGGTCCTCATCACAAAATATCTATGAAAAGTGGTTTGGTTTATGGCATATCAAGGTAATTTAATGCCAAATTCTAAGGTATGATAATTATATTCATAGAAAACTATTACATAGCAACTAAAGAAATCTCATTTCTAAAGGTTACAAGAATTCTGGAGGCATATATAAAAGTCCAATCCTACAATACAGGCAAAGATCCCGAGCATCTATCGAGATTGGTAAACACCAAGAAAAATTACGGCATATCAACCGTCTATGCTATTTAATACTTAACTAGAATTTATTCTTAGACATGCCTTGCAGAAAACTCCGAGTACTTAAAAATACTCGTCAGCATTGGTAACCCTTTGTTCAACATGATTGACTTTCAGCCATAGCCTTACGGTATCTATTTGTGAAGAAAATAAATTTCATCTTTACTGTTTTACTGGAGACAGCTTTGTGGAGTGAAAATGCTCGTCAAGATCTGTTATGTTCATTCGACTTAAGGCACTCTAGGTATAATGTTCAATGCGCTAGATTGAACAGGCGAGTAATACAGTAGCACGTTTGCTATGTTGTATACACTTGCTATAGAATGGGGAATTAAACATGCCTAATACAGATACAGGTTTCATATGTTTAAGAGTGAGGATGTCAGAAACTAGATGTTTGAAAATAGTTTAACCCGATCAGGGTTTTACATTAATACAAGATTAATTCTTGTGATTCCTGGCAACTCAATAGCTCTGCTAGTCCAAAGTTAAGTTTTCGATGCAGTTAAATTCTAAAAATTTAGAAATCCTTTTAAAACACGAAGTTAAATACAAATTAACTTGTGCTTATAAAAGACACCCAGACTAAATCTTCAGATTCACTTGTTTTGAAATCTAATTTAAACTCAGTTTCGCTTATGACCTCAACCATATGGATTATTTAAGGCATAATTTGTCAAATATGATTCTACCTATAGTTATGTATATTAGAATACATAACTCAGAATTTAAGAGGACGTCATAACAAGGAAACTAACGATTCCCAGACCCAGAAACCATTATATATTAACGTTAATGCAAAATGGCTAAGGAAGATTTGTTTCAATTTCTAAACCTCATTCTTTATGCAAAAAGAAAAACAGTAAACCAAATTCTGTACCGACCTATACTTTTTAAAGCGGAGGAAACAGTCAAATTTCAATGTTCGTGTGTCAAGACACGAACATTGAGAAAGCGACATCGCTAAATTTAGATGTTTTGACAGTCAAAACTAAGTCTTAGTCCACTGTAGAGAATTTAATTCTATTTGCTATAAATTGTTTTTGTACAAGTTCGGCTTTACCATACTTGGCATGAAGTAATACGATTAAAATATAGTCTTGGAGACTTTAGACAGTTTCGTTAATAGTTAACTATACGCCTAGTCGTTTTCATAAGGCAGATTTATTTAAACGAATCGGTACAGTTAAAGTCGCCCGATTCGCGAATACAATCTATGTACGATGTATGCACGGAGTTGCGACCCATTCAAGCTGGGTTTAGTTACGGTTTAGAATATCAAGTCATCTCAGATGCGTGGTGAAAAATGCAAAGGTCATCTTTGTTAGGATATAGCGCCAATGTAGCAGTCTAAAAATGGACGATAGTTTGGTCTGATAACTGATACAAAGTTAATCATCGCAACCCACGCGCGCTGGATGGTGTGCTTCGAGGATAAACTGTCGCAGATAAAACTTCCGACAGAACATCGAGTGCGAGTGTAGTTTCCAACCAGGCAAGTTCGTCAAATTTCGCACCGAGAGAAGGATCGACTAATAGACTTAGTAAAGAAACCCTTAAAAACATGCAAAGATGTGGCAAAGTTAGCAGGCGAAACCACTTGAAAAATCGCAAGAGAACAAAGGCAACTGAATTACAATCCAGAGTCTACACCCCGGCCCAAATTAAGCGAAAAAAACTTCAATAAAATTAGTTTAAAAACTAGTCGAAAGTTTTTAAATCCATGAAGTTTACGTTAAGAATTTGCCTTAAGTTTAATAGAAAGCCTTAAAAAAAAAAAAAAAAAAAAAAAAAAAAAAAGTCAGTTATCAACAGTCTCTGGACAGTTTGAATATTGACGAACATTCATTTGTCTTCTGTATTTGAAGACATTCTATTTTATTGTATTTATAAAGGTTTTATCGTTATTCGGAGCGAGTACATTTGACTCGCTCTAGTTTTACTGCACAAGTTTGTAATCGGCAAACATTTTTTCAGAGAATAAGCCCTGTGCAGTGATTGGGGTCAACCGGAACTTCAGACCTACTTCCAAACCTTTCGAGAATTGCAGGTCAGACAAAACGCCGAGCAAAGCTTTTCAATCTGAGATTGAATTGCTCCAAGATTTTGGGCAGCCAATCGATCTTTGACCGCGATACGGTTTTGACTTTCGGCAACGTACAAACGATGTAGATCACTTAAACGATGTAAACGGGTTAATTTTCTGTTCGTTAGTTTTAATTTTAGGAATTGTCTAAGTACATGTAAAGACAATGATAAAGTGTTTTATATTAAGAGTTCCGATGAACGCTATATGAAAATTACGCAACTAACAGTGCGTTGCATTTCATCCTTTTGTTTGGTATCGAAATTTTAAATTAATTTCATATACAATTTGCATATTAATGAATCAGTATAAAAATACAAGTGGTTGGCACGAAAGATAAGTGTTAAGTCATGCAGATGCTGACTACAGTTCACAAGCTAATTTGGGTGAGAAATCAAGGTTAAATTACGAGACGAGATTAGTTTGGTTTGTTACAGATGGCGGCGTCAAGTTATAGAATACAATTCGAGTCGGAAGTGAGAAATACTATCGTCAAGTTATGGAGAAAAGTATACGATTCAGTTGAACGTATTAAGATTCGCTATTAAACTTAAATTACAATTACAACTGAATATTTTAATTTGGCGTCGTGTAGTGTGGGCTAGCTGTGTCCGGTAGGCCTGCAGTTAGATATGGATTAATTTGCACATCAAATCAGCCCTAAAAGACAAAAGGCCAAAGGCGAAGACTTAAATGATTTGCACGAAAGATACGTTAAAAGTCGTGCACGTACTGGCAATATTTATCTTTAGAGACCATATTAAGCAAAATGGATACATCACGTTTTATAGCTATAGTCCCTTATATGAAGAGTTCGAAATTATAAAGATGGGTCAGACAATGACCAGTACTACCATTCCAATTAGAAATAGCAATTAAGGGGACTCCAAAGCTTCAAAATTTAGAAGCTCATCGAATTTTTTATACTCTGGTAAAATCTATTTGAATAGTTTGGACTTAGAAGGGAAATAACAGGAGTTTGGCCGCTTTATGGCATGTCTATCGGTTAATGCAGAATAAAGATATCAAAGTTATATGGGTAAGGTAAGTATATACTTGTAGTACAGCGTCCAGAATACGTTGCATTATTGTAAGGAAATTTTACAGAAATGGGGCTTAACTCGCGGAATACGTTGCTCCAGGGAGCACCAGTATTCAAGAATAGGAGAATGGGGACTAACATTACTCAGTATTAGTCTTTCAACGATTGACGCCTTAGAGGAAAATTAATTTTCCCGTAGAATCAATTTAAAGTTTTTAAAAGGGTTGAAAACGTTTAGGTAATCGACTGTGGTAGGACGATCTCATCTAGTCAAAGGAGTCGAAATACATGAATAACTTAGCAACCAGCATCCATCCCAACGGGTTACCTTTTCAAAGGAGTGTTTGCAGCCTGAATTTATGGGCCCGCCAACAGAGCGCAATGAAAAATTACCAAATTGAGCTTGCACAGGAAACCTATGACTGGTTTGGGCGTAGATGGTACTAATTTATAGTACTTAGAAAGACGTAGCACAAGTCCGGAAAGGGGAGTACTCCAGTTGGGCGTGTTTTACCTCTGCAGAATAGACCCATCAACATTCAGATAATGTCAATACCTATCAACGAGATAAGGTAATGCTTGGAAGGTTCGTCTAGTACGGAACCGGAACATCAATAGAAAAAGAATTGGGATCATTACAGTAGCTCCTAGTTTTGGATTGGGTGCTTAGGCGAGTCGGTTTTAAAAAGCACAAAAGCTTAAATGCAATTATCAGTGTCTCATACTACCGGTCTTTTGAGAAGAGACAATCTTACGGTAATTTGAGATCTAATGGCAAAAAAAAGTTGAATAGACCTAGAAATATCCGACAGACAACTCAAGGACGTTGCTACAATTAGTTTCAGCCATTAATTTGTTGCAAAAATTTGAAAATTCTTACACCTAAGTGTGCATATACCATTCGATAAGTACGAGAACGTATTATAGTAGATTTTAATATCAAGTAAACTAAAACGTGAACAGTGATCAACGAAATACAAATACTAAATTCGTAAATCTGTTCAAACTAATCCGATGCGAAACATGTACCATAATGGCAGAACATTTTCGTTTACGGTATATGAACCTCGATGGATCATTTAATGCAGACGGGAAATTTCAGAATTTGGTTTTAGAGTTTCAAATTTCTTATGAAAAATTGCTCAGTTAAGTATTTCGAACAGATACTTCGGGTTACGCAAATTGCAGTATTTTATCGATTAAGGGAATATCCAAAGGATGTGATTAATTTTATGGCATATCAACCAACTATGGGTTGATTAATGTCGAATAAAGTTCTTAAGAGTCCTAAAGTAGGATAATTCATATTCTTACAGCAAAAGTGTACCATAAGGCCGAAGGCAGAGTTTCAGAGGGGAGTATTGGCTTTATATAAAAGAGCGTCATCGAATTTCAGCGTACTCCTACGACTGAACTGAATTGTTTCAATCCGGCAAAAGGGGCCTGGTATTAGCAAGGCAATTATGTTGGACCAGTACCAAGAATGGAAGCAGTGTCTCGAGGAGTATGAAGAGACAGGCGATTCAAAGAGAACGCGCCCTATTTAAATGAACAAGCTCTTTACGATTTAAAATAGAAAATTCGTTTACATGAAACCATTTAACGTCGTTGCCAAAATGCTGAATACAGATTTGTCACAAGAAATATTTCCTTTATGCTGTAATTTATGCTAACAGCATTTTAGCCAATTTTACGTTACCGCTTTGCAAACTTCGCTGGTTAAAATTCTTGGGCCATTAACTTAATTACGACCTTTGTAAATATTGTGCCTAGAAAGTCTCCAAAAATCCTCAGGTAGAGATTCAAAGGATTTCCCCCTTTTCCAGGGTATTTACGTAATTGGTGGGGATGAGGGACGCGTGCGGGGATTGATCAAGATTAGCAGCTCGGAGGGGGAGGCCTGCTTCCATCGCAAAGATCCAGAGTCACAAGAAGGATTGCTTTATCTCCAAAAAGACAAGTTATGAGCTCTGCAAAACTAACCAGCTGAGCAGTCTAGGCCCACTATCATTATCCTGAAAACGTAATCTAGCAAATATGGACCAGAAATCTAACAGGTCTCCCCAGTTTGTACTCAGATTTAGTACAACCAGATTGAATGCGATAACTTTTAGATTAGGACAGGATTCATCCTCAGCCATTGCCTTACAGTATTTGGGAGAAAAGTTTCGATTTTTAGGATGCTTGAATATGGTTAAGCATGAACATATTAGGGCTTGACGGGGCCAAGCCTCTTCGATCTGTCTAGTGGAAGTTAGCGGTATTACGGGTCCCCACTTAACCAGAGGGGGGTGGTCAGCCTTTTGCACGAGGTTGCAGTCGAATTCATGTCTGCCAACAAGTTGGATATTTACGACCGAACAGCAAACATAGGAATGTTAAGAGTGAATTGGGCAATATAGATATTACAGTAAGTTTTATTTACTTACTACTAGAACAGGGTGTGACAAGAGCGAAGGCAGAGAAATAATTTCAAAGGAAACTCGTTTCGTACAAACGGTTTTTGTGGCATTTCAGAGTAGAAATGCTTCCAGCGGTCGGCAATAAGCTAATCTATCCTTAAGGATGGACTGCCAACAACCGAGTTCAGCTACAGTACAACCTGGCAGACTGGCATTGCCAAGGCAGGACCGATCTTGTAGGGCCAGTGCCAAGAACGAAGTTAGTGCCATTGACGAGTATTAAAAAGACGAAGGTCGTTTTAATCTCTTAACGATTTAAATAGAAAAGATCAATCATTTAAGTGAACAGCCATATTCAACCTCCGTACCCAAAACGTTCACTACTGACTCCTCACAAAGTTTCCTTTATATAGATATAATTTGTAAGTCATGTTAATCAGAAAATGTTACTGGAGTAGCTGAAATTTTTTTTTTTTTTATGCTAACAGTCTTTCAACCTTTATTTATTTATTTATTTATTTATTTATTTAAATACAAAATTAACATCCGGGGTTTTTTTTTTTTCAATATCTCCGCGCTTTACTTTCGTGAATATTTTGTATGAATTTTACTTGAAACATTAATTTGAATAACAAATATTTAATTCATAACTTTGTTGTAAATACGAAACCAAATCTGTCTCATTTATTCATATGGATATATTACCATTCGAAATTTTACTAATTTCGATACAAATTTATTTAGCTTTGAAATATGATTTTAAAGGAAATATGAAAAATAAACAAATAAACTTTGCACTTGCAATTTAGAAATAGATCCCAATTTGTTGAAAATCAAGTTGGTCCCTCTAAAAAAAGGAACATTTGAATACAAATGTTAACTATTTGTGCAGGAAATAAAACAATAGTGCGAAACAGAACTACTTGTTACATTAAAAACATTATCACATATGTATAAAAAAAAAAATGGTGCGATTAATTTGTAAAGTTGAATCAATTTGAAATGTAGCGTTTTTTTTTTTTTGTGGCGACTTAATCGTCAAGTAATTTCTACGAACGCTAAAAAGCAAATGGCTATAATTACTTATACTCTTTCCTTCTCCGCTGTGTTGGAATTCGCTTTACTTCTAACTCACCAAACAAGAAAGTTTTCACATGAACATGTGAACTCAACAGAATTTTTAACCAATGAAAATCTTTCTAAGCTCCACAAATTAACAAATACGTAATAAGCCAGTGTCAGCTAAAAGAAATCCCTACAAGACCTTTTCCACAGACTTTACCAGCCGCGCCTGCACGAAAGACTACAAGAACGTATTCTCTACAAACCACTCCAGGCCCTTTAACGGCAAGGCAAAAGAACGCAATGATACACGTATCCAGCCTTCATCATCTCACACGCGTCTATACACGCACTAAAAAGAACAGGGTAAACGTATACATATATACAATAGCACACTGCTAAATACATACATATATTATTCACACGATGAACATTTTGACTGGTGACTACTAACGCAACGTTCTTCACCATACACCTGTTTGTATAAATGACTGAAAAATAACTTTTATATTCTTATATCTTACATATTTTTGTAAAATTTCGTATTTCTCCGATTTTTCATTTACAAAACTCTGTTTGTTTTAAGTAGTAGCTTTCTATTCTCTTCCTGTTTTATTTATTACCATTTTTATATGCATCGATACATAATGGCCGTTACACTTTAACCGAGTTGTTACATTTCAACCACTCAGACCCTCACTTTGTCTGGTACCGTCGCAAAGAGACAAACGAAAAAAGGAAAGAAATAAAAATCCGTCTTGCCATTTTCTTTAGTGCAAATCAAATGAATTTATTTGCAATTCTTCCAAAATAACGCATGTCATTATTTTTGACAAGTCTTTTCGAACACACATGTTTTACAACGCTCTGCCGTATACATGTGATTTTTAAAAGTCTCTCTCCCCACCACCTCACGCCGGCACTAGCCAGCGCTTTCTCGCTCTCGAATTCACGCGTCCATCTTCCGGGGATCAACTTGCCTTTCTCTTTTTCTTGATCATGTGTTGTCTTTTTTTTTTCTCCTTTTTTCTTCTTCTCGTGACGTCAGCGCGTGCACACTTGCTTAATTTGCATATGCGTTAACACGGCTACTGCTGCTGCTAATATTTTCGCTAGTCAGCTATCCTACGGCTGCTGCTGATTTTCTCACACGCGCGCCTAACGCTCTATGTTACAATTTCTTCCTTTGCTAAAACAACGTTTATACTCCAATTGAAATTTAAAATCGGTATTGTCCTTGATTCTACCAAAAGATGCTCGAAAATTGACCCTACCAAAGCCAGGGACCACGCCACAACTACATCGTTGGTGCGAGAAATGGGGGCAATTTTCACATTTATTTTTTTTAGATGACTACGCTGAGCGATGATGAGAAACGAAAAGAATAAGAATTGAAGTAAATCTTTGTCAAACAAAAGATGAACATTTATCAAGACACACTCTATTACGAATGCACACCAAAAAATATTCTCTGCTAGTGTTCGCACTAATATTCATATCCATATAAAATAATGTCTTAACCTTTAAAAGCTTTAAAAATAAGAAAAACGCGTTTCAAACCGGAAATTAAAAAATAAAGTAAAAACGTATCAATCGGTATGGACAGAAGGAAAAGAAAACATCTCCTTATGGAAATTGAGTAAAGTTGCTATTTGCGAATTTATTTTAGAGGGTATTGTCGTACTTGCTATTTGCTTACCCCCTTTCCGTAAACATTTGACATGTTTTCGTCCGGCAACTTTTTTTTATTCGCTAACTTTTATGTCACTGGACGGATTTATTTTTATTTGTATAGAAATAAACACGCATTGATCTTTATTATAGACTGAAGGAGTTTATTTTACTTAATTTAGTTTATTTTACGAAATTTGAAATAAGTTTAATTTAGATCGCTAAGATTTTTGTGATTTTATTAAAATTTCTTCGTTTAATGTGGAATTATTAGTTAAGTAATCTAATATATAAACGGCTGTATGTCTGCCTGTCGGCCTGTGTATATACGAAATCTGGACAAATTAAAATATCATATTTAAGCGCATTTTATGACCGGGCAAAGCCGGGCGCCCCCCGCTATTGTAATATATAAAAGGCTATATGTCTGTCTGTATATTTTCAAACTCTATTTCTTCCAAAACTATAAGTTACAGCGCGGCAAGGCATTAGGGGCCTCAAATGATTGGATTTTTTTATGAACCGTTCATGGGCCTTTAGCCAGTTAAAATAGTTTTTAAGTGATCAAAAATGGGTCAAAATTGAAAAAATCTTTATACATTTTTGTGCATTCATCTTAGTTTATTTTTGATTTTTAATTTTTCATTTTTCATCAGTTCATTACACCAGCTTTGAATGCTACAGTTTTGCTTTCGGTTTCGATTCTAGCTGATGGCACCCAAATAGTTTTTTTTTTTTTACTTTTGAAATCACGACTCTATAATATATACTAAATCTGGACAAATTAAAATATCATATTTAAGCGTATTTTATGACCGGACGAAGCCAACCCCCTCGCTAAATAACTAGAACAAATAATGAAAGAACCCAGAAATGTAATTAAGTTCAGTTTATGTAAAAGGAAATAAAATTAGTTGCTTTTGTTTCCGAAGCTCCGAAACTTTAAAAGTTCCGTATGTAACAATCATATAAAAAAATTCCATAAGTAAAACATTCAAGACAGAAACGAAACGTACATTTATCACGTTTCTCTAACAAAATAGAAAATAGACAGACTTACTTGGGAAAAAAAAAGACGGCTGAAAATAATAGATGCTTAAAGTAACAAATTTTTATTTTATTTTTTTATTTTATTTTATTATTCTGTTTGTTTCAGTCCAGTATAAAGAAAGATGTTCAAATATGTAAACGTTTAAAAGTTCTGATATGTAATATATATGGAAGACAATGTTCTGTTTCTTTTTTTTTCTTCTTTTTATTTCTTTAAATTGTATTCATCTTGCTTGGTAGACTGTCACCTGAAACTAAAACA
This sequence comes from Euprymna scolopes, assembly GCF_053919585.1. NCBI lineage: Eukaryota > Metazoa > Mollusca > Cephalopoda > Sepiida > Sepiolidae > Euprymna > Euprymna scolopes. The sequence goes on from NC_136490.1 coordinate 149,701,212, forward strand.
CTTCGATATGATTCTGTTTCTTTTTTCCTTTGGACTGGATATGATTTTTTTTTTTTTAAGATTCCTTTACTGATTATTCCTCAGGATTCATTTACAAAATGAATATGAAGGAAAAGTGTCGACGGTTCACTGGACAAATACTTAACATAACTAAATCCTTCTCAAATAAGAGAAAACCCCAGGTTGCCCTAGATGGTCGTACATCAAAACAATATAATATAAATGCGGGTGTACCACAGAAGTCGATCCTTGACCTTTTATTATTCATAAATGTCCTCCCTGATAAAATTGTCTCTGAGATGGGTATATTTGCTGATGACACCACGCTCTATAACAAGCACGAGGGGAAAACAAATAAACACATATCCAAGGTAATGGTGGAAACCCTAGTGGAAGACCTCCAGTCTGTAGTGAAATGGGAACAAAAAAAGTAGTAATGTTTAATGCTGCCAAGACTAAGCTTGATTCCTTCAATAATTACAAGAAACCTTCTCAACCACCAATAGCTATGGCTAAAGATACATTACCTAAAAATACTTTGTTCAAACTACTCGGCATAACGTTCACAGAGAACGTAGGTTGAAACAGATAGATACATCAAGGGCATTATCACCGCTGCTGCGAGGAAAGTGGGATCTCTCTACCGTGCTAGAAGATTGCTTACACCTGAAAGTATCCTGTATCTCTACAAGGCCACTATTCACCCACAAATCAAGTGTTGTTGTCACATTTGGGCTTGCGCATCTGTTACTAATCTTTCACTCCTGGACAGGGTTCAAAAGAGGGCCGCCAACCTAATTAGTCCCGAACTGTCAGTTAGGCTTCAGCCACTGTCCCATCGACGAAATATTGCAACCTTCTGCCTGTTTTACAGATATGTTAATGGCAGATGATCCAATGAACTAAAAGCTCTTGTATCTCATCGGCGTAAATACTCCTGACAAACCTGACAAGCAGTAAAATCCCAGCCCTACTCAGTAGAAATCCCCAGATGCCAGAAAGCCTTCTATTCTAACAGTTTCTCCTCTAGGACTGCTAGACTTTGGAATTCCCTTTCGAGTTTCTATTTTCCCGACTGTACTTACATGCAGAAGCTCAAGTCTAATGTAAACAGTCATCTTGCTGCTAAACTCCCTACACAGTGTTCCTGCAATTACGTCCCAGATAATATCAAAGTGGCTCTGTGCCTTGTTTGGGGTGAAAATGGAAAAAAAATCTAGAGAGATTTGTTTTTAACGCGCATCATTCTCTTTCTTATCGCATTTGCATTTCTAGAAAACATACTGCGAAAAATAAACCTGATTCAAATGTAAACCCAAAGATATCTGCGTAACTTACAATTTTCTTTAACCGAACCAGGGACGTTCTGGTGTCTGAATCAATGAATCTAAGTAAAACCAAGCGCAAATCAATTGGAATTTCCAGTTAAAAAAGCGGATTAGAAGAAAGAGAAATCTATCTGAAAAAACTGAGGATGATATTGATCAAACGTTTGAGCAAGAAGTTAAGAGATCAATACAAATGTCGTGATCGGATTGTTATTGAACAAGAAGCAATAATTTTTCATCTGCGAACCGTCTTCTCTAGATTATTGTCGCCAGCAATCCTAGAAGACATTGAGGAGGAGTTGTAACAGAAACTTAATGGTCTTGCAAGAAATACGCTAGGGACTTGAATGCTTTTATGTTGCCTATTATATGGGCCTGCGCATTAGTTAATAGTCTCTCTCTCTCTCTCTCTCTCTCTCTCTCTCTCTCTCTCTCTCTCTCTCTCTCTCTCTCTCTCTCTTGGACAAAGTCCAAAAAAAAAGTCTTCAATCCAATAGGTCTCGCATTATCAATCAGGCTCCAAACTTTGTCTCATCATCGTAATGTTGCATCCCTGTACTTGTTTCAGAAGAATTTTAATTAAATGTGCTCCGACGAACGTATAGCACTGGTACCCCCTTAACGTAAATACCCCTCTGACTATCCCAACAAGTAGCAAAATCCTACGCTATCACTCTGAAAGTTTCTTTCCTCGAACTGCTAGACTTTGGAATTTCTTCTTTGTATCCAGCTTGCTCGACTATACTAACATGCAGAAGGTTTAAGTGTAAACTGAGCAGATATCCCATTGCTCAACTCCCTACTTAAAGTGTCCCTCAAGGCATGGTCTCTAATTCACAGTTACTTGCAGTAGAAACTTACCTTGTTTAGGGTAAATACGAGTAAAAAAAGATAGGGGTTTTAGGGGGCATAATATAGGCACAAAATTCCATTTGAAAATTCAAATATTTCAGATTTGCATTAAATTTGATCTGTAAAACAGTCAATAAACGCCAATCTATACGCCTTTGAGTTTGGATTTTTTTGTGTATTGATATTCATATTAAGAACCGTTTTTTCTATTTATTTAAAAAGCAAATAAAACTTTGTTATATGGGTCGTGGAATTGCATTCATTTACAAAAGATTTGGCTAATTTGCATATTCTTTTAAATATTTATTTTAATTACTTCTCTATTGTTTTTTTTTCGGTTTTCTTATAGGATGACCATCTTTAGTTAACTATTACGTGTAATTATATGAATGCAGATATTCTACATGATTTATACTTGCGTAAAAAAGTTATAGTAAACACAAATCTCTCTCTCTCTCTCTCTCTATATATATATATATATATATATATATATATATATATGTGTGTGTGTGTGTGTGTGTGTGTGTGTGTGTATATATATATATGTATATATATGTATAAAAATACGTATATATATATGTATAGATATGTATAAAAATATGTATATATATGTATATGTATGTATAAAAATATGTATATATATATGTGTGTATATATGTATAAAAATATATATATATTTATATATATGTATAAAAATATGTATATATAAGTGTATATATATGTGTATATATGTATATATGTGTATATATATGTATATTTATATGTGTATATGTATGTATATGTACGTATGCATATGTATGTATATATATGTACGTATATATATGTATGTATATATATGTATATATGTATGTATATATATGTATATATGTATGTATATATATGTATATATATATGTATATATATATGTATATATATGCATGCATATATACGTATGTATGTATGTATATATATGTATGTATGTATGTTGGCGTACATCTGTATGTACATGTGCTTATTTCCATGTGTATGTGGGGTGGAGAGGGCTCCTGTAAGCCATGGTGAAGGCAACCCCTTTAGGAGAAGCAAATCTTTGATTTGAAAAACCATAAAGCGGGAGACCAGTACCCGCATTAAGCTGGTCTGCAGTTTGACTTGTTGCTGGCTACTTTGCTCTTGCTTGTTGCTGGATGTCAGCATTTTGAACCGAGAGAGAGATTTAGCTGTCGTATAAAGCTAAAACTCTGTAACGTCATCTTTGTATAGATACTGCCTCAGACATTTGTCTATAAAAATAGTCCCGTGGCGATGAAAAAGTTGTGACGCATGTAGGCCTGAAATGCTGGAAGCATGTAATAATTGATCTGCCATCATTATATGTATCTATGTATATATGTATGTATATGTGTATGTATCTTTATATATGTACATGTGTATGTGTATGTCCGTATACATGTTTGTGTGTTTATGTATATACATATATATATGTTTGTATGTATGGATGTAGATATATGCATATATGTGTGTATGTGTATATATGCATATATGTGTGTATGTGTATGTACGCATGTGTGTATATATGTGTATAAATGCATATATGTGTGTATGTGTATGTACGCATGTGTGTATATATGTGTATATATGCATATATATATGTATGTGTATGTATGCATATATATATATGTGTATGTGTATATGTGCATGTATGTGTGTATGCGTATGAATGCATATATGTGTATGTGTATGTATGTGTAGGTAAGTGTATGTATATATATATGTGCATATGTGTACCTATATGTATGTATATGTGTGTATATATGTGTATGTATGCATGTGTGTATGTATATGTATGTATGTATATTATGCATTGTGTATGTATATATGTATATATGTGCATATATTTATAGATATGTATGTGCATATGTGTATATATGTATGTATACGTGTATATATTTATATGTATGTATGCTAATGACCGTCTTGTGTATGTTTGCACGTGTGTATGTGTATGTATGCATATGTATGTGTATGTATGTGTATTATGTATTGTGCATGCGTGTATGTATTATGTATATATTGTGTGTGATATGTATGTGTATATGTGTATGTATGTGTATATATATATGTATGCGTGCATGTATATATATGTATGTATTTGTGAATTCGCCGGCAGGACTAAATAAGTAATTTTCGGATTCATGGGCTTTCAGTGTCTGAGGGAGTGGCACTCGTCTGACCAGACGTTGCAATCATATATATATATATATATATATATATATATATATATATATATATATGCATGTATGTATATATATATATATGTATGTATATATAAACTTATATATATATGTATATATACATATATATATGTATGTATATATATATATGTATGTATATATATATATATGTATATATATACTTATATATGTATATATATACTTATGTATATATATATATGTGTATATATGTATGTATACTTATATATGTATGTATATATAGATATCTGTATATGTATGTGTATATATATGTATGTATATATATATGTATGCATATATATGTATGTATATATATGCATGTACATATATATATGTGTGTATATATATATATGTGTGTGTATATATATGTATGTATATATATGTATGTATATGTGTATATGTATATGAATATATATATATATATATGTATATACATATGAACGTATATATATGGATGTATATATATGTATGCATGTATATATATATGTGTGTAACGGATCACATGCTTGTATATATATATGTGTGAAACGGATCACATGCTTGTTAGAGCCAAGCTGAAACTCCACATTAGGAGGAGATTCCGGTCACAAGGTGCGCAGCCACCCAAAAGACTAGCCACAGGTAAGCTAAAGTCCAAGGCCGTGCAGAAAGAACTACAAGTCGCTCTCGGAAGTGCGGACTACGATGGTTCATGGGAGAAATTTAAGTCGACCGTACACAGTGTCAGCTGTGAAGTACTAGGTGTCGTGAAACAAAAGAATCAAGACTGGTTCGACGAAAATGATGCCATAATCAATGAACTTATAGAGCAAAAAAATAACGCACTCCAGAAAATGCTCGGAGCGCCCAAAAGGGACCGGCCGAGACTAAAGCAGGAGTTCAAGGAAGCGAAAGCATCGCTACAACGCAACATACGAAGCATGAAGAATAAATTGTGGAAGAATATATCCAACCAGGTGCAACTGGCGTTTGATAGCAAAGATGCAAAAACTATGTACCACCTTATCAGACAGGTATTTGGGCCTCAATCCTCAGTGATGATGCCCCTCAGATCAAAGGATGGGGCGTCGCTAAATAGGAGCCCGGACAAAATCATGCAGCGCTGGACAGAACACTTCAGAGATCTGTTCGACAACCCCTCAACTATTGATGAGGAAGTCATCAGGAATCTGCCACAGCAGGAAATCAGACAAAAGATGCTGGCTCACCCGACTCAACATGATATCAGCAAAGCTATTAGCGAGATAAATACGGGAAAGTCGCCGGGGCTGGACGGCATTCCTGTCGAGATTCTCCGATATGGGGGCAATCAAATTACAGCTGAAGTACACCGATTGATATCCAAGGTCTGGTCTGGGTCTCCTGTACCCCAAGATTGGATCGACGCGATACTAATCCCACTGTATAAGGGAAAAGGACAAAAAGTCCTATGTGGGAACTACAGGGGTATAAGTCTGTTGGAGGTAGTCGGTAAGGTATTTGCCAGACTCCTACTAAACAGACTAAATGAATACATTTGCCCCTCAGTACTGCCCGAAGCCCAAAGTGGGTTCAGACCCGGACGTGGCACAATGGACATGATCTTCTCAGTCCGTCAGATACAGGAAAAATGCAAAGAACAAAGGCTAGCTCTATACCAGGTATTTGTAGATCTGAAAAAAGCCTTTGACACTGTAAACCGAACTGCCCTGTGGATAATATTGGGGAAACATGGATGTCCACCTGGTTTCGTAAATATGATCAAACAACTGCATGAAAACATGAAAGCGCGTCTCCAGCTAAACGGCACAGTTTCAGAGAGCATTGCCATCGACAACGGGGTTAAACAGGGAGATATTCTAGCTCCAACCTTGTTCTCAATCTATTTCGCAACAACACTCGCGTTCGCATTTAGAAACTGTGAAACGGGAGTGCTCTTTCGATTTCGGACAACGGGCAAGTTATTCAACCTTACTCGTTTCAGGGCCAGATCGAAAACATTTCACTCACCTGTCAGGGAGCTGCTGTATACTGACGATGTAGACTTCGTCGCACACACGGCAGAAGATATGCAGGGCATCATGGACCGCTTTTCCAGGGCGTGCACTGCCTTTGGCCTCACAATTAGCCTGGAGAAAACCAAGGTAATGTTCACCCCAGCTCCAAACAGCCGCTACGAGGAACCGGTCATCTGTGTAAATGGAACGAAACTGGGCACCATTGATGACTTTGTATATCTTGGCAGTACTATATCGAGCGACGGAACCCTCGATAAGGAAATCTTAGGAAGGATCAATAAGGCAAGTAAGGCCTTTGGTAATCTCGAAAAACGAGTGTGGGCAGACAGAGCCCTGACCTTCAAAACAAAGATAAAGGTATACGAGACTTGTGTACTACCTGTCCTCCTATATGCCTCGGAAACATGGACGACATATCGCTGTCATATCAAGGCTCTGGAAAGATTCCACCAGACATGCCTACGCAGGATATTTAATGTCACCAAACAAGCTCTCTTGTCCGATGAAGAGGTGCTCAAGAAGGCGAGCACATTCAGCATAGAGGCTCGAGTCTTTCGAAACCAGACTCGATGGGCGGGTCATGTAGTGAGAATGGAGGATTATAGGATACCTAAGCAATTGTTCTATGGGGAGCTTGAATGTGGCAAACGACCCAATCACAAACCTCGGAAAAGATACAAAGATGTAGTTAAGGGAAACCTGCGGGCACTTGGCATAGAAATAACAAGGTGGGAAGAGATAGCTGAAGACCGGGAAAGTTGGAGGCGCTACGTCTATGCGGGATGTGAGAATTTTGAGGTTTTGAGAGTTGAGCACGCCACTATAAAGCGAGCCTTACGAAAGCGAGAGGATACAGGGGACTTTGATCTCGACCCCACGTACTCGTGCGGGATATGCGGCAGGGTGTGCCTGTCAAAGGCAGGCCTCAAGAGTCATGGAACTATGCACGCGGGACATGAACTGGGAGCATGGGAGGGAGGGGGGCGGTCACCAACAAGGTTATCCTGCAGAATATGCGGCAAACTGTGCAGGCCGGGTGGGGCTATGTGGAATCATATGCGGACTCACTCACACGCCATCGTATCGTGAGGGTTGGCCGTCTTCTGTAAAGAAGTGGCAGTCACCATATATATGTGTGTATATGTATGTATCTATATATTTATATATATATGTATGTATATATATATATGTATGTATATGTATGTATATATATGCATGTATATATATGTGTGTATATGTATGTATCTATATATTTATATATATATGTATGTATATATATATGTATGTAGATGTATGTATATATATGCATGTATATATATATGTGTGTGTGTGTGTGTGTGTGTGTGTATAAACAGCGAAACAGCACTGTATGTGGATGACTATAATGCTCCCTATCTTAGGTTGAGCATTTGGAAAGTGATATACAAATTACATTACAGTATGAAGCGATGCTCTTTGTGTAAACAAATTGAACTTATGTACTTTGGATAATGTCAAAACATTGTTAATTCACTGCCCACATTGCAGCAGATGTACAGTGCAATGGTTAGAAGCTCTGACTGCTGTTTGGGCGATCAGGTTTCGATCCTTGCTTGAGGTAGTTTTTTGTCCAGCCGCACTGATGAGCTGTGAAACAACGAACAGTACTGCATGTTGATGACTGTATATATATATATATATATATATATATATATATATATATATGATGACTATATATATATATATATATATATATATATATATATATATGAAAGTGTACGTGTCTGTCTGTATGTGTGTCTGTCTCTGTACATTTCCCTATGCAATAACTCGGTCAATTTTACGTCTACAGACTCGAAATTTGATATACAGCGTACTGAGATTTGGGAAAATCTTTGTAACCCGTTTTTGGCCAGAAATTTGGCTGTTAAATGGTCAAAGTCCAACGATTTGACCTTTTAAAACTCTACCAAACTCCTCCGACAATTTTGGGTATAAACAATTGAAATTTTAGATATATGTTCCTTGACATGAATCTAACTTAATAACTTGATTTGAGCTCAAAACAATAAATGTTAAGGGGTCAAAGTTTTAAAAAATTGACCTCTGCGGTCTCTACCAAATTATTCGGACAATTTCTGGTCTAAACATTTGAAATTTTACATAAAGGGTATTCAGAGATAGGGCAAGCTTTTTAATCCGTTTGGGTCGAAAATTTGAGCTATCAATATGTAAATGTATATATTTATGTTTACATGTCTGCCTAAAACTTTCGACAGAGGCGACGGATTTCACAAGATCAGTATCGTTTTGATGCTCGACCCTTCAGACGACAAATACCGAAAAATTGGCTAAAAACATTAATTTCTTCACCCTCAACTGGACACTTTTCTACAGGGAGGGTTCGCTTTTTTCGACGATATTTTCGAAACTCATCCCCTCTTTTCGATTGTCTAGCCTTTATTTAAACCTATGTCACTTCCGGTTTGACGGTGGTCGTTACAGAAGAGACGTCACGTTTTTTTTCTCGTTCTTTTCCTCCTTCACGGTACAGGTTCGAGCCTGCCTTCCTACTATCACTTTTCTTTTGTTCAACACACACCTCCAAACAACCAGGCAACGCCAGGCACGCATGCTAGTATATATATATATATATATATATATATATATATATATATATATATATGTATAAGGAATGAAAAAATACCAGCGGTGGTTGACGTTATGTTTTGAGAAAAATAGATAGATACATTTTTATTTTTTATTTCAATTATCCTGAAGATGTCCTCTGAAATAAGGACGAAACGTTGATTTTTTGTAATAATTTCATTCGGTTTTTCTATTTTTCTCAAAACATATATATATATATATATATATATATATATTTCAGAGGAAACATAATTTAATTTAAATACCAAAAAAAACAAGAAATGGGCAGGTGAAATTAAAATTTTCCCTAAGGCCTTATCGTCTGACCCTCTAAGAGGAAACGTCAGAATGATAGATTAAAAACTAAGAAAACGAATGAGGGAAGAGGGGAATTTTGGTTACAGTTGGAAGAACAGTGGAGAAAAAAAAAAAAAAAAAAATCTCACTGTTCAGGTGGTTTTAAATCAATGAATATCTCCAACTGATGTCTAAGAATCTTTTGTCTACACAGGCTAGGTGTCTAAGATTCTTAGACATCAGTTGGAGATATTCATTGATTTAAAACCACCTGAACAGTGAGATTTTTTTTTTTTTTTTTTTTTCTCCACTGTTCTTCCAACTGTAACCAAAATTCCCCTCTTCCCTCATTCGTTTTCTTAGTTTTTAATCTATCATTCTGACGTTTCCTCTTAGAGGGTCAGACGATAAGGCCTTAGGGAAAATTTTACTTTCACCTGCCCATTTCTTGTTTTTTTTTTTGGTATTTAAATTAAATTATGTTTCCTCTGAAATTTCTCCTTCCATTCTGCTGTACCAAAAATTTACTTATATATATATATATATATATATATATATATATATATATATATATATATATATATATATATATATATATATATATATTTATTTGTTTAAAAACTTTTGCCTACCAAACTCCTCTGTCAGATTTTGGTCTATAGACATGCAACTTCATATATAGAGTATTCAACTCCATGCAAAACTTTATATTTGGGTTTTAGCCGGGGAAAATTGGTACAAAATTGAATTTTCCAGGTAAAAGTCGAACGACGGCATTATGAATATTCCTGCATAACATATAGCTATTGATTTATGTTTTAATTTTTAACCTTGCAACAAACATGTCTTCATAGCTCAGGCATTAATGTTTAAGAAAAACGCAAATCGTAAGCTAAACATCGACAAATATAAAAAAATTGACGAAAAACATTAACTCTTCACCTTCTACTCGGCACTTTTCTACAATGAGGGGTCGCATTTTTGCCGATATTTTCGAAAATCATTCCCTCTTTTCGATTGACTAGCCTTAAATTAAACTTTTGCCACTTCTGCTTTGGCGATGGACGCAACAGCAAATACGTCACGTCTTTTGGAGTTTTTTTCACGTTCTTTCCCTCTTTCATGGTATGAGTTCGAGCCTGTCTGTCTACTCCCACTTTTTTTTTGCTCAACACACACTTCCAAACACCTTACCACACCAGGCACCCAGGCTAGTCTATTATATAAAGAGCAAAATTGGCTGAAGCCTTTGTATATGTCCTGGAAAGGCTTTTTGCATCAGGTTCTCGCGTCGGTTAGATTTCCCAAGAAGATTTTGCATACTGAGGCAATTACTATTTATTTGGATACTGCCAGAGTGGCCCCTTTTTGAGAGACCTGGTTTGCCCCCACATTAAAAATGAACTTGTGTCTAATTTGCTTTCGTGGGAGGTTTAAAAGCAACGCCATTTCTGCAAGTCATCTTTTGTTTTTGATTGACTACGTTAAATTTGAACACTTTAGACTTCTGGTCACGTCATGAAGTAGCGGTAAGACGTCCGATTTTCTGTCACTTTCTTTTCTGTCTTCACGTCACAGGTTCAAGCCTGCCTGCCTCCTACCACTTTTTTGGGGTTTTTTTTTTTTTTTTGCTCAACACACACCTCCAAACATCCGGACAATGCTGAGCACCCAGGCTAGTCTATAATATAAATCTCACCTGTCTGTTTAAATGTATGTATGTGTGTATGTATGTCTACTTAAAATTTTCAACAGAGGCGACGGATTTTCATGAGATCGGTATCGTTTTGAAGCTCGACTCTTCGGACGACAAATATCGAAAAATTGGCTAAAAACATTAATTCTTTTCTCCTCAACTGGGCACTTTTCTACAAAGAGGGAATGCTTTTTTTTTGCCGATATTTTCGAAAGTCATTCCCTCTTTTCGATTGACTAGCCTTAATTTAAACCTTCGCCACTTCTGGTTTGGTGATGGACACAACGGCAAAGAAGTCATGTTTTTGGGGGGTTTCTTTCACATTATTTTCCTCCTTTTGGTACGGGTCGAGCCTGCTTGCCTGCCTACTACCACTTTGTTTTTTGCTCAACACACACATTCAAACACCCGGGCAACCTCGTGCACTCAGGCTAGTCTATTATATAAATCTCAGCTGTCTGTTAAAATGTGTGTTTGTATGTCTGCCTAAAACTTTTCTCAGCGCCATCAGACCGGGCCAAAACCGGTACTGTCTGAAAGGGCGATGTCTCAGTCGAATAATATGTAAAAATTAGAAAAAAAAACAGCTATTTAGAAATAAAGGTTTGCAATTAGGGAGTGTAGCAAAAAATCATTCCTTAATGACAATTTAGCCAAACACGTATGTGCAGAAAACGTTCTTTCTTGAATTAGTTTAAAAAGAAAAAAAACAATGTTACTTCGCTAACGTGATTGTAGAGCAGTGGTTTTAGTAACAGCATCATTATTTTAAGGTTGTACATTTTCACCAACATATCAGAAATTTTTTCGATTTTTTAAGTTTTAATATTTAATGTTTGCTGTTTCGTTCGTTTATTCTTTATTTTCCTTTTTTCTTATTTTTCCATCATGTTCACTGTTTTGTTTTCGTTTTTGTTTTTCCCATTTTTTAAAAAAGTTTTAAAAATTAAACAGTGTTATTTGTGCCATTTTTTCGTTCGTTTATTCCTTATTTTCCCTTTTATTATTGTTTTGATTTACCCCACACCTGGGCAACGCTCGGTAACCATGCTAGTATAATAATAAATATGAAATCTGCATCAATCATATTTAAGCGTATTTTACAACCAGGCAATCCCGGGCAGCCTGCTAGTTAAGTAATATCGAGGCTACCAAGATAGATATATCTCGGTGGCCGTGGTAATATTCCCTGAATTAAAATATTTGGTAATTCTGCATAAAGGGAGAGCCTGAGTTGCAACTTGGGTCACTCGTCTTGACTTCAGTGGGATGACATTTTTTTATCGACAACTCAAGAAAAAAAAGTTCTTTATTTCAAATTTATTTTTATTGCATAAGGAAAAGAACAAAGAAAGTTGTCCATTTCAAATTTCTTTTGTTTCATAAGAAGAAAAAATACGGCGGAAAGGAACGCCCGTATGCTGTTGGTTCGGTGTCAATTTCGTGTGTGTAATCCCCTCCAAAAACCTTGTCTACAAAAGAATATTTTTTTGTGGTTTAAAAATAAAACTATTCAGGGAATTTATTTAATGCTTTGTGCAGATACTGTTAACCTTTTGTTTTATTACTGTGTTTAAAAAAAAAGAAAAAGAAAAAATTGTTCAATATGGAACAATTAGCCGAGTTTACAAAAAATATACAATTAGCACTGGCAGTTCAACAAAGTCAGATGGAATTTTTACAAAAAGAACAGTTAAAACAAAATGAAGTATTAAAAACAATATTAATGAAACAAGAAGAAAAAAAGAATTGTCAGTTCACTCCGGAAGGAATTGCAAATTCCCTAACAGAATTTTTATATGAACCAACTTAACATTTCCAGCATATTATCGTAGATACGAAAATATTTTTCCAAACAATGTCAGGCCTGGTCGGATGAAGAAAAAATTATTTTACTGTTGCAAAAACTGGGTTCCCATGAAAATACAAAGTATACCAATTTTATGCTCCCAAGGAAACCCGAAGATATTTCTTTTAAAGAGACTATAGAAATTTTATCAAACATTTTCGGGGAGCGGCATAGCTTATTTTATACTCGTTATAGGTGTTTAAATATTTTGAAACAAGGTGATGAAGACTTTATCGCCTATGCTGGGAGAGTAAATGCCCAATGCGAGTTACTTAAGCTGAAAGATATAAAAGAGGACATGTTTAAGTGCTTAATATTTGTGCAAGGGTTAACATCCTCAAAGGATAAAGAGATTCGTTCTAGGATATTATCCATTATGAGCCAAGACATAGAAATAACCTTACAGAAAGTTACTGAGGAATGCCAGAAACTGTTATGTTTAAAACAGGATAATACTAGTATCGAAGAGAAAAATGTTGACAAAATACAAGGGGTAAAGCAAGGTGACCACTATGTAAAAAATACTGTAAGACGTGTGGAAGAAAGAATCACTTCACAAAAGAGTGCTACTTCAAAAGCAAAATATGCTATAAGTGCGAGCGTAAAGGACACAAGTCAACAGTATGCAAAAAGGAGAAATGCTGTAAGCCTGAAATAAAGACCATTGATTCTAAAAAAGAGTCCATGTATGGTAAAAAAAAAAGGAAATATATTCAAGTTAGAATTAATGGCCGGAAAGTAAACTGTCTTTTGGACACTGGAAGTGACATATCCTTAATTGATGAAACAATATGGAAGAAAATTGGTTCTCCAAAGCTGCAAAATACAAAGAAAATTACCAGAGGAATGTCTGGAAATAGATTAAAATTTAAGGGTGAATACCCGGAAAAAATTCTAGTCTATTTTGTATAGATTTGATGATACTTTTCAATTTATGGGAGAAACCAATAAACTCATTTTGCAAAAGAGTAAATGTGACAGGATCTGAAAGTTCCAAACTGCCAGGAAGATTTGTTGGGGATTTAAAGAAGGATTTTAAAAATGTATTTTCTGAAGGTCTGGGTTGCTGCGCTAAAACTGAAGTGAAATTTGAACTGAAAGATGAAGCGAAACTGGTGTTTAAACCCAAAACGAAGGTTCCGTATTCAGCATTAGAAACAATCGAGAAAGAATTAAATAGACTCGAAGAAATCGGAGTAATAAAAAAGTGGACTACTCTGAAGAGGCATCACCCGCAGTTTATGTGAAAAAGAAAAATAAAAAAATCAGGGCATTTTTTGACAGGACTGAATGAGTCCTTAAAAGATCATAACTATACACTCCCTGCCCTTGAGGAAGTATTTTCTAAGTTAAATGGAGGAAAACTTTTCACAAAATTTGACTTATCAGAAGCATATTTGCAGGTCAAAATCCACGAAGATTGTTCTAAATATCTGCCAATGAATACTCATAAAGGATTATTTTCCCTAAAACGATTGCCATTTGGGTTGAAAGTAGCACCAAATTTATTCCAACAAATTATGGATGCCATGCTAGCAGGCTTGGATTTTGCAATGGCTTATTTAGACGACATTTTGATAAGAAGCAAAAATGTTGGAGAACATAAAAACCATATTTGGAAGGTATTCGAGAAAATAGAAGACTACGGATTTAAAGTGGCTCTCGAAAAATGTAATTTTGATATGGACAAGATTAAATGTTTGGGAAAAATAGTTGATTTGAAAGGTAGAAGACCTAACTCAAATAGGGCAGAAGCAATTAGAGACATGCCTAGACCAGACAATGTAGTGAAGTTACAGTCATTCTTGGGTCTAGCAAACTACTATAATTCTTAAATCCCAAATATGCATGAACTAAGAGCACCATTAAGTGAATTATTGAAGACGAATAAAACATGGCTCTAGACAAAAGAATCTGAGGAAGCATTCCAAAAAATTAAAAGATGCTTGTTATCGAATCTAGCGTTAGCACATTACAATTCGAAAAAGGATTTAATTGTAATGGCAGATGCGAGCAAATACGGTTTAGGAGCTGTGTTTTTACACAGAATGGAAGATGGATCTACTAAACCAATTTCTCACGCCTCAAGGGTTTTATTACCCACTGAAAGAAAATACAGTCAGATCGAAAAAGAGGGTCTGGCGATTGTCTATGCCGTGAGAAAGTTTCATAGATTCATTCATGGAAGATCTTTCGTCTTGGAAACGGACCATAAACCATTACTATTGATTTTTTTGTTTAGAATAAGGGATTCCTACTGATACGGCAAATAGATTACAGAGATGGAGTATCATTTTGCTCAATTACGATTTCAAAATGAAACACCAAGCATCTAGTAAAATTGCACATGCAGATATTTTGTCGAGATTGATCCCCAGTAAAACTGAATTTGAAGAAACTGTTATAGCAGCAATAAAAGAAGAAAATGAACTAACATATATTAATAAATATTGTTAGGGAACTTCCTGTTACACTTGAGGAAATAAAGAAAGCAGCGAAAACAGATAAATATATTAACAAGATAAAAACAAGTGGGACAAGACGAAAAGAATAGAAAAGGATTAAAAGTGTTTCCATTTTTTGTGATGAAACTCTGATGTACGCAGACAAGTATTGCAAAAGAAAAGCATAAAAGAATTCCACATGGGACATCCTGGAATCTCCAGAATGAAGCCCTTAATCAGAGGATTCACATACTGGCCTGGAATGGATCAGGACATTGAGAAAATGGTGAAATTATGCCAACGCCGCTAGATCTCCCCCCCATACGGATGCAATCTTGGCCTAAAACAGATGTATCCTGGACACGCATCCATATCGATTACGCAGGACCTCTGAAGGGATATTATTACCTAGTAATTGTAGATAATATGTCAAAATGGCCAGAAATTTTTAAATACAAACACCCTACAGCAGCAAACACAATAAAAGCGCTGGATGATGTATTTAGTCGGTTTGGGGTTCCGAAAACAATTGTTAGTGATAATGGCACTATGTTGACAGGTCAAGAATTCAAGCACTACTCTGAGGCACTGACCATTGAACACATTACAACACCAACTTTTAACCCTCGATCAAACGGACAAGCGGAAAGATTTGTCGATACTTTTAAACGAGCTTTAAAAAAGAATAATAACATCGACATGGAAGAAAAAAGCATTCAAAAATTCTTAGCAATATATAGGATGACACCAAATCCAAATACAAATGCTAAATTATCCCCAGCTGAAATTATGTTTGCCAGGAAGGTGCGTTTGGTGTTTGACCGGTTAATCCGAAGAGAAAAAGTAAAAAAAAGTATCAAGCATAATGTAAAACACAAGACTTACAATAACGGGGATAAAGTTTTCTTCAAAAATTATCAGGCAGGGAAGAGTTTTTGGGAAGAAGGCATAATCTAAAGAAGAATTGGGAGAATGGTTTACATTATAAAAGGGCAGACTTTTTTCCACAAAAAACATATTAACCAACTGAGACTCCGATACATAGAAACAGTCAGAAACCAAGAGTTACCAATGGAAGTGCTATATGACACTTTCCATATACAACCTCCGAACAAGGAAGTACCAGTAACTCGAAATCCAGTCACTCTCCAAAAGTAAAAAATCGGCAAACACAAATGGTAAGAAGTGAAATGAAAAGGAAAAGGACCGAATTTTTGGACAAAGTCTAAAAAGGAAAAACTGATAGAAACAAAATTCTATGGAAGAATTTAATTGAGAGGAAGGTGATGTAATGGAATAACCTAACATCCCTTAATAGATGAAATGAACTATGGATATATTGACCCTCTCACGTGATTGAGGCAGAGGGAAAAAAGACAGGAAGAGAATAAGAAAATATGTCGAGTAACTCTCATGTCACATGTATTCCCTTGTGAATAAACCCCTTTGTCTTTCACCCATAATCCCGTGTTTCGTGCATTCTTATTTAAAGTAAGGATATAACAGAGAGTCAGACTTATTCAACCATTGTTTTCTTTGCTTTTTGGGGTTTTTTTTGTTCAATCTATCACTCAGCCATATATAAACTATATATATATATATATATATATATATATATATATATATATATATATATATAATTATTTTTACTATAATAATTAAATACCTACAGATACTAGTGTTTCATCCTTTCGGGAATCTTCAGTGCAGGGTGTCAAGATTAACACCAGTCAAACGATTCGAACTCGGCAACACAAGACATCTCTGGCTCCATTAGCAAAGACCGTATCCATTCGGCTGCCACTAACTGCGTAAAATAACGTTGAATTTAAACATTTTACTTTTAAATGTTCTTATTTATATATATAGTATTTATATATATATATATATATATATATATATATATATATATATATATATATATATATATATATATATATATAGTATTTATATATATATATATATAGTACGACATAATCATGTTGACACGCCAGTTCTTGTTAGTTCACCGAACTAAAGCAACATTGAGCCTGGTCAGTACCAGCTAGGTTACCAATTTGGGAATTCCAGGCGCTGTATATAGGAGGACGTCAACACATCCCTGCAAGAGTTGCAAAAGCCTAATGGCGTCATTTCCCTTAATAAGGATGTACATGCAACGGGAGTCCGCTTGTGAATCTCATATTCCCATGAAACTTCCTCCTTTAGAGCAAACTGATTAAACCCGCACAGAGTTAGTGCCATTGCCATTTTCCATATATATCGCGATATATACTAGTGGACGAACAACTAATGTAATCAGTGCCCATATTAGAAATATTTTATACTTCCATGAATTATAGCAATTAGTAGGCAGGCACTAGTCCTAACTTGGCCTAATGGTGGAATTTCATATTGCTAGCCACACTGATGAGACACTGGAGGTCCATCCAAAAAATAGTGTCACACTCCTACGGGCATTTAATATAGTTCGAACCTTTTCTTTCCTTTTCTTTTTCTGCCCTTTCTTTCCTTCTTTTTACACCGTCTGAATTCCAACATTGTCATATATCAATAATATCTTCCAAACTAACTGTGCTGACATGTTATAGATTGCTATGTAAGCAGGTAAATAAACATTGTTAAAAATTAGGTATTAGTAATGAAAGATGATAAATAATGACCAACACGGGGACCAGATTTGTAAATAACATATATAATAGTAAAAGTAATGATGAAGATTTGTAAATAACATATATAATAGTAAAAGTAATGATGAAAATTTGTAAATAATATATATAATAGTAAAGGTAATGATAGAGGATTTGTAAATAAATTATATAATAGTAAAAGTAATGATGAAGATTTGTTAATAACATATATAATGGCACAGGTTATTATGAAGATTTCTAAATTAATTATATGATAGTAAACGTAATGATGAAGATTTGTCAATACCATATATAATAGTAAAGGTTATGATGAAGATTTGTCAATAACATATATAATAGTTAAGGTAATGATAAAGATTTGTGAATAAATTATATAATAGTAAAGGTAATGATGAAGATTAGTAAATAACATATATAATATAAAAGTAATGATGAAGATTTGTAAATAACATATATAATAGTAAACGTAATGATGAAGATTTGTCAATACCATATATAATAGTTAAGGTAATGATAAAGATTTGTAAATAAATTATATAATAGTAAAAGTAATGATGAAGATTTGTAAATAACATATATAATAGTAAAAGTAATGATGAAGATTTGTTAATAACATATATAATAGTAAAAGTAATGATAAAGATGTGTAAATAACATATATAATAGTAAAGGTAATGATGAAGATTTGTAAATAAATTATATAATAGTAAAGGTAATGATGAAGATTTGTAAATAACATATATGATATAAAAGTAATGATGAAGATTTGTAAATAACATATATAATATAAAGGTAATGATCAAGATTTGTAAATAACATATGTAATAGTAAAAGTAATGATGAAGATTTGTCAATAACATATATAATAGTAAAGGTAATGATAGAGATTTGTAAATAACATATATAATAGTAAAAGTAATCATGAAGATTTGTCAATAACATATATAATAGTAAAGGTAATGATAGAGATTTGTAAATAACATATATTATAGTAAAAGTAATCATGAAGATTTGTAAATAACATATATAATAGTAAAGGTAATGATGAAGATTTGTAAATAAATTATATAATAGTAAAATAATGACGAAGATTTGTAAATAACATATATAATATAAAGGTAATCATCAAGATTTTTAAATAACATATATAATATTAAAAGTAATGATGAAGATTTGTGAATAACATATATTATATTGAAAGTAATGATGAAGATTTGTAAATAACATATATAATAGTAAAGGTAATGATGAGGATTTGTAAATAACATATGCAATATAAAGGTAATGATGAAGATTTGTGAATAACGTATATAATATAAAGGTAATAACCAAGATTTGTAAATAACATATGTAATAGTAAAAGTAATGTTGAAGATTTGTAAATAAATTATATAATATAAAGGTAATGATGAAGATTTGTAAATAACATATATAATAGTAAAAGTAATGATAAAGATTTGTAAATAACATACATAATAATAAAGGTCATGTTGAAGATTTGTAATTAACATATAGTATAGTACAGGTCATGATTAAGATTTGTAAATAACATATATAATAGTAAAGTAATGATGAAGAATGTAAATAACATATATTATAGTAAAGGTAATGATCAAGGTTTGTAAATAAATTATATAATAGTAAACGTAATGATGAAGATTTGTAAATAACATATATGATAGTAAAAATAATGAAGATTTGTAAATAACATATATAATAGTAAAAGTAATGATGAAGATTTGTAAATAAATTATATAATAGTAAAAGTAATCATGAAGATTTGTAAATAAATTATATAATACTAAAGGTAATGATGAAGATTTGTAAATAAAATATGTAATAGTAAAGGTAATGATGAAGATTTGTAAATAAGATATATTATAGTAAAAATAATGATGAAGATTTGTAAATGAATTATATAATATTAAAGGTAATGATGAAGATTTGTAAATAAATTATATTATAGTAAAAATAATGATAAAGATTTGTAAATAACATGTATAATAGTAAAAATAATGAAGATTTGTAAATAAATTATATTATAGTAAAAATAATGATTAAGATTTGTAAATAACATATATAATAGTAAAAGTAATGATGAAGATTTGTAAAAACATACATAATAGTGAAGGTAATGATGAAGATTTGTAAATAACATATATTATAGTAAAAGTAATGATGAAAATTTCTAAATAACATATATAATAGTAAAAGTAATGATGAAGATTTCTAAATAACATATATAATAGTAAAAGTAATGATGAAGATTTCTAAATAACAAAAGTAATAGTAATGGTAATGATGAAGATTTGTAAATAACATATGTAATAGTAAAAGTAATGATGAAGATTTCTAAATAACATATATAATAGTAAAAGTAATGATGAAGATTTCTAAATAACATATATAATCGTAAAGGTCATAATGAAGATTTGTAAATAACATATGTAATAGTAAAAGTAATGATGAAGATTTCTAAATAACATATATAATAGTAAAAGTAATGATGAAGATTTCTAAATAACAAAAGTAATAGTAATGGTAATGATGAAGATTTGTAAATAACATATGTAATAGTAAAAGTAATGATGAAGATTTCTAAATAACATATATAATAGTAAAGGTCATAATGAAGATTTGTAAATAACATATGTAATAGTAAAAGTAATGATGAAGATTTGTAAATAACATATGTAATAGTAAAAGTAATGATGAAGATTTGTAAATAACATATGTAATAGTAAAAGTAATGATGAAGATTTTTAAATAACATATGTAATAGTAAAGGTAATGATGAAGATTTGTAAATGAATTATATAATAGTAAAAGTAATGATGAAGATTTGTAAATAGCATATATAATAGTAAAAGTAATGATGAAGATTTGTAAATAACATATATAATAGTAAAAGTAATGATGAAGATTTTTAAATAACATATGTAATAGTAAAAGTAATGATGAAGATTTGTAAATAACATATATAATAGTAAAAGTAATGATGAAGATTTGTAAATAACATATATTATAGTAAAGGTAATGATGAAGATTTGTAAATAAATTATATAATAGTAAAAGTAATTATGGAGATTTGTAAATAAATTATATAATAGTAAAGGTAATGATGAAGATTTGTAAATAACATATATAATAGTAAATGTAATGATGAAGATTTGTAAATAACATATATGATAGTAAAAGTAATGATGAAGATTTGTGAATAAATTATATAATACTAAAGGTAATGATGAAGATTTGTAAATAACATATATAATAGTAAAATAATGATGAAGATTTGTAAATGAATTATATAATAGTAAAGGTAATTATGAAGATTTGTAAATAAATTATATTATAGTAAAAGTAATGATAAAGATTTGCAAATAACATATATAGTAGTAAAAGTAATGATGAAGATTTGTAAATAACATATATAATATAAAGGTAATGATGAAGATTTGTAAATAAATTATATAATAGTAAAGGTAATGATGAAGATTTGTAAATAACATATGTAATAGTAAAAGTAATGATGAAGATTGTTAAATAAATTATATAATAGTAAAGGTAATGATGAAGATTTGTAAATAAATTATATAATAGTAAAAGTAATGATGAAGATTTGTAAATAACATATGTAATAGTAAAAGTAATGATGAAGATTTGTAAATAAATTATATAATAGTAAAGGTAATGATGAAGATTTGTAAATAATATATATAATAGTAAAAGTAATGATGAAGATTTGTAAATAACATATATAATAGTAAAGGTAATGATGAAGATTTGTAAATAACATATATAATAGTAAAAGTAATGATGAAGATTTGTAAATAACATATATAATAGTAAAAGTAATGATGAAGATTTGTAAATAACATATATAATAGTAAAGGTAATGATGAAGATTTGTAAATAACATATATAATAATAAAAGTAATGATGAAGATTTGTAAATAACATATATAATAGTAAAATTGATGCTTAATATTTGTAAATAACGTATATAATAGTAAAAGTAATGATGAAGATTTGTAAATAACGTATATAATAGTAAAAGTAATGATGAAGATTTGTAAATAACATATGTAATAGTAAAGGTAATGATGAAGATTTGTAAATAACATATATAATAGTAAAAGTAATGATGAAGATTTGTCAATAACATATATAATAGTAAAATTGATGCTGAAGATTTATAAATAACATATATAATAGTAAAAGTAATTATGAAGATTTGTAAATACCATATATAATAGTAAAAGTAATGATGAAGATTTGTAAATACCATATATAATAGTAAAAGTAATGATGAAGATTGTTAAATAAATTATATAATAGTAAAGGTAATGATGAAGATTTGTAAATAACATATATAATAGTAAAATTGATGCTGAAGATTTGTAAATAACATATAATAGTTAAAGTAATGATGAAGATTTGTAAATAACATATGTAATAGTAAAGGTAATGATGAAGATTCGTAAATAACATATGTAATAGTAAAGGTAATGATGAAGATTTCTAAATAACATATATAATCGTAAAGGTCATAATGAAGATTTGTAAATAACATATGTAATAGTAAAAGTAATGATGAAGATTTCTAAATAACATATATAATAGTAAAAGTAATGATGAAGATTTCTAAATAACAAAAGTAATAGTAATGGTAATGATGAAGATTTGTAAATAACATATGTAATAGTAAAAGTAATGATGAAGATTTCTAAATAACATATATAATAGTAAAGGTCATAATGAAGATTTGTAAATAACATATGTAATAGTAAAAGTAATGATGAAGATTTGTAAATAACATATGTAATAGTAAAAGTAATGATGAAGATTTGTAAATAACATATGTAATAGTAAAAGTAATGATGAAGATTTTTAAATAACATATGTAATAGTAAAGGTAATGATGAAGATTTGTAAATGAATTATATAATAGTAAAAGTAATGATGAAGATTTGTAAATAGCATATATAATAGTAAAAGTAATGATGAAGATTTGTAAATAACATATATAATAGTAAAAGTAATGATGAAGATTTTTAAATAACATATGTAATAGTAAAAGTAATGATGAAGATTTGTAAATAACATATATAATAGTAAAAGTAATGATGAAGATTTGTAAATAACATATATTATAGTAAAGGTAATGATGAAGATTTGTAAATAAATTATATAATAGTAAAAGTAATTATGGAGATTTGTAAATAAATTATATAATAGTAAAGGTAATGATGAAGATTTGTAAATAACATATATAATAGTAAATGTAATGATGAAGATTTGTAAATAACATATATGATAGTAAAAGTAATGATGAAGATTTGTGAATAAATTATATAATACTAAAGGTAATGATGAAGATTTGTAAATAACATATATAATAGTAAAATAATGATGAAGATTTGTAAATGAATTATATAATAGTAAAGGTAATTATGAAGATTTGTAAATAAATTATATTATAGTAAAAGTAATGATAAAGATTTGCAAATAACATATATAGTAGTAAAAGTAATGATGAAGATTTGTAAATAACATATATAATATAAAGGTAATGATGAAGATTTGTAAATAAATTATATAATAGTAAAGGTAATGATGAAGATTTGTAAATAACATATGTAATAGTAAAAGTAATGATGAAGATTGTTAAATAAATTATATAATAGTAAAGGTAATGATGAAGATTTGTAAATAAATTATATAATAGTAAAAGTAATGATGAAGATTTGTAAATAACATATGTAATAGTAAAAGTAATGATGAAGATTTGTAAATAAATTATATAATAGTAAAGGTAATGATGAAGATTTGTAAATAATATATATAATAGTAAAAGTAATGATGAAGATTTGTAAATAACATATATAATAGTAAAGGTAATGATGAAGATTTGTAAATAACATATATAATAGTAAAAGTAATGATGAAGATTTGTAAATAACATATATAATAGTAAAAGTAATGATGAAGATTTGTAAATAACATATATAATAGTAAAGGTAATGATGAAGATTTGTAAATAACATATATAATAATAAAAGTAATGATGAAGATTTGTAAATAACATATATAATAGTAAAATTGATGCTTAATATTTGTAAATAACGTATATAATAGTAAAAGTAATGATGAAGATTTGTAAATAACGTATATAATAGTAAAAGTAATGATGAAGATTTGTAAATAACATATGTAATAGTAAAGGTAATGATGAAGATTTGTAAATAACATATATAATAGTAAAAGTAATGATGAAGATTTGTCAATAACATATATAATAGTAAAATTGATGCTGAAGATTTATAAATAACATATATAATAGTAAAAGTAATTATGAAGATTTGTAAATACCATATATAATAGTAAAAGTAATGATGAAGATTTGTAAATACCATATATAATAGTAAAAGTAATGATGAAGATTGTTAAATAAATTATATAATAGTAAAGGTAATGATGAAGATTTGTAAATAACATATATAATAGTAAAATTGATGCTGAAGATTTGTAAATAACATATAATAGTTAAAGTAATGATGAAGATTTGTAAATAACATATGTAATAGTAAAGGTAATGATGAAGATTCGTAAATAACATATGTAATAGTAAAGGTAATGATGAAGATTTGTAAATAACATATATTATAGTAAAAGTAATGATGAAAGTGCGTAAATAACATATGTAATAGTAAAGGTAATGATGAAGATTGTTAAATAACATATATAATAGTAAAAGTAATGATGAAGATTTGTAAATAACATATATTATAGTAAAAGTAATGATGAAAGTGCGTAAATAACATATGTAATAGTAAAGGTAATGATGAAGATTTGTAAATAACATATATAATAGTAAAGGTAATGATGAAGAATTGTAAATAAATTATATAATAGTAAAAGTAATGTTGAAGATGTTGTCATCTTGAAGTTCATTTTCACAATATTTTCTTCAGGTGTATCCTGTTGAACTCAGGAATTTCGACAGAATTCCAAACAGAACCTTTTATTTACTTCATATGGTTAGTATACTCTAGTTCTATCAGACATGATTGGATAGCGGTCCTCAGTAATTAGCAATTTGTTTTTTTCTCAGGCGTTCATACTAAGAATTGAACTTTCAACCTTCAGGAGAATATCACTTTCACAATAGATTTTCTAAATACTCTAATCACTGCGCCATTGGGCTTTCCAGATTTTGACAAAAAGATTGCTGTGTTCGATAAGATACCCGTTAAGAAGGTTGTAGGTTTTATTGACCGAAACGTTCTAAAAATGACACTCAAGATGAGAACAGTAGTTCGATAACTGTATCAGAAATTTGGAGGAATTTTTTACACCCCTAACAGAAAACTACGAATAAAATATAAAAAACTCGTCATTTCTCTGTTTAATGTGGGTTGTTTATTTGCTGTATGGAATATACTTCCAAAATAGTCTATTAAATTTGTTTTAAAAATAATAGAAATATTATTTTGTATTTTGTAAAAAACAGTGTTTACAAAATGTTTACAAAATGCCAGCGTTCCTTCATGCAGCCATTTTTTTACGTAATAAAATCAATAGAATTTTACAAGTTAAATATTTTTCAATTTTAAAACTTTAAAAATCTATCAACATTTTTCTATTGGTTCAATTTTTACGATATTTTCAGTGTCAATTCAAAATTTTATCCTCTTTCTTATAAACCAAATATGATATTTTAGACAAACGTTTTTTTTTTTTAAATTCACTCCCCCCCCATTTTGAAATGTCTATTAAAATTGTAATAATTAATTCATGTGCTAAAGTTTTATATATCACAAATTGAAGATAAAAGATCAATAAAACAAATATTCTAAATTAAAACAAAAAAAGAATAGTTTTTGAAATTTACCTGTAAAGTCCAAAGTGTAAAACCTTTTTTTTTTAAAAAAACATGTTGATTTTTTTTTTTAATGAAAGCTCATATTATGCTTACATCGTCAAGTAAATACCAGACGCTAACGGTAAATTTTTCTATTTCATTAAATGTTTTCTTTTTTTAGATATTTAAAAAAAAAAAAAAAGTCGATAAAATATATTAATCAAAAACTCATGTATTTCATTAAAAGAATTCAAAAAAAAAATCGATGAAGCGGATTTTTTGTTCTAGGGGAAAGACTTGTGAGTGAAATGTGCGTTTCCTTTTAACTACGGAGGATAAAAAATACTAATTTTGGTTAACACACGCAATAAAAAAGAGACATTATTTATGTCCCTTGGACGAATCCATATTTCATATTAGCAGCAGCAGCTCTTTAAAGCTTCGCGCAAAACACGTTACGAAAATTTTCTACAACCCTCTCTTTAAAAAATTCTTTTATTTAAAAAATACATGGAATTTAAAATATAAATATGGATAAATTCTTAACAATGAAGAATGGAACTATCCATTTAATAGTATTTTTTTAGGTAAGTGATTTTTTGGCATTTATATATATACATATATTTATAAGCAAGTCAAAATATATTGATTTTCTTTATATTTTTTTAAAGAAAACCGCTTTAAAAAAACAAATATTGCATAATTTGCTAATAAACCTGTTATTTTTTTTTAAATTTGGTCTTTGCTCCTTTAATTGAAAAAAAATTAGAGTTTGGATTACATTTTTCAAGTAGTTATAAGCTTCGAAAAATAGTAAGTTGAATTATTAAAGTTCTGATCATCATTTTTAATGGCCACTTTCTGATACACCTAGTAGTTCGATGAATCCAAATAATGTGAATAACAAATCTTATCTCAAAAATTCAGAAACGTCACAGAAAGTGTTGATAAGAAATAATTGATCGTATTCTCCGACGTTTATGGTTAAACTCGAACGTAACTGATGTTGAAGAAACGTCTTGGTGGGTCTGGACGATCAATGTTGCTCAGTTATATACTGCGCACGAAGTTTAGATAACTGCTAGAAAGACTGAACAGAAATTGTATTGAGAAAGACGATTAATCCACTGAAAATGTAATAGGTAAGTTGTTTTGAAAAAGCCAGGTTGAATCGCACAAAAGTGTAGTAAGATAAGTTACTCTGAAAAAAAATCTGCTTTGTTATGGAACGGACACATGGAACACCAGTGTCTGGAAGGGGAGGGAGCTTGCTGAGTTGGTTCAATCGACAGATGGAAGAAGTTGTTAGATGGACGCAGGCGGATCGTGCCACTGATACAGTTCTTTTTGTTTGTTACTGCAGCAAGATGTAACACACAGCTAGTAGGTGAAGAAAAATACCTCTCTCAGAGGGTGCATTCTGATCAGGTACAAATATAGCTAAGAACGGATTTGTGGATATTTTCTGATAGAGGCCTCTTGGCCCTCAGATAATCAACAATACAACTCTCCCGAAAAATTCCTGGGAAAGTGGACATCTTTGGATTCTGTTGAACTATACTTTATTCTTAGAAAAAAAAGGGGGGGGGGAAACAGTTATTGTTATATTCTCGGTTATTGTTGGGAATACTCGTATCACTTTGTCTTAATGGGGGCGGGCACGTAATTATGACTTAGCACTCAGAGGTGAGGTGGCTGGAAAATAATTAATCTTCCCTGTATGACAAAAAAAAAATGTTACAACAAAATCAAAACATTAAAACAAGAAAACTTCCAGGAACATGATATAGTAATATGCATTTATTAATACAGAAAAAAAGAGAATGGATTTTTTTAAAGAAAATTATGTGAATTCGTCATGGAGGAAATGAAAACAACAGAAATAAATATTCGTCACTTTTAGGTGGAATTGACTTGAATTTACGAAAAACAATATTGTAGAAAAATAATTATTCAGGAAAACAGTTCCGATTAGGTTAAAAACAGTTCGAGAACATTACATGCTGGGTCGGACATATTGGGTCACGTGATGTAAGCAAAAGGGGAAGTAACTCAGTTGAAAGCAGACAGAATTTATTCAGAAAAATAAACATAAATAAACATAACATATGTATGTAATTGACCAGTTAGTTGAATTACGCAACAGTTATTCATTTATTGTTGTTGAACTTGCAAAGTTTAACTTCTCTGGATTACTTGAAGGTGACGAAGCAGGTATGGAAATTGTTTCCTTTTGGGTATTTAATGATTTAAATACCTACCTTATAGGTTTGACATTGAAAAGTGATATGGGATTTGATGCTTGTTCCTTTGTGAGAATGATATTTTTCTCACCCTTTTTATAGCAGGAAAAAGTATCTTTCTGTGTCGGCGATAGCCCTTTTTTCTTTTCTATACTCTGTTCTGCTTCACGGTTCTAACTGACTTCCATTTTCCTTTTTTTTTCTTATTCTATGACTCCTACGGTTGTCCTTTCCTCTTAGCATCGGGTTTCTTGTGATTTGATTGGCCTGCCAATCTCTTGCTATTCAAAATGAGAGACTCACTCATAAGACATCCCTCACTTCATGTCAGGCAATTCTTGTCTTTTATATATAAGACTGGATGTTTTAGCTTAAAATAGTCTCCTCTGATAATTTTTAGGTTTATAGGACAGAATATGTGAACATAATAGTATCATTTTCAAGTCATCTCCTAGATTGCATGAATGATACCAAGAAGAACCAGTATTTATTTATTTCTTGTGGTTAAAAGTCGTAAAAACTTGACCTTGTACAATGTGCCGTCCATTTCAGAAAAGGGATATAAAAAAATGACTGCTCTTGCTATTTATGGACTGTTGGTCATGTGAGGTAATGAGATTTGGGAGAAATACACAAATGAGATGCAGTCGGATTTTCAAATGAAAAACCTGTGTGCCTGAAAAAGAGAGGGGGTCAATTTGGCAAGTTCTGTAAGTTTCAAGTAAGTTCTGAGAGATGTGTGCTGGGGTTTGATACCTAGTATTGTGAGAAAGAGAACGTAATGCTTGGGAATTCTTTCTTGGGACTTTACTTTCTAATAATACCAACATATTTAACTTCAGATCAGAAATGGCAAATGTTGACAACAGACGACCATGAGTTCTCTTGTTGTTAAATAGACTGTACTTTTGTCTATTGCAAGTGTAGACATCATACTTTAGATATTGTGTTTTAGTTAATGGATCGATATTTTTACATTTTAAAGATATTAGTGTTGAAAACATTTATAAAGCCAATTTTGGTACCAATAGATTGTTTTTTAATATATGAAACACAAGTCAAATATTTCAGTTGATACCAACCATCTTCATTGAAATAAACATTAATAGTTTCTATTTAACAACATGGTTGTCTGTCATCAGCATTTACCGTTTCCGATCGACAATAAAAAAAAGAAAAGAAAAAGATGCCTATAATCTATTAAAGATGGTCAAGTATTGACTGAAATATATATGTTTCAGTTATTGGAAAAAAAGTCTTTGGGTACCGAAACTGGTTTTATAAATATTTTCTAATGTTTTTAACTCTCAAGTGCCTTTGAAATGTATAGATATTAATCTGTTTAAAAAAATGTAAATATTTCAGTTTTTGACATCCAATAATTTTTTAACCGAACATTAATTTTAACAATTGCAAAGTTTATTTTTTACGTTGGACTTTACTTTCTAATAATACCAACATATTTAACTGCAAGCTATTTCAGCACAATGACGAAAATAGGAGAACAAGTAAGGTGAAGCGGCAACATCGTCATGTCGTTTAGTGGAGAACGCAATGTGGTCATGTGGCTTAAAAAGCTGAAGTTGGTGGCAAAGCTGTAAAAGATTGAAGACATAGTCACATTGATTCCAATGTATTTGGAAGGGAGTGCTCTAACGGTCTAGAAATGGGAGAGACAGATCAGACCATTGCTGAGAGTATTGAGAACTGATTAATGACCACATTTTCAGAGAGCGCATTCGATGCTTATAAAAAGCTTAGAAGAGTTACCTGGACTGGAGAGTTGGTGGATGTATATGCGGCAGAGATAAGGTGACTAGCAGGATTGGCTGGATATGCGGAACACAGCCTTGAGAAGACTGTTAAACTGGCTTTTGTAAGTGGGTTCCCTGACTGCATCTCTATGGAACTTACTGAAATTGAAACCATGGAGGTGAAGGAGATTTTGAGGCATGCTAGAGTGCTGGGAAAACAGCCCAGTGAACTGGGGGCAGTTGCAGCATCTGCGGCAAACAATCAAAGCAGAGAGGAGTGAACATTAATGAAACAAAGTCATAGATTTACCGGTAAATGCTTCAGATGTCAGAGACCCCACCTGATGAGACACTGTAATGAGCCATGACCAGACATGTGTTCGGTATGGCCAGGTGGGGCACATTAGTAGGAATTGTTCTTTGCTTCCGGGAAATAAGTAAAGGTGAGCTATTGCGCCAGTAGTCACCCCTTTTATACTGGAAAGGTGTGTGAGAGTTTGTTGCCACAAATAGTGGTCACTATTAATGGGAAGAAGGTTAGAACCCTTGTCGATACCGGATGTACCACAATGCTTGTTACTACAAATGTCGCCAACTATTGAAATGGAACCAGCAACATTAGAGCAGTAGATGGCAGAGAAATGAAAAGCTGTGGATAAGCCGATGCTGAGATTGTGGTGAGAAATGTGCTGTTGCAACTAAGAGTGATTTGACTGAATAGGTTTATTGCAGGCATTGACATGGTACTGAGCCTGGATGTGATTCATTGGGAGGCGCTACCATTGCTAAAGGTCAGGTGAAGTTTGACAATCAGATTGCACCAAAAATGGAAAGAAATGCAACCGGAGCCATACTATCCAACTGTCAAAATCCAGGCCCTGCCTGATCGAGGATGAGGACTTTTGAGCCTACTTTGATTGAAGCACAGAAATTAGGAACTCGAGATTTATGGAAAATCTACAACAGTGTAGTAAATAATAAGTAATCAAGAATCCCCCCACTATCCTACAAATTAGGTTGCTTGCACGGCAACAGAAGGCTAACATGCTTGCCAATCGGTTTGCCTCAAACTCTACATTGGACCCAGCAAACCACTCCCTCCTTGATTTTCCTTTGTGGACAGAAACCACATTAAATAATCTGAAAACCACCCTTCTCAAGTGCATGATATCATAAAAAACCTAGACACCTCAAAAGCATGTGGACCTGATCTCATTCTGGCTGTACTATTTAAAAATTGCTTCAGGTCTCTCCAAACTCTTCAATAAATGCCTTAACGAATCTTGCTTTCCTGACTGCTGAAAAACTGCTTCTGTGGTACCAGTTTACAAGAATTCTGGTAAAAGAACTGACCCATTAAATTATCACCCAATTAGCCTCCTCCCTCTTTTCGCCAAAATATTTGAGTCCATAATTAATCAAGCTCTAGTCCACCACTTTACAGTTGCTAAACTTCTGTCCGACCAACAATATGGATTTAGGCATTCTACTGCTGATATCCTGACTGTAATCTCTAAACATATTTACCATGCACTGGATAAAGCAGGGTAAGGTAGGGTAGTAGCCCTAGATATATCTAAGGTTTTGACAGAGTAGGGCACAAGGGTCTTCTCAGGAAAATCTGATTATATGGAATTAGTGGACGAATACTTAGCATAATTAAATCCAGGTTGTCCTCGATGGTCATACGTCTAAACTATATGATATAAATGCGAGTATACCTCAAGGGTTGATCCTTGGCCCTTTAATATTCCTGATATTCATAAATGACCTCCCTGATAAAATTGTCTCTGAGGTGGGTATATTTGTAAATGACACCACACTCTATGGCAGGCACGAGTGGAAAACCAATGAACACATATCTAAGGCAATGGCAGAAACACTGGAGGAAGACCTCCAATCTATAGTGGAATTGGAACAAAAATGGATGGTAACATTCAAGCTGCCAAGACTAAGCTTCTTTCCTTTAATAATTATAAAAACCTTCTCAACCACCAATAGCTATGGCTGATGAGACATTACCTGAAAGTACTTTGTTCAAACTCCTCAGCTTAACGTTCACAGAGAACATGAGCCGGAACAGATACATGGAGGGTATTGCTGCAGCTCGTGCAAGGTAGGTGCGCTCCCTCTACCATGTTAGAAAGTTACTTACGCCGGAAAGTATCCTGTACCTCTACAAGGCCACCATTCGTGCATGTATGGAGTATTGTTGTCACATTTGGGCTGGTGCATCTGCTACTAATCTCTCAATCCTGGGCAGGGTTTAAAAGAGAGCCGCCAACCTAATTAGTTCCAAACTATTAGCTAGGCTTCAGCCTCTCTCCCACTGATGAAATATTGCATCCCTCTGCCTGTTTTACAAGTATTTTAATGGTACATTTTCTGACGAAATACAAGCTTTTGCACCCCCTCGATGTAAATACCTCCAACAAACACGAAAAGCAGCAAAATCCCACCCTTAAACAGTGGAGATCCCCAGAGGCCAGAGAGCTTTCTACTCTAATAGTTTATTTCCCAGAACTGCAAGACTTTGGAACTCCCTTCCAGGTTCCTACTTCCTTGATTATACCGACATGCATAATTTCAAGTGTAATGTAAACAGACATCTTGCTGCTCAACTCCCTACATAGTATACCTGCAATTATGTCCCAGATAGAAGCACTCTACATCAAAGTGGCACCGAGCCTTGTTTGGGGTGAAAAGGCAATTTTTAAAAAAGTATTAATTAGTAAAGTATAAAGGTCAAGTTTATTGTTTGACCAGATTAGGATTTGGAGTGAATTCCGCACTGAAAATCATGACGGCAGTTCTTAAGACTGTGTTGGCCAAAAATTATGCTGTAAAGAGAGATACCTGCTCTTACATTGATGCTGTACTGCTGCATGAAACCGAGGTGACTGTGGAGAGGGTGAGAGATCTTCTTTTTTTTTTTTTTTTTACACAGTAATCACCACTTATCAAGGCCCGGAAGCCACTCAGGGATAAGGGTTATTTCAAGTACATTACGTTAGTGTGGAGATTTGATGAAGTGTTTACTTAAGGGGGAGGTTCATTAGTAATTTGTTAACATTGGACTTGAAGACATCCAAGTTGTAGTCTGGTGGGAAGCAGGCAGACGGAACAGAGTTCCACAGGCGTGCAGTTCTAAGAAAGAAGCTTTGTTCATGGAATCCGCGTTTTGATTTAGGCACAGATATAGAGTGGGGGAAATTTTTCACAGTGGATTCAGCTAGACGGGTGTTTTTCGTGAAAGATTGGCGAGGGGGGACCAGAGATTGGAGTTCAGACGAGCACCTGCCATGGAAATAACGATAAAACAAGGATAGGCTCACAACGTCTCTTCTGTGGGAGAGAGGTTGCAGGGTAGAGAAAAGGGCATCCCCCACTAAGCCACGAAGTCTATTTTGTACTCTGTCAAGGCAGGATAGGCTATTTTTAGCAGTTCCTGCCCAGATATGGCAA
Source organism: Euprymna scolopes (assembly GCF_053919585.1). Classification (NCBI taxonomy): domain Eukaryota; kingdom Metazoa; phylum Mollusca; class Cephalopoda; order Sepiida; family Sepiolidae; genus Euprymna; species Euprymna scolopes. Next base: position 149,734,511 of record NC_136490.1, read on the forward strand.
CAGTATTCCATCCTTGTCAAAACATGGATTGACGGCAAAACCGTCCAAGTCATTGGAAAACAGAATGGCTTTGGGATTAAGACTACAGCGCAATAAGGCAGGAAATTACTCATCTCAAAGGATTTCAATAAAATAAGCATTTAAATAGTTGAATAGAAAGTCAGGCTCTACAATATTCATGTATTAAAAGATTGAAAGTTTTGGAATCTTTTTACTATCAACAAGTTACAACTTATCAAGGCCAAAACCTACTCGAGAATAAGGATTAATGAGGTTGATGCATTATCAGTTGAAGGATGAAGAATATTATGAGAGGATTAAAAATTATAAACGGAATGAGCAAAATGTGATAACTTATGAAGAGCGTTTTATCACAAGTATTTGTTGACATCAGATTTGAAGACAACCTTGTTGAAGTCTGCAGGAAAGTAGTCCTGTGGTAATATGTTCTACTTGTAGAAAATTTGTTGAAAGAAACTCCGTTCATGGAAATTCCGTTGGATGTTAGGCACACGGAAGAAAAAATGGAAGCTCTTTGTAGCTGTAGTTGGAAGACGAGTTCTTGTTGTGAATGCTTTATGAGAAGTAACTAGAGATTGAAGCTCAGCAGAGTTAATTTATTTCCAATAAATTTATAAATATATATTAAATTACTTTATAAACAAGTAGTTATCATTTTTATTATTTACTAACTAGGAGTAGTCACACAGCCCATCATCAAATATTTCTCTTTGATAACAACCTGTGGTGTTCTCTGAAGTCTGAATGACAAGTCTCCCTAGATTTCCAGTACTCTCCACCTCTTTCGGTAACCTTTCCAAAATAATTTTTGTTATCGCAACAGCCGCTTACCATTGATTTCTTGTTTATTATTATTATTATTATTATTATTATTATTATTATGTTTATTATTCATACTTACTAGAAGTTCTCACACAGATCATCATCAGAGATTGCTTACTGATAATTACCGATGATGTTATCTAGAGTCTGGGTGACAACAAGTCTCCCCAGATTTCCAGTACTTTCCACCTCTTTTGAAAACTATTGCAAATGAATTTGCATTATCACAATAGCCATTTAACATTAATATCTCGCTGGCAATAACCATCTGTCTTCACCAGAATTTAAAATTCCAATGAAGACTATTATTGTTGCTGTTGTTGTTTATATATATATATATATATATATATATATATATATATATATATATATTAAAAGTAATGGCATCAACTGACACCACACCAAATACTTGAGGAAGGTCAATGAGGATGGACAGACCGAGGAGAGAAAGCACTAACCAGACCTTTACTGGATGAGTGCAAAGAGGACTGGAACCTTGGGGAGACTTATTGTCGCCCAAATTCCAGTGGAGACCAATGGTCGCTACCAACGAGAAATCAATGGTAAGCGGCTGTTGTGATAACGCAAATTAATTTGCATAAGTTATCAAAAGAGTAGGGGAGTACTGAAAATCTGGGGAGACTCACTCCAGGATCATCACAGGTTGTTGTTCTCAAAGAAAAATCTTTGATGGTGACACAAACTCCTAGTGAAGAAGAAGAAGAAGAAGAAGAAGAAGGAGGAGGAGGATTTCGTTTAATTAATAACTTAATGAACAAATAAAATTCAAATTCAAAATATAAATTTAAAAAAAAAAAAAAAAGTGAAATTAAAAAATATTTCCGGACAATGCCGGGTAAATACAGCTAGTTATACAGACAAACTTTAGCCTTGTTAAAATCAAGAGACGGAATTAAGGGAGATAACTCTAGACAACTTAGAAAGAGTTAAATCACATTGCGATAAACTGGTTCCAAGTCGTGCTGCAACCGCATGTGATAAAAACAGTAGTAGCATTAATAGTCCTGAAAAGCTTCTGTTGCCTATTCATGCAGTTGTGTTTGTGACATATCTCCACGTTTTACGAGAAAAAAAAAGCAAATAACGTTTCGGAAAATTCTACCAAGAAAAAGAAACGAACAGCCTTTTCCCTCTGATCCATTTTTTTTTTTTAATTGAAAAGAAGGGCTAGTGATATATAATGCAAAGTGTCCCTAGTTTTTCGGCTGGTTTAAGAGGTCGTGTTTTCCCAGCACGTTCATTGATTCCAAACTGTACTCCGAAAGTGATACACAATCATGGAAATAATGCTGCAATTTGTCGGGTCGCGGCTGTCGGAGCGCCGCAACAACCCCGACGAACCAAAGTTTTGTCCGCCGCCACCGTGAACCCTTTCGTAAAGGGCATGGAGTACGCCGTTCGGGGACCAATTGTAACAAGAGCTGGAGAAATTGAAAATGAATTGGCTCGGGTAATGTCACCATTTCAGTCATTTATATATATATATATATTATTGATTTATTTATCTTATTTTCAGATTTAAAATATTCTTTTGGTGCTAATGTACTTACTGATCCGCGCTATTTTTTTAATCGTATTTCCAAGGTTAATTAAAGTTTTAGATACTCATGCAGAGAGTGATCCGTGCTGAAATAATAACGTTATTTAAAAAGCCATTCTTAACATGGGGAGGGGAAGGTGTTTTTGTACCTATTCTGTACTTTAACCTTACAATTGACTAAAAAAAAACATATAAAACTTTAATTAAACGTGGAAATACGATTTAAAAAAAATAGCGCGGATCCGGATCACTCTGCATTAGCACCGTTTTTGTTTTGTTTTTTATTCAAAAGGTTAAAGTACAGAATAGTTACAAAACACCCACCCTCCCTATGTTAAGAATGGCTTTTTAAATAATAACGTTATTATTTCAGCACTGACATATACGTGAACGTCACTCACTGCAGACTGCACTAGTACAATTCTTTTTTCCCTCCGCTTTTATTTGTTTATATTTCTATTTACAGTTAATCTGTTGGCAAGAAAGATTTCAAGAACTTAATTTACCGCACAAGCACAACTGTGTATACGTATATATAGAGAACGAATCGGAGGAGAGGACTAATCTGTTTCAAAATTTATCGCCCCCCCCCTTCCACTATGCCATCCTACGCTGTTCAGAAAAATAAAAATATTTATATATGCGATTTACGTCAACACCTTGGAAGTATGTGGAAATTTAAAAAAAAAAATGATTACAAAGTGGGGGTTCATTTAACTGTATAAATTTAACGTAAAATGAGAACCCACTTCCTAATCAGGAAGTGTATATGAACAAATAGCATAGGGCAGAACGAGTAATCATTTTTAGTATCCCCAAAACAGCTGCTATTTGTTCATTTTTTTTCTTTCTTCAAAATAGCTTATAAATGATTTTAAGAATAATTTGAATCAATTTATAAATAATAATCAAATGAAATTAATCTACAGAAACTTTTTTTTTAGAGGGGGGGGAGTATCTGGTGAAATATTTAGAATTTGAGGTACCGTGTTGTAATAATAACGTTATTTATAAACCCATTCTTAACATGGGGAGGCTCGGGAGGGTGTTTTGTAACTATTGAATTTAACTTGAAAATACTATCGAAAAATAGCATGGTACCTTCTCTGCAAAAATACCGAATTTTATAGTTATATTCATATGTTCAGTGAGATTTTTTTTTTAAAATGAAAATGGCTCCAGACAAGGCATGGAGGCATTTGATATAAGGAGCTAAACAAACTTAAAAACTGACCAATGGATTCTGACCCAGGAAACAGCAATTTTCCCCCTTTGTCAAAAACATTGCCCAAAGGACAAAATAAGGGAAGCAAGAGTTAGGGCATTTGTTGTTCCATTTTCTACTCTCCTCATGGACATTGAAAACAAAATGTCCCCAAAATGGTAATGGTCTGGTAGAGTTAAACGAGAATCACCCCACCCCCACCCCCTCTCAATAATTTTAACCTGTATTCTGCAGTTGATTTTTTTTTTTTTTTTTTTTTTTTTTTTTACAACCTAACCCAGCGTAGTATAAACATCCCAATAATCTCCCTATGTTAAGAACAGCTTTCGGAATGAACACTCCCAACCTCGAAAACTATACTACTCAAACATACTATAAAAATTAGGGGGTGATTCTCGTTTAGGTCCGCCAAAAGAGTAAATGTTTTAATATCGATATTTATGCACTTATTGTACCGTCCTGAAATAACGTTATTTAGAAAGCCATTCTTAACATGGGGAGGATGTTTTGTAATTAATCTGTACTTTTTAAAAAAATATATCATAAAACCTGAATTTAGCGCGGATTAAAAAGTGCATAAGCACCTTTAATATCAAGTAAAATGCTTATCAAAAATATTCTCGTAATCCTTATCCTTAATTTGCTCTTTGCCTTGACAAGTGATGGCACTGGTGGCGGGGTGGCCCTATAATAATAAAAAAAAAATGTAAGTAAAAATATATAGCCATGCCATGTCTTTATTTTAAACTAGTCCTACTTGCCCGGGAGTTTTTACTTTCAGTTTTTTATTGTTGTAATTTTTAGAAATTTATTTTAATAATTGTTGCGTGTTGCGCTGTTGCGTCGCCTTCTCAGTTACGTATTGGTGAAAAACCCAAATCTGATGCACAATGCGTTTATTAAAAGAAAAATAAATACAAGGTAAAATGATCACTCACTTCGTTTACTAGAAAATATCATTGATCATCCTTAAATCTCAACTATTTCCAAGTGTCTGCAAGGTGTTGACGTGTAATCACACACACAAAAAAATTATACTTTTTTATGGCAGCGTGGGGGCAAAGGGTGAAATTTAACCAAGAGTGGTTTCTAATTTGCTGATTGATTATAATTATTTTTAATTTTTACCCCGCCACTTAAGTGGATTAAGTCTAATGGGTAATGGTAAATATAGGACATTGTTTAAAACGTACAAAAAATGACCTTGTAGTTTTTGTTTACTTGCAAGTCCTCACAGGAAGGAACACATTGAAAGATAGACATAAGGTCGACTTTCAATGGGGAGAAAATTTCAGCGAACAAAAAAAAGGGACGCTAGCCTTCGGGCTTGTATCAGTTTTGTATGGTTATCACTACCGAGAGATGGTAGTGACGGTAACGGTTCTGTTTTGTTTCGTTCCGAACATCATCTCACCCTTTTCGGAGAAGGAAGGGGTGCGATTTGTTGTCGATCGCTTCAGACCCCCACCCCCACCCATATATATACCGGGGTGGGGGAGAGGTCGACGGATCGGACCGCGGACAAATTTTGTTACAACTTAGTCCCCCCCCTTTTTTTTTTTTTGCTTTTTTTTTTTATAAGAGGGCGAGGAGTGGGGCACTGGGGCATTTGCCCACATCTAACCGATTTCCTCGTGTCGGCGGATCCATGTTTTGTAAGAGAAAAGATGACTAAGATTTGATTTTCATTTACCCGACCATGTCTGGCGGGTGTGTCCGCTAACAGCCAATCACAAACGAGAACTTTGTTTTATAACCTAGAAATACCACGTTGGTTCTGTTTGTTTTTTGTTTTTCTTTTGGCGTTTTCTCAATTTACTACATTTTAAATGTTGTCCGGTTTATCTGTCTTTTTATTTTTGCCATTTAAATTATTAAGGATATATATTTAATTTTCTACTTAGATTTAATTAGTACGATCGTCAAGTTTTGGGTGCATTTTTCTTGCCACTTAACCACCGTGTTGCTATAAATTTTTGGGTTTGTATTACTGTACACATAGATTCGAAAAAGTTATAAAAAAAACACAAATATATAACAAATAAATGTTATCAAAGGCTAAATAAGTTACTTTTCTACCTAACTGGGTATGCTTGTAGTGTTTTTATTCAATGTAACATGTTTATTCAGCTCGAAAAACATACAATTAAAAATGGCGCCCGACTCTCTTTTTGAGACAAAGTTTGGGAAAAGGAGTTATAAATAAAAAAAAAACTAGACAAAATACAGTTAAAAACTCGCTCAATATATGTTACCGTGACATAGGCTGACATATATTCGGTGGGTTTTAACAGTATTTTGCATATATTTTTTATTTTTAACTCCTTTTCCCAAACTTACCGTGTTAAAGAGAGATTCGGGCGCCATTTTAAATTTGCCAATACATCGGTAAACACTGTATGTTTTTCGAGCTGAATAAACATGTTACATTAAATAAAAACACTAAAAACTTATCCAGTTGCCTTTGATAACATTTATTTGTTATATATTTGTTTTTTGTTTTTTTGTTTTGTTTTTTTTACAACTTTTTCGAATCTATATGTACAGTAATACAACCCCGAATTTTTATTATTTAATGCCTTCGGTTGACAATCCATTTCAAAATTCAATTTAACCAAAAATTCCTGATGAACCGCCCCCCCCCCCAAGTAATGACACTTTATCAGATCTCCAATATTAATGAATACTGCAACAGTGCAACAACACTATCCCATTGATTACTGTACACAAAATAACCCTTATCCCCGAGTGGCTTCTGGACCTTGATAAGTGGTGACCTTCATGTAAAAAAAATAAAATAAATAAAATAAGCCCCTGCCATCAACATCTACCCACAATCATCGCCAATTTCAATATATTTTTATTCCTTGCTTTATCTTACCACGTAGATCGCGTCAGGTGAAAGAAAGAATAAAAAGTTAGTCATTTGAAAGGAAAGGTTATTTATTTCTAGGAGTATTTGGTTCACGTTAAAAGAAGTTAAATGGTTTGAGATTTTACTGATTCTTTAAAAAGATTTCCTAAAATAAATTATTTTACAGTATCAATCAATAAGATATTTTATTTCGGTACTTTTAGTGATCCATAGGAATTCAGTACTAATCCCGAATCAGTCACGGAAATGGCCGAAGCAGTTTACGATTTGAAAGACCCCCTCCCCTTTTTGAGAAGTTTTAACTTTATTTACTTTTAGGAACTATTTTGATACTTGTGCACTTTTGCCACCGTGCTGAAATGTTATTTTGAAAGCCATTTTTAACATAAGGAGGGAAGTTTTTTTTTTTTTTTTTTTTTTTTAACTATTATGTGCTTCCACTTAACAATTTAATTAAGATATCGTAAAGTTTGAATTTTAACCTTGAATAGCGCGGTGGCAAAAATGCACAAGCATCACTATTTTTTTTTTTTTTTTTTTTTACCCTAACCCAATTTTTTGGCTACTTAGTGTCGTCTGCCCTTTAAATTTAAATTTTTTATTTTTTATCTATTTATTTTTTTCGAGGCTTTCAAATCATAAACTTCGGCCATTTCTGAGATTCTCCTTAACAGTACTGAAAGTCTTTGGATGCCTTTATTCCTTATATTCTTCCTCCTATTTTCTATAAATCTGTGTTGATACACTAAAACCACATGTTTATCACATTGAGGGTGAAGGGCAGTATATAGTATATAGAGGGTTTTTTTTTTTTTTTTTTTTTTTTTTTTTTTCCGGGGAAAATGTCGCCGTCCTCGACAGTTAGTCTGGCAGCAACTGTGGTTTTGTTGCTGTTGGGCTGAGATGTCCTCAGAGGTGCATTCCTCTCAGGCTTTACTTTCCCTTTGAAAATGGTTAGTTTATGACCTGTCCCTACCGGGGAATGCCGATGGGACTCCCCAGATAATTTTTGTAGGCCAGGGTATGCTTATCCTAATGTGCTGGCTTTTCAAACCTTATCAAAAGGAAGTAAATTTATTCGCACATACAGCAACTAGTATTTCCAAGTAGTCACCCATCTGGTACTGATCAGATTCAACATCTCTTGGGTGATTTAACGAGAATCAATGTGTCGTCCTGATACTCTTAGAAATAACGTTTTCTTTTCAACAAACCTCAAGGCACTCAATTCTCCTGTCCTCGCTTCTTTAGGACAGGAAGAAACATTGGGTTTGCAGACAGGTCTGTATTCAACGTCAGTGTGAAGGAGGCTTTGGAATGTCAGATGGAATGTCACCAAGACGCCAAGAGAGTAGCTTTCCTGAGTCAAACCTTGACAGAAAAATCCAGTCGATGGTGCCTTTCTTGGCTTCATCCTTGATCGCTTGGTCAAGAGTAGATGTAAGCCGAAAGGTGGCATGCAGTTCTTCAGAGAGTGCCAAGCTGCTCTGAAAAGCTTCCTCAGTTCAGTGATCTTTCACAGCTTTCCAGAAAGGAACTACACAGGGGGAGGGATTGTTGATGGCCCATTCTGCGGGCTCCTGGTCGAAGGAGAAGATCCACCCCAAATGGGGTTAGGTACCAGGTTCGCGTCCTCTCAACAACTCAGTTCTTGCTCACCTGGCGACTTGCCTGGAACAAATTGCCTCTTGATATCTGGCAACACAGTGCTGGAATAGTGGGGACACCTGATTGTCCATGCTGCGTTTCATTCAAAGATGAAACGACTGAGCACGCTTTCTATGAATACTCTGAACTCCAAAAGTACTGGGGTATGTTGACAAGGTGACGGCTCATATTGATCCTGAGCATCTTCGCCCACTAACTATTTCTTATGTTATCGACAACATCAATCTGCCATGAGAAAAGGGAGGGACAGATAGTGTTTCTTGCCATCTTGGTTGTAGCACGGATGGTGGTATAGACGTCGGACGAGTGATCAGCATCTGATCACATTCTTCAAGCTGAAGGCCCAGATCAGATGTGATAGAAAAAAAATACATTCCTCGGAGCTTGAAAGATGGTGGATAAGAGTGGCGAGCTTGTGTGTGAGAAGAAGAGTCAAGTACAAGTACATGTTCCCTGCTAAAGCATAGCATGTGCGGTTCCATATCCTGTTGGGCCCCAGCTCTTTGGGTAAGGTTCAAGCTTCTAGCTAGTAGAGTCAATGAGCTCTCCCCCCTCCCTGATAATAGAAAATCTCCAAGAGTCCTATTTCTTTTCGTCTTTGGCCTTTATTTCCAATATACGTTCATCTTACAAAGACTCCGCTAGGTGTATCAGAATTTTTGTTGGAATTTTGGACACCCCTAACACGAAACTGCGAATAAAATATAAAAAACTTGTAATTTCTCTTTTAAAAGTGGGTTGTTTATTTTCTTTATGGATTATACTTCCAAAATAAACTATTAAAGTTGTATAGAAAGTAATAGAAATATTATTTTTTTATTTAAAAAAAAAAAAAATGAAATTAATTGAATTTTACGAGTTCAGTATTTTTCAATTTTTAAACTTTAAAAATCTATCAAAATTTTTCTATTGATTCTATTTTTACGATATTTTCATGGTCAATGTGAAATTTTATGCTCTTTCCAATAAACCGAATATAATATTTTAGACAAGCATTTTTTTTTTTAATTCACGCCCCCCCCCATTTTGAAATGTCTATTAAAAAGTAAATAATTAATTTACTCACCAAAGTTTTATACATCACAAATTGAAGACAAAAGAGCAATAAATAATATATCAAATTTAAAACAAAAAAGTGTTTTTTAGAAATTTACCTGTAAAGTCCGAAGTTTAAAACTTGTTTTTTTGTTTTTGTTTTGTTTTTTAAATGAAACCTTGGTCCTTGCTCCTTTAATTGAAAAAAAAAAAAATAGGGTTTGAATTACATTTTTCGAGTAGTTATAAGCTTGGAAAGACAGGAGGTCGAATTATTCAATATTTTTCACAAAGTTTCTGACACACCTAAGACTCCGCCCACTCTCTAACTCTTTCTTTTGCCCCACACTTAGATCCCACTTCCACTTAGAGATTGATCTGCTTGTTTTTGGCAAACTGAAAAACAGTGGGTGGTCTATTATTTAGAAAGGGTTGGGAGGGTCTAATTAACCAATTTTAGTTTTTTGTTTATTCCCCATTCCTTCGCCAATGAAATGTAATTACTGTAAATAATTCAATAAAACTTTTTAAAATTTGGGTTTATCTTAAGTAGGACAATCTTTAGGGTGAATGTGGTATTGTAGTGACTGAAATATTTCTAGTTAAGAGAAGGATAGACAATTTTAAGTATTTGAGACCAAAGATGACCAACGACACACATTATCCCCACACTTTTGAATAGCCTTGTGCCTAATTTGTTCATTACGTATTTTTATATTTTGTGCAAATATTTCCAAATTTTGCTTCTCTACAATGGCTGGTCATGATACAAGGTCGAGCGTAATGCAAGGTGTGGCATTTGTGTCCGTTTCTGGACACTAGTATGGTTATGACCACTGTTAGAGTGTGAGAAATCTTTCTCGGCTGCGGCAATTTTTATTCTTGTTTCATCCAGAGTTCTCCCTTTTTATGGTAAAAAATTAACTTTTCTTTCATTTATCGATGACTTATATCGTGCTGAAATAATTATTTAAAAACTATTCTTAGCATGAGGAGGTGAGTGCATTTTGTAACCATTTTGTACTTTCACCTAACAATTTAGTAAACAAACGATACTGTAAAAATTGAATTTAACTTGAAAATACTATCTACAAATGGCATGGCCATATTCTGCATAGGTACCATACTTTTTATTTTTATTTACAAATACATATTTCAAAATTTAGTCCCGGTTCTCCAATGTATTACCTTCTCCTTTTTGAGGCGTCCTTATTCATGGGGAATAGTCGACCTGATTATACAGATACTTTTGTTCCCATCCAGAGTGCCACTTTTGGAGAAGCTAGCTATTACCCACCTCCCCCAAACACACATTTTAAAAGTCCACCTTGTAATGGACCTTTCCTTTCTTGAAGAGACAGTTAAATTAAGGATTATTCAGTTTGGAAAAAACAATGTTATTCAGTTAAAAAATAATAAAAGTATAAAAATAGACAACTTTTATAACCCCCATCCCTAAAAAAGAAAGTTGAAATGTTGGGAGCTTCATCATTAGCTTATGTGGAAATAGGGCATCTTATATCAACGCTTATCCCCACTCCTCGTCATCCCTATATATATATATATATATATATATATATATATATATATATAAAATGAACTCATTTTATCCTCTCTGCTGTTGACTTTAATAGGATTAAAAATCAAGACGTTTCATGCAAATATAATATTCATAAACTGCAGCACAATATCTGAGGTGTGTTATAAGCATATTACCTCTCCACTTCCTCGATAATCGTAGATTCCTATATTTTTTCTGCTGAGAGTTCCCTGCCAAAATCGGTTAAAATCACTGGAAGTAGTAAAATCTTTTCTCTCTAATTAATTCCTCCTTCCCCGCTACCCATTTACACCGTTGTGTGATTGTTCACAAGGGACAGTTACGAACGAACGTTGGTTTCGGTTTTCTGGACTTCGTAGTTGCTTTTAAAAAATGGAATGGAATTTCACCATGCCTTTCCGTTCAATGCTTCATATTGAGTGAAACGCACCACTGAATTAAACAATGGCGACATTCCCACACAAAAAAAGGATTCTTTCCATTTTTTTTTTTTTTTTAATAAACATATAATACATCATTTCCGTTTTATTTCGTTTTGTACTTGCTTAAAAAAACTGGAATGGAATTTTAACGTTCTATGCTTTCTACTGGGTGAAATGCACCATGGACTTAATCGAAACGAAGGGTTATTTATGCCATTTTTCCCCCCCTTTTCGCTGTGTTTCTTTGTTTTTGTTTTTCCGACCACATTCATCATTTTTTTCCCCTTATTTTTGCTTTTTGTTTTTCGGATTTCTTTTTTAAAGAAGTTTTACATTTGTTCGATGTTTTCTTTCTGTTTTCGTTTTTCTGATTTTTTTTTTTTTTTTTTTTTTAATATTGAAACAGGGTTATTACTTCACTTATTCTTTACTTTACCCCTCCACCCTTTCACACACGCACACACACACACACACACAAACACACACAGCAAACGCCGGGTACCCCCGCTAGTAAGAAATAAAAATATCCCCTTTTATTTGTGCTTGACTTAAAAATACATTCTGTGTATTACACAAACGAAATCTAGGTCATCGCTCTAGATATGCACGGTTAAATTGACAAGTATCCATTCGCTGTTTTAATTACGTTTTTAATGCAGTGACGGATTGTACATGCATATAGAATTGAATAAGTTCAAATGTATTGATAAAAATAGCTAAAAAAAAAAGAAGTTTTTTTTCAACCGTACTCAATATACTGTAGAGCTTTATAAATATACTTTATATACACATTTAAACTGGTCTACACAGCTTGATTTGTGTCGACCAGTTTAAATGTTTTATATATATATATATATATATATATATATATTAGCTGTATATATCTGGCGTTGCCAGAATGAAACATATTGGCGAGCGGAAGGTTTAGTCACATGCTACTTAAGATACACCGAATATCCTAGCTTATGATTTTCCTGAAAGTGAACCACTAGTAGTGTCAGAAAACGCCATTAAAAATGCGTGATAAAACATTGAATAATTCGACCTATCTTTCAAAGCTTATTACTGCTTGAAAAATGTAATTCGAACCCTAATTTTTTTTTTTTCAATTAAAGGAGCAAAGACCAAAATTTTAAAAAAAAATAACAGGTTTAATAGCAAATTATGCAATATTTGTTTTTCTTTAAAAAAAGATTTAAAGAAAATCAACGAATTTTAACTTACTTCGATAAAATGTATGTATATATAAATTCCAAAAAATCACTTGCCTATAAAAAATACTATTCAATGGGTACTTCCATTCTTCATTGTTGGGAATTTATCGATATTTATATTTTATATTCCATATCCTTTTTAAATAAAATACTTAAGCGATTATTAAAAAATATCGACTTCAGTTCATCACAAATGGAAAAAAGGGGAGATAACCGTCTCCCTTTCTTAGAGTTGTGAAGTATGGTGGCCTGTACACGACAGAATTAATGTCTTTCTATTGCTGGCTGTAAGCAAAAGTTAGTTAAATATGGGCCACCATAGATGAAAAATAGTCTCATTTTACTTATCAGTTTTTGCTGATAAAAAAAAAAAACAATCGAGCGATTTTTTATTTATTTTTTTATTCTCTTAAAGAAACACGAGTTTTTGATTTAATGTATTTTATTTCTTCTTTATGGAGTGATTTTTTTTTTTTATCTAAAAAAAAAACATTGTATGAAATAGAAATAATTGTCGTAATTAAACGAAACTTTCTATGCAATATAACAAGATTATAAGGTTTCACTTAAAAAAAAATTCAACGTGGTTTTAAAAAAAAAGGTTTTAAACTTTGGACTTGACAGGTATATTTGCAAAAACTGTTCTTTTTTTGTTTGTTTCATTTATTGATCTTTTATCTTCAATTTGTGAGATATATATATATATATATATTTGAGGTGAGAAAATTAATTATTTTCATTTTAAGACATTTCAAAATGGGGGGGGGTGAATTTAAAAAAAAAAAAAACCCTTGTCTAGAATATTATATTCAGTTTATTGGAAAGGGCATAAAATTTCACATTGCACCTGAAAATATCGCAAAAATAGAACCAATAGAATCATTTTGATAGATTTTTAAAGTGATAAAATTGAAAAAATTTAACTCCTAAAATTCAATTGATTTCATTACGTAAACAAAATGGCTGCATGAACAAGGACTTTGTAAACACTGTTTTTTTAAAAATACAAAATAATATTTCTATTTTTTAAACGACTTTAATAGTTTTTTTTTTTTTTTTAAGTATATTTCATAAAGAAAATAAACAACCTACTTTAAAAAGCGAAATTACAAGTTTTCTATATTTTATTTACAGTTTTGTGTTAGGGGTGTCAAAAATTCCCCCAAAATTCTGACACGCCTAGTGAACCACATTGGATTTATGGAAGCATAAAAAATACATAACTCTCATAGCTTAAATAAATAAACTTACATTTTTAAAGCAACTTGTGTCGGCTAATAATAACTGAAAATAAATTGAATAAATCAACTTTAAATATTTTTAAATGGAACAATTAAAACGATTCTATTACAACAAAGAATTAATTACATGGAGATTATTTTTAAAATAGATTTTATTTAATGTAATATGCAAATGAGGTTATTTTTTTAATGTAGATCTCCTTTAAATAAATATATACAGAAATTATGCTGGAATGAAGGTGTAAACGTCCGTTTTCAGTATGGAAATAAGTTTGTGAAACTGTACCATTTTGTACATATTAATCAAATTGGGAACAAACAAACAGACAGAAATACGACTTTAATATTATAGATAAGGTATGAGATAATATGATTTATGGAAAAATCATTTATGTATTCTCCAAGAATTCAACAACTAATCAATGTATGAGAATCAATGTTACAGTTTAGAGTTGAAGATGTATTATCTTCTAAAGAGTAGTTTAAGTTGAAAATTTTCACTGTTAATCATTTATATTTGGTGTTAAGTAGAAAAGTAAAAAAAAATTCAATAAAAAAGATGGCGGCATAAGACTGATTCCACACGCGTGGATTAAACTAAATAACTTTTCTTTGGAGTAGGTGCCTATAAACACTGCAAAAACTAAGTATTTTTGCTTATGTTTCTGTGAACTTTAAATATCTCCATTTCCTTTTTATCAACATTTTTTTCTCATTAAATCTTTTTACATTGCAAGGAAAAAACAATACTTTCCAACCATTTTCTGAGAAATATATTTTTGTCTCTGTTAGTTAGCAAATCGAGAAACGTGTGCAAGATGTACTTCATAAAAAAATATGAATGAAATATTATGAGTGATAACTAAATACAACTGGTTTTGTTGACTAAGGATATACATATATAATACTAGCGGGGGTACCTGGCGTTGCTCGGGTTTTTGGAGATGTAAAAGAAAAAAAGTGTTAGGGAGGGAGGCTCGAACCCAAGGGCGGAAAAGAAGGTGAAAGAAAACGTGACATCTTACCTCTATACTATAAGGCCAAAGGAAGTGAAAAGCGGTCAAATTTAGCGATGTCAATCAAAAAGTTAACTTGCAAGCAGGTGAAGAAACAAACGTTGACTGAAGGCCAGTTTAGATTTCAGCCATTTCATTTATTTGTTTCTCTACAATGTTGGAAACAAAGCTCTCAAATGAATAGCAATTGTCTGATATGAGGGGTATACCCCACATTGATCAAAGCTGATTACCTTCAAGATGTGCCGGCCAAGAAGGCCAGCAAGCTGATTTGATTCAATTCAATTTTGCTTTATTTATACGAAAAAGACCAACAAACACGCGAGAGGATGGAATAGCGTGAATTTTATAAAAGTAGATCAAAATAAATCTAGAGATGACGTCCCTTCGCAAATCGTAGATATTGCAATCTAGGGAGTATATAAATAATTCTAAAAAATATTACCCCCCCCTCCCCTGGAGAACCCCGGTGAAAAAACGCGTGTACCACCTTTGCCGTTTATATTTATACTAGCGAGGGGTACCTGGCGTTGCCCGGGTGTTTGGAGGTGTGTGTGGAAACTCCGGGGTGGGAGGAGGTTAAAAAAAAAAGTAAGTATGAGGATCGAACCCGAACCCTTGAGGCAAAGTTGTAAATTAAAGTGTGAAAAAAAAAAAACATGCGATGTTAACGATTGCCCCACCGCGAGATGCTAACGGAAACGCATTTGAATTTATTTAATTACTTGGATTTGGCAGGTGCCCGTTTTAATGAGTTAATGAGGTCAAGTTTGACTGCAGGATTTTTATTTTCCCAAGATTGCTATAGGAAAAAGACTAACCCACATGCGGCGAACGACAAATGTTGAATATTTATCTTCCCGAAATCGAGCAAATTAAATAGACAGGCGAGCTTCGTTGTTAACTGTGAGATATTACGATTTATATGTGATATAAAAAGTTTTTAAAAGTTGTGAAGCGACTGACTGCTTCTCTGAAAAAAGCCTTTTGTAGACATACAGAAAAAGCGAACACACATACATACATTTTCGCTTTTATATTTATAGATAACACACACACACACACACATATAAATTAAATACAACTGGTTTTGTTGACTTAGGATATATATATATACATATATATATATATATATATATATATATATATATGTGTGTGTGTGCATGCATGCATTACTTTGCCTATAGATGGTATACTCATGTTGACACACTGGTTCCCATCAAATCACTGAAATTAAGCAATGTTGAGCCTGGTCAGTACTAAAATGAGTGATCATTTGAGAATTCCAGGTGCTTTATGTGCTCTCTGCATATCTTGGCATTGTTTCCAGTTTCCAGTGCTGAATCAGGAGAGGTGTGGTTGGGATTGCGCAAACATTGCCTCACAATTACATGTGCAGCTACCCTTACAGGAGTGTCCATTGTCTCTTGAGGCTGAACAGAGGCATCGATCGACTTTGCCTGTAATATTAAAGGCAGTAGTGCAGTGTATATTCAAGAAAACATTTACATTAATCTGCAGCAGCTAACTGTAGTGTTCGCATTGCATATAAACAAGTAATGTTGATTATAAAAGTTAGGAAACCATAAAAAAGTATGCCATTTTTTTACTTTGCAAGTAAACTAGTACATAATATGATTTATGGCCCAAATCTGTAACTGAAAGTTATTCAGCCAGTGAAGCATGATCTGGTCTAGCTCTGTCAATCACATGGGAAGTAGAGCTATCTTCAGAATTTGCTTGGTCATCTGCATCGTTGATTCATTAGAATTGTCATTGTGATGGCAACTCTTTTCGTTTTGCAAACAATTAAGTCATGCCTAGTTTGAGCCATCAAAATTAGGTGAGATTTTCCTCTTGACTTTACTTTAAAAAATTTTTACTCCCTGCAAAATAACATTGTTTTAAGATCTCACCTAACCATGATACATGGATTGAATTTTTGAAATTGATAAACAATGACTTTAAATACTAAAAATTAAATTGTCTCATAACAATATGTGACTCAAGTGTACAAACAAAAAATACACTTAAAACAATTGTATTAATTATGACTGATGGAATGAGAGCAAGCAAACACCATGGATTAAAAAATAGTTTTGTTCAAAATTCCATACAAATTCGCAAGTTCAACTGAAAGCTTCTTAAATTTGACAAAATACAAGGTCGAAGGTTATATCATCTGGAATGTTATGTGAATAACATTCCAAATAGGAACAATAGTCCAAATAATTCAAGTAATGCACTGTGGACTGATAGAAAAGACGACATGATTCCATTTCCATTTGATAAATACTGGTTTTCTTTTTTGTTACAGACCATCTACTAATTGGCTAGTTGTGTATAAATCCCAAGAGTGATAGGAGCCTTCTATCATGTTTGAAAGTGACACAATGTTCAACAAGCGAGATTGGAGATGTGCCATTGTACAGCTCATACTCTCTACCAATCCAAGGTATGACAACAGGACTACTACCAGCACCCTTAAAATGCATCGCTGGATTGCCATGAATAACAGGGACGTGCTTAGCATGATGAAAACAAAGTTTCTGGCCACGGTTATGGTCTTTGGTGTGGTTTCAAGTGAGGGGAATGATGTGGCCCATCTCATATCTTCGAAGTCAGCTTGAAAGTCAACACCAAAGTGTACCTGGATGTGCTAAAGAGTGTGATGATCCCCTGATGCAATCAGGTGGCCGCTAGTAGATCCTAGGTGTGGCAACAGGACTCTGCGCCAGCTCACAAATCCAAAGAGACCCAGGCTTGGCTTTAGAAGGACTGGTACGACTTTGTATTCTTCTCTCGCTGCCCCCCCCCTCTTCTCCCCCGACCTGTAGCTGCTAGACTACTTCGTTTGGTCATCAAGAACATCACTAACATGAACTCCCACAACACCAAAGCCAGCCTGATCGCTGCTATCTGCCGAGCTCTCACCAGCATTTGTTGAAAAGGCATGCTCCCAGTTCCGAACTGATATTGAGGCGGTGATTGAGGCTGAAGGTGGTTACATTGAATAGATGTAAGCTCTACTACATAATCAAGTTACTTGAATTGATTTTTTTTCGATAAAAGTTTGAAAATTAAGCTGTAATGTTGTTTCTTTAGAGCGACAATTTTATCGTTCCACCCTGTAAAGATTTTCAATCTTCATCTCAAAAATTCTGAAACTTAATCCGCTGTTTTTATTATTGTTAATCAAATAGTTTTTTGTTTTTTTTTTCTTTTTTTTTATTACATTTTCACCCCAAACAAGGCACATTGCCACTTTGATGTAGGGGGCTACTATCAGGGACCTAAGTTGCAGGGGTACTATGTAGGGAGTTTAGCAACAAGATGTCTGTTTACATTACACTTGAACTTCTGCATGTCAGTACAGTTGGGGAATCAGGAAACCGGAAGAGAATTCCAGAGTCTAGCAGTTCTGGGGAAGAAGCTATTAGAGTAAAAGACTTTCTTACATCTAGGGATCTCGATTGTGTAGGGGTGGGACTTTGCTGCTTGTCGGGGTATTTTCATCGAGGGGGGGGGTACAAGGGCTTGTAGTTCGTCAGGGCATCCACCATTAAAATACTTGTAAAACAGTCAGAGGGATGCAACATTTTGTTGATGGGACGGGCTGTGAATTTGGTATTTGTTAGAACCCACCCAGATTGCATGTGACCCCAGGACTTAATGTATGAGAATGCTGCTGTTTTTTCTTTGCAATAATAGACGGTCACAATTGGTTTCTGCTAGTGTTTATTGACATTATTGGGACAATGGGACATCCACATCACATCCTCCATGGATTCTCATCAACCAATGACCTTTTGTAACAAAACATTTCATACTAGTTGGCATTGCTATCACCTCACAAATTTCATTACTTGAAACTGAAATTCTACATAATATTTCATAGCTTTCTTGTAATCACAAGACTAAAACTCTCATCTTTATTTATATAAATAAAAAAAAATTAACACTTTAGTAATTTTTATATAAATTTATTTGTCTTTATCTAAATATGACCATAATGAAAGTAAACTAATTCGCATAAGCAATAGTGTGTTTGCGTCTGGAGGAAGGGGGCTTCTTTTTTTTTTTTTTTCTTTTTAACTCGCAATTTAGAAATGACTGGCAACTTGTTAAACATAAAATCAATTCCCACAAAGGATAGAAAGGAATATTTTGAACACAAATACAAAATATTTGTTTAAACAATCGTTGAATGTAAAAACCATAAAAAAGAATTTTTGTGTTGCTAAGTTGCTGTTGGAAAGGGGGGGAAAAAAGGAAGAAAACGAGCAATCAATCGTGCATTCTTTTCCCTACAAACTTTTCTTGTTTATGCCTTATCGATAGCTTTTTTTTTTTTTTTTTTTTTTTCTAGCAAGCAATTCTAGTTCAACCTAAGAAAGCTTTTAGCAATGTTTCCTTTTTTATTAAATAACTTTAATGAATTACTGTTAATATCAACAAAGCTATTGCATATATATATAAAAAAATAGAACAATAAATTACAAATGAATAAAACCAAACATTAATTTATTATGAACTGTTTAAGAAAACTAACATTTATTACCACCTTCATGCATATAAATAAAAACAATAAAACTATTCTATATCCTTACAAAGCCACAATTCGCCCATGCATGGATTATTCTTCCGACATCTAGGCTGTTACAACTACCACTAGTCTCTTACTCTTGGATTCCAAAAAGAGTTTAAAATCTAATGGGTCCCACAATATTGGTCAAGATCCAGCCTCTGTCCCATCACTACAATGTTGCATCCTGTTTTACAATTACTTTAATAGAATGTGCTCTGATGAACTCCTTGCACTTGTGTCCTCTAGACGTACATATTCCCGACTAAACTGATAAGCAGAAAAATCCCAACCCTTCACTGTTGAGGTCTCTACATGCTGGAAAGCTTTCTTCCCTAATAATTTCTTCCCTTGGACTGTTAGACTTTGAAATTCCTCCCTGTTTCCTGCTTTTCTGACTGTTCTAACCTACATAGGTTTAAATGTAATGTGAACAGACATCTAGCTGCTTAACTCTGCACAGTCCCCTGTTAGACATGATTCTATCTAGTAGCTTCTTACATCCAAGTGGCAATATGCCTTGTTCGAGGTGACATACTTATAATAATTAGTCATTTAAATAATTATCTGTATTCAAACTTTCAATTTTATTTTCCAACTCTGTAATCTATATGAAATTTCGAACTGAATTCAGTCGGCAGATTGTTCTCATTCTATCAGCTATGAATGGTAGAAGTTTTGTTATTTTCAGTTATCATCATCTATTATAAAAATTAAACTTTCGACCTTCAGTAGACTGTTATTGAAAAATGATTGTTAATCAATGCCTTTATATCTCATATTGATTATATAAAGGATTCAGTTTTAAATTTCATATAGGTTCCCAGAATTTGACGAACATTGTGGCAGATAAGAATAGTAGTCTGAATGACCCAAATAGTACAATTTTTTTGTGCTTTTATTTTTATATTTTATTTTGTTTTTCAAATGAAATTTTTTAATGCATTTTATTTTAGTTATGTCTCTCATTAGTTTTTCTGCTTTTCAAGATTTGAAAACTTAAATGGTTGGCATGTGTTACTGCCTTATTTCAACATACAGTAGAACCCTGGGATATGGTGGTCCTAGGATACGTTTTTTTTTTGTTTTTTTTTTTTCTTCACGTTATGATGTGGAATATGATGTTTTTTTCGGACCGTGGTTACGGCATTTGCCCTGCCTTACATTGTTATTTCTAATGTTATTTGATTATATACATGTGTATTATATACTGTACTGTATTCGATTACTCATTTTTAATGCCGTATCTCGGAGTTATATTGTAATTGTGAAACAATTTCTGGATTGAGTTAAAGTTTAAGTGCAAAAGTTTTAAGTATAGTGCATGCTCCTATGGTTAAAAAAAAAAAAAATGACCCTCTGATCATATTCGTTTATTCTGTTTGAGATTTCAGACCTTATTGAAGTATAACATTGAATTCTGATTTTGATCAGTTTAAAATTTATAAACTCTCAAAAATATAAATTTTTTTGTAATTACATATTTAAGTAGTTAATTTGTAAATAAAAAAATTGATACAAAAATTTTATCGCAGCTTTTATTTATTTTTACAAAGAAGTCGCCACTTGTCAAAGCCCAGAAAGAAGAAGAAAGGATATGGGTTAATGAATTTATAGTTGTCATCAGGACAACAGTGTAGTAATCAGTAGTGGTGGAAACTTGGGTAGAATTTGATTATTTAAGGGGACTGTTCAACAAGAATTTGTTTACATTAAACTTGAAGATGACCATTTTGTAGTCAACAGGAAGGCAGGCCAGCAGAACAGGTGGGCAATTCTAGGAAAGAAACTTTGTTCATGGAAGCTGTGTTAAGATTTAGACAGAAAAATTAGGGGAAAATTACTGATAGTGGTTGTAGATAGACGAGCGATTTTTTTTATTTATTTATTTTATTTTATTTTTTTGTGAAAGTTTGATAAATGGGAACAGTAGATTGGAGCTCAAACAAGCACTTGCCATGAAAATAACAATAGAGCAGAGATAGGCTCGCAACGTCTTCTGTGGGAAAGAGGTTGCAGAGAAGAGAAAAAGGCACCACCTACCAGGTTTTGAACTCTGTCAAGGCAAGACAGTGCTCCAAGTAACTCCTGATCATTACTTACTCCTAGGAAACTTGGTTCCTATACATGTAGAGAGGATTGCATTGACAGCGAGATATTTACTAGAGTGATAGAATGATCCAACCTTTCTCCCGACGATTTTGAATTCTCTTTCAACATAGTTGAAGGTTCAAATCTGAGAAATTTAGTTCAACTGAAATTGGCAATCTAAGTCTGTGGATTAAATAAAGAGTTCTGTTTGAAATTCTGTATAAGTTTCTTGATCGGACACCTGATTAAGATTCAAGGTTACATTGTTCATAATGTTGTTAAAATAATAACCAAGGTGATAATCGTAGTCTAAATAATTATTAACCCTCATCTAAAAATCTAACATAATTTGAAATTAATAATAAAGTATTTCATTTATGATGCGTTTATATGCAAGATCTATTAGTAATAATTGCTGTGACAGAACTTTCATATCATAAAACTGTTTTTGCTTCTAATAATAAAAACCGAAAATTGTCTCATTTGTGAATCTTGTAAATTTTATAAAGTGTAACTGTACTTTTTATAAATTTTATAAGTCTAAAAAAGAAAAGGATTAATATTAATCCCTATAAACAACCATGATATGTCAACGAAATGTTATTTTCATTTGATTCATTAAAAAGCAAAAAGTTAAATATGCAGAGAATATAAGCGTCATCCGGAAGACATTTTGATGAATTGAATGTTTGCAATGATTTTTTTATTAACTCTTGGTCACATGTTTTTATTTTTTCATCCCCCCCACCCCCACAACAAGACATATTATCACTTTGACATAAGGGACTACTATTTGGAATCGTGTCTAACAAGGGAATGTGTGGAGTTGAGCAGCAATATGTCACCTTACATTTCAACTTCTGTAGGTTAGGACGGTTAAGAATTGGGAGATGGGGAGGTAGTTCCAAAGTCTAGCAGTCTGATGGAAAAAAAAACTCTATTAGAGTAGGTTTTCTGCCATCTAGGGACCTCAACAGTGAAGGGGTGAGATTTTGCAGCCAGTCTGGTTAGTCAGTAGTATGTACGCCGAGGGAGCACAAGTAGTACGCGTTCATCAGAGCTCATTTCATTAAAATACTTGTAAAACAAGTACATGGATGTAACATTGCTGCAATAGGACAGGGTTGGAGTTTAGTTGATAGTGTGCGACCTATTAGATCTAAAACTCTTTTTGAACCTTGTCTAAGTGTGAGAGACTAGTGGTAGATATACTAACCGTCATGTGCCAACAATACTTCATGCATGGGCAAATTGTGGCTTTATAAAGATCTAGGATAGTTTTATTGCTTTATTTATATTTTATATTTGTTTTATTGTTTTATTTATATTTGTGTGCATAGAGGTTGTCACATATGTTAGTTTTCAAATGTTGATCGTTGTAATATTCATAATTTATTAGTAATCCTGCTTCAGCAAATAATTCTCTCCGCAGTTATTTTTAACTTCACCTATGCATCCTCTCCGTACTTAATCTGAGCTTTTGCCTCCTTTTGTACTTGAGCTCTTGTCTAGTAATGATCGTGATACCAGTTCATTCCTCTGCACCTCATCGACAAAAGATAGTAGCAGTATAAGTGAAACCTTTTTGAATAAACACGGGACAATTGAAGAACCGTTAACCGTTTTTTCCCCTATTTTTAATCTAGGTCTTTTCAAGACTAAGGTCAATAGGCATCTCTTGTTTTTGCAATAATCATCTTTTGTTCATTTTAGCTCCTTACATTAAGTGGCTTCACACTTTTTCTGGAGCGATTTTATATATATATATATATATATATATATATATATAAGCAAACAGTTAATAAAACATGTTAAAAAACACTTTAAAAAAGAGTTAAAAACATATTTAATCTGAAAAGGAAACGCTTGATAAGTGGATAGTCCTTAATCCGCAGAGTTTCGAAGAAATACTTTCCTTCTCATCAGAGGGTAGGAATTAGCAAAATGCGGGATCGGATTTAGCATACAAAAGTATTTGATGAAACAACAAGTAAGTCAAAGATCTTACTTGATAAAAAAAAAAAGTGAAGCAGAGGGAATATGGTGAAGAAAAAGGTGATTACACGTGAATGGATAGTCTGGTGAAAGGTAAATAATCCAATGACGGTAAAATCTAAAAATATAACTTCAAGAAAGTTAATTGAATTTCCATTTGCACAAGTATTATAAGCTTTATCTCCTATTTGGTTTTATCGAGCTTTTACATCTGGCTGAGATAACTTCTAAATATTAATTCTTTAATATTTACAATATACTTTAGTTTTACCATCTTGGATCATTTTGGTAAATTTAATTGTAATTTTTATTATATATATATATATATATATATATATAATCAATAATTCGGCAGGTTCACAAGTGTTACACAAAGGGCCCGGTCTAAGCCGGGTTGACATGCTAGCATATATATATGTGTGTATAGGTATATATACATATATGTATTTATATGGATAACGCATCTGCGGATGGAATGTAGGAACATGACAGCTAAACCAGAATTGTTTCAATATTTCTCACGAATGTAAACAAAAATTGTTATTGTTTGAGAAGGAATGTAGCAATTAAACGGAATCTGGTTATGTGGATGTTTTTAAAAGTTGACAGAAAAGGTGACACGAAAAAAGATTTGGCAGATGGAGATTTGATTTTTCAACCAAGTGGACGCAACAATATCCCTCTCTCTGTCGCCCTCCCACTCTCTTTCTGTCCACCATAACCAAGAAACAACGAGGAATAAAAACTGACTGTTGCTTACCAAATGTGTTGTGTATTTGAATTTAAAAAAAAAGGTTCATAATATAACACAAGGTGATGGTGCTAGAGGTAATGAAAACAACTGACGACTTGGTTCACAACGATCAAAGCTGCCTTGGAAGTTGTTGCTTTCCTGCTTGTCTTCGCATTGAATGACGGAACTGTAATTAGCTGTAGTATACTATGAGGTAGTCAAAAATGTAGAAAGACGTAGACTGATTCAAAAATATAATGAACAGAAACTTGAACTGGTGGCATATCAGTACCTGCAATCGACCAGGTCATGTGAAAGATGGAATCGAGTGGAGAAGTATGATCTTGGTCAAGTGGCATTGTTGTTTTGATGGACTGTGTTAATAATCCCTGAAAAGTTGTAACAACTTTTTCACAAAAAACACGCATTAATATTTCCCCTTAAAATCGAACAAAAGTAATGATCGTATCAAGTAATAATGATCACAAGGAGAAGATACCTTTATTTATAACTATTTATTCTTTCTAAACTTTCGACAGAAGCAACTGATTTTCACGAGATCAGTATCATTTTGAAGCTCGGCCCTTTGCACGACAAATATCAAAAAATTGTCTAAAAATATTAATTCCTTCACTCTCAACTGGGCACTTTTCTACAGAGAAGAGTTTTTTTTTACCGATATTTTCGAAAGTCATCCTCTCTTTCCGATTGACTAGCCTTAATTTAAACATGTCATTTTCAGTTTGGTGATAGGCGCAACAGCAAACACGTCACTTTTTTTTTTTTTTTTTTTTTTTTTTTCCAGTCTCTTTTCCTCCTTCACGGTACGGGTTTGAGTTTGCCTGCCTACTACCACTTTTTTTTGCTCAACACACACCTCTAAACACCCAGGCTAGTAATTAATAAAGCTTATAACTAGCATTTATTTAATAACAGAAAGACTAGTAATAGTAAATGCACAATATAAAAATTTCAACATTCAGTTATGACAAATACATAAAGTATAAATGACAAAGTATGATCATGCTTGAGTAGCTTTTGTGAAACAGTTGCCATTGGTGAACTACATCTGATAATGAACACACAAATCGAATACTCTCGATCTACTATTGATATTTTTATTGAAAGTTCACAAACAAAATTGAGACTTGAAATACCAAGGTCTTATTTACAACAAGAAAAGAAACTGGAATCTTAGGAAGATCTTTATCATTCCAGTAATTAACTGGACTCATGAAAAAGAATTAAAAGCTACCTGGCAAATATACCCGGTGTACCAAGTGTAAAAAAAAAAACAGAATTGCACCCAAAGGAACAGTTAAAATCTTAAAGAGATCTCTTAGTTGGAATATATGAGATAGCAGGTGAATGTCTGACATTCAGTAGGATGTCCCATCTTCAACTTAAACAAACTGATAAGAAAATTAAAAAAAAATAATAATTTTGAACATTAGAAAACTTTAAATGCTTTCAAATTCTTATGAGTTTAAAAAAAAAAAATTGATGGAAACAAATGGTTTTTGGGGTATTCAATACATACTATAAGACATTGTGTACAAATTGTAATCTTATCAGTACCATGGCAAGGGGAGGAGGGGGGGTCCTTAATATTTTTCCAACTGTTATCTCTGTGTAGCTGTGTGCAATAGCTCTGATAAAATTTAGACAATGCATTGTCATTTGTTTTGTTTTTAATGTTGTTCTTTGAATAATTCTTGGAAATTGGCCAACCGGACAAATTTTGCCTTCATAAACGTTTTCTTAAAATGAAATTCAATGCACAAGCTTAAATACGTTTTACTGTGGCATTTTTATGAAAAACATGTGCTTGTGAGAACAGTGTGTGCTGTATTAGTTTGAGAGGATTGTTAATACACCACTGCGGCGAGACATATTAGGCCTTCCAAAAACTTGAATTGTGGCCATTTAAAGTTAAAATGTATATCTTGTACAATATCAGCAGCTCTCCCTTTCTGTTTCTTACTCATCATTATCTTTTATCTATGCACATAAAAAAGTTGAGTTTTTTTTGTTCTTTTTTGCACTGACATTGATATTAAAAGCCTACTTTTTCTATTTAAAAATTATTAAAACAAACTTTTTAATATACTTGGTCATAGATGTGCAAGCGAATTCAAAGTTATTTGCATATGCCTTTGAACAACGACCTTTTAATTGAAGAAAATAATAGTTGTCACCCTTTTTTTTTTAATTTATAAGGGTGCAAACAAATACAAAATTTTAAGCTAAAATGACTATAAAATTATTTCAATGATATAATTTTCAACATAATTAATAAATTTGAAATTCACAAATGCAATTTTGTTTTATTTTTAGTTATCTCCCCCCCCCTCCCCCATACTCTCCTGGAAATGATTCTAAAACATTTTCTACTAGCGGGGGGGGGGGTACCCGGCGTTGCCCGGGTGTTTGGAGGTGTGCATGTAGGAGGGGGGGCTCTGTTTTAATATTAAAAAAAAACACACAATGTTATAAAAAATTGGACAAACCAAGCAAAGCCGTGAACAAATGTAAAAAAGAAAAGGAAAAAAAAGGGGGTAAAAGAGGACAAAAAGGTTTAGGTAGGAAGACAGGCTCGAACCCAAAGCATCGAGGCTAAGGCAGAAAAAAAATGCCTGACACGTTACATCTATGCCAAAGAGACATACAACTGAGAACGGATAAAATTAACTCTTTAAAAACACTTGCAGGTGGTTGAAACTAACGTCAACGTTTTCTAAGTCAAACATGACTTCATTGTCGTAGTAGCAGGAGGAGGCCGAGTTTAGGGTGAAGGAATATACACACACACATTTTAGCTTTTATATTTATAGATGCCCCCCCACCCTGGTTTAGCTAATATATGACGTAAAATTGAAAGGAATAAAAAAAAAACAAAATGAACGTGAAAGAATACCAAAGGAAAAAAAGGAAACAAAAAAGAAAAACCCAAAAAGTTACTGCGTAAAATGCAAATATTTTTTTTTTTTTTTTTGTAAATGGAAAAACAAAATTCAAAAAAATAAAACTTGGCGTGTATAATGAAAATATGTTTTTTAGATTTTATTTATTTATTTTTCTTTGTTTCAATGAAAAAGAAAAAAAATGAATAAATAAAACCAGAAAACTGACCATGTTTTTTATTTTTTTTAATGTTGATTTGTTTTGGTTTCTTTTTTTGTATTGTTTTCTTTGTTGTCACTGTTAACCAATGTGTATGTCGTCTGATTCCAATATCGATAGTGTAGTAGTAATTGTGCTAATGAAACTCAAATAAGTAACTAATCCGAAAATAGGAAGTCAGCTCCCCCCCCCAGTATCACGTATGAAATCAGTGCAAACATAATAGAAGTATAAAGACAGTAAATAAAATATTAAAGCGACTAATCGGTGCAAGATTTGAAGAACGCTGGTGGCTGACTGTTAAAGTTTCTTGTAACAACTGGAATCCAATGTTAGTTTGTTTCGTTTAAATAATCCTTCGAATCGCAACCCCCCACCAACCTACAAAAAGAGAAAAAATATAAAGGGAGGGGAAAAAGAAGAAATTTATAAAATGGCACAAGTAACCCACAGAATGTAAAGTCGCGTTTCACCCAATGGAAAAATGCCAATCCATATTTTTTAAGCAACTAAGAACTCAAACCGGTGTTCCTCGTATATTCCCCTGTGGACGTATCTGCAGCGGTGTTAAGTGGTCGCGGGCGGAGTATGAATTGAATTGAGAGAAAAGATTTTACAACTTCCATCAATTCTAACCGATTGTGGCAGTGAACTCTCACCGGAAAAAATACAGAAATGTACGAATATCAAGGAACTGTAAGGTTAGTAGGCCTATAGCACACCTCAGATCCTGTGCTGAAGTGTGGGGACATTACATTTGAATGTAATGTCGTGATTTTAATCCTATTAAGGTCAAACTCACACAGGAAAAAATAAGTTCATTTTATTTATATAGAGATTAAGTGAAAACTAATTCAAGAATCAACTTTTTTTCATATTATTGTACGTTCTTCACATGCTTATCTGGAAGAGAAAAAAAAGCACAACTATTTATGAAAATCGCTCCCAAAACAACTTTATCTAAGGAGATAAGAATACCATTTAAATTTTAAAAACTAGCTAAAAATGTCTATTTTCCAACCCAGAAAACAGCAATTTTTCCTCATTTGTCAGGAGCATCAGTCATGAGCAAAATAAAGAAAGCAAGAGTTTTGAAATATTTTGAAGTTTGATGCTGTGAGAATTGTTTATAGGTGATTCTGGTTGTCTATCCTAAAATGAGCCATTCACGCTGAGAGATGTCATTTTTACCACTCTGCAATAAACTGAATGATATGTTAAAGAATTATGTTGTTTGCCCAATTAAATTGCCTGTATGAAGCTGGGCCACTTTAGAAATAAGAAAGTCTCCATCACAAAGTCACGGTTAAGATTGCCCTGGTTGATTTTATTGGTCCAGAATCGCAATTTTATGCTTGACACTTTGGACAAGTTGGATCTGAATGGTTTCTGGAATATGTTGCATCCTTAAGTTGTGAGTTAGATTAAATGAAATAAATGAATCAGAAAGTTATATTTCAAGAGGAGTTGCACCATTTCGCATGTATGGTTAAACTTACTGTTTTTTTTTTGTTTTTTTTTGTTATTTTGTTTTTTATGAACATTAAGTTAAGATGGTGTGCAACATTGCGAAAGTTAAGATACTATGCAGATGGACTATTTCCTTTAAATTCTGGAGTTCAATGATCTATAATCTAGTT
The DNA here is from genome assembly GCF_053919585.1 of Euprymna scolopes. NCBI lineage: Eukaryota > Metazoa > Mollusca > Cephalopoda > Sepiida > Sepiolidae > Euprymna > Euprymna scolopes. The sequence goes on from NC_136490.1 coordinate 149,763,339, forward strand.
TGCATTCAATTGGCCAACAAAGCTACTTTTTATCTGAAAAGAAAAAATGGCAATTAAGTACAAGATATCTTTTTCTGTTTTTTATTTATTAATGGTTAGCGCTGCAACTTTAGTAACTCCCTTTAACACAGTTGAGATTGAGATAAGTTTCCTGTTATTCTGCACTCAATAGGTCAACAAATAATGTATTCATGAATACTGATATTATTTAATTTTGAAAAAGAAATATTTATTTTTAATTGTACAAAACCTTGTGTATTTATTAGTGCAGTATTATCAGTTGAATCGAACCATTAACTGTTTGATACAAGTATAAGGAAGGAGGGGGCTATTTGGCTATCATGGGTGTAAGGGTTGCTTCCCTTGGTATAAAGAGCAAAACTTTTTATTTTGTTATGAAACGAAAAACGAATACATTTGTTTCTAAATATTTTAGATGAGGATTGAGTATTGGTATTATTTGGATTCTTCGGATTACTGCTCTCATCTATTTGGATTTTCATGCTTCGGTCAATGTAACCACTGACCTTCTTCATGTGTACCTTGTTGAACTTGAGGAATCTACATGGAATTTTGAATGGACCCCTTTATTTAATCCATGGGGGTAGCATGCTCTTGTTCTGTCAGCCATGACTGGGTAGAAGTTCTGTATAATTGCCAATTGTATTTTAAGTGTTGCTCACATTAAGGATTGAATCTTCAACCTCCAGAAGAGTGTAATTTTGCAACTGAATTTTACCAAGTACTTTATTATGCTACATGTCTTTAAAAACTCATATATTGAAATCGGGCTATGTGTAAGTAAGTTATGTGTGTGCATGTTACATTATTGTCTATATGTATGCGTCTCTAGCTCTGTTGGAATCTTGGGTCTTGTTGTCAAAGTCGACCCCACGGTCCAAATGCCCCCCCCCCGCCCAGGTGGGAGGTGTCCTAAATGAGAAGTTGTGGGTTTTGGTTCGAGCAACAGCGTGAGTTGTTTACAGTATTCATCTTATGGGTAAGAAAGAGGAAGTAAACAGTGGACTCTCTCTTTTATATTCTCCTGTTATGTGCTCAGCTTGTATGAGAGATGTCCTCTGATTGGGTAGCCAGAACTGAAGTTAATGCTTGCACCAATCAACACAAAGCTTAGAAATTAAGCATAGATTAAAAATTGTTAACAGACCTGTCACCGCTGCTGTTTTTCTTTGTAGTACCGCCATGACAAAAGAATTAGAACAGAATGAAAATTTAACATTTTATATTTTATAAATCTTTGATGGAATCTATCATAATGGTCATTCATTTAAGTCAACTGTGTTTAAAATGAATCAGTTATATTTCAAGATGTTTTGCATCATTTCTTGTGTATGATTCAACTTAATTTTTTTTCTTTTTTTTTTTTTTTTTTGTTTAAAAAATTTTGAATAAAATGGTTTTATGCAATGTTATTTTGAATTAGTGTTGAACAGCATTTGAGTAGGGATTATCCTAAAATTAAAATAAACCAAATGTCTTTTTTTTTTCCTTTAATTCATACTGAGAAATTATAGTTTGAATATTTATTTATGAAGACTTCTCAAAATCATAGAACATTTGAAGGTCACCGAGAATGTGTTAGAAGGTCAAGAAAAGCATTTTTGATCTTCAATTAGAATGGCAACAGAAATTGGATCATATTTCTATTACTGTGAAGTTTTTTAGGTCACTAGGCAGCAGGGTTGGTAAGATCTTGGGATTTCCTCTTTCCCCCTACTCCTTCCCACCTCACTTCATCCCCATTTCATTCAGATGGAGAGGGAGGGTTTCTTTTTTAGAAACGCGTCCAATTGATGTTTCTCTTTTCATTTCTATTCCTTTTCTTTGAAAATTATAACAAAAGCGATTGTTTTCTTTTTTTTTTTTTTTTCTGACAAAAAAGTGGGTCAGTATGATTTGGTGCATCCATTTTTGTTTTGTTTGTTTTTGAGGGGGCGGAGGGGTATTTTGTGGGTTTTTTTGTTTTGTTTTGTTTTTTTGTGTGTAGGTGTGCCTTTTATGTGTGGAAATGGCACAAAATGCGAGCTTGAAGTTTTCGGGTTTTTGAGTTCTGCATCATCAGAAAAAGTCGCTAAATGCCCTAGGGAAAGCTATCAGTCCATTGCTTTCTCCAACTATTGATGAATAGGTCATACTGGACTCTCAATCGTCGCTAGGGTAACTAGCCTAGAAGAAGAAAACTCCAAAATAAGAAGTTCTGAACAAGTGGATCTGTGTTTAGCCAAGTTTCTATTTACTTGCCTTCCCACAAGAATAAAGTTTCTGTTTTTAATGTTGGGAAAATCTATCTCTAAAAAACAAGAGACCCTCTGAATTGGAATAAAATTGAAATTGCCTCAGTCTAGAAGTATTTTTCCCTTGCTGACCGAAGACAAAACAGAAAAGACGAAGTGTAATATCAGAATTGATACTCCACTTTGCTCCTCACCAAAAGGCTAAGGAAGCAACTATTTTCTATCCACCATTAAATCTGTTACAAAAAATCTTAACCTTTTAAATACAACAGTTATATGCAAGATCTAGAGAAGGAAGGATTATGTGTTGGTGTCCTTATTTACTTGCCTCCCCACTGTGGAAGAGTTGGGCACAAGGGTTTATTATATATATATATATATATATATTCGGGAAATCCTTCTCTAATCGAGGACAGTCTTGATAGAGTTCAAAACTGGCTTCGAAACCAAGTAGGTGATGCCTTTTTCTCTTCCTAAACACGGATTCCATAAACAAAGCTTCTTTCCCAGAACTGCCCACCTGTAGGACACTGTTCTGCTGACTTGCTTCCCAGTTGCATACAGCATGGTCGTCTTCAAATTCAATGTAAATTAGTTCTTGTTGGCTCGTCAATCAAATTCTACCCAATTTACACCATTAACGATTGCTATACTACCACCTTGCATTCATTGACCCTTATCTTCGAGTGGCCTTCTGCTTTGATAAGTGGTGACTCCCAAATAAAAAAAAAAAAGGACAGAAAAGATGAAGTTTAGCATCAGAACAGATACTACTCTTTGTTAGCGGTCAAAAAAACAAAAAAAACAAGGAACTATAGATATTGTTATAGAGTAAGCTGACCCATTTCAGAAACAATAATGAATATACTTATATCTATTCATTTAGATCCAGTCGAGATCACAAATACATGCCGGTCAAGGTTCCAATCTCTGCAATAAGTCCAGCAGAAACTGGGTCATTTCAGTAGCTTTTATCTGGTGACTGAGGCCTTCTAGGTAGTCCTAGAAGGTCCACTCTCCTAAGCCTTGCCTACCTTCTTCGAGATGGGGTAAGTTTATTACTTACTGCCTGAGACGTCCCAACTGGGAAATGCAAACAGGGCTGCCCAGGCAATTTTTAAAAAGGTCAAACTGTTCCTACTTTAGGGGTACTGACTTGATTCTCCCCATCTTTTGACCTCGTGTCACCTCATCCGGTAGTGAAAAAGGAAGTAAATATCACGATTCATGGTAGCTATGGCCCCAGAATCATGTTGTGTACTTCTGTAGCATACTTTTGTTAATACATTTTTTGTTAATTATAACACTGCATTTGTCTTTGTATATAGATAGCATAATCACATTTGACAGCCCGGTTCCCGTCAGATCACTGAAGTTAAGCAATGATGAGCCTGGCAAGTACCAGATGGGTGACAATTTGAGACTTTCAGGTGTTGTATGTAGAAGTATCTAGATACTGGAAGATTTTCGACCGTAGTAACTTTTTTCCTTGGACTGCTTACCTTGGGAATTCTTTCCCTGCTCTCTATTTTTCTGACTATATCAACAGTTAGAAATTTAAATGTAAAAGCCCTGGTTATTTCTAGAATTTACAGGAAGAAATTGAAGATTGCCGACATACATAAGTGAAAGTGGTGCGACAGAACTAACAGAATTCAAAGTTGGCATGCTTAGGTTATTAGTCCACATTGTCATACATTTCACCAGAATTGCCACTAACAGTAGAAATGAAGGAAATAATAGCTAAACCTGAGAATAGTGTTCGTGTTACTGATCTCAACAAACAGTACGATGCAGCAAAATCAGTTCTGTATACTTATCGCTGTCCTAGATGTCTTGGTAGAGCTCATGCAATAGACAAGACCATGTCATGATAAACGAACACAAGTCGTATATTGTAGTCATTTTTCTATCTTGGGGATAGTGTATGTCTAGGAGGCACCTGTGAGACAGAGTTGCCTGGGCTAAGTTTCGCAAGCTCCTACTCTTGACCAATAAGGGCATATCCTTGCATAATTGCGGTGTAGTGTGGTTTTCCATAGCTGCATCTGAAATGCAATATTATAAGCGAGCGAGTGCTGTCCTCTGATTTCAGAACGAGCAACAACTTCTGTGTAGTGAGTGAGCCATGCTTTTTGGATATGTCATACGAAGGTAACACTCTATTCATTACGGAAAACTAAATCTCCACTGGTTTGATCTTGTCGAGCGCAATGATGGGTAGATAAACAAAGCTTGCATTATGAAAGCTGAGAGCTTGTCTGAAATTGGCTCTCTCTGTCAAGACATAGGTTGTAACTAGCTCGCACCGTCTCTTCTGCAGGGAAGAGAAAAGAGCATCCCCCACTAAGCCACAAAGTCTATTTTGTACTCTGTCAAGGCAGGATAGGCTGTTTTAGTAGCTCTTGCCCAGATGTGGCAGCAGTACTCCATCCTTGGACGTACTTGGTTTTTATATAGATAGAGATTTGCATCAGTAGTGAGATATCTTCTGGAGCGGCAGAAGAACCCCACCATTTTCCCAGCGACCTTGGCAACAGACTTTATGTAAATGTTCCACTTCAGATCAGGAGTAAAGGTCAAACCCAGAAGCTTGTTAAAACATGGCGCCTCCCCAAGACGGGAGCCATCGTTACTTTTAACTCAAATGTTCCTATTTACTTGCCTCCCCACAAGGGCCGGCTTAAACACAATGTTGGTATTTAATGTGGGGAAAATCCAGCTTCCCAAAAAGGGGTATTCTGGATAGGAACACATAAAAATTGTCTTGGTTATGAAGGATTTCTCCACTGACTGAGGACAGAAAAAGGCAAAGTGTAATATCAGAACAGATATTACACTTTGTTCTTAGTCAAAGAAAGTATAGAATTTTGATATGGATTGATGAGATACGATTTGAGAATGGGACTCTCATCCCCCCTCCTCCATCATCGACGTGTGACAGTAGATCAGCCACAAAAGTAAAGTGTAAAATTGTTTTATTTTAGTATTGCTCTACTTGTCTATGATTAGGATTATCTTTTAATCCCTTTCTATAAAAAGGAATGTTTCTGGATAAGTTGAACGGATTAATTGGATTTACAATTATTTTATTTGGAAAAATTATTTTGACTAGTGAACATTTTCGTTTATAAACGTAATCAATGAATGAATTTGCAATCCGTATTATAAATGCAGCATGTCAATATGCAACAATCTTTCAGAAAATACTAAATTCATTAATTTGCAAATTAATTTAGCTGCACAAAATACAGAGGGGATAAATAATTTATTATCTTTCTCTCAATCTATCTATGTGTATTAGTGGTGGGACGATGAATCGTTAATTGTAAGAATCCTGCATTTTTGGGGGAATTGGAATTGCATCATTAAAAAATACCTTAGATTTACAATTCTTTCATTACGATTGTCTTATATTTTTAAGTTGAACTTTGTTTTAAGTGAAATTAATGCTGTCAAAAATTTATGATAAAAACGTCATAGAACTTTTCATAACATATTTAATATGATGTACAATAATTTTATTAACTACTTTAAAGATAATCTTTATCTTAATGAGTTTTCTTATTTTGTCACATACATAGGTGCTGTCTGTCTGTTTCGAAACTTCGAGACCCATGATTAGTTATGTTTGCACTGTTGCGAAATTTAGGGCGCGAGGTAACATTGTTTTCATTTGTGAGCGAAATTTATTTATGTATAAAACAGCCTAACTACGTCAAGTCCATGAAAAAGTTGATGAATACTTAACCCTTAGAGAGAAAAGATTTTACAGTGCTCTCATTGCGAGTAAATCCTGTTACCAACTGGTGACCAAAAAAGGGGGGGGGGCTTATCTTTTGGCAATTTTTTTTTTTTTTTAACCGACACTATTCCATTAGTAAATAAATAAAAAAATCTCATTAATAAATGAAAAATGTCTAGTCAACCTTTATATTTTTTAAAAATAAAACAAGCAAAGTAAAATTATTTAAACAATAAAAGGTTTAATAGAACAATCTGTACTGTCTATTATCTGAACAAATCTGTTTCAGGAAATATTTTTAAAACTAAAATCCTGGATATGACCTTAAACTATATCCAGTGGTGAGGCCCCAGTTTGCGGGCTTTGGGGAGTGTGGAGCCACCCTTTAATTGCCATTGCTCCCAGGTCCACTCTGACCCGGACTGGCAGTACTTGTTAGGGTCCCAACTATGGGTTAAATAAAAACCGACTTGAAAACAACAAATATATTCTATTAAAAAACTTTTCTTCCGAATCTTTGGATTCAGCATTAAATAACCTGAAAAGAGTTGATATGCCGTAAAACAGAACCAACCATCTATATATATATAAAAGCAAAAATGTATGTATGTATGTACACTTTTCCTCGATGTCCACAAAAGGCTTCTTTCAGAGAAGCGCTTGCTCGGTTCACAACTTCTTAAAACTTTTTATATCATCTATAAATTGTAATATCTCAGAGTTACCCACGGAGCTCGCCTGTCTATTTAATTTTATTGACTTTCAAACGTTAATTATTCCACATTTCCCGCATCGGCACGCGTTACATTCGGTTTTCGGTATTAAAAAAAAGCGAAACTCGACTCGAATCACAGGCCGAAAGCCAGTTGTCTCAAGAATGTCGACTACGTCATATCAGACTGTAGCTTTCATTTCGCTCCTCCTAATAAACAGGGAGCGGGTTTTTAAAAACAAAAAAAAACGATTTATTCACCTCATTCAAAACTGTCCCACACAAAATGCTAACTGCTGAATACCTATCGCCGTCACGTCAATCAAAAACGCGCACCTGTTTTTTTTTTTAAACACTTTACTATTTTCCAACTGCCCGTCGTGAAGGCTTCGTTTTTTTTTTCACGGGCACCTGTTTTTTTTTCACATTTTCGAGGTTTTTTCACATACCCCGAAAAACACCCGGGCAACGCGGGGTACCCCTCGCTAGTCTAAAACTAAAGTGAAACTGATCACATGGTATCAGTTCACAAAATTTTGACAGTCGGTCGGCTTTTTTGAAGTATCCAAAAACAAAAACGTTAGAACTACCTATTATGCTGACTGACGGTTTCACTTAAGGTCTTTCAAAAACTACAAAAGAAAACAATCATTTTGCTATCTGTTAAATTCACTTACCGCATTTATTTAATTTTTTTCCTTTTAAAAATTTACATTTCATTAAAATATTCTACGAATGAAGCAATTAAACATTTCTTTTGAACCTCTTTGCACAACAAAAACAAAAAAAAAGTGAAAATTTATTAAAAATGGAAAAAAAAGTTTAACTTTTTTTTTTAATCCTTTGAACCCTAACTTTGCAAACTAACTAGTCACTCAGAGCCGTTCAGCTAAATGACTGTAGGGGCTTGATCGACATTCACCGATACCTGCTATCACTGTCGTGATGTGAGCATAGGTAAATGTTTCCCAACCACTAACAAAAAATACAAATAAAAAGGTCATCAGAAACAGCATTAGGGCGGAGGCGATTTCGAAAGTTCAATAAATGACTTTTTTTTAACAATAGAAATAAACAATTACCAAAGATTTACTTTTTTATATAGAAATAAAGAGGTAAATTAAGACATTAAATAAGAATAAACATTTAAGGATGATAAGTATATAATTAAAAAAATAAAAATGTAGAAATCAATTTAAAATATTTTTTAAAAAGTCAAATAAATAAATAGGAATAATTTGAGACGATTGAATATAAAAGGCTAAAAATTTAATCAAAGATTTAGTTATTTTTAAATTTCATTTAGAAATAAGAATATTCTAGAAAGTGGATTAAAAATCCGTTAGCGATTGAAGCTGAAAAAAAAAATGTTAAATTTTAGAGTTATCGAAGATAAAGAGAAAATAAAACAAAAAAAAATGAATATCAAAAGATAAACAAAACATGTTATTCCCCTTGAAATTTGATGTTATTGTATTTTTGTTGAATTAATCATGACTTTTTTTCTTTATATTTTTTAATACATAAAATAACTCCTGAAATTGATTGTTATTAATTTCATGGTGCATGTTTAATTAATGGTTAAAATATTTGCTTTGACTTATCTTCAATGAAAGAAATTTTACGAAAAAAATCGAATCGTTTTCGAAATTTCCTTAATTGTATTTCCACTTTTCCACTGTACCAAATTTTTTTGCTACACAAGAACTTTCGATTATATAATGGTATATTTCAAAACAACAATTCCATCAGAATCGTAGTTGGTATCGGAATCATTAACATTTTCCTGGAATGGGAAAAAATTTAGGAATCATCCCAACACTAATGTGTGTGTGTATATATATATATATATATATATATTATATATAATTAGGTATCACCCCAACTGTGTGTAAAACGCTGACGTTTTACACAACCATAGGCTGTGATAACTGGAGATGAGTCATGGGTGTATGGGTACGACCCATAAACAAAAGGACGGTCATCGCAATGGAAGCATCCCGAATCTCCAAGGCCAAAAAAACGCGACCGAAGTGAAGCAAAATCAAGATGATGCTGACTGTCCTCTTTGCTATTTGTGGAATTGTACATCATGAATACGCATCAGGACAGACAGTTACAAAGGAGTACTATCAAGACGTTCTCCAGCGTCTCTGTGACGCAGTTTGGCACAAAAGACCAGACATGTGGACTTCAAAAATTTGGCAACTGCACAACAACGCCCCGCACATTCGCACATTCATCCCATTTGATCCGATTTCTTTGCCAAACATGGAATTCCAGCTGTTCACCAATCAAAAACATCAGCCCAGCCATTTCAGAGTCCGTAGGAAACAAACTCTCATACACACAGACAAAATATCTTTTCTATATAAGTAGTGATAGAGATATACACATGGTGTTTGTGCACTTTATGAAACATGCTATTTTTTAAATCGAATTTTCAAGCTAAATTCAGTTTTTATATCTTTTTATTAAATTGTTACGTGAAAGTACAGAATAGTTAAAAATCCCCCTCTCCATGTTAAGAACTATATATATCTATCTCAGGTTGACAAGAAAGTTCTTTCTGTTTTTAATTTTTAAATTCATATGAACATATCTTGGCTCAAACAAAAGTTTATTAATCGAAATAAGCACCATCAGAATCAACACTTTTGTCAACACAAAACAAGTGTATTTATGCCAGTAGGTATTTATTTGCTTCCCCACGTAAGCAAAATGTGACACAAGGTCGGCTTTATGTGAGGTGAAGGGGGAGGGAGGGGAAGGGAATGGTACATATAGGGTTGCCCCTACATGTACCAATAACCAATTGCCACAAGGGCAATGGTCACAAAGTGCAACATCTGCCGGACAGATACTACACTTTGCTCCTAGCAAAAGTGCCAGGTAAGTGTATTTATGCCAGTAACGTAAAAATCTTGTGTTCTGGTGGCGATGAACTCGCTGAAGGCGTTTTTGACATTGTTTAGGTTTTTTAAGCATTACTCCCACAGAAAGTTGTCTAGATGCTTGAAAGACTGGTAGTCAGTAGGTGAGAGGTCTGGAGAGTATGGTGGCTGAAGCAGAGTTTTTTGCTCAATTCATTCAACTTCTGCAGGGTCGATTTAGTAACGTGCGGTCGAGTATTGTCGTAGAGAATTGGACCTTTTCTGTTGACTAATGCTAAGTGTTGTCAAAGTTTCTGATGCATTTCATTCATTTGTTGACAGTACTTCACCGTTGTAATGGTTTCGCCTGCATTAAAAAAAACTGTAATGGATGAAACCAGTCATAGACCACCAAACAGTCAGCATGACCTTCTTTTGGTGCAACTCTGGCTTTGGGAAGTGTCGTGGAGCTTCGTCGGCATCTAACCACTGAACTGAGCGTTTTCGTAAAGAAGCCACTTTTTATCGCAAATCACAACTCGGTTGAGAAACAGGCTGTTCTTGTTACATACAAGAAGGGAAAATGACACTTGATAAGTTTCTCTTATGGATGTTGTTCAATTTATTTATCAAGTATTTTTGTTTTTTCAATCTCTCAAGTGGTTGGAAATCGTCGTATACGTTATGTTTAATTCAAAAGCAAGTTCTCGAACAGCTATGCGTGGATTGGCTTCGACTAAGGTTCTTAATTGATCATTATCAAAATTCGATAGTTGACCACTATGCTCATCATCTTAAAGAGGCTCGTTGCCACCACAAAATCTCTTAAACCACCATTGTGCTTTGCGTTTAGTAGTGATTCCTGGATCAAACGCTTCATTGATATTACAAACTGTTTCAGCAGCTTTCGGTTTAGCTTGAATTGAAAAAAGAAAATTGTGCAAATTTTCTTCTTTTTTTTTTCCATTTTGCATTCACGTTCTGAAAAGAAGCCGTAATTGTTTTCAAACAATTATAATTTAAACGATTAGATAGAGTGAAAAACGCTCTTTAAAATGATATATAAAATAAAGCTATTATGACAAAAACTTATTTGAAAATACATCATTTGAAATCAAAATTAAAAATTCCACAAGAAATTTCTTCCAAACCAAATATATATAACTCTGTGACCCTACTTGCATCTTGTCTTTGATGATTGAGCGATTCCATTTGTTTAAAAAGGGATGACAGGTGAATTTATATTATGGGTGTGGCTCAAAGGGTAAAGAATGAGGACAGAGAGTTGTATGTTTTGGTTTTGAGTCTAGTTGACGTCACTCAAGTCATATATTTAGTTTTGATCTCACAACTATATATTAGGTTCAATATAATAATCGATAGAATATTGTTTCTATGATAATAAATATGTAATCTGCATGAATTAAAATATCACATTTAAGCGTATCTTATGACCGGGCAATGTCGGACGGCCTGCTAATATCTTAGTAAAGATTAAAAATGTAACTTACACAACATTTTTCTTTGATTAATTCACCATTAGATTAGCTTAAAATGATAAAAAAATTACTCAAATTTTAAGAATCTGTTTAATTTTAGATTATTCAGACTAGTATTCTCCTTTTGCTTGTTATATTTACGTTTCAGCCGATGTAACTTTCTTCAAGTGCATATTTTCAAACTCTGGAGTCTGTTTACTTTTATGTTATGGTTTAAAACGCAATAACTTCATAAACAAGATAAAAGTTTCAATGGGAGTTTCATACTCCATTGTGGACCTTTATTTTTATTGCTTACAATTAATTTAATATGAACTGTTCTCTTACTCATAGCTTTGGAATGTGGGGCTTATACTTTGAATTATATTATCTAATTTCATAAATTGCAACACTATCATGCACCATTTTGCATTTTCGATCTGAATTAGAATGACATTGCCTGCGAGGATGCATTATGTGAGTGTATCTATTTTGTTCCGCATCTCCTTTCTTTCTTATCTTCATCTTGAAATTTGTTTTTTCCTCGTTTCATCTTTTTGCTAGCCATCATCTCATATATCAGATTTGGATCGAAATTCCCAAAACCAATCATTGCTGACAAATTGTTCTGTTTGAAGTTATCGCTAATCTCTGTGGAATTGTAATAACTTCTCATCTCGCATCATTAATAAATAGATTCTTGCTTGTCTAGAACTGAATGCAACGTATGCCTCTACCCAACATCCCCTGCCATTACCTATTTTTTTTTTCTTAAAAGGCCTAGCTTTTGTTGACAATCTATTATTATACTATATGTGAATCAACCGAACTCTTCTAGAATTTTTTCTTTTATACTTAAACTAGCAGAGTGACTTAGCGTTGCCTAGGATAAGTATATTTCTATTAAAATTTGTACCTCTCCTCTATCTTTCCCTCTTTTCTCCTCTCCCGGTTTCTCCCTCCCTTTCCCTGTACCCTCTTTCTTCTCCAAGCCCTCTGTGTGTGTGTGTGTGTGTCCTTTCTCTGGACATACATACATACACACATACAATGAATGTGTAATGTGAGTCTTAAAGATAGACGTAGATTTGATGGCATGTGCAGAACAGAAGACTTTGTTGGTTTGGTCACATTGAAAGAAGGGATGAAAGTTCTTGGGTTAGATGTAAAACAGCTGAGGTAGCAAGGTTAGTTTGCAGGGAAAAACCAAGAAAAACAGGAATAATGATGAATTTGAAAATAAAAGCAGGATTGTTAAAGATGTTCAAAAATAGGTTAGTTTTGAACTCAATTTCTAAAAGCTGTCCAACACATGCCTGCATGTAAAGCTGACATTAACCAGGATATGATATTTTCAGATACAAATTATAATGTACATAAACCTAATTTTTATTTATTTATTTATTTATTTTTTAGCGCTTAGTTTTACTTTTTGCTTTTGATTTATTTTATGTCTTTGTTTTCTTTGCTTTAACGTTCTTATCTCGCCGTCATATGTATATTCCTACATTATGTCGACTTCTTTATCACCATGTGTTACAACAAACTATGCAAGTGTTTTTGTATGTAAACAGGTTCAAGGCACTTTGGTAGGCGGTCCTTGACTTGTAATCTCCATAACAACGAACAGTCCTGGTCGTTCATTGATATGTGCTCACCACACACTGGCAGGTGGTGACAGGTCAATTTCAGATAGTAAATTTTATAGAAATATTTCAGTAAAATTATAGCCCTGCACCCTTGCTATTTCACAAAAAAAAAATTCTAAATTATTTTAGATGATTACATGTAAACAACTTGAAAATTTGGCGTTAACAAAAAAAAAATGAAACAAGAAACAATATTTAAGAGTTTAGAATATGAGATCACTTTTGAATATGAATCTAATGTAATCACCCACTTTCCGGTTACTAAGTGGTGATGATCACGCCATTGTTGGCTGGAGCTGTAGAATTCAACTGCACTTCTGCAGAAAGGAAAAACTTTTCTCAATGAGATCACCTGTTTGCCATGGAAGGTGATCCATGATGCTTAAGAACTAGATCCTAGTGGTTCAATAGCTAATAACTCGGCACAACTAAAAGGCCATTGGCTGCAGTACTCCACTTTGACTCTTACTTAAGCTAGACAAGCAGTTGAAAAAGCCCAATCTAATAAAACAGCTAGTTCTGTTAAGCCCTAATACTCATACGATATCAAAGGGACATATATAACATTCAGTGTGTATGTGTTGGTGTGAGAGAAATGTTTTTATTTCTTCATTTTTCATTTTAATTTTTGACGGCTTGTATTGATGATGAAATGGTAAATATTTATTGACTTTAAACTACTAGTAAAACTGAAATCTATAAGTCACACCCATCAGTGTATTTTTACATTTGTGAAAATATATACACATTTTACGTGGATTTTTGACGTAATCCAGCCAGAAATTTAAACAGAATTAGAGTCAATAATTGTGCTGGAATTGGGAATTTAGAACAAAATCAGTAATTGTATCGAAATTGGAGAGAAAAAAAATATTAGAATCGTCCCATTACTAATATATATATATATATATATATATATATATATATACACACACACACTAGCAGGCCACCCGCTTAAATATGATCTTTTGATTAATGCAGATTTTGTATTTATTATATTGGACCCAGTACATAGTAATGATTTAAAGTTAAAAATAAAAATGATTTGTGCGCCACCACCAAGAAGCGAAACCAAAACGTTTAGCTTATAATTTATTTTTCCTTTAGCTTTGATGTTAATGCCTGAGCTATGAAGACATGTTTGCTACAAGGCTAAAAATTAAAACAAGCTATTATGTTACGCATACATATTCATAATGCCGTCATTGGACCTTCACTTGGCAAATTTCAATATTTTAATTTTCACTCTTTTGCACCGATTTTCCCCGGCTAAAACCCAAATATAAAGTTTTGCATGGGTTTGAATACCCTATATATTAAGTTTCATGTCTGTAGACTAAAAACTAACAGTGGAGTTTAGTAGGCAAAATTTTTTAAACAAATATATATGCATACATAAATATATATATATAGAAAGAGATTTGTGTTTACTATAACCTTTTTATGCAAATATTACGCAAGTATAAATCATGTAAAATATCTGCATGAATATAATTACATGTAATAATTAACTAAAGGTGATCATCCCATAAGAAAACTGAAAAAAATTAATGGGGAATTAATTAAAATGAATGTTTAAAAGAATATGCAAATTAGCTAGACCTTTTGCAGATGAATGCAAGTCCATGAGTGTATATAACAAAGTTGTATTTTCTTTTTAAATAAATAGAAAAAAGGGTTTTTAATGTAAATAGCAATACACAAAAAAACACAAATTTGTAGGAGTATAGATATATATTTCAAATAAATACTAACAATTATTTTTATACCTACAGACACTAATGTTTCATAGTTATACAATCGTCAGTGTATTACACTACAAGCCGAGAGAAACCAGTGTTCAGGCATGGTCCCCTGTGCAAAATCTATGAGTCTACCAATTGGCAGCTTCTCCCTATGCTGCTTGCAATGAATAAATAAAATAAAAAATGTAAAAGCATATGTCGGCTGTGAGAGTTGATGCCTTTATGTCTGTGTCAAGATCAGTTATCGTCGTAAGATATCCAAGTGATGTACACGGATGGCAAAAGTGACAGAAAACATAAACAACCACAGAATTATGTGTAGGAATATTTTTATTACAGTAGAGGGTTCAATCTCTCCCAAAATTTATATACAACATTCAATGCACCGAGAGGGGAAGGTGATCACAAAGAAAAAAAAAATATATATACTATGATATTAGTCTAAAAATAAAAAGAATATTTAAACATGAATGTCACTGCAAAATCTGCTTAGCTGTCCAACAAGGACGAGGTGGGGTGATTATTGGGTTTGAGTAACAAAATATGAAATAGCTGGTTGACATAAACAGCAACCCATAACCACAATATTAAAAAAAAATATTATGTCTGGTCCCGGAGTTTGAGAAATCTAGATATAATAATACAATTTATGTATCACTCCATCTTTTTTTGTATTGATGTCATCTCTCTCCACTTTTTTTTCTTCAGCAAATAATCCCTCATGATTGGGCAGTGGGTCAATTATTCGTTTTCACGACTCTGAATTGTGTCAATCGTTTTATTGCAGATTAGTAAAATCTCAATATTTCACTGAATATACGTCACAAAAAAAAAATTAAAATTGTATAATCAAAGGACTGCTTCAAGATTAGTTATTTTCCAAATTTTATTCACATTCATGGGATATTCACAAAGTTATGTTATTTCATTATTTACCAAGGAATTTCATTGTCCATCGCTTTAATGCAGATCTCTTAAAATGTTGTTTTAGGGCAAAAATACAATGTCTAATCATGAAAACTTTATTTTTCATTATATTTTTCTGTCAAATAATAATAAACAAAGGCACATCCTAGGTTCTAAGCCTCGAATAAATCAATTATTTATAAACATATCCACCAGCTTTTGAAATATATTTAAACAACCTTTTGTCCACTGGGGAAGTCAATTGTTTGATCTGAAAACTATTTTCCTTCACAGGACATCCTTTGAAGTAAATTGCTCTCCTCATTCATAAACCCCTTTTTTCAATATTGACCAGAGATGTTCAATGGGGTTACAGTCTGGAGAACACGGTGGCCAGGTCATGAAGGTTTCTCCAACAAAGCCCATAGATTCAAGAAAGGCTGCAGTCACCCTAGCAGAATCGGATGGTGCGTTGTCATGCATAAAAATCATCTGAAAGCGACGTGACAATGGTAGGTTATCTAGCCATGTCCGCACATGATTATCCAAAAAGGCTGTGTGCGCATTGCTAGTAAGCTGTACACCCTCTGGTACTCGGAATGGTTCAATAAACTTTTCCCCAATGATTCCTGCCCAAAACATAATGCCTTCAGTTGGTAATGAACTTTGTAAGGGGTCAGAGTTCCGTTCAGATTCCAAACTTTGGCCCATTCATCCAGACCATCAAGAGTAGCACGGTCCTCATCCATAAAGAGGACACATTGGAAATCCATTTTCATGTAATTCTGTGCCCAAGTCATTCGTTTTTCGTTTTGTTGGAAGAGGTTTGATGTTTCTTATCATCTGCTTTGTATTGATGTCATCCCTCTCCTTTGAATGGTCTCCACTTTTTTTTCTTCAGCAAATAATCCCTCATGATTAGGCAGTGGGTCAAAGCTAATAATGCGTTAATTTGGTCTCTCTCTCTCATATATATATATATATATATATATATATATATATATATATATATATACATACACACACACATTGCACCGGGCCTGCCTGGACCTTGGAGCAATTTCAGCTTTTGTAAAAATGGAAGCACTAGTGCTGTTTGGGTTTCAGTTGATTTCCTTATAAATTTTCTGAATATCACGATCTGAGAGGTTTCTCCTGGTGCCATTATCCTTTCTGGATTTGATGTTGAATTTGTTCACAAATAAAGCCAAAGTTCTTAGATCCCTTTCCAGCTCTGTGGCTAAATCTTTAATAGACAACCTTTCTGCGAATCCAGCAACAATCCTTTGCTTTTCGATAACCTTCCATTGCCTGTTTTTTTGGTATTGTAAGAGATATGCAATAAAGCGATGGACAGTATAAATTCCTTAATAAATAAAATGCCATAACTTTTGGAATGTTTGAAACTTATCCCAATCAGCCATAGAATATCGATATACAGTACAATGGAGAGATACATCTGAGGGTTTATTACATTTTGTTTTTATTTTAACTGAGACAACGGAGAGATCGGAAGATCCCAATGGAGACAGATTAGCTGATGAGCACATTTCTGGGAAAGTTGTAAGAAAAATGTCAAGGAAACTTGCATATTGTCTGTCAGAGTTGGGCATACGGGTGGGTTTGTGAACAATTTGTGTTAGGTCATAGGCAATCGAGAAATCATGTATCTCTCCCCACCATCATCTATCTTGATTGAGTGGACTAGCCATTCAACATTGAACATTGAAGTCTCTGTATATTAACCAAGGGATGAGTAGACAGAATAGTGTCAGTTTTCTCGGAGATATTCTCAATGATAGAAACTCTACTGCTAGGGGGGCGATAGAGGGAAAATATGAATGCTGTACTGTGAACAAGTGATACTCTGAAGTATGTATAAGACAAATTAAGATCTTCTCTGGAGAGGTCAATACCACATGGAAAGCCATCTCTAATGTAGGCATATATTCCATGCCCATGGTTTGGGAGGGGGGGTCAGATTTTCATGTCGAGTTTGAGTATCCTTTAATCTAGGCACCGCCAAAAATGGCCGAAAAATCAAGTTGTTGTTTTTTAAAACGAAATTACATTTATTAAAATCCATTATTTCTGAGTAACTTTTTTTTTTTTTTTCCAGAAAGATAAAACCCTGAATTTTATCATATAGAAAGCAGAATAATGTAAAACTTTTTCTACTATTTTTAATTAAATGTTAAATTTTCCCCAAAAGTTAGCAATTGGCGTTTTTTGTTTTGCACAAAAACGTATATAAATAGTTAAAAAAAAAAAAAAAAAGGTTTTTGAAAGAATTAATTTGTTTATTTCTTGTCTAACTAAGATTTAGGGTGATTTTCTATGAGAATATGCAAAAATATTATAAGTACCTGGATTTCAAATAATTCCACTTATTCATATAGGCAACCAGTTACTTCGAGTCGATTTGATTAGTCTGTTTACATTTGAACTTGATAAAAAGCAAACTACGGAAGACCATACAGCCAACAAAAACTTTTTTTCAGTGACGAAAATTTCAATGTATTATTAACGCTGAGGCTGGCCAGTACCAGATGGGTGACCATTTGTATGAGTTTGGTTTTTAATGTGTATGTGTGTGGGGGCCAGGCTCTCCAAAATGGGGATGGGGGCAATTTAAAGCAGAATAAAAAAAATTATTTCAGCGCGTTTGGTCCACCGTAGTCGAAAGGCGGCAAACATTTCCAAACTTGATCGAAAAATATAATGATATTTTTAACACAAAGGGCACAATATTTATCGAATTTTTTTTTTTGTATCGATTCTTCAAAGCATGCCCTGTTTAATAATGGTCACATATTATTCGGCCCGCTAAAAAGAAATTGTTAATTTATTTATCAAAGATTTTAAAATGGCTTTTTTCGCATAAATATTAAAAAAATTTTTTTT
Source organism: Euprymna scolopes (assembly GCF_053919585.1). Classification (NCBI taxonomy): domain Eukaryota; kingdom Metazoa; phylum Mollusca; class Cephalopoda; order Sepiida; family Sepiolidae; genus Euprymna; species Euprymna scolopes. Next base: position 149,781,606 of record NC_136490.1, read on the forward strand.
GTTTTGCTTAACTTAAATTAATTATTTTACTTAACATATTCCACCGAATTTCACACTTCAAAACACAAAAGCGGGATAATTAAACACAATCGAAATTCTGATATTCAGACATCAAAATAAGGTATGCAAACAAGTTTTTTTTTTTTTTTTAATCTATAATCCCGTCCCTTACAACAACATAATGTTTTGTTCAGTTTCAGATGATTATTTTAAGCATATTTGGAACCCCCTCAAAACAAGGGGGGGGGGGTTGTAAGCAAATATATATATATATATATATATATATATAAATATTGTTTATGAAAAATAAGTACACTGTTATAAAGTTCATTCTTCTCTAAATAATCGCTGAAAATTTCGTATTGATTGGATAATTACCTGATTTTTGGTAGATGTTTAAAAAGACAGTCCGTCAAAAAGTACTTACCTGCCCCCCCCCCTAGTTTTGGCGGTGCCTACTTTAATCGCTAATTTATTTAGGGAAATGGTCAGTTCAATGCCAATTTCACACAGGTTTAGTCTCCTGTAATTGGATTTCAACTTCTGGAAGGTTGGAATATAGACCTCTGATGTTAGAGAAGGAGACCTGGTAGTGTGTGTGTAGGGGGGGGGGATCTATGTTGGGAGTTATAGTTCTGGGTTTAACAAAGCTGAGGAAAAAAAAAAAAAAGAATTTTTTTGCAACCATGTACAGGAAAAGCGGAAACATTACCTACTAATATGATGTCGAGAGGCCCCGCCAGAAGCCATCACAATTCCATCTGGTAAAGCAAACGATTGAAGATTGAAAGCCCCAGGGCCATTCACAGCCTCAATCTACTCTTAAACTTGAAACAGGCCGACTCTCCTGAATGACGGAGCCGACCCTGCCGTTTTCAAAAAAAATCCAAACGATCTCAAATACAAGTGCCAAGTGGGTCACTTTTGGTAAGCAGAACTGGCATATTATTAAATTAACTATTGTTTGGAAACCAATTACATAAGTTTTGTATGTTTATAAATTTGATCATGTTATGACACCAGTTGTAAGTTGTTTACAATTAAAACATGAAATAAAATGCCGATTTGCTAGTAATCTAGGTCAGATCTTATTTAAGTCGCGCATTATGAAATAATGTAAATAAAAACAATTCTTAACATATATGTATTTATTTTAAACATGATCTTGAAAGTGAAATTTATAACTAAGACATCAAGCAAAGTGTCAAGACTAGCAGGACTATCTGGCGTTGCCCAGATGGATAAATAATGCAAAATATATTAAAAAAAAGTTTAATCATTGATATATTTGTAGCTAAAATCCAAATAAATAAACGCAATAATTGGATTCCTTCCTCGCATTTACTCAACTTCAAATAGATGCACTATATTTTTTTATATACTGCTTATTTATATGTGATGTCTATTGCAAAGTTAACTCTGTCAGTTTCCCTCTCCCTCATTTTTACTCTCTCTCACTCTTACTTTTTCTCTCTCTCTGTCTATTTCTATCTTTTTTGGCAACTGGTTTAATATAAACGAAAGTAACCAGGTGGACTAAATACTTTAATTATTATTATTATTTTTTTTTGCTTTTAAACAATTAGTTGCATCTCTTCTGCGTTAATTTGGTCTCTCTCTCTCTCTCTCTCTCTCTCTCTCTCTCTCTCTCTCTCTCTCTCTCTCTCTCTCTCTCATATATATACACACACACAGGCAGCTTCAATATAAAAAGAATTAATGTAAAGACACTTGTTAATGTAACTGGTTTTCTGACGTCATCTTCTACCATTTTGGATGAATAGTTAAATTATTAGCTGATAAACTTTACCTCTAATAATTTTTTTCGAGAAAGAATTCTGACTACAAAAATATCTGGGGAACCAATGCCAACAATAGAATCTTCAGATTCATACGATATGATGATCCTTGTTCATGAAATTTTATCCCTTTCAATTCTCTACAGTTCTAGGAGTAAAAGAAGGGAGTTGGTGGAAACTTGATCTCCCCTCCTCCTCCTCACTTTTACATATCAATTTTCGTTTTTTTTTTTTTTTTCTGCCTCTTATTTCTTTCCGTTGATATCTGTTCCAGCATCCATTGAGAACAGTGGCTAGGAAGCTTTTTTTCTTCTTTTTAGTTCTTTTATGTAGAAAAAGAAAAAAGAAAAGCCTAGAAACCTTCATTCATTGTCCTATTTTCATGATTTTGTTTTTATTACTCTATGAACTTTTCTTGTTGCTAAAAATAGAAATCCGATCGTCAGAATCTGTGGAGGGGGGGGGGGTAAATAACTTTCCACTGATTTCTAAGTAAAGGTGAGAATATCCATTTCTTTCTTTTCTTTTGAAGGACATCCGTTTGGACAAGGTTATTGTTTTTTTCTTTTTTTCCTCTATAAGCTCTTTCCTGAGAAAAATGTCATCACCTTTATAAGAAAAATGTCAATCACGTCTGTTTGTTTTATTCAAAAGAAAACGGGTTACTTTTTTATTTATGGAAGAATTTCCATCGTTTATCATATTAGCTGCCAGTTTTATACAAGTTACACTTTTGATGTTTTAATTCTAGTGTTTGAGGTCAAAAGTCCTCCATGGTAACCTTCAAATCTAATGTAAACAAATTCTTGTTGAGCTGTTCTCATAATCAAATTTTACCCAATTTACACCATTAACACACTACACCCTATATCCAATTTATACCTTATATTCATTAGCCCTTATCCTCGAGTGGCCTTAAGGCCTTGATAAGTAGTGACTACTAAGTAAAAAAAAAAATAAAATTCATTGACTAAATAGTCTGGAGGTTTTGGAATTTTTTTCTTAGCCTAAGTCTTTGGGGGTAGGCGCGTTTTTTATAGTCTGATGATGCATATAAAAGGCATGGCTCATAATTCTACTTCCTTTTTCTTCCGACTGAGTGACTGCATTTTTGCCAAATCCTCTTTTTTTTTTTTTTTTTTTTTTTTTTTTTTTTTTTTTACTGATCGAAGCGAGAACATTAATTTTTTTTGTCCAGATAAGTTCTATGACATGTGATCAGTTTCCTTCCCTCAAAAAGATCACTTTTGTTGATATGCTGCCATACTTTTCCATAGTTAATTTTGTTATTGTTTTTTTTATTAGCAATAGAAGCAGCATGGGAATGCTGCCCATGTATTAATCTTTAATTATTGATAATGCTAATATCATTAATATACAAAAATAACAAAATTAACTTATTTATTCTGCAAGGTCGCGACTGATCGTAACATTTCCACTCTCGCAAAACGTAACCAAGAACTGCCTCCTTTCCCTCTAAGCTGGGTTTATTTACCTCAAATCTCGCCCAGTCACATAGGCTTATCATGTTCTTCACATCTTGTATAAAACCAGGTACACTTCTTGCGTTTTCTCTTTTCTTCTTTCCGTGTGCAAATGGCAGAAGGAACACCCCTTTTTGTCTCTTTACGGCAAAGCTATTTGTGACATTACTACTACGCACCCTCCTGATCATATGACCACACATGAAACATTCAGGAGGTGGTCTTTTGTGCCGTCTACTTCTTCAGTGGTACCGTTACTGGGTCCCCATTAGAAGTATTATCAGAAGAGGAATCACCTTTTATGCAGGGTGTCTGTTCACATGGTCTCTCTCCAATCGTCACAAATCTCTCACTCTCATCCTCTGAAGACATGTTTGAACCGATATGTTCTGTGCACTAGAAATTCCAATAACATGTCTTACTCCATATTTTGTGGTACATAATCCATGTGGAGCCTTTACCCACACTTGGTCACTCGTTTTAAAGATAGTCTGCTGTTGATTGTGTGCCAGCGCTGATGTTCCATTGATTCCTTTTAGCCATATGCAGTACTAAAACCATATTGGCAGATGCTGTGACAGGACATGTCAAACTTTTGGCATGACATTGTAGCAATATACTGATTCTGGTATAGTACACTTTTTTGGCGGCAATCTGTTTTACAGTTCTATGATATAGCTTGATGATGCCATTACCAGAGGGGACATATGCACAGTGGGACTGAAGTCAGACTTTCCATTCATCTTGAAAAGTTTTAAACAAGATGCTCTGAAAGGCAGAATCTCTGTTGGCGGCTTCAGCTCATAAAAGAGCATCTTCAGTTGGTTGATTTCACTTGTCACATTTTGCCGAGGAAGGTGTCACCAGATAGTAAACCAAGTGGGACCACAACCAATCAATGTCAAAAAATGAGCACCGTTACAATGGCTAATATTCATTGCTAGCCTGTGCCATGTTTAACATTCAATGCACTCTCTGACCAGTGGGTAATGGATTGATCGACTGATACTCTTCCCATTCTTTGACAAGGGTTTTCACAGCAGTCCTAGAAACCCCAGGGTCGATCTGTTTCATGTAGTGTCAGTCTTACTTCAGGATGACTGCTGTGTTGGTGAACAATCTTGATCTGGTCAAGCTCAACTGAGCTCATGGACACAGTACAGGCAGGTTGTACAGGCTCAGTATTCCTCTTAATTGCACCAAGCCACCTCTGAGGCACTCTCATCCATTGATTTTCCTTGTTTTTAATAGATCTGACCAAGGATTTATCCATTGACAGTGCATATTCCTTCACCAATTTTATTAGTGTTAAGCCACTATCGAATGAGCATCTCACTTATGGCTTTGGTTCATACCCTGACCCTGCCAGTAAAGGTATCTGATATCCAATTATGGACACAAGCAGAATCCGTTAGCAAGTGTAAGGTGGTCGCCTTCCAGAGGATTGCCAAGTTTATCTCTTTAATTATGGTATTGAGTTCCGCAAGGTTAATATGTTGAATCTTTTTCTGGACATAAACAGCAAGCATCCTCTACTACAGTCACATCACATAAGTATATTAAATTTTTATTAAACAATTTGACTGCTCATTTTATTATTAAAAAATTAAGCTTGAAAAGACATTTTTTACTCAGTAATAAGCTTTGAACGATTGTTGATGGAAAAAATATAATCGCCAAAAGATAAACATTTATTATTTCTAGTCGCCATTTTGAAAAATAACTCTCAACTGTGATTGCTTCACTCGCAACGTAAAGCCCTGTTACAAGACCCACCATGCACGTTTAAAAGTCTAACACACATATGACAAAGGAAAACTTTATGAAATATTACAACATGGATATCCTACTTGACCAACTGACGCAAGAACATATTACATGCAAAATATTATTTTATATATATATATATATATGTGTGTGTGTATGAATATATATATATATATATATATATATATATAAACGGCTAAATACAGACCAAAAAGCATAATGAATTTAAAAAAATAAAAAATGAAAATAAAGGTTAGCTAACCAGGTTTCGTTCCTCACTTATCAAAGCTAAATCGAGGAAAATACGATTTAAAACAAACAAAAAAAGTCATGAATATGGCGGGGGTAGGAAAAAAAACCCAGAAATAAACGGGGGAAAAAATTGAATAGAGACTAAATTAAGTTCTAGAAGATTTTCTTTTTGCAAACAAAAACAAAATCTTCTAGGACTTCATTTAGTCTCTATGTAATTTTTTTCCCCCGTTTATTTCTGGGGTTTTTTTTTGTTTGTTTGTTTTTTGTTTTTTTTCTTACCCCCCGCCATATTCATGACTTTTTTGTTGGTTTTAAATCGTATTTTCCTCGATTTTAGCTTTGATAAGTGAGGAACGAAACCTGGTTAACTAACCTTTATTTTCATTCATTTTTTAAATTCATTATGCTTTTTGGTCTGTATTTAGCTGTTATAAAATTCTGTACCCCCCCCCGGAAAATTTTCAAATATATATATATTCACTACCCGCAAAGCAGCAGCCATATAGCATAATGGTGAGAAGCCTTGATTGTCGTTTGGGCGGTCGGGTTGTGATCCTGGTTTAAGGTATTTGTCTAGCTGCACTGATGAGCTGTGATACAGCAAAACAGTACTGTATGTGGATGACTATATATAAACTGTACGTATATACACGCAAGCATTGAATCAATAACGATGGAACTGTGTAGCTTGTTCCACCATTATATCTTAAGTTTGGTCATTCGTTATGGATCTTACTTTCTAATAATAATGTAAAGATAGTTCTGATTTCAACAGTAAGATTTGTAGTTTGGTCATTGTTCATTGGACTTACTATCTGAACATATATCGTTGTGGTGTTTAAGTTTGTAAATTCTGTATTAACAAGTTATCTGTTAATATGCTGTTTATTGTAATGTCTTGGAATAGAATTGAATTTATTTCAGTCATTTCTTTTAAAACATGACTAGCTGAATTTGTTTTTTAATGGAAAGTACAAAAATATGGACAAGTTTAAATCTCACGTTTTGCTCTGTAAATCGTGATGCCAGTCACATAACTCTTTCTTTCTCCCTTTTCTCACACATGATTATTTGATATTTTTCTCTTCCTATAGTTTTTTTTGTTGTTTTTTTTACTCGACCAAATGACGATCTAAGGAAATTAATATTTTTACCAATTCTATCAACACACTCTGGATGTATCCATTCTCTTACATAGTTTTTCTCAAACTTCTCAACAATTGAGCCAAGACCAAAATACATGTAACACACTCTCAATTCTTTACAAATATGCGTATAAAGAATTTTTAAAAAAGTCTATAAGACATGCACAGCATCTCAGCTGTTACATCACAAAGCGAATATTAAGCATTTAATCACTTTAGCTTTCAAAGGATTTTTCCCTTTCAACTTCTTTCAATACATTATCTCTATTGTTAGTATTTGCTAAATTTCAAAGGTGGCTGTTGTCTATACAGTTCCAGACAGACCATCATTCTCCACAATTTTTTTAATATATGGTTGTAGCTTTTG